>NW_028126317.1:0-600000 GCF_965194825.1 Balaenoptera physalus | reverse complement strand
TATACAATTCGTTCAGGGGTTGTGATGCAACCTGCATTGACCATATCTAGACCCACAGCTGGATGAGACATAAGGGTGGACACTCTTGGGGCTGAGAGGTTTGGTGAGGTTGGGTGAGCTAATGCAGACCCTTTAAAGTAATACTGCGTGCTACCCATCGCATGGGTCCCAAATCTCCAGGTTCAAGGGCATCTTCCTACATCGAAAACATGCATGAGAAACCCAGAAGATGGTACACCGTGTGATGGGGAAAGGTTTCTAAAATGCACCTCATTTCTCATCTCCTTGTGCTCGTGTTCGCCATTCCAGCCACTTTACTAGCAATCTCCCTACTTGGAGCATCAGCACCTTTAACCTCCTGTTCCGTACAGGTTGCAATTTGTCCTGAGGATGAACGGGAAGACGGGGAACCAATGAGAGACTAGCTCTTGGTGTTGGGACAGGCACAGGTCACTCTATTTTCCCATCAGGAAGAAGAATTAACCACAGGCTTAGCCTGCCCCCCGGAACCAGAACAGGGCCTGAAGCCATCCTGCGCTTTTGCGGCCGGCTCCCAAAAAAGCGACTTGTAAAATGGAGCTTCAGGGCACTGCAATTCACAAACCTGCAGAGTTATAAATGATAACTCTCGTCCACAAATATATTGAGGGAAGGCAAAGAAGAGGATTTGAAATCAAGGCAGAATTGCAGGAAACAGATTTCAGGAGGTAGATTCGAATCGCCTTTAAAGCACATGAAAAGCGGCAAAACGTTGACAATGATGCCCTTGGCCAAAAAGGGCGTATGCGTTTTTTCCTGAATATATTCAGGAAAAAACGCATACGCCCTTTTTGGCCAACCAAGCAACCTGGAAAGGCAAATCAGCGCTACAAAGAAGTCTCGCTTCCCATCGGTCAAAAGGGACATGCTGAAAAAGGTGTCAAAACCAGAAATGCAGGACAGGCCATGGAGAAATGGGAGCCTTGCTACACTGATGGGCGGGATGTAAATTGCCAACAGCCACTCTGGAGAAGTGTACGGTGTGTCCTGAAACATCTAAAAAACACAGCTTAGAGACCATAGGGCACTTCCACGCATGGGGGGATAAAGTGGGAAAATTGAAAATCAGCAAGACACAAGCACCCCAAAGTTTAGGGCTGCTCTGTTGACAAGGACCTCCACTTCCTTCCACCTTAAATATCCCAGGAAAGCGAAAAATGGATAAAAATGTTGTGGTCCTTATGTACAATGGAATATCACTCAGCCATGAAATCAATGTCATAAGGCTAGTAGCAGCATGATGAGTGGATTTAGGTAAGACGATTCTAAGTGAAATAAGTCACACAGAAAAGGACACTTCTCATAAGGTGTCACTTATAGAGGGAATGTAAAAACCGTTACACTTGAACTGAATTACAAAACAGAACAGAGTCACACATGCAGAAAACACACTATGGCTGCTTAACGGGAAAGGTGAGGTGGGGTGATACATAAAACAAGAGTTTCAAATTAGCTCAGATACCGTTCCATAAACCCAATATGGAATAGACAAGACCTACTCCTTGCTCAGAGAACTGGACTCAACACGCCCGATTCACCGCACAAGAATATATCTGACTAGTAATAATCTTAAAACCTATGTATTGATATCTCTCTGTTAGTGTGTCAAGTGGGTGTAAAGCGGCCTAAACACAGCCGTGAAAAGCAGCTAAACCCCATTATAAAAATAAATTACTTTTAAAAACCCATGAAACAAAGACAGGGAAAGAGAGAGAAATTCTTACACAATTCGTTCAGGGGCTGTGATGCAACCTGGATTGACCATATCTAGACCCACAGCTGGATGAGACATAAGGGTGGACACTCTTGGGGCTGAGAGGTTTGGTGAGGTTGGGTGAGCAAACGCAGACCCTTTAAAGTAATACTGCGTGCTACCCATCGCATGGGTCCCAAATCTCCAGGTTCAAGGGCATCTTCCTACATCGAAAACATGCATGAGAAACCCAGAAGATGGTACACCGTGTGATGGGGAAAGGTTTCTAAAACGCACCTCATTTCTCACCTCCTTGTGCTCGGGTTCGCCATTCCAGCCACTTTACTAGCAATCTCCCTACTTGGAGCATCAGCACCTTTAACCTCCTGTTCCGTACAGGTTGCAATTTGTCCTGAGGATGAACGGGAAGACGGGAAACCAATGAGAGACTAGCTCTTGGTGTTGGGACAGTCACAGGTCACTCTATTTTCCCATCAGGAAGAAGAATTAACCACAGGCTCAGCCTGCCCCCCGGAACCAGAACAGGGCCTGAAGCCATCCTGCGCTTTTGCGGCCGGCTCCCAAAAAAGCGACTTGTAAAATGCAGCTTCAGGGCACTGCAATTCACAAACCTGCAGAGTTATAAATGATAACTCTCGTCCACAAATATATTGAGGGAAGGCAAAGAAGAGGATTTGAAATCAAGGCAGAATTGCAGGAAACAGATTTCAGGAGGTAGATTCGAATCGTCTTTAAAGCACATGAAAAGCGGCAAAACGTTGACAATGATGCCCTTGGCCAAAAAGGGCGTATGCGTTTTTTCCTGAATATATTCAGGAAAAAACGCATACGCCCTTTTTGGCCAACCAAGCAACCTGGAAAGGCAAATCAGCGCTACAAAGAAGTCTCGCTTCCCATCGGTCAAAAGGGACATGCTGAAAAAGGTGTCAAAACCAGAAATGCAGGACAGGCCATGGAGAAATGGGAGCCTTGCTACACTGATGGGCGGGATGTAAATTGCCAACAGCCACTCTGGAGAAGTGTACGGTGTGTCCTGAAACATCTAAAAAACACAGCTTAGAGACCATAGGGCACTTCCACGCATGGGGGGATAAAGTGGGAAAATTGAAAATCAGCAAGACACAAGCACCCCAAAGTTTAGGGCTGCTCTGTTGACAAGGACCTCCACTTCCTTCCACCTTAAATATCCCAGGAAAGCGAAAAATGGATAAAAAAGTTGTGGTCCTTATGTACAATGGAATATCACTCAGCCATGAAATCAATGTCATAAGGCTAGTAGCAGCATGATGAGTGGATTTAGGTAAGACGATTCTAAGTGAAATAAGTCACACAGAAAAGGACACTTCTCATAAGGTGTCACTTATAGAGGGAATGTAAAAACCGTTACACTTGAACTGAATTACAAAACAGAACAGAGTCACACATGCAGAAAACACACTATGGCTGCTTAACGGGAAAGGTGAGGTGGGGTGATACATAAAACAAGAGTTTCAAATTAGCTCAGATACCGTTCCATAAACCCAATATGGAATAGACAAGACCTACCCCTTGCTCAGAGAACTGGACTCAACACGCCCGATTCACCGCACAAGAATATATCTGACTAGTAATAATCTTAAAACCTATGTATTGATATCTCTCTGTTAGTGTGTCAAGTGTGTGTAAGGCGGCATAAACACAGCCGTGAAAAGCAGCTAAACTCCATTATAAAAATAAATTACTTTTAAAAACCCATGAAACAAAGACAGGGAAAGAGAGAGAAATTCTTACACAATTCGTTCAGGGGCTGTGATGCAACCTGCATTGACCATATCTAGACCCACAGCTGGATGAGACATAAGGGTGGACACTCTTGGGGCTGAGAGGTTTGGTGAGGTTGGGTGAGCAAACGCAGACCCTTTAAAGTAATACTGCGTGCTACCCATCGCATGGGTCCCAAATCTCCAGGTTCAAGGGCATCTTCCTACATCGAAAACATGCATGAGAAACCCAGAAGATGGTACACCGTGTGATGGGGAAAGGTTTCTAAAATGCACCTCATTTCTCATCTCCTTGTGCTCGTGTTCGCCATTCCAGCCACTTTACTAGCAATCTCCCTACTTGGAGCATCAGCACCTTTAACCTCCTGTTCCGTACAGGTTGCAATTTGTCCTGAGGATGAACGGGAAGACGGGGAACCAATGAGAGACTAGCTCTTGGTGTTGGGACAGGCACAGGTCACTCTATTTTCCCATCAGGAAGAAGAATTAACCACAGGCTTAGCCTGCCCCCCGGAACCAGAACAGGGCCTGAAGCCATCCTGCGCTTTTGCGGCCGGCTCCCAAAAAAGCGACTTGTAAAATGGAGCTTCAGGGCACTGCAATTCACAAACCTGCAGAGTTATAAATGATAACTCTCGTCCACAAATATATTGAGGGAAGGCAAAGAAGAGGATTTGAAATCAAGGCAGAATTGCAGGAAACAGATTTCAGGAGGTAGATTCGAATCGCCTTTAAAGCACATGAAAAGCGGCAAAACGTTGACAATGATGCCCTTGGCCAAAAAGGGCGTATGCGTTTTTTCCTGAATATATTCAGGAAAAAACGCATACGCCCTTTTTGGCCAACCAAGCAACCTGGAAAGGCAAATCAGCGCTACAAAGAAGTCTCGCTTCCCATCGGTCAAAAGGGACATGCTGAAAAAGGTGTCAAAACCAGAAATGCAGGACAGGCCATGGAGAAATGGGAGCCTTGCTACACTGATGGGCGGGATGTAAATTGCCAACAGCCACTCTGGAGAAGTGTACGGTGTGTCCTGAAACATCTAAAAAACACAGCTTAGAGAGCATAGGGCACTTCCACGCATGGGGGGATAAAGTGGGAAAATTGAAAATCAGCAAGACACAAGCACCCCAAAGTTTAGGGCTGCTCTGTTGACAAGGACCTCCACTTCCTTCCACCTTAAATATCCCAGGAAAGCGAAAAATGGATAAAAATGTTGTGGTCCTTATGTACAATGGAATATCACTCAGCCATGAAATCAATGTCATAAGGCTAGTAGCAGCATGAAGAGTGGATTTAGGTAAGACGATTCTAAGTGAAATAAGTCACACAGAAAAGGACACTTCTCATAAGGTGTCACTTATAGAGGGAATGTAAAAACCGTTACACTTGAACTGAATTACAAAACAGAACAGAGTCACACATGCAGAAAACACACTATGGCTGCTTAACGGGAAAGGTGAGGTGGGGTGATACATAAAACAAGAGTTTCAAATTAGCTCAGATACCGTTCCATAAACCCAATATGGAATAGACAAGACCTACTCCTTGCTCAGAGAACTGGACTCAACACGCCCGATTCACCGCACAAGAATATATCTGACTAGTAATAATCTTAAAACCTATGTATTGATATCTCTCTGTTAGTGTGTCAAGTGGGTGTAAAGCGGCCTAAACACAGCCGTGAAAAGCAGCTAAACCCCATTATAAAAATAAATTACTTTTAAAAACCCATGAAACAAAGACAGGGAAAGAGAGAGAAATTCTTACACAATTCGTTCAGGGGCTGTGATGCAACCTGGATTGACCATATCTAGACCCACAGCTGGATGAGACATAAGGGTGGACACTCTTGGGGCTGAGAGTTTTGGTGAGGTTGGGTGAGCAAACGCAGACCCTTTAAAGTAATACTGCGTGCTACCCATCGCATGGGTCCCAAATCTCCAGGTTCAAGGGCATCTTCCTACATCGAAAACATGCATGAGAAACCCAGAAGATGGTACCCCGTGTGATGGGGAAAGGTTTCTAAAACGCACCTCATTTCTCACCTCCTTGTGCTCGGGTTCGCCATTCCAGCCACTTTACTAGCAATCTCCCTACTTGGAGCATCAGCACCTTTAACCTCCTGTTCCGTACAGGTTGCAATTTGTCCTGAGGATGAACGGGAAGACGGGAAACCAATGAGAGACTAGCTCTTGGTGTTGGGACAGTCACAGGTCACTCTATTTTCCCATCAGGAAGAAGAATTAACCACAGGCTCAGCCTGCCCCCCGGAACCAGAACAGGGCCTGAAGCCATCCTGCGCTTTTGCGGCCGGCTCCCAAAAAAGCGACTTGTAAAATGCAGCTTCAGGGCACTGCAATTCACAAACCTGCAGAGTTATAAATGATAACTCTCGTCCACAAATATATTGAGGGAAGGCAAAGAAGAGGATTTGAAATCAAGGCAGAATTGCAGGAAACAGATTTCAGGAGGTAGATTCGAATCGTCTTTAAAGCACATGAAAAGCGGCAAAACGTTGACAATGATGCCCTTGGCCAAAAAGGGCGTATGCGTTTTTTCCTGAATATATTCAGGAAAAAACGCATACGCCCTTTTTGGCCAACCAAGCAACCTGGAAAGGCAAATCAGCGCTACAAAGAAGTCTCGCTTCCCATCGGTCAAAAGGGACATGCTGAAAAAGGTGTCAAAACCAGAAATGCAGGACAGGCCATGGAGAAATGGGAGCCTTGCTACACTGATGGGCGGGATGTAAATTGCCAACAGCCACTCTGGAGAAGTGTACGGTGTGTCCTGAAACATCTAAAAAACACAGCTTAGAGACCATAGGGCACTTCCACGCATGGGGGGATAAAGTGGGAAAATTGAAAATCAGCAAGACACAAGCACCCCAAAGTTTAGGGCTGCTCTGTTGACAAGGACCTCCACTTCCTTCCACCTTAAATATCCCAGGAAAGCGAAAAATGGATAAAAAAGTTGTGGTCCTTATGTACAATGGAATATCACTCAGCCATGAAATCAATGTCATAAGGCTAGTAGCAGCATGATGAGTGGATTTAGGTAAGACGATTCTAAGTGAAATAAGTCACACAGAAAAGGACACTTCTCATAAGGTGTCACTTATAGAGGGAATGTAAAAACCGTTACACTTGAACTGAATTACAAAACAGAACAGAGTCACACATGCAGAAAACACACTATGGCTGCTTAACGGGAAAGGTGAGGTGGGGTGATACATAAAACAAGAGTTTCAAATTAGCTCAGATACCGTTCCATAAACCCAATATGGAATAGACAAGACCTACCCCTTGCTCAGAGAACTGGACTCAACACGCCCGATTCACCGCACAAGAATATATCTGACTAGTAATAATCTTAAAACCTATGTATTGATATCTCTCTGTTAGTGTGTCAAGTGTGTGTAAGGCGGCATAAACACAGCCGTGAAAAGCAGCTAAACTCCATTATAAAAATAAATTACTTTTAAAAACCCATGAAACAAAGACAGGGAAAGAGAGAGAAATTCTTACACAATTCGTTCAGGGGCTGTGATGCAACCTGCATTGACCATATCTAGACCCACAGCTGGATGAGACATAAGGGTGGACACTCTTGGGGCTGAGAGGTTTGGTGAGGTTGGGTGAGCAAACGCAGACCCTTTAAAGTAATACTGCGTGCTACCCATCGCATGGGTCCCAAATCTCCAGGTTCAAGGGCATCTTCCTACATCGAAAACATGCATGAGAAACCCAGAAGATGGTACACCGTGTGATGGGGAAAGGTTTCTAAAATGCACCTCATTTCTCATCTCCTTGTGCTCGTGTTCGCCATTCCAGCCACTTTACTAGCAATCTCCCTACTTGGAGCATCAGCACCTTTAACCTCCTGTTCCGTACAGGTTGCAATTTGTCCTGAGGATGAACGGGAAGACGGGGAACCAATGAGAGACTAGCTCTTGGTGTTGGGACAGGCACAGGTCACTCTATTTTCCCATCAGGAAGAAGAATTAACCACAGGCTTAGCCTGCCCCCCGGAACCAGAACAGGGTCTGAAGCCATCCTGCGCTTTTGCGGCCGGCTCCCAAAAAAGCGACTTGTAAAATGGAGCTTCAGGGCACTGCAATTCACAAACCTGCAGAGTTATAAATGATAACTCTCGTCCACAAATATATTGAGGGAAGGCAAAGAAGAGGATTTGAAATCAAGGCAGAATTGCAGGAAACAGATTTCAGGAGGTAGATTCGAATCGCCTTTAAAGCACATGAAAAGCGGCAAAACGTTGACAATGATGCCCTTGGCCAAAAAGGGCGTATGCGTTTTTTCCTGAATATATTCAGGAAAAAACGCATACGCCCTTTTTGGCCAACCAAGCAACCTGGAAAGGCAAATCAGCGCTACAAAGAAGTCTCGCTTCCCATCGGTCAAAAGGGACATGCTGAAAAAGGTGTCAAAACCAGAAATGCAGGACAGGCCATGGAGAAATGGGAGCCTTGCTACACTGATGGGCGGGATGTAAATTGCCAACAGCCACTCTGGAGAAGTGTACGGTGTGTCCTGAAACATCTAAAAAACACAGCTTAGAGAGCATAGGGCACTTCCACGCATGGGGGGATAAAGTGGGAAAATTGAAAATCAGCAAGACACAAGCACCCCAAAGTTTAGGGCTGCTCTGTTGACAAGGACCTCCACTTCCTTCCACCTTAAATATCCCAGGAAAGCGAAAAATGGATAAAAATGTTGTGGTCCTTATGTACAATGGAATATCACTCAGCCATGAAATCAATGTCATAAGGCTAGTAGCAGCATGAAGAGTGGATTTAGGTAAGACGATTCTAAGTGAAATAAGTCACACAGAAAAGGACACTTCTCATAAGGTGTCACTTATAGAGGGAATGTAAAAACCGTTACACTTGAACTGAATTACAAAACAGAACAGAGTCACACATGCAGAAAACACACTATGGCTGCTTAACGGGAAAGGTGAGGTGGGGTGATACATAAAACAAGAGTTTCAAATTAGCTCAGATACCGTTCCATAAACCCAATATGGAATAGACAAGACCTACTCCTTGCTCAGAGAACTGGACTCAACACGCCCGATTCACCGCACAAGAATATATCTGACTAGTAATAATCTTAAAACCTATGTATTGATATCTCTCTGTTAGTGTGTCAAGTGGGTGTAAAGCGGCCTAAACACAGCCGTGAAAAGCAGCTAAACCCCATTATAAAAATAAATTACTTTTAAAAACCCATGAAACAAAGACAGGGAAAGAGAGAGAAATTCTTACACAATTCGTTCAGGGGCTGTGATGCAACCTGGATTGACCATATCTAGACCCACAGCTGGATGAGACATAAGGGTGGACACTCTTGGGGCTGAGAGTTTTGGTGAGGTTGGGTGAGCAAACGCAGACCCTTTAAAGTAATACTGCGTGCTACCCATCGCATGGGTCCCAAATCTCCAGGTTCAAGGGCATCTTCCTACATCGAAAACATGCATGAGAAACCCAGAAGATGGTACACCGTGTGATGGGGAAAGGTTTCTAAAACGCACCTCATTTCTCACCTCCTTGTGCTCGGGTTCGCCATTCCAGCCACTTTACTAGCAATCTCCCTACTTGGAGCATCAGCACCTTTAACCTCCTGTTCCGTACAGGTTGCAATTTGTCCTGAGGATGAACGGGAAGACGGGAAACCAATGAGAGACTAGCTCTTGGTGTTGGGACAGTCACAGGTCACTCTATTTTCCCATCAGGAAGAAGAATTAACCACAGGCTCAGCCTGCCCCCCGGAACCAGAACAGGGCCTGAAGCCATCCTGCGCTTTTGCGGCCGGCTCCCAAAAAAGCGACTTGTAAAATGCAGCTTCAGGGCACTGCAATTCACAAACCTGCAGAGTTATAAATGATAACTCTCGTCCACAAATATATTGAGGGAAGGCAAAGAAGAGGATTTGAAATCAAGGCAGAATTGCAGGAAACAGATTTCAGGAGGTAGATTCGAATCGTCTTTAAAGCACATGAAAAGCGGCAAAACGTTGACAATGATGCCCTTGGCCAAAAAGGGCGTATGCGTTTTTTCCTGAATATATTCAGGAAAAAACGCATACGCCCTTTTTGGCCAACCAAGCAACCTGGAAAGGCAAATCAGCGCTACAAAGAAGTCTCGCTTCCCATCGGTCAAAAGGGACATGCTGAAAAAGGTGTCAAAACCAGAAATGCAGGACAGGCCATGGAGAAATGGGAGCCTTGCTACACTGATGGGCGGGATGTAAATTGCCAACAGCCACTCTGGAGAAGTGTACGGTGTGTCCTGAAACATCTAAAAAACACAGCTTAGAGAGCATAGGGCACTTCCACGCATGGGGGGATAAAGTGGGAAAATTGAAAATCAGCAAGACACAAGCACCCCAAAGTTTAGGGCTGCTCTGTTGACAAGGACCTCCACTTCCTTCCACCTTAAATATCCCAGGAAAGCGAAAAATGGATAAAAAAGTTGTGGTCCTTATGTACAATGGAATATCACTCAGCCATGAAATCAATGTCATAAGGCTAGTAGCAGCATGATGAGTGGATTTAGGTAAGACGATTCTAAGTGAAATAAGTCACACAGAAAAGGACACTTCTCATAAGGTGTCACTTATAGAGGGAATGTAAAAACCGTTACACTTGAACTGAATTACAAAACAGAACAGAGTCACACATGCAGAAAACACACTATGGCTGCTTAACGGGAAAGGTGAGGTGGGGTGATACATAAAACAAGAGTTTCAAATTAGCTCAGATACCGTTCCATAAACCCAATATGGAATAGACAAGACCTACCCCTTGCTCAGAGAACTGGACTCAACACGCCCGATTCACCGCACAAGAATATATCTGACTAGTAATAATCTTAAAACCTATGTATTGATATCTCTCTGTTAGTGTGTCAAGTGTGTGTAAGGCGGCATAAACACAGCCGTGAAAAGCAGCTAAACTCCATTATAAAAATAAATTACTTTTAAAAACCCATGAAACAAAGACAGGGAAAGAGAGAGAAATTCTTACACAATTCGTTCAGGGGCTGTGATGCAACCTGCATTGACCATATCTAGACCCACAGCTGGATGAGACATAAGGGTGGACACTCTTGGGGCTGAGAGGTTTGGTGAGGTTGGGTGAGCTAATGCAGACCCTTTAAAGTAATACTGCGTGCTACCCATCGCATGGGTCCCAAATCTCCAGGTTCAAGGGCATCTTCCTACATCGAAAACATGCATGAGAAACCCAGAAGATGGTACACCGTGTGATGGGGAAAGGTTTCTAAAATGCACCTCATTTCTCATCTCCTTGTGCTCGTGTTCGCCATTCCAGCCACTTTACTAGCAATCTCCCTACTTGGAGCATCAGCACCTTTAACCTCCTGTTCCGTACAGGTTGCAATTTGTCCTGAGGATGAACGGGAAGACGGGGAACCAATGAGAGACTAGCTCTTGGTGTTGGGACAGGCACAGGTCACTCTATTTTCCCATCAGGAAGAAGAATTAACCACAGGCTCAGCCTGCCCCCCGGAACCAGAACAGGGCCTGAAGCCATCCTGCGCTTTTGCGGCCGGCTCCCAAAAAAGCGACTTGTAAAATGGAGCTTCAGGGCACTGCAATTCACAAACCTGCAGAGTTATAAATGATAACTCTCGTCCACAAATATATTGAAGGAAGGCAAAGAAGAGGATTTGAAATCAAGGCAGAATTGCAGGAAACAGATTTCAGGAGGTAGATTCGAATCGCCTTTAAAGCACATGAAAAGCGGCAAAACGTTGACAATGATGCCCTTGGCCAAAAAGGGCGTATGCGTTTTTTCCTGAATATATTCAGGAAAAAACGCATACGCCCTTTTTGGCCAACCAAGCAACCTGGAAAGGCAAATCAGCGCTACAAAGAAGTCTCGCTTCCCATCGGTCAAAAGGGACATGCTGAAAAAGGTGTCAAAACCAGAAATGCAGGACAGGCCATGGAGAAATGGGAGCCTTGCTACACTGATGGGCGGGATGTAAATTGCCAACAGCCACTCTGAAGAAGTGTACGGTGTGTCCTGAAACATCTAAAAAACACAGCTTAGAGAGCATAGGGCACTTCCACGCATGGGGGGATAAAGTGGGAAAATTGAAAATCAGCAAGACACAAGCACCCCAAAGTTTAGGGCTGCTCTGTTGACAAGGACCTCCACTTCCTTCCACCTTAAATATCCCAGGAAAGCGAAAAATGGATAAAAATGTTGTGGTCCTTATGTACAATGGAATATCACTCAGCCATGAAATCAATGTCATAAGGCTAGTAGCAGCATGATGAGTGGATTTAGGTAAGACGATTCTAAGTGAAATAAGTCACACAGAAAAGGACACTTCTCATAAGGTGTCACTTATAGAGGGAATGTAAAAACCGTTACACTTGAACTGAATTACAAAACAGAACAGAGTCACACATGCAGAAAACACACTATGGCTGCTTAAAGGGAAAGGTGAGGTGGGGTGATACATAAAACAAGAGTTTCAAATTAGCTCAGATACCGTTCCATAAACCCAATATGGAATAGACAAGACCTACTCCTTGCTCAGAGAACTGGACTCAACACGCCCGATTCACCGCACAAGAATATATCTGACTAGTAATAATCTTAAAACCTATGTATTGATATCTCTCTGTTAGTGTGTCAAGTGGGTGTAAAGCGGCCTAAACACAGCCGTGAAAAGCAGCTAAACCCCATTATAAAAATAAATTACTTTTAAAAACCCATGAAACAAAGACAGGGAAAGAGAGAGAAATTCTTACACAATTCGTTCAGGGGCTGTGATGCAACCTGGATTGACCATATCTAGACCCACAGCTGGATGAGACATAAGGGTGGACACTCTTGGGGCTGAGAGTTTTGGTGAGTTTGGGAGAGCAAACGCAGACCCTTTAAAGTAATACTGCGTGCTACCCATCGCATGGGTCCCAAATCTCCAGGTTCAAGGGCATCTTCCTACATCGAAAACATGCATGAGAAACCCAGAAGATGGTACACCGTGTGATGGGGAAAGGTTTCTAAAACGCACCGCATTTCTCATCTCCTTGTGCTCGGGTTCGCCATTCCAGCCACTTTACTAGCAATCTCCCTACTTGGAGCATCAGCACCTTTAACCTCCTGTTCCGTACAGGTTGCAATTTGTCCTGAGGATGAACGGGAAGACGGGGAACCAATGAGAGACTAGCTCTTGGTGTTGGGACAGGCACAGGTCACTCAATTTTCCCATCAGGAAGAAGAATTAACCACAGGCTCAGCCTGCCCCCCGGAACCAGAACAGGGCCTGAAGCCATCCTGCGCTTTTGCGGCCGACTCCCAAAAAAGCGACTTGTAAAATGGAGCTTCAGGGCACTGCAATTCACAAACCTGCAGAGTTATAAATGATAACTCTCGTCCACAAATATATTGAGGGAAGGCAAAGAAGAGGATTTGAAATCAAGGCAGAATTGCAGGAAACAGATTTCAGGAGGTAGATTCGAATCGCCTTTAAAGCACATGAAAAGCGGCAAAACGTTGACAATGATGCCCTTGGCCAAAAAGGGCGTATGCGTTTTTTCCTCAATACATTCAGGAAAAAACGCATACGCCCTTTTTGGCCAACCAAGCAACCTGGAAAGGCAAATCAGCGCTACAAAGAAGTCTCGCTTCCCATCGGTCAAAAGGGACATGCTGAAAAAGTTGTCAAAACCAGAAATGCAGGACAGGCCATGGAGAAATGGGAGCCTTGCTACACTGATGGGCGGGATGTAAATTGCCAACAGCCACTCTGGAGAAGTGTACGGTGTGTCCTGAAACATCTAAAAAACACAGCTTAGAGAGCATAGGGCACTTCCACGCATGGGGGGATAAAGTGGGAAAATTGAAAATCAGCAAGACACAAGCACCCCAAAGTTTAGGGCTGCTCTGTTGACAAGGACCTCCACTTCATTCCACCTTAAATATCCCAGGAAAGCGAAAAATGGATAAAAAAGTTGTGGTCCTTATGTACAATGGAATATCACTCAGCCATGAAATCAATGTCATAAGGCTAGTAGCAGCATGATGAGTGGATTTAGGTAAGACGATTCTAAGTGAAATAAGTCACACAGAAAAGGACACTTCTCATAAGGTGTCACTTATAGAGGGAATGTAAAAACCGTTACACTTGAACTGAATTACAAAACAGAACAGAGTCACACATGCAGAAAACACACTATGGCTGCTTAACGGGAAAGGTGAGGTGGGGTGATACATAAAACAAGAGTTTCAAATTAGCTCAGATACCGTTCCATAAACCCAATATGGAATAGACAAGACCTACTCCTTGCTCAGAGAACTGGACTCAACACGCCCGATTCACCGCACAAGAATATATCTGACTAGTAATAATCTTAAAACCTATGTATTGATATCTCTCTGTTAGTGTGTCAAGTGGGTGTAAAGCGGCCTAAACACAGCCGTGAAAAGCAGCTAAACCCCATTATAAAAATAAATTACTTTTAAAAACCCATGAAACAAAGACAGGGAAAGAGAGAGAAATTCTTACACAATTCGTTCAGGGGCTGTGATGCAACCTGGATTGACCATATCTAGACCCACAGCTGGATGAGACATAAGGGTGGACACTCTTGGGGCTGAGAGTTTTGGTGAGGTTGGGTGAGCAAACGCAGACCCTTTAAAGTAATACTGCGTGCTACCCATCGCATGGGTCCCAAATCTCCAGGTTCAAGGGCATCTTCCTACATCGAAAACATGCATGAGAAACCCAGAAGATGGTACACCGTGTGATGGGGAAAGGTTTCTAAAACGCACCTCATTTCTCACCTCCTTGTGCTCGGGTTCGCCATTCCAGCCACTTTACTAGCAATCTCCCTACTTGGAGCATCAGCACCTTTAACCTCCTGTTCCGTACAGGTTGCAATTTGTCCTGAGGATGAACGGGAAGACGGGAAACCAATGAGAGACTAGCTCTTGGTGTTGGGACAGTCACAGGTCACTCTATTTTCCCATCAGGAAGAAGAATTAACCACAGGCTCAGCCTGCCCCCCGGAACCAGAACAGGGCCTGAAGCCATCCTGCGCTTTTGCGGCCGGCTCCCAAAAAAGCGACTTGTAAAATGCAGCTTCAGGGCACTGCAATTCACAAACCTGCAGAGTTATAAATGATAACTCTCGTCCACAAATATATTGAGGGAAGGCAAAGAAGAGGATTTGAAATCAAGGCAGAATTGCAGGAAACAGATTTCAGGAGGTAGATTCGAATCGTCTTTAAAGCACATGAAAAGCGGCAAAACGTTGACAATGATGCCCTTGGCCAAAAAGGGCGTATGCGTTTTTTCCTGAATATATTCAGGAAAAAACGCATACGCCCTTTTTGGCCAACCAAGCAACCTGGAAAGGCAAATCAGCGCTACAAAGAAGTCTCGCTTCCCATCGGTCAAAAGGGACATGCTGAAAAAGGTGTCAAAACCAGAAATGCAGGACAGGCCATGGAGAAATGGGAGCCTTGCTACACTGATGGGCGGGATGTAAATTGCCAACAGCCACTCTGGAGAAGTGTACGGTGTGTCCTGAAACATCTAAAAAACACAGCTTAGAGAGCATAGGGCACTTCCACGCATGGGGGGATAAAGTGGGAAAATTGAAAATCAGCAAGACACAAGCACCCCAAAGTTTAGGGCTGCTCTGTTGACAAGGACCTCCACTTCCTTCCACCTTAAATATCCCAGGAAAGCGAAAAATGGATAAAAAAGTTGTGGTCCTTATGTACAATGGAATATCACTCAGCCATGAAATCAATGTCATAAGGCTAGTAGCAGCATGATGAGTGGATTTAGGTAAGACGATTCTAAGTGAAATAAGTCACACAGAAAAGGACACTTCTCATAAGGTGTCACTTATAGAGGGAATGTAAAAACCGTTACACTTGAACTGAATTACAAAACAGAACAGAGTCACACATGCAGAAAACACACTATGGCTGCTTAACGGGAAAGGTGAGGTGGGGTGATACATAAAACAAGAGTTTCAAATTAGCTCAGATACCGTTCCATAAACCCAATATGGAATAGACAAGACCTACCCCTTGCTCAGAGAACTGGACTCAACACGCCCGATTCACCGCACAAGAATATATCTGACTAGTAATAATCTTAAAACCTATGTATTGATATCTCTCTGTTAGTGTGTCAAGTGTGTGTAAGGCGGCATAAACACAGCCGTGAAAAGCAGCTAAACTCCATTATAAAAATAAATTACTTTTAAAAACCCATGAAACAAAGACAGGGAAAGAGAGAGAAATTCTTACACAATTCGTTCAGGGGCTGTGATGCAACCTGCATTGACCATATCTAGACCCACAGCTGGATGAGACATAAGGGTGGACACTCTTGGGGCTGAGAGGTTTGGTGAGGTTGGGTGAGCTAATGCAGACCCTTTAAAGTAATACTGCGTGCTACCCATCGCATGGGTCCCAAATCTCCAGGTTCAAGGGCATCTTCCTACATCGAAAACATGCATGAGAAACCCAGAAGATGGTACACCGTGTGATGGGGAAAGGTTTCTAAAATGCACCTCATTTCTCATCTCCTTGTGCTCGTGTTCGCCATTCCAGCCACTTTACTAGCAATCTCCCTACTTGGAGCATCAGCACCTTTAACCTCCTGTTCCGTACAGGTTGCAATTTGTCCTGAGGATGAACGGGAAGACGGGGAACCAATGAGAGACTAGCTCTTGGTGTTGGGACAGGCACAGGTCACTCTATTTTCCCATCAGGAAGAAGAATTAACCACAGGCTCAGCCTGCCCCCCGGAACCAGAACAGGGCCTGAAGCCATCCTGCGCTTTTGCGGCCGGCTCCCAAAAAAGCGACTTGTAAAATGGAGCTTCAGGGCACTGCAATTCACAAACCTGCAGAGTTATAAATGATAACTCTCGTCCACAAATATATTGAAGGAAGGCAAAGAAGAGGATTTGAAATCAAGGCAGAATTGCAGGAAACAGATTTCAGGAGGTAGATTCGAATCGCCTTTAAAGCACATGAAAAGCGGCAAAACGTTGACAATGATGCCCTTGGCCAAAAAGGGCGTATGCGTTTTTTCCTGAATATATTCAGGAAAAAACGCATACGCCCTTTTTGGCCAACCAAGCAACCTGGAAAGGCAAATCAGCGCTACAAAGAAGTCTCGCTTCCCATCGGTCAAAAGGGACATGCTGAAAAAGGTGTCAAAACCAGAAATGCAGGACAGGCCATGGAGAAATGGGAGCCTTGCTACACTGATGGGCGGGATGTAAATTGCCAACAGCCACTCTGAAGAAGTGTACGGTGTGTCCTGAAACATCTAAAAAACACAGCTTAGAGAGCATAGGGCACTTCCACGCATGGGGGGATAAAGTGGGAAAATTGAAAATCAGCAAGACACAAGCACCCCAAAGTTTAGGGCTGCTCTGTTGACAAGGACCTCCACTTCCTTCCACCTTAAATATCCCAGGAAAGCGAAAAATGGATAAAAATGTTGTGGTCCTTATGTACAATGGAATATCACTCAGCCATGAAATCAATGTCATAAGGCTAGTAGCAGCATGATGAGTGGATTTAGGTAAGACGATTCTAAGTGAAATAAGTCACACAGAAAAGGACACTTCTCATAAGGTGTCACTTATAGAGGGAATGTAAAAACCGTTACACTTGAACTGAATTACAAAACAGAACAGAGTCACACATGCAGAAAACACACTATGGCTGCTTAAAGGGAAAGGTGAGGTGGGGTGATACATAAAACAAGAGTTTCAAATTAGCTCAGATACCGTTCCATAAACCCAATATGGAATAGACAAGACCTACTCCTTGCTCAGAGAACTGGACTCAACACGCCCGATTCACCGCACAAGAATATATCTGACTAGTAATAATCTTAAAACCTATGTATTGATATCTCTCTGTTAGTGTGTCAAGTGGGTGTAAAGCGGCCTAAACACAGCCGTGAAAAGCAGCTAAACCCCATTATAAAAATAAATTACTTTTAAAAACCCATGAAACAAAGACAGGGAAAGAGAGAGAAATTCTTACACAATTCGTTCAGGGGCTGTGATGCAACCTGGATTGACCATATCTAGACCCACAGCTGGATGAGACATAAGGGTGGACACTCTTGGGGCTGAGAGTTTTGGTGAGGTTGGGTGAGCAAACGCAGACCCTTTAAAGTAATACTGCGTGCTACCCATCGCATGGGTCCCAAATCTCCAGGTTCAAGGGCATCTTCCTACATCGAAAACATGCATGAGAAACCCAGAAGATGGTACACCGTGTGATGGGGAAAGGTTTCTAAAACGCACCGCATTTCTCATCTCCTTGTGCTCGGGTTCGCCATTCCAGCCACTTTACTAGCAATCTCCCTACTTGGAGCATCAGCACCTTTAACCTCCTGTTCCGTACAGGTTGCAATTTGTCCTGAGGATGAACGGGAAGACGGGGAACCAATGAGAGACTAGCTCTTGGTGTTGGGACAGGCACAGGTCACTCAATTTTCCCATCAGGAAGAAGAATTAACCACAGGCTCAGCCTGCCCCCCGGAACCAGAACAGGGCCTGAAGCCATCCTGCGCTTTTGCGGCCGACTCCCAAAAAAGCGACTTGTAAAATGGAGCTTCAGGGCACTGCAATTCACAAACCTGCAGAGTTATAAATGATAACTCTCGTCCACAAATATATTGAGGGAAGGCAAAGAAGAGGATTTGAAATCAAGGCAGAATTGCAGGAAACAGATTTCAGGAGGTAGATTCGAATCGCCTTTAAAGCACATGAAAAGCGGCAAAACGTTGACAATGATGCCCTTGGCCAAAAAGGGCGTATGCGTTTTTTCCTCAATACATTCAGGAAAAAACGCATACGCCCTTTTTGGCCAACCAAGCAACCTGGAAAGGCAAATCAGCGCTACAAAGAAGTCTCGCTTCCCATCGGTCAAAAGGGACATGCTGAAAAAGTTGTCAAAACCAGAAATGCAGGACAGGCCATGGAGAAATGGGAGCCTTGCTACACTGATGGGCGGGATGTAAATTGCCAACAGCCACTCTGGAGAAGTGTACGGTGTGTCCTGAAACATCTAAAAAACACAGCTTAGAGAGCATAGGGCACTTCCACGCATGGGGGGATAAAGTGGGAAAATTGAAAATCAGCAAGACACAAGCACCCCAAAGTTTAGGGCTGCTCTGTTGACAAGGACCTCCACTTCATTCCACCTTAAATATCCCAGGAAAGCGAAAAATGGATAAAAAAGTTGTGGTCCTTATGTACAATGGAATATCACTCAGCCATGAAATCAATGTCATAAGGCTAGTAGCAGCATGATGAGTGGATTTAGGTAAGACGATTCTAAGTGAAATAAGTCACACAGAAAAGGACACTTCTCATAAGGTGTCACTTATAGAGGGAATGTAAAAACCGTTACACTTGAACTGAATTACAAAACAGAACAGAGTCACACATGCAGAAAACACACTATGGCTGCTTAACGGGAAAGGTGAGGTGGGGTGATACATAAAACAAGAGTTTCAAATTAGCTCAGATACCGTTCCATAAACCCAATATGGAATAGACAAGACCTACTCCTTGCTCAGAGAACTGGACTCAACACGCCCGATTCACCGCACAAGAATATATCTGACTAGTAATAATTTTAAAACCTATGTATTGATATCTCTCTGTTAGTGTGTCAAGTGGGTGTAAAGCGGCATAAACACAGCTGTGAAAAGCAGCTAAACCCCATTATAAAAATAAATTACTTTTAAAAACCCATGAAACAAAGACAGGGAAAGAGAGAGAAATTCTTACACAATTCGTTCAGGGGCTGTGATGCAACCTGGATTGACCATATCTAGACCCACAGCTGGATGAGACATAAGGGTGGACACTCTTGGGGCTGAGAGTTTTGGTGAGGTTGGGTGAGCAAACGCAGACCCTTTAAAGTAATACTGTGTGCTACCCATCGCATGGGTCCCAAATCTCCAGGTTCAAGGGCATCTTCCTACATCGAAAACATGCATGAGAAACCCAGAAGATGGTACACCGTGTGATGGGGAAAGGTTTCTAAAACGCACCTCATTTCTCACCTCCTTGTGCTCGGGTTCGCCATTCCAGCCACTTTACTAGCAATCTCCCTACTTGGAGCATCAGCACCTTTAACCTCCTGTTCCGTACAGGTTGCAATTTGTCCTGAGGATGAACGGGAAGACGGGAAACCAATGAGAGACTAGCTCTTGGTGTTGGGACAGTCACAGGTCACTCTATTTTCCCATCAGGAAGAAGAATTAACCACAGGCTCAGCCTGCCCCCCGGAACCAGAACAGGGCCTGAAGCCATCCTGCGCTTTTGCGGCCGGCTCCCAAAAAAGCGACTTGTAAAATGCAGCTTCAGGGCACTGCAATTCACAAACCTGCAGAGTTATAAATGATAACTCTCGTCCACAAATATATTGAGGGAAGGCAAAGAAGAGGATTTGAAATCAAGGCAGAATTGCAGGAAACAGATTTCAGGAGGTAGATTCGAATCGCCTTTAAAGCACATGAAAAGCGGCAAAACGTTGACAATGATGCCCTTGGCCAAAAAGGGCGTATACGTTTTTTCCTGAATATATTCAGGAAAAAACGCATACGCCCTTTTTGGCCAACCAAGCAACCTGGAAAGGCAAATCAGCGCTACAAAGAAGTCTCGCTTCCCATCGGTCAAAAGGGACATGCTGAAAAAGGTGTCAAAACCAGAAATGCAGGACAGGCCATGGAGAAATGGGAGCCTTGCTACACTGATGGGCGGGATGTAAATTGCCAACAGCCACTCTGGAGAAGTGTACAGTGTGTCCTGAAACATCTAAAAAACACAGCTTAGAGAGTATAGGGCACTTCCACGCATGGGGGGATAAAGTGGGAAAATTGAAAATCAGCAAGACACAAGCACCCCAAAGTTTAGGGCTGCTCTGTTGACAAGGACCTCCACTTCCTTCCACCTTAAATATCCCAGGAAAGCGAAAAATGGATAAAAATGTTGTGGTCCTTATGTACAATGGAATATCACTCAGCCATGAAATCAATGTCATAAGGCTAGTAGCAGCATGATGAGTGGATTTAGGTAAGACGATTCTAAGTGAAATAAGTCACACAGAAAAGGACACTTCTCATAAGGTGTCACTTATAGAGGGAATGTAAAAACCGTTACACTTGAACTGAATTACAAAACAGAACAGAGTCACACATGCAGAAAACACACTATGGCTGCTTAACGGGAAAGGTGAGGTGGGGTGATACATAAAACAAGAGTTTCAAATTAGCTCAGATACCGTTCCATAAACCCAATATGGAATAGACAAGACCTACCCCTTGCTCAGAGAACTGGACTCAACACGCCCGATTCACCGCACAAGAATATATCTGACTAGTAATAATCTTAAAACCTATGTATTGATATCTCTCTGTTAGTGTGTCAAGTGTGTGTAAGGCGGCATAAACACAGCCGTGAAAAGCAGCTAAACTCCATTATAAAAATAAATTACTTTTAAAAACCCATGAAACAAAGACAGGGAAAGAGAGAGAAATTCTTACACAATTCGTTCAGGGGCTGTGATGCAACCTGCATTGACCATATCTAGACCCACAGCTGGATGAGACATAAGGGTGGACACTCTTGGGGCTGAGAGGTTTGGTGAGGTTGGGTGAGCTAATGCAGACCCTTTAAAGTAATACTGCGTGCTACCCATCGCATGGGTCCCAAATCTCCAGGTTCAAGGGCATCTTCCTACATCGAAAACATGCATGAGAAACCCAGAAGATGGTACACCGTGTGATGGGGAAAGGTTTCTAAAATGCACCTCATTTCTCATCTCCTTGTGCTCGTGTTCGCCATTCCAGCCACTTTACTAGCAATCTCCCTACTTGGAGCATCAGCACCTTTAACCTCCTGTTCCGTACAGGTTGCAATTTGTCCTGAGGATGAACGGGAAGACGGGGAACCAATGAGAGACTAGCTCTTGGTGTTGGGACAGGCACAGGTCACTCTATTTTCCCATCAGGAAGAAGAATTAACCACAGGCTCAGCCTGCCCCCCGGAACCAGAACAGGGCCTGAAGCCATCCTGCGCTTTTGCGGCCGGCTCCCAAAAAAGCGACTTGTAAAATGGAGCTTCAGGGCACTGCAATTCACAAACCTGCAGAGTTATAAATGATAACTCTCGTCCACAAATATATTGAAGGAAGGCAAAGAAGAGGATTTGAAATCAAGGCAGAATTGCAGGAAACAGATTTCAGGAGGTAGATTCGAATCGCCTTTAAAGCACATGAAAAGCGGCAAAACGTTGACAATGATGCCCTTGGCCAAAAAGGGCGTATGCGTTTTTTCCTGAATATATTCAGGAAAAAACGCATACGCCCTTTTTGGCCAACCAAGCAACCTGGAAAGGCAAATCAGCGCTACAAAGAAGTCTCGCTTCCCATCGGTCAAAAGGGACATGCTGAAAAAGGTGTCAAAACCAGAAATGCAGGACAGGCCATGGAGAAATGGGAGCCTTGCTACACTGATGGGCGGGATGTAAATTGCCAACAGCCACTCTGAAGAAGTGTACGGTGTGTCCTGAAACATCTAAAAAACACAGCTTAGAGAGCATAGGGCACTTCCACGCATGGGGGGATAAAGTGGGAAAATTGAAAATCAGCAAGACACAAGCACCCCAAAGTTTAGGGCTGCTCTGTTGACAAGGACCTCCACTTCCTTCCACCTTAAATATCCCAGGAAAGCGAAAAATGGATAAAAATGTTGTGGTCCTTATGTACAATGGAATATCACTCAGCCATGAAATCAATGTCATAAGGCTAGTAGCAGCATGATGAGTGGATTTAGGTAAGACGATTCTAAGTGAAATAAGTCACACAGAAAAGGACACTTCTCATAAGGTGTCACTTATAGAGGGAATGTAAAAACCGTTACACTTGAACTGAATTACAAAACAGAACAGAGTCACACATGCAGAAAACACACTATGGCTGCTTAAAGGGAAAGGTGAGGTGGGGTGATACATAAAACAAGAGTTTCAAATTAGCTCAGATACCGTTCCATAAACCCAATATGGAATAGACAAGACCTACTCCTTGCTCAGAGAACTGGACTCAACACGCCCGATTCACCGCACAAGAATATATCTGACTAGTAATAATCTTAAAACCTATGTATTGATATCTCTCTGTTAGTGTGTCAAGTGGGTGTAAAGCGGCCTAAACACAGCCGTGAAAAGCAGCTAAACCCCATTATAAAAATAAATTACTTTTAAAAACCCATGAAACAAAGACAGGGAAAGAGAGAGAAATTCTTACACAATTCGTTCAGGGGCTGTGATGCAACCTGGATTGACCATATCTAGACCCACAGCTGGATGAGACATAAGGGTGGACACTCTTGGGGCTGAGAGTTTTGGTGAGGTTGGGTGAGCAAACGCAGACCCTTTAAAGTAATACTGCGTGCTACCCATCGCATGGGTCCCAAATCTCCAGGTTCAAGGGCATCTTCCTACATCGAAAACATGCATGAGAAACCCAGAAGATGGTACACCGTGTGATGGGGAAAGGTTTCTAAAACGCACCGCATTTCTCATCTCCTTGTGCTCGGGTTCGCCATTCCAGCCACTTTACTAGCAATCTCCCTACTTGGAGCATCAGCACCTTTAACCTCCTGTTCCGTACAGGTTGCAATTTGTCCTGAGGATGAACGGGAAGACGGGGAACCAATGAGAGACTAGCTCTTGGTGTTGGGACAGGCACAGGTCACTCAATTTTCCCATCAGGAAGAAGAATTAACCACAGGCTCAGCCTGCCCCCCGGAACCAGAACAGGGCCTGAAGCCATCCTGCGCTTTTGCGGCCGACTCCCAAAAAAGCGACTTGTAAAATGGAGCTTCAGGGCACTGCAATTCACAAACCTGCAGAGTTATAAATGATAACTCTCGTCCACAAATATATTGAGGGAAGGCAAAGAAGAGGATTTGAAATCAAGGCAGAATTGCAGGAAACAGATTTCAGGAGGTAGATTCGAATCGCCTTTAAAGCACATGAAAAGCGGCAAAACGTTGACAATGATGCCCTTGGCCAAAAAGGGCGTATGCGTTTTTTCCTCAATACATTCAGGAAAAAACGCATACGCCCTTTTTGGCCAACCAAGCAACCTGGAAAGGCAAATCAGCGCTACAAAGAAGTCTCGCTTCCCATCGGTCAAAAGGGACATGCTGAAAAAGTTGTCAAAACCAGAAATGCAGGACAGGCCATGGAGAAATGGGAGCCTTGCTACACTGATGGGCGGGATGTAAATTGCCAACAGCCACTCTGGAGAAGTGTACGGTGTGTCCTGAAACATCTAAAAAACACAGCTTAGAGAGCATAGGGCACTTCCACGCATGGGGGGATAAAGTGGGAAAATTGAAAATCAGCAAGACACAAGCACCCCAAAGTTTAGGGCTGCTCTGTTGACAAGGACCTCCACTTCATTCCACCTTAAATATCCCAGGAAAGCGAAAAATGGATAAAAAAGTTGTGGTCCTTATGTACAATGGAATATCACTCAGCCATGAAATCAATGTCATAAGGCTAGTAGCAGCATGATGAGTGGATTTAGGTAAGACGATTCTAAGTGAAATAAGTCACACAGAAAAGGACACTTCTCATAAGGTGTCACTTATAGAGGGAATGTAAAAACCGTTACACTTGAACTGAATTACAAAACAGAACAGAGTCACACATGCAGAAAACACACTATGGCTGCTTAACGGGAAAGGTGAGGTGGGGTGATACATAAAACAAGAGTTTCAAATTAGCTCAGATACCGTTCCATAAACCCAATATGGAATAGACAAGACCTACTCCTTGCTCAGAGAACTGGACTCAACACGCCCGATTCACCGCACAAGAATATATCTGACTAGTAATAATTTTAAAACCTATGTATTGATATCTCTCTGTTAGTGTGTCAAGTGGGTGTAAAGCGGCATAAACACAGCTGTGAAAAGCAGCTAAACCCCATTATAAAAATAAATTACTTTTAAAAACCCATGAAACAAAGACAGGGAAAGAGAGAGAAATTCTTACACAATTCGTTCAGGGGCTGTGATGCAACCTGGATTGACCATATCTAGACCCACAGCTGGATGAGACATAAGGGTGGACACTCTTGGGGCTGAGAGTTTTGGTGAGGTTGGGTGAGCAAACGCAGACCCTTTAAAGTAATACTGTGTGCTACCCATCGCATGGGTCCCAAATCTCCAGGTTCAAGGGCATCTTCCTACATCGAAAACATGCATGAGAAACCCAGAAGATGGTACACCGTGTGATGGGGAAAGGTTTCTAAAACGCACCTCATTTCTCACCTCCTTGTGCTCGGGTTCGCCATTCCAGCCACTTTACTAGCAATCTCCCTACTTGGAGCATCAGCACCTTTAACCTCCTGTTCCGTACAGGTTGCAATTTGTCCTGAGGATGAACGGGAAGACGGGAAACCAATGAGAGACTAGCTCTTGGTGTTGGGACAGTCACAGGTCACTCTATTTTCCCATCAGGAAGAAGAATTAACCACAGGCTCAGCCTGCCCCCCGGAACCAGAACAGGGCCTGAAGCCATCCTGCGCTTTTGCGGCCGGCTCCCAAAAAAGCGACTTGTAAAATGCAGCTTCAGGGCACTGCAATTCACAAACCTGCAGAGTTATAAATGATAACTCTCGTCCACAAATATATTGAGGGAAGGCAAAGAAGAGGATTTGAAATCAAGGCAGAATTGCAGGAAACAGATTTCAGGAGGTAGATTCGAATCGCCTTTAAAGCACATGAAAAGCGGCAAAACGTTGACAATGATGCCCTTGGCCAAAAAGGGCGTATACGTTTTTTCCTGAATATATTCAGGAAAAAACGCATACGCCCTTTTTGGCCAACCAAGCAACCTGGAAAGGCAAATCAGCGCTACAAAGAAGTCTCGCTTCCCATCGGTCAAAAGGGACATGCTGAAAAAGGTGTCAAAACCAGAAATGCAGGACAGGCCATGGAGAAATGGGAGCCTTGCTACACTGATGGGCGGGATGTAAATTGCCAACAGCCACTCTGGAGAAGTGTACAGTGTGTCCTGAAACATCTAAAAAACACAGCTTAGAGAGTATAGGGCACTTCCACGCATGGGGGGATAAAGTGGGAAAATTGAAAATCAGCAAGACACAAGCACCCCAAAGTTTAGGGCTGCTCTGTTGACAAGGACCTCCACTTCCTTCCACCTTAAATATCCCAGGAAAGCGAAAAATGGATAAAAATGTTGTGGTCCTTATGTACAATGGAATATCACTCAGCCATGAAATCAATGTCATAAGGCTAGTAGCAGCATGATGAGTGGATTTAGGTAAGACGATTCTAAGTGAAATAAGTCACACAGAAAAGGACACTTCTCATAAGGTGTCACTTATAGAGGGAATGTAAAAACCGTTACACTTGAACTGAATTACAAAACAGAACAGAGTCACACATGCAGAAAACACACTATGGCTGCTTAACGGGAAAGGTGAGGTGGGGTGATACATAAAACAAGAGTTTCAAATTAGCTCAGATACCGTTCCATAAACCCAATATGGAATAGACAAGACCTACCCCTTGCTCAGAGAACTGGACTCAACACGCCCGATTCACCGCACAAGAATATATCTGACTAGTAATAATCTTAAAACCTATGTATTGATATCTCTCTGTTAGTGTGTCAAGTGTGTGTAAGGCGGCATAAACACAGCCGTGAAAAGCAGCTAAACTCCATTATAAAAATAAATTACTTTTAAAAACCCATGAAACAAAGACAGGGAAAGAGAGAGAAATTCTTACACAATTCGTTCAGGGGCTGTGATGCAACCTGCATTGACCATATCTAGACCCACAGCTGGATGAGACATAAGGGTGGACACTCTTGGGGCTGAGAGGTTTGGTGAGGTTGGGTGAGCTAATGCAGACCCTTTAAAGTAATACTGCGTGCTACCCATCGCATGGGTCCCAAATCTCCAGGTTCAAGGGCATCTTCCTACATCGAAAACATGCATGAGAAACCCAGAAGATGGTACACCGTATGATGGGGAAAGGTTTCTAAAATGCACCTCATTTCTCATCTCCTTGTGCTCGTGTTCGCCATTCCAGCCACTTTACTAGCAATCTCCCTACTTGGAGCATCAGCACCTTTAACCTCCTGTTCCGTACAGGTTGCAATTTGTCCTGAGGATGAACGGGAAGACGGGGAACCAATGAGAGACTAGCTCTTGGTGTTGGGACAGGCACAGGTCACTCTATTTTCCCATCAGGAAGAAGAATTAACCACAGGCTCAGCCTGCCCCCCGGAACCAGAACAGGGCCTGAAGCCATCCTACGCTTTTGCGGCCGGCTCCCAAAAAAGCGACTTGTAAAATGGAGCTTCAGGGCACTGCAATTCACAAACCTGCAGAGTTATAAATGATAACTCTCGTCCACAAATATATTGAAGGAAGGCAAAGAAGAGGATTTGAAATCAAGGCAGAATTGCAGGAAACAGATTTCAGGAGGTAGATTCGAATCGCCTTTAAAGCACATGAAAAGCGGCAAAACGTTGACAATGATGCCCTTGGCCAAAAAGGGCGTATGCGTTTTTTCCTGAATATATTCAGGAAAAAACGCATACGCCCTTTTTGGCCAACCAAGCAACCTGGAAAGGCAAATCAGCGCTACAAAGAAGTCTCGCTTCCCATCGGTCAAAAGGGACATGCTGAAAAAGGTGTCAAAACCAGAAATGCAGGACAGGCCATGGAGAAATGGGAGCCTTGCTACACTGATGGGCGGGATGTAAATTGCCAACAGCCACTCTGAAGAAGTGTACGGTGTGTCCTGAAACATCTAAAAAACACAGCTTAGAGAGCATAGGGCACTTCCACGCATGGGGGGATAAAGTGGGAAAATTGAAAATCAGCAAGACACAAGCACCCCAAAGTTTAGGGCTGCTCTGTTGACAAGGACCTCCACTTCCTTCCACCTTAAATATCCCAGGAAAGCGAAAAATGGATAAAAATGTTGTGGTCCTTATGTACAATGGAATATCACTCAGCCATGAAATCAATGTCATAAGGCTAGTAGCAGCATGATGAGTGGATTTAGGTAAGACGATTCTAAGTGAAATAAGTCACACAGAAAAGGACACTTCTCATAAGGTGTCACTTATAGAGGGAATGTAAAAACCGTTACACTTGAACTGAATTACAAAACAGAACAGAGTCACACATGCAGAAAACACACTATGGCTGCTTAAAGGGAAAGGTGAGGTGGGGTGATACATAAAACAAGAGTTTCAAATTAGCTCAGATACCGTTCCATAAACCCAATATGGAATAGACAAGACCTACTCCTTGCTCAGAGAACTGGACTCAACACGCCCGATTCACCGCACAAGAATATATCTGACTAGTAATAATCTTAAAACCTATGTATTGATATCTCTCTGTTAGTGTGTCAAGTGGGTGTAAAGCGGCCTAAACACAGCCGTGAAAAGCAGCTAAACCCCATTATAAAAATAAATTACTTTTAAAAACCCATGAAACAAAGACAGGGAAAGAGAGAGAAATTCTTACACAATTCGTTCAGGGGCTGTGATGCAACCTGGATTGACCATATCTAGACCCACAGCTGGATGAGACATAAGGGTGGACACTCTTGGGGCTGAGAGTTTTGGTGAGTTTGGGAGAGCAAACGCAGACCCTTTAAAGTAATACTGCGTGCTACCCATCGCATGGGTCCCAAATCTCCAGGTTCAAGGGCATCTTCCTACATCGAAAACATGCATGAGAAACCCAGAAGATGGTACACCGTGTGATGGGGAAAGGTTTCTAAAACGCACCGCATTTCTCATCTCCTTGTGCTCGGGTTCGCCATTCCAGCCACTTTACTAGCAATCTCCCTACTTGGAGCATCAGCACCTTTAACCTCCTGTTCCGTACAGGTTGCAATTTGTCCTGAGGATGAACGGGAAGACGGGGAACCAATGAGAGACTAGCTCTTGTTGTTGGGACAGGCACAGGTCACTCAATTTTCCCATCAGGAAGAAGAATTAACCACAGGCTCAGCCTGCCCCCCGGAACCAGAACAGGGCCTGAAGCCATCCTGCGCTTTTGCGGCCGACTCCCAAAAAAGCGACTTGTAAAATGGAGCTTCAGGGCACTGCAATTCACAAACCTGCAGAGTTATAAATGATAACTCTCGTCCACAAATATATTGAGGGAAGGCAAAGAAGAGGATTTGAAATCAAGGCAGAATTGCAGGAAACAGATTTCAGGAGGTAGATTCGAATCGCCTTTAAAGCACATGAAAAGCGGCAAAACGTTGACAATGATGCCCTTGGCCAAAAAGGGCGTATGCGTTTTTTCCTCAATACATTCAGGAAAAAACGCATACGCCCTTTTTGGCCAACCAAGCAACCTGGAAAGGCAAATCAGCGCTACAAAGAAGTCTCGCTTCCCATCGGTCAAAAGGGACATGCTGAAAAAGTTGTCAAAACCAGAAATGCAGGACAGGCCATGGAGAAATGGGAGCCTTGCTACACTGATGGGCGGGATGTAAATTGCCAACAGCCACTCTGGAGAAGTGTACGGTGTGTCCTGAAACATCTAAAAAACACAGCTTAGAGAGCATAGGGCACTTCCACGCATGGGGGGATAAAGTGGGAAAATTGAAAATCAGCAAGACACAAGCACCCCAAAGTTTAGGGCTGCTCTGTTGACAAGGACCTCCACTTCATTCCACCTTAAATATCCCAGGAAAGCGAAAAATGGATAAAAAAGTTGTGGTCCTTATGTACAATGGAATATCACTCAGCCATGAAATCAATGTCATAAGGCTAGTAGCAGCATGATGAGTGGATTTAGGTAAGACGATTCTAAGTGAAATAAGTCACACAGAAAAGGACACTTCTCATAAGGTGTCACTTATAGAGGGAATGTAAAAACCGTTACACTTGAACTGAATTACAAAACAGAACAGAGTCACACATGCAGAAAACACACTATGGCTGCTTAACGGGAAAGGTGAGGTGGGGTGATACATAAAACAAGAGTTTCAAATTAGCTCAGATACCGTTCCATAAACCCAATATGGAATAGACAAGACCTACTCCTTGCTCAGAGAACTGGACTCAACACGCCCGATTCACCGCACAAGAATATATCTGACTAGTAATAATCTTAAAACCTATGTATTGATATCTCTCTGTTAGTGTGTCAAGTGGGTGTAAAGCGGCCTAAACACAGCCGTGAAAAGCAGCTAAACCCCATTATAAAAATAAATTACTTTTAAAAACCCATGAAACAAAGACAGGGAAAGAGAGAGAAATTCTTACACAATTCGTTCAGGGGCTGTGATGCAACCTGGATTGACCATATCTAGACCCACAGCTGGATGAGACATAAGGGTGGACACTCTTGGGGCTGAGAGTTTTGGTGAGGTTGGGTGAGCAAACGCAGACCCTTTAAAGTAATACTGCGTGCTACCCATCGCATGGGTCCCAAATCTCCAGGTTCAAGGGCATCTTCCTACATAGAAAACATGCATGAGAAACCCAGAAGATGGTACACCGTGTGATGGGGAAAGGTTTCTAAAACGCACCTCATTTCTCACCTCCTTGTGCTCGGGTTCGCCATTCCAGCCACTTTACTAGCAATCTCCCTACTTGGAGCATCAGCACCTTTAACCTCCTGTTCCGTACAGGTTGCAATTTGTCCTGAGGATGAACGGGAAGACGGGAAACCAATGAGAGACTAGCTCTTGGTGTTGGGACAGTCACAGGTCACTCTATTTTCCCATCAGGAAGAAGAATTAACCACAGGCTCAGCCTGCCCCCCGGAACCAGAACAGGGCCTGAAGCCATCCTGCGCTTTTGCGGCCGGCTCCCAAAAAAGCGACTTGTAAAATGCAGCTTCAGGGCACTGCAATTCACAAACCTGCAGAGTTATAAATGATAACTCTCGTCCACAAATATATTGAGGGAAGGCAAAGAAGAGGATTTGAAATCAAGGCAGAATTGCAGGAAACAGATTTCAGGAGGTAGATTCGAATCGTCTTTAAAGCACATGAAAAGCGGCAAAACGTTGACAATGATGCCCTTGGCCAAAAAGGGCGTATGCGTTTTTTCCTGAATATATTCAGGAAAAAACGCATACGCCCTTTTTGGCCAACCAAGCAACCTGGAAAGGCAAATCAGCGCTACAAAGAAGTCTCGCTTCCCATCGGTCAAAAGGGACATGCTGAAAAAGGTGTCAAAACCAGAAATGCAGGACAGGCCATGGAGAAATGGGAGCCTTGCTACACTGATGGGCGGGATGTAAATTGCCAACAGCCACTCTGGAGAAGTGTACGGTGTGTCCTGAAACATCTAAAAAACACAGCTTAGAGAGCATAGGGCACTTCCACGCATGGGGGGATAAAGTGGGAAAATTGAAAATCAGCAAGACACAAGCACCCCAAAGTTTAGGGCTGCTCTGTTGACAAGGACCTCCACTTCCTTCCACCTTAAATATCCCAGGAAAGCGAAAAATGGATAAAAAAGTTGTGGTCCTTATGTACAATGGAATATCACTCAGCCATGAAATCAATGTCATAAGGCTAGTAGCAGCATGATGAGTGGATTTAGGTAAGACGATTCTAAGTGAAATAAGTCACACAGAAAAGGACACTTCTCATAAGGTGTCACTTATAGAGGGAATGTAAAAACCGTTACACTTGAACTGAATTACAAAACAGAACAGAGTCACACATGCAGAAAACACACTATGGCTGCTTAACGGGAAAGGTGAGGTGGGGTGATACATAAAACAAGAGTTTCAAATTAGCTCAGATACCGTTCCATAAACCCAATATGGAATAGACAAGACCTACTCCTTGCTCAGAGAACTGGACTCAACACGCCCGATTCACCGCACAAGAATATATCTGACTAGTAATAATCTTAAAACCTATGTATTGATATCTCTCTGTTAGTGTGTCAAGTGGGTGTAAAGCGGCCTAAACACAGCCGTGAAAAGCAGCTAAACCCCATTATAAAAATAAATTACTTTTAAAAACCCATGAAACAAAGACAGGGAAAGAGAGAGAAATTCTTACACAATTCGTTCAGGGGCTGTGATGCAACCTGGATTGACCATATCTAGACCCACAGCTGGATGAGACATAAGGGTGGACACTCTTGGGGCTGAGAGTTTTGGTGAGGTTGGGTGAGCAAACGCAGACCCTTTAAAGTAATACTGCGTGCTACCCATCGCATGGGTCCCAAATCTCCAGGTTCAAGGGCATCTTCCTACATCGAAAACATGCATGAGAAACCCAGAAGATGGTACACCGTGTGATGGGGAAAGGTTTCTAAAACGCACCGCATTTCTCATCTCCTTGTGCTCGGGTTCGCCATTCCAGCCACTTTACTAGCAATCTCCCTACTTGGAGCATCAGCACCTTTAACCTCCTGTTCCGTACAGGTTGCAATTTGTCCTGAGGATGAACGGGAAGACGGGGAACCAATGAGAGACTAGCTCTTGGTGTTGGGACAGGCACAGGTCACTCAATTTTCCCATCAGGAAGAAGAATTAACCACAGGCTCAGCCTGCCCCCCGGAACCAGAACAGGGCCTGAAGCCATCCTGCGCTTTTGCGGCCGACTCCCAAAAAAGCGACTTGTAAAATGGAGCTTCAGGGCACTGCAATTCACAAACCTGCAGAGTTATAAATGATAACTCTCGTCCACAAATATATTGAGGGAAGGCAAAGAAGAGGATTTGAAATCAAGGCAGAATTGCAGGAAACAGATTTCAGGAGGTAGATTCGAATCGCCTTTAAAGCACATGAAAAGCGGCAAAACGTTGACAATGATGCCCTTGGCCAAAAAGGGCGTATGCGTTTTTTCCTCAATACATTCAGGAAAAAACGCATACGCCCTTTTTGGCCAACCAAGCAACCTGGAAAGGCAAATCAGCGCTACAAAGAAGTCTCGCTTCCCATCGGTCAAAAGGGACATGCTGAAAAAGTTGTCAAAACCAGAAATGCAGGACAGGCCATGGAGAAATGGGAGCCTTGCTACACTGATGGGCGGGATGTAAATTGCCAACAGCCACTCTGGAGAAGTGTACGGTGTGTCCTGAAACATCTAAAAAACACAGCTTAGAGAGCATAGGGCACTTCCACGCATGGGGGGATAAAGTGGGAAAATTGAAAATCAGCAAGACACAAGCACCCCAAAGTTTAGGGCTGCTCTGTTGACAAGGACCTCCACTTCATTCCACCTTAAATATCCCAGGAAAGCGAAAAATGGATAAAAAAGTTGTGGTCCTTATGTACAATGGAATATCACTCAGCCATGAAATCAATGTCATAAGGCTAGTAGCAGCATGATGAGTGGATTTAGGTAAGACGATTCTAAGTGAAATAAGTCACACAGAAAAGGACACTTCTCATAAGGTGTCACTTATAGAGGGAATGTAAAAACCGTTACACTTGAACTGAATTACAAAACAGAACAGAGTCACACATGCAGAAAACACACTATGGCTGCTTAACGGGAAAGGTGAGGTGGGGTGATACATAAAACAAGAGTTTCAAATTAGCTCAGATACCGTTCCATAAACCCAATATGGAATAGACAAGACCTACTCCTTGCTCAGAGAACTGGACTCAACACGCCCGATTCACCGCACAAGAATATATCTGACTAGTAATAATTTTAAAACCTATGTATTGATATCTCTCTGTTAGTGTGTCAAGTGGGTGTAAAGCGGCATAAACACAGCTGTGAAAAGCAGCTAAACCCCATTATAAAAATAAATTACTTTTAAAAACCCATGAAACAAAGACAGGGAAAGAGAGAGAAATTCTTACACAATTCGTTCAGGGGCTGTGATGCAACCTGGATTGACCATATCTAGACCCACAGCTGGATGAGACATAAGGGTGGACACTCTTGGGGCTGAGAGTTTTGGTGAGGTTGGGTGAGCAAACGCAGACCCTTTAAAGTAATACTGTGTGCTACCCATCGCATGGGTCCCAAATCTCCAGGTTCAAGGGCATCTTCCTACATCGAAAACATGCATGAGAAACCCAGAAGATGGTACACCGTGTGATGGGGAAAGGTTTCTAAAACGCACCTCATTTCTCACCTCCTTGTGCTCGGGTTCGCCATTCCAGCCACTTTACTAGCAATCTCCCTACTTGGAGCATCAGCACCTTTAACCTCCTGTTCCGTACAGGTTGCAATTTGTCCTGAGGATGAACGGGAAGACGGGAAACCAATGAGAGACTAGCTCTTGGTGTTGGGACAGTCACAGGTCACTCTATTTTCCCATCAGGAAGAAGAATTAACCACAGGCTCAGCCTGCCCCCCGGAACCAGAACAGGGCCTGAAGCCATCCTGCGCTTTTGCGGCCGGCTCCCAAAAAAGCGACTTGTAAAATGCAGCTTCAGGGCACTGCAATTCACAAACCTGCAGAGTTATAAATGATAACTCTCGTCCACAAATATATTGAGGGAAGGCAAAGAAGAGGATTTGAAATCAAGGCAGAATTGCAGGAAACAGATTTCAGGAGGTAGATTCGAATCGCCTTTAAAGCACATGAAAAGCGGCAAAACGTTGACAATGATGCCCTTGGCCAAAAAGGGCGTATACGTTTTTTCCTGAATATATTCAGGAAAAAACGCATACGCCCTTTTTGGCCAACCAAGCAACCTGGAAAGGCAAATCAGCGCTACAAAGAAGTCTCGCTTCCCATCGGTCAAAAGGGACATGCTGAAAAAGGTGTCAAAACCAGAAATGCAGGACAGGCCATGGAGAAATGGGAGCCTTGCTACACTGATGGGCGGGATGTAAATTGCCAACAGCCACTCTGGAGAAGTGTACAGTGTGTCCTGAAACATCTAAAAAACACAGCTTAGAGAGTATAGGGCACTTCCACGCATGGGGGGATAAAGTGGGAAAATTGAAAATCAGCAAGACACAAGCACCCCAAAGTTTAGGGCTGCTCTGTTGACAAGGACCTCCACTTCCTTCCACCTTAAATATCCCAGGAAAGCGAAAAATGGATAAAAATATTGTGGTCCTTATGTACAATGGAATATCACTCAGCCATGAAATCAATGTCATAAGGCTAGTAGCAGCATGATGAGTGGATTTAGGTAAGACGATTCTAAGTGAAATAAGTCACACAGAAAAGGACACTTCTCATAAGGTGTCACTTATAGAGGGAATGTAAAAACCGTTACACTTGAACTGAATTACAAAACAGAACAGAGTCACACATGCAGAAAACACACTATGGCTGCTTAACGGGAAAGGTGAGGTGGGGTGATACATAAAACAAGAGTTTCAAATTAGCTCAGATACCGTTCCATAAACCCAATATGGAATAGACAAGACCTACTCCTTGCTCAGAGAACTGGACTCAACACGCCCGATTCACCGCACAAGAATATATCTGACTAGTAATAATCTTAAAACCTATGTATTGATATCTCTCTGTTAGTGTGTCAAGTGGGTGTAAAGCGGCCTAAACACAGCCGTGAAAAGCAGCTAAACCCCATTATAAAAATAAATTACTTTTAAAAACCCATGAAACGAAGACAGGGAAAGAGAGAGAAATTCTTACACAATTCGTTCAGGGGCTGTGATGCAACCTGGATTGACCATATCTAGACCCACAGCTGGATGAGACATAAGGGTGGACACTCTTGGGGCTGAGAGTTTTGGTGAGGTTGGGTGAGCAAACGCAGACCCTTTAAAGTAATACTGCGTGCTACCCATCGCATGGGTCCCAAATCTCCAGGTTCAAGGGCATCTTCCTACATCGAAAACATGCATGAGAAACCCAGAAGATGGTACACCGTGTGATGGGGAAAGGTTTCTAAAACGCACCTCATTTCTCACCTCCTTGTGCTCGGGTTCGCCATTCCAGCCACTTTACTAGCAATCTCCCTACTTGGAGCATCAGCACCTTTAACCTCCTGTTCCGTACAGGTTGCAATTTGTCCTGAGGATGAACGGGAAGACGGGAAACCAATGAGAGACTAGCTCTTGGTGTTGGGATAGTCACAGGTCACTCTATTTTCCCATCAGGAAGAAGAATTAACCACAGGCTCAGCCTGCCCCCCGGAACCAGAACAGGGCCTGAAGCCATCCTGCGCTTTTGCGGCCGGCTCCCAAAAAAGCGACTTGTAAAATGCAGCTTCAGGGCACTGCAATTCACAAACCTGCAGAGTTATAAATGATAACTCTCGTCCACAAATATATTGAGGGAAGGCAAAGAAGAGGATTTGAAATCAAGGCAGAATTGCAGGAAACAGATTTCAGGAGGTAGATTCGAATCGCCTTTAAAGCACATGAAAAGCGGCAAAACGTTGACAATGATGACCTTGGCCAAAAAGGGCGTATGCGTTTTTTCCTGAATATATTCAGGAAAAAACGCATACGCCCTTTTTGGCCAACCAAGCAACCTGGAAAGGCAAATCAGCGCTACAAAGAAGTCTCGCTTCCCATCGGTCAAAAGGGACATGCTGAAAAAGGTGTCAAAACCAGAAATGCAGGACAGGCCATGGAGAAATGGGAGCCTTGCTACACTGATGGGCGGGATGTAAATTGCCAACAGCCACTCTGAAGAAGTGTACGGTGTGTCCTGAAACATCTAAAAAACACAGCTTAGAGAGCATAGGGCACTTCCACGCATGGGGGGATAAAGTGGGAAAATTGAAAATCAGCAAGACACAAGCACCCCAAAGTTTAGGGCTGCTCTGTTGACAAGGACCTCCACTTCATTCCACCTTAAATATCCCAGGAAAGCGAAAAATGGATAAAAATGTTGTGGTCCTTATGTACAATGGAATATCACTCAGCCATGAAATCAATGTCATAAGGCTAGTAGCAGCATGATGAGTGGATTTAGGTAAGACGATTCTAAGTGAAATAAGTCACACAGAAAAGGACACTTCTCATAAGGTGTCACTTATAGAGGGAATGTAAAAACCGTTACACTTGAACTGAATTACAAAACAGAACAGAGTCACACATGCAGAAAACACACTATGGCTGCTTAAAGGGAAAGGTGAGGTGGGGTGATACATAAAACAAGAGTTTCAAATTAGCTCAGATACCGTTCCATAAACCCAATATGGAATAGACAAGACCTACTCCTTGCTCAGAGAACTGGACTCAACACGCCCGATTCACCGCACAAGAATATATCTGACTAGTAATAATCTTAAAACCTATGTATTGATATCTCTCTGTTAGTGTGTCAAGTGGGTGTAAAGCGGCCTAAACACAGCCGTGAAAAGCAGCTAAACCCCATTATAAAAATAAATTACTTTTAAAAACCCATGAAACAAAGACAGGGAAAGAGAGAGAAATTCTTACACAATTCGTTCAGGGGCTGTGATGCAACCTGGATTGACCATATCTAGACCCACAGCTGGATGAGACATAAGGGTGGACACTCTTGGGGCTGAGAGTTTTGGTGAGGTTGGGTGAGCAAACGCAGACCCTTTAAAGTAATACTGCGTGCTACCCATCGCATGGGTCCCAAATCTCCAGGTTCAAGGGCATCTTCCTACATCGAAAACATGCATGAGAAACCCAGAAGATGGTACACCGTGTGATGGGGAAAGGTTTCTAAAACGCACCGCATTTCTCATCTCCTTGTGCTCGGGTTCGCCATTCCAGCCACTTTACTAGCAATCTCCCTACTTGGAGCATCAGCACCTTTAACCTCCTGTTCCGTACAGGTTGCAATTTGTCCTGAGGATGAACGGGAAGACGGGGAACCAATGAGAGACTAGCTCTTGGTGTTGGGACAGGCACAGGTCACTCAATTTTCCCATCAGGAAGAAGAATTAACCACAGGCTCAGCCTGCCCCCCGGAACCAGAACAGGGCCTGAAGCCATCCTGCGCTTTTGCGGCCGACTCCCAAAAAAGCGACTTGTAAAATGGAGCTTCAGGGCACTGCAATTCACAAACCTGCAGAGTTATAAATGATAACTCTCGTCCACAAATATATTGAGGGAAGGCAAAGAAGAGGATTTGAAATCAAGGCAGAATTGCAGGAAACAGATTTCAGGAGGTAGATTCGAATCGCCTTTAAAGCACATGAAAAGCGGCAAAACGTTGACAATGATGCCCTTGGCCAAAAAGGGCGTATGTGTTTTTTCCTCAATACATTCAGGAAAAAACGCATACGCCCTTTTTGGCCAACCAAGCAACCTGGAAAGGCAAATCAGCGCTACAAAGAAGTCTCGCTTCCCATCGGTCAAAAGGGACATGCTGAAAAAGTTGTCAAAACCAGAAATGCAGGACAGGCCATGGAGAAATGGGAGCCTTGCTACACTGATGGGCGGGATGTAAATTGCCAACAGCCACTCTGGAGAAGTGTACGGTGTGTCCTGAAACATCTAAAAAACACAGCTTAGAGAGCATAGGGCACTTCCACGCATGGGGGGATAAAGTGGGAAAATTGAAAATCAGCAAGACACAAGCACCCCAAAGTTTAGGGCTGCTCTGTTGACAAGGACCTCCACTTCATTCCACCTTAAATATCCCAGGAAAGCGAAAAATGGATAAAAAAGTTGTGGTCCTTATGTACAATGGAATATCACTCAGCCATGAAATCAATGTCATAAGGCTAGTAGCAGCATGATGAGTGGATTTAGGTAAGACGATTCTAAGTGAAATAAGTCACACAGAAAAGGACACTTCTCATAAGGTGTCACTTATAGAGGGAATGTAAAAACCGTTACACTTGAACTGAATTACAAAACAGAACAGAGTCACACATGCAGAAAACACACTATGGCTGCTTAACGGGAAAGGTGAGGTGGGGTGATACATAAAACAAGAGTTTCAAATTAGCTCAGATACCGTTCCATAAACCCAATATGGAATAGACAAGACCTACTCCTTGCTCAGAGAACTGGACTCAACACGCCCGATTCACCGCACAAGAATATATCTGACTAGTAATAATTTTAAAACCTATGTATTGATATCTCTCTGTTAGTGTGTCAAGTGGGTGTAAAGCGGCATAAACACAGCTGTGAAAAGCAGCTAAACCCCATTATAAAAATAAATTACTTTTAAAAACCCATGAAACAAAGACAGGGAAAGAGAGAGAAATTCTTACACAATTCGTTCAGGGGCTGTGATGCAACCTGGATTGACCATATCTAGACCCACAGCTGGATGAGACATAAGGGTGGACACTCTTGGGGCTGAGAGTTTTGGTGAGGTTGGGTGAGCAAACGCAGACCCTTTAAAGTAATACTGTGTGCTACCCATCGCATGGGTCCCAAATCTCCAGGTTCAAGGGCATCTTCCTACATCGAAAACATGCATGAGAAACCCAGAAGATGGTACACCGTGTGATGGGGAAAGGTTTCTAAAACGCACCTCATTTCTCACCTCCTTGTGCTCGGGTTCGCCATTCCAGCCACTTTACTAGCAATCTCCCTACTTGGAGCATCAGCACCTTTAACCTCCTGTTCCGTACAGGTTGCAATTTGTCCTGAGGATGAACGGGAAGACGGGAAACCAATGAGAGACTAGCTCTTGGTGTTGGGACAGTCACAGGTCACTCTATTTTCCCATCAGGAAGAAGAATTAACCACAGGCTCAGCCTGCCCCCCGGAACCAGAACAGGGCCTGAAGCCATCCTGCGCTTTTGCGGCCGGCTCCCAAAAAAGCGACTTGTAAAATGCAGCTTCAGGGCACTGCAATTCACAAACCTGCAGAGTTATAAATGATAACTCTCGTCCACAAATATATTGAGGGAAGGCAAAGAAGAGGATTTGAAATCAAGGCAGAATTGCAGGAAACAGATTTCAGGAGGTAGATTCGAATCGCCTTTAAAGCACATGAAAAGCGGCAAAACGTTGACAATGATGCCCTTGGCCAAAAAGGGCGTATACGTTTTTTCCTGAATATATTCAGGAAAAAACGCATACGCCCTTTTTGGCCAACCAAGCAACCTGGAAAGGCAAATCAGCGCTACAAAGAAGTCTCGCTTCCCATCGGTCAAAAGGGACATGCTGAAAAAGTTGTCAAAACCAGAAATGCAGGACAGGCCATGGAGAAATGGGAGCCTTGCTACACTGATGGGCGGGATGTAAATTGCCAACAGCCACTCTGGAGAAGTGTACGGTGTGTCCTGAAACATCTAAAAAACACAGCTTAGAGAGCATAGGGCACTTCCACGCATGGGGGGATAAAGTGGGAAAATTGAAAATCAGCAAGACACAAGCACCCCAAAGTTTAGGGCTGCTCTGTTGACAAGGACCTCCACTTCATTCCACCTTAAATATCCCAGGAAAGCGAAAAATGGATAAAAAAGTTGTGGTCCTTATGTACAATGGAATATCACTCAGCCATGAAATCAATGTCATAAGGCTAGTAGCAGCATGATGAGTGGATTTAGGTAAGACGATTCTAAGTGAAATAAGTCACACAGAAAAGGACACTTCTCATAAGGTGTCACTTATAGAGGGAATGTAAAAACCGTTACACTTGAACTGAATTACAAAACAGAACAGAGTCACACATGCAGAAAACACACTATGGCTGCTTAACGGGAAAGGTGAGGTGGGGTGATACATAAAACAAGAGTTTCAAATTAGCTCAGATACCGTTCCATAAACCCAATATGGAATAGACAAGACCTACTCCTTGCTCAGAGAACTGGACTCAACACGCCCGATTCACCGCACAAGAATATATCTGACTAGTAATAATTTTAAAACCTATGTATTGATATCTCTCTGTTAGTGTGTCAAGTGGGTGTAAAGCGGCATAAACACAGCTGTGAAAAGCAGCTAAACCCCATTATAAAAATAAATTACTTTTAAAAACCCATGAAACAAAGACAGGGAAAGAGAGAGAAATTCTTACACAATTCGTTCAGGGGCTGTGATGCAACCTGGATTGACCATATCTAGACCCACAGCTGGATGAGACATAAGGGTGGACACTCTTGGGGCTGAGAGTTTTGGTGAGGTTGGGTGAGCAAACGCAGACCCTTTAAAGTAATACTGTGTGCTACCCATCGCATGGGTCCCAAATCTCCAGGTTCAAGGGCATCTTCCTACATCGAAAACATGCATGAGAAACCCAGAAGATGGTACACCGTGTGATGGGGAAAGGTTTCTAAAACGCACCTCATTTCTCACCTCCTTGTGCTCGGGTTCGCCATTCCAGCCACTTTACTAGCAATCTCCCTACTTGGAGCATCAGCACCTTTAACCTCCTGTTCCGTACAGGTTGCAATTTGTCCTGAGGATGAACGGGAAGACGGGAAACCAATGAGAGACTAGCTCTTGGTGTTGGGACAGTCACAGGTCACTCTATTTTCCCATCAGGAAGAAGAATTAACCACAGGCTCAGCCTGCCCCCCGGAACCAGAACAGGGCCTGAAGCCATCCTGCGCTTTTGCGGCCGGCTCCCAAAAAAGCGACTTGTAAAATGCAGCTTCAGGGCACTGCAATTCACAAACCTGCAGAGTTATAAATGATAACTCTCGTCCACAAATATATTGAGGGAAGGCAAAGAAGAGGATTTGAAATCAAGGCAGAATTGCAGGAAACAGATTTCAGGAGGTAGATTCGAATCGCCTTTAAAGCACATGAAAAGCGGCAAAACGTTGACAATGATGCCCTTGGCCAAAAAGGGCGTATGCGTTTTTTCCTGAATATATTCAGAAAAAAACGCATACGCCCTTTTTGGCCAACCAAGCAACCTGGAAAGGCAAATCAGCGCTACAAAGAAGTCTCGCTTCCCATCGGTCAAAAGGGACATGCTGAAAAAGGTGTCAAAACCAGAAATGCAGGACAGGCCATGGAGAAATGGGAGCCTTGCTACACTGATGGGCGGGATGTAAATTGCCAACAGCCACTCTGGAGAAGTGTACGGTGTGTCCTGAAACATCTAAAAAACACAGCTTAGAGAGCATAGGGCACTTCCACGCATGGGGGGATAAAGTGGGAAAATTGAAAATCAGCAAGACACAAGCACCCCAAAGTTTAGGGCTGCTCTGTTGACAAGGACCTCCACTTCCTTCCACCTTAAATATCCCAGGAAAGCGAAAAATGGATAAAAATGTTGTGGTCCTTATGTACAATGGAATATCACTCAGCCATGAAATCAATGTCATAAGGCTAGTAGCAGCATGATGAGTGGATTTAGGTAAGACGATTCTAAGTGAAATAAGTCACACAGAAAAGGACACTTCTCATAAGGTGTCACTTATAGAGGGAATGTAAAAACCGTTACACTTGAACTGAATTACAAAACAGAACAGAGTCACACATGCAGAAAACACACTATGGCTGCTTAACGGGAAAGGTGAGGTGGGGTGATACATAAAACAAGAGTTTCAAATTAGCTCAGATACCGTTCCATAAACCCAATATGGAATAGACAAGACCTACTCCTTGCTCAGAGAACTGGACTCAACACGCCCGATTCACCGCACAAGAATATATCTGACTAGTAATAATCTTAAAACCTATGTATTGATATCTCTCTGTTAGTGTGTCAAGTGGGTGTAAAGCGGCCTAAACACAGCCGTGAAAAGCAGCTAAACCCCATTATAAAAATAAATTACTTTTAAAAACCCATGAAACGAAGACAGGGAAAGAGAGAGAAATTCTTACACAATTCGTTCAGGGGCTGTGATGCAACCTGGATTGACCATATCTAGACCCACAGCTGGATGAGACATAAGGGTGGACACTCTTGGGGCTGAGAGTTTTGGTGAGGTTGGGTGAGCAAACGCAGACCCTTTAAAGTAATACTGCGTGCTACCCATCGCATGGGTCCCAAATCTCCAGGTTCAAGGGCATCTTCCTACATCGAAAACATGCATGAGAAACCCAGAAGATGGTACACCGTGTGATGGGGAAAGGTTTCTAAAACGCACCGCATTTCTCATATCCTTGTGCTCGGGTTCGCCATTCCAGCCACTTTACTAGCAATCTCCCTACTTGGAGCATCAGCACCTTTAACCTCCTGTTCCGTACAGGTTGCAATTTGTCCTGAGGATGAACGGGAAGACGGGGAACCAATGAGAGACTAGCTCTTGGTGTTGGGACAGGCACAGGTCACTCAATTTTCCCATCAGGAAGAAGAATTAACCACAGGCTCAGCCTGCCCCCCGAAACCAGAACAGGGCCTGAAGCCATCCTGCGCTTTTGTGGCCGACTCCCAAAAAAGCGACTTGTAAAATGGAGCTTCAGGGCACTGCAATTCACAAACCTGCAGAGTTATAAATGATAACTCTCGTCCACAAATATATTGAGGGAAGGCAAAGAAGAGGATTTGAAATCAAGGCAGAATTGCAGGAAACAGATTTCAGGAGGTAGATTCGAATCGCCTTTAAAGCACATGAAAAGCGGCAAAACGTTGACAATGATGCCCTTGGCCAAAAAGGGCGTATGCGTTTTTTCCTCAATACATTCAGGAAAAAACGCATACGCCCTTTTTGGCCAACCAAGCAACCTGGAAAGGCAAATCAGCGCTACAAAGAAGTCTCGCTTCCCATCGGTCAAAAGGGACATGCTGAAAAAGTTGTCAAAACCAGAAATGCAGGACAGGCCATGGAGAAATGGGAGCCTTGCTACACTGATGGGCGGGATGTAAATTGCCAACAGCCACTCTGGAGAAGTGTACGGTGTGTCCTGAAACATCTAAAAAACACAGCTTAGAGAGCATAGGGCACTTCCACACATGGGGGGATAAAGTGGGAAAATTGAAAATCAGCAAGACACAAGCACCCCAAAGTTTAGGGCTGCTCTGTTGACAAGGACCTCCACTTCCTTCCACCTTAAATATCCCAGGAAAGCGAAAAATGGATAAAAAAGTTGTGGTCCTTATGTACAATGGAATATCACTCAGCCATGAAATCAATGTCATAAGGCTAGTAGCAGCATGATGAGTGGATTTAGGTAAGACGATTCTAAGTGAAATAAGTCACACAGAAAAGGACACTTCTCATAAGGTGTCACTTATAGAGGGAATGTAAAAACCGTTACACTTGAACTGAATTACAAAACAGAACAGAGTCACACATGCAGAAAACACACTATGGCTGCTTAACGGGAAAGGTGAGGTGGGGTGATACATAAAACAAGAGTTTCAAATTAGCTCAGATACCGTTCCATAAACCCAATATGGAATAGACAAGACCTACTCCTTGCTCAGAGAACTGGACTCAACACGCCCGATTCACCGCACAAGAATATATCTGACTAGTAATAATCTTAAAACCTATGTATTGATATCTCTCTGTTAGTGTGTCAAGTGGGTGTAAAGCGGCCTAAACACAGCCGTGAAAAGCAGCTAAACCCCATTATAAAAATAAATTACTTTTAAAAACCCATGAAACAAAGACAGGGAAAGAGAGAGAAATTCTTACACAATTCGTTCAGGGGCTGTGATGCAACCTGGATTGACCATATCTAGACCCACAGCTGGATGAGACATAAGGGTGGACACTCTAGGGGCTGAGAGGTTTGGTGAGGTTGGGTGAGCAAACGCAGACCCTTTAAAGTAATACTGCGTGCTACCCATCGCATGGGTCCCAAATCTCCAGGTTCAAGGGCATCTTCCTACATCGAAAACATGCATGAGAAACCCAGAAGATGGTACACCGTGTGATGGGGAAAGGTTTCTAAAACGCACCTCATTTCTCACCTCCTTGTGCTCGTGTTCGCCATTCCAGCCACTTTACTAGCAATCTCCCTACTTGGAGCATCAGCACCTTTAACCTCCTGTTCCGTACAGGTTGCAATTTGTCCTGAGGATGAACGGGAAGACGGGGAACCAATGAGAGACTAGCTCTTGGTGTTGGGACAGGCACAGGTCACTCTATTTTCCCATCAGGAAGAAGAATTAACCACAGGCTCAGCCTGCCCCCCTGAACCAGAACAGGGCCTGAAGCCATCCTGCGCTTTTGCGGCCGGCTCCCAAAAAACCGACTTGTAAAATGGAGCTTCAGGGCACTGCAATTCACAAACCTGCAGAGTTATAAATGATAACTCTCGTCCACAAATATATTGAGGGAAGGCAAAGAAGAGGATTTGAAATCAAGGCAGAATTGCAGGAAACAGATTTCAGGAGGTAGATTCGAATCGCCTTTAAAGCACATGAAAAGCGGCAAAACGTTGACAATGATGCCCTTGGCCAAAAAGGGCGTATGCGTTTTTTCCTGAATATATTCAGGAAAAAACGCATACGCCCTTTTTGGCCAACCAAGCAACCTGGAAAGGCAAATCAGCGCTACAAAGAAGTCTCGCTTCCCATCGGTCAAAAGGGCCATGCTGAAAAAAGTGTCAAAACCAGAAATGCAGGACAGGCCATGGAGAAATGGGAGCCTTGCTACACTGATGGGCGGGATGTAAATTGCCAACAGCCACTCTGGAGAAGTGTACGGTGTGTCCTGAAACATCTAAAAAACACAGCTTAGAGAGCATAGGGCATTTCCACGCATGGGGGGATAAAGTGGGAAAATTGAAAATCAGCAAGACACAAGCACCCAAAAGTTTAGGGCTGCTCTGCTGACAAGGACCTCCACTTCCTTCCACCTTAAATATCCCAGGAAAGCGAAAAATGGATAAAAAAGTTGTGGTCCTTATGTACAATGGAATATCACTCAGCCATGAAATCAATGTCATAAGTCTAGTAGCAGCATGATGAGTGGATTTAGGTAAGACGATTCTAAGTGAAATAAGTCACACAGAAAAGGACACTTCTCATAAGGTGTCACTTATAGAGGGAATGTAAAAACCGTTACACTTGAACTGAATTACAAAACAGAACAGAGTCACACATGCAGAAAACACACTATGGCTGCTTAACGGGAAAGGTGAGGTGGGGTGATACATAAAACAAGAGTTTCAAATTAGCTCAGATACCGTTCCATAAACCCAATATGGAATAGACAAGACCTACTCCTTGCTCAGAGAACTGGACTCAACACGCCCGATTCACCGCACAAGAATATATCTGACTAGTAATAATCTTAAAACCTATGTATTGATATCTCTCTGTTAGTGTGTCAAGTGTGTGTAAGGCGGCATAAACACAGCCGTGAAAAGCAGCTAAACCCCATTATAAAAATAAATTACTTTTAAAAACCCATGAAACAAAGACAGGGAAAGAGAGAGAAATTCTTACACAATTCGTTCAGGGGCTGTGATGCAACCTGCATTGACCATATCTAGACCCACAGCTGGATGAGACATAAGGGTGGACACTCTTGGGGCTGAGAGGTTTGGTGAGGTTGGGTGAGCAAACGCAGACCCTTTAAAGTAATACTGCGTGCTACCCATCGCATGGGTCCCAAATCTCCAGGTTCAAGGGCATCTTCCTACATCGAAAACATGCATGAGAAACCCAGAAGATGGTACACCGTGTGATGGGGAAAGGTTTCTAAAACGCACCGCATTTCTCATCTCCTTGTGCTCGGGTTCGCCATTCCAGCCACTTTACTAGCAATCTCCCTACTTGGAGCATCAGCACCTTTAACCTCCTGTTCCGTACAGGTTGCAATTTGTCCTGAGGATGAACGGGAAGACGGGGAACCAATGAGAGACTAGCTCTTGGTGTTGGGACAGGCACAGGTCACTCAATTTTCCCATCAGGAAGAAGAATTAACCACAGGCTCAGCCTGCCCCCCGGAACCAGAACAGGGCCTGAAGCCATCCTGCGCTTTTGCGGCCGACTCCCAAAAAAGCGACTTGTAAAATGGAGCTTCAGGGCACTGCAATTCACAAACCTGCAGAATTATAAATGATAACTCTCGTCCACAAATATATTGAGGGAAGGCAAAGAAGAGGATTTGAAATCAAGGCAGAATTGCAGGAAACAGATTTCAGGAGGTAGATTCGAATCGCCTTTAAAGCACATGAAAAGCGGCAAAACGTTGACAATGATGCCCTTGGTCAAAAAGGGCGTATGCGTTTTTTCCTGAATATATTCAGGAAAAAACGCATACGCCCTTTTTGGCCAACCAAGCAACCTGGAAAGGCAAATCAGCGCTACAAAGAAATCTCTCTTCCCATCGGTCAAAAGGGACATGCTGAAAAAGGTGTCAAAACCAGAAATGCAGGACAGGCCATGGAGAAATGGGAGCCTTGCTACACTGATGGGCGGGATGTAAATTGCCAACAGCCACTCTGGAGAAGTGTACGGTGTGTCCTGAAACATCTAAAAAACACAGCTTAGAGAGCATAGGGCACTTCTACGCATGGGGGGATAAAGTGGGAAAATTGAAAATCAGCAAGACACAAGCACCCGAAAGTTTAGGGCTGCTCTGTTGACAAGGACCTCCACTTCCTTCCACCTTAAATATCCCAGGAAAGCGAAAAATGGATAAAAAAGTTGTGGTCCTTATGTACAATGGAATATCACTCAGCCATGAAATCAATGTCATAAGGCTAGTAGCAGCATGATGAGTGGATTTAGGTAAGACGATTCTAAGTGAAATAAGTCACACAGAAAAGGACACTTCTCATAAGGTGTCACTTATAGAGGGAATGTAAAAACCGTTACACTTGAACTGAATTACAAAACAGAACAGAGTCACACATGCAGAAAACACACTATGGCTGCTTAACGGGAAAGGTGAGGTGGGGTGATACATAAAACAAGAGTTTCAAATTAGCTCAGATACCGTTCCATAAACCCAATATGGAATAGACAAGACCTACTCCTTGCTCAGAGAACTGGACTCAACACGCCCGATTCACCGCACAAGAATATATCTGACTAGTAATAATCTTAAAACCTATGTATTGATATCTCTCTGTTAGTGTGTCAAGTGGGTGTAAAGCGGCCTAAACACAGCCGTGAAAAGCAGCTAAACCCCATTATAAAAATAAATTACTTTTAAAAACCCATGAAACAAAGACAGGGAAAGAGAGAGAAATTCTTACACAATTCGTTCGGGGGCTGTGATGCAACCTGGATTGACCATATCTAGACCCACAGCTGGATGAGACATAAGGGTGGACACTCTTGGGGCTGAGAGGTTTGGTGAGGTTGGGTGAGCAAACGGAGACCCTTTAAAGTAATACTGCGTGCTACCCATCGCATGGGTCCCAAATCTCCAGGTTCAAGGGCATCTTCCTACATCGAAAACATGCATGAGAAACCCAGAAGATGGTACACCGTGTGATGGGGAAAGGTTTCTAAAACGCACCTCATTTCTCACCTCCTTGTGCTCGTGTTCTCCATTCCAGCCACTTTACTAGCAATCTCCCTACTTGGAGCATCAGCACCTTTAACCTCCTGTTCCGTACAGGTTGCAATTTGTCCTGAGGATGAACGGGAAGACGGGAAACCAATGAGAGACTAGCTCTTGGTGTTGGGACAGGCACAGGTCACTCTATTTTCCCATCAGGAAGAAGAATTAACCACAGGCTCAGCCTGCCCCCCGGAACCAGAACAGGGCCTGAAGCCATCCTGCGCTTTTGCGGCCGGCTCCCAAAAAACCGACTTGTAAAATGGAGCTTCAGGGCACTGCAATTCACAAACCTGCAGAGTTATAAATGATAACTCTCGTCCACAAATATATTGAGGGAAGGCAAAGAAGAGGATTTGAAATCAAGGCAGAATTGCAGGAAACAGATTTCAGGAGGTAGATTCGAATCGCCTTTAAAGCACATGAAAAGCGGCAAAACGTTGACAATGATGCCCTTGGCCAAAAAGGGCGTATGCGTTTTTTCCTGAATATATTCAGGAAAAAACGCATACGCCCTTTTTGGCCAACCAAGCAACCTGGAAAGGCAAATCAGCGCTACAAAGAAGTCTCGCTTCCCATCGGTCAAAAGGGACATGCTGAAAAAGTTGTCAAAACCAGAAATGCAGGACAGGCCATGGAGAAATGGGAGCCTTGCTACACTGATGGGCGGGATGTAAATTGCCAACAGCCACTCTGGAGAAGTGTACAGTGTGTCCTGAAACATCTAAAAAACACAGCTTAGAGAGCATAGGGCACCTCCACGCATGGGGGGATAAAGTGGGAAAATTGAAAATCAGCAAGACACAAGCACCCCAAAGTTTACGGCTGCTCTGTTGACAAGGACCTCCACTTCATTCCACCTTAAATATCCCAGGAAAGCGAAAAATGGATAAAAAAGTTGTGGTCCTTATGTACAATGGAATATCACTCAGCCATGAAATCAATGTCATAAGGCTAGTAGCAGCATGATGAGTGGATTTAGGTAAGACGATTCTAAGTGAAATAAGTCACACAGAAAAGGACAATTCTCATAAGGTGTCACTTATAGAGGGAATGTAAAAACCGTTACACTTGAACTGAATTACAAAACAGAACAGAGTCACACATGCAGAAAACACACTATGGCTGCTTAACGGGAAAGGTGAGGTGGGGTGATACATAAAACAAGAGTTTCAAATTAGCTCAGATACCGTTCCATAAACCCAATATGGAATAGACAAGACCTACTCCTTGCTCAGAGAACTGGACTCAACACGCCCGATTCACCGCACAAGAATATATCTGACTAGTAATAATTTTAAAACCTATGTATTGATATCTCTCTGTTAGTGTGTCAAGTGGGTGTAAAGCGGCATAAACACAGCTGTGAAAAGCAGCTAAACCCCATTATAAAAATAAATTACTTTTAAAAACCCATGAAACAAAGACAGGGAAAGAGAGAGAAATTCTTACACAATTCGTTCAGGGGCTGTGATGCAACCTGGATTGACCATATCTAGACCCACAGCTGGATGAGACATAAGGGTGGACACTCTTGGGGCTGAGAGTTTTGGTGAGGTTGGGTGAGCAAACGCAGACCCTTTAAAGTAATACTGTGTGCTACCCATCGCATGGGTCCCAAATCTCCAGGTTCAAGGGCATCTTCCTACATCGAAAACATGCATGAGAAACCCAGAAGATGGTACACCGTGTGATGGGGAAAGGTTTCTAAAACGCACCTCATTTCTCACCTCCTTGTGCTCGGGTTCGCCATTCCAGCCACTTTACTAGCAATCTCCCTACTTGGAGCATCAGCACCTTTAACCTCCTGTTCCGTACAGGTTGCAATTTGTCCTGAGGATGAACGGGAAGACGGGAAACCAATGAGAGACTAGCTCTTGGTGTTGGGACAGTCACAGGTCACTCTATTTTCCCATCAGGAAGAAGAATTAACCACAGGCTCAGCCTGCCCCCCGGAACCAGAACAGGGCCTGAAGCCATCCTGCGCTTTTGCGGCCGGCTCCCAAAAAAGCGACTTGTAAAATGCAGCTTCAGGGCACTGCAATTCACAAACCTGCAGAGTTATAAATGATAACTCTCGTCCACAAATATATTGAGGGAAGGCAAAGAAGAGGATTTGAAATCAAGGCAGAATTGCAGGAAACAGATTTCAGGAGGTAGATTCGAATCGCCTTTAAAGCACATGAAAAGCGGCAAAACGTTGACAATGATGCCCTTGGCCAAAAAGGGCGTATGCGTTTTTTCCTGAATATATTCAGGAAAAAACGTATACGCCCTTTTTGGGCAACCAAGCAACCTGGAAAGGCAAATCAGCGCTACAAAGAAGTCTCGCTTCCCATCGGTCAAAAGGGCCATGCTGAAAAAAGTGTCAAAACCAGAAATGCAGGACAGGCCATGGAGAAATGGGAGCCTTGCTACACTGATGGGCGGGATGTAAATTGCCAACAGCCACTCTGGAGAAGTGTACGGTGTGTCCTGAAACATCTAAAAAACACAGCTTAGAGAGCATAGGGCACTTCCACACATGGGGGGATAAAGTAGGAAAATTGAAAATCAGCAAGACACAAGCACCCCAAAGTTTAGGGCTGCTCTGTTGACAAGGACCTCCACTTCATTCCACCTTAAATATCCCAGGAAAGCGAAAAATGGATAAAAAAGTTGTGGTCCTTATGTACAATGGAATATCACTCAGCCATGAAATCAATGTCATAAGGCTAGTAGCAGCATGATGAGTGGATTTAGGTAAGACGATTCTAAGTGAAATAAGTCACACAGAAAAGGACACTTCTCATAAGGTGTCACTTATAGAGGGAATGTAAAAACCGTTACACTTGAACTGAATTACAAAACAGAACAGAGTCACACATGCAGAAAACACACTATGGCTGCTTAACGGGAAAGGTGAGGTGGGGTGATACATAAAACAAGAGTTTCAAATTAGCTCAGATACCGTTCCATAAACCCAATATGGAATAGACAAGACCTACTCCTTGCTCAGAGAACTGGACTCAACACGCCCGATTCACCGCACAAGAATATATCTGACTAGTAATAATCTTAAAACCTATGTATTGATATCTCTCTGTTAGTGTGTCAAGTGTGTGTAAGGCGGCATAAACACAGCCGTGAAAAGCAGCTAAACCCCATTATAAAAATAAATTACTTTTAAAAACCCATGAAACAAAGACAGGGAAAGAGAGAGAAATTCTTACACAATTCGTTCAGGGGCTGTGATGCAACCTGCATTGACCATATCTAGACCCACAGCTGGATGAGACATAAGGGTGGACACTCTTGGGGCTGAGAGGTTTGGTGAGGTTGGGTGAGCAAACGCAGACCCTTTAAAGTAATACTGCGTGCTACCCATCGCATGGGTCCCAAATCTCCAGGTTCAAGGGCATCTTCCTACATCGAAAACATGCATGAGAAACCCAGAAGATGGTACACCGTGTGATGGGGAAAGGTTTCTAAAACGCACCGCATTTCTCATCTCCTTGTGCTCGGGTTCGCCATTCCAGCCACTTTACTAGCAATCTCCCTACTTGGAGCATCAGCACCTTTAACCTCCTGTTCCGTACAGGTTGCAATTTGTCCTGAGGATGAACGGGAAGACGGGGAACCAATGAGAGACTAGCTCTTGGTGTTGGGACAGGCACAGGTCACTCAATTTTCCCATCAGGAAGAAGAATTAACCACAGGCTCAGCCTGCCCCCCGGAACCAGAACAGGGCCTGAAACCATCCTGCGCTTTTGCGGCCGACTCCCAAAAAAGCGACTTGTAAAATGGAGCTTCAGGGCACTGCAATTCACAAACCTGCAGAGTTATAAATGATAACTCTCGTCCACAAATATATTGAGGGAAGGCAAAGAAGAGGATTTGAAATCAAGGCAGAATTGCAGGAAACAGATTTCAGGAGGTAGATTCGAATCGCCTTTAAAGCACATGAAAAGCGGCAAAACGTTGACAATGATGCCCTTGGCCAAAAAGGGCGTATGCGTTTTTTCCTGAATATATTCAGAAAAAAACGCATACGCCCTTTTTGGCCAACCAAGCAACCTGGAAAGGCAAATCAGCGCTACAAAGAAGTCTCGCTTCCCATCGGTCAAAAGGGACATGCTGAAAAAGGTGTCAAAACCAGAAATGCAGGACAGGCCATGGAGAAATGGGAGCCTTGCTACACTGATGGGCGGGATGTAAATTGCCAACAGCCACTCTGGAGAAGTGTACGGTGTGTCCTGAAACATCTAAAAAACACAGCTTAGAGAGCATAGGGCACTTCCACGCATGGGGGGATAAAGTGGGAAAATTGAAAATCAGCAAGACACAAGCACCCCAAAGTTTAGGGCTGCTCTGTTGACAAGGACCTCCACTTCCTTCCACCTTAAATATCCCAGGAAAGCGAAAAATGGATAAAAATGTTGTGGTCCTTATGTACAATGGAATATCACTCAGCCATGAAATCAATGTCATAAGGCTAGTAGCAGCATGATGAGTGGATTTAGGTAAGACGATTCTAAGTGAAATAAGTCACACAGAAAAGGACACTTCTCATAAGGTGTCACTTATAGAGGGAATGTAAAAACCGTTACACTTGAACTGAATTACAAAACAGAACAGAGTCACACATGCAGAAAACACACTATGGCTGCTTAACGGGAAAGGTGAGGTGGGGTGATACATAAAACAAGAGTTTCAAATTAGCTCAGATACCGTTCCATAAACCCAATATGGAATAGACAAGACCTACTCCTTGCTCAGAGAACTGGACTCAACACGCCCGATTCACCGCACAAGAATATATCTGACTAGTAATAATCTTAAAACCTATGTATTGATATCTCTCTGTTAGTGTGTCAAGTGGGTGTAAAGCGGCCTAAACACAGCCGTGAAAAGCAGCTAAACCCCATTATAAAAATAAATTACTTTTAAAAACCCATGAAACGAAGACAGGGAAAGAGAGAGAAATTCTTACACAATTCGTTCAGGGGCTGTGATGCAACCTGGATTGACCATATCTAGACCCACAGCTGGATGAGACATAAGGGTGGACACTCTTGGGGCTGAGAGTTTTGGTGAGGTTGGGTGAGCAAACGCAGACCCTTTAAAGTAATACTGCGTGCTACCCATCGCATGGGTCCCAAATCTCCAGGTTCAAGGGCATCTTCCTACATCGAAAACATGCATGAGAAACCCAGAAGATGGTACACCGTGTGATGGGGAAAGGTTTCTAAAACGCACCGCATTTCTCATCTCCTTGTGCTCGGGTTCGCCATTCCAGCCACTTTACTAGCAATCTCCCTACTTGGAGCATCAGCACCTTTAACCTCCTGTTCCGTACAGGTTGCAATTTGTCCTGAGGATGAACGGGAAGACGGGGAACCAATGAGAGACTAGCTCTTGGTGTTGGGACAGGCACAGGTCACTCAATTTTCCCATCAGGAAGAAGAATTAACCACAGGCTCAGCCTGCCCCCCGAAACCAGAACAGGGCCTGAAGCCATCCTGCGCTTTTGTGGCCGACTCCCAAAAAAGCGACTTGTAAAATGGAGCTTCAGGGCACTGCAATTCACAAACCTGCAGAGTTATAAATGATAACTCTCGTCCACAAATATATTGAGGGAAGGCAAAGAAGAGGATTTGAAATCAAGGCAGAATTGCAGGAAACAGATTTCAGGAGGTAGATTCGAATCGCCTTTAAAGCACATGAAAAGCGGCAAAACGTTGACAATGATGCCCTTGGCCAAAAAGGGCGTATGCGTTTTTTCCTCAATACATTCAGGAAAAAACGCATACGCCCTTTTTGGCCAACCAAGCAACCTGGAAAGGCAAATCAGCGCTACAAAGAAGTCTCGCTTCCCATCGGTCAAAAGGGACATGCTGAAAAAGTTGTCAAAACCAGAAATGCAGGACAGGCCATGGAGAAATGGGAGCCTTGCTACACTGATGGGCGGGATGTAAATTGCCAACAGCCACTCTGGAGAAGTGTACGGTGTGTCCTGAAACATCTAAAAAACACAGCTTAGAGAGCATAGGGCACTTCCACACATGGGGGGATAAAGTGGGAAAATTGAAAATCAGCAAGACACAAGCACCCCAAAGTTTAGGGCTGCTCTGTTGACAAGGACCTCCACTTCCTTCCACCTTAAATATCCCAGGAAAGCGAAAAATGGATAAAAAAGTTGTGGTCCTTATGTACAATGGAATATCACTCAGCCATGAAATCAATGTCATAAGGCTAGTAGCAGCATGATGAGTGGATTTAGGTAAGACGATTCTAAGTGAAATAAGTCACACAGAAAAGGACACTTCTCATAAGGTGTCACTTATAGAGGGAATGTAAAAACCGTTACACTTGAACTGAATTACAAAACAGAACAGAGTCACACATGCAGAAAACACACTATGGCTGCTTAACGGGAAAGGTGAGGTGGGGTGATACATAAAACAAGAGTTTCAAATTAGCTCAGATACCGTTCCATAAACCCAATATGGAATAGACAAGACCTACTCCTTGCTCAGAGAACTGGACTCAACACGCCCGATTCACCGCACAAGAATATATCTGACTAGTAATAATCTTAAAACCTATGTATTGATATCTCTCTGTTAGTGTGTCAAGTGGGTGTAAAGCGGCCTAAACACAGCCGTGAAAAGCAGCTAAACCCCATTATAAAAATAAATTACTTTTAAAAACCCATGAAACAAAGACAGGGAAAGAGAGAGAAATTCTTACACAATTCGTTCAGGGGCTGTGATGCAACCTGGATTGACCATATCTAGACCCACAGCTGGATGAGACATAAGGGTGGACACTCTAGGGGCTGAGAGGTTTGGTGAGGTTGGGTGAGCAAACGCAGACCCTTTAAAGTAATACTGCGTGCTACCCATCGCATGGGTCCCAAATCTCCAGGTTCAAGGGCATCTTCCTACATCGAAAACATGCATGAGAAACCCAGAAGATGGTACACCGTGTGATGGGGAAAGGTTTCTAAAACGCACCTCATTTCTCACCTCCTTGTGCTCGTGTTCGCCATTCCAGCCACTTTACTAGCAATCTCCCTACTTGGAGCATCAGCACCTTTAACCTCCTGTTCCGTACAGGTTGCAATTTGTCCTGAGGATGAACGGGAAGACGGGGAACCAATGAGAGACTAGCTCTTGGTGTTGGGACAGGCACAGGTCACTCTATTTTCCCATCAGGAAGAAGAATTAACCACAGGCTCAGCCTGCCCCCCTGAACCAGAACAGGGCCTGAAGCCATCCTGCGCTTTTGCGGCCGGCTCCCAAAAAACCGACTTGTAAAATGGAGCTTCAGGGCACTGCAATTCACAAACCTGCAGAGTTATAAATGATAACTCTCGTCCACAAATATATTGAGGGAAGGCAAAGAAGAGGATTTGAAATCAAGGCAGAATTGCAGGAAACAGATTTCAGGAGGTAGATTCGAATCGCCTTTAAAGCACATGAAAAGCGGCAAAACGTTGACAATGATGCCCTTGGCCAAAAAGGGCGTATGCGTTTTTTCCTGAATATATTCAGGAAAAAACGCATACGCCCTTTTTGGCCAACCAAGCAACCTGGAAAGGCAAATCAGCGCTACAAAGAAGTCTCGCTTCCCATCGGTCAAAAGGGCCATGCTGAAAAAAGTGTCAAAACCAGAAATGCAGGACAGGCCATGGAGAAATGGGAGCCTTGCTACACTGATGGGCGGGATGTAAATTGCCAACAGCCACTCTGGAGAAGTGTACGGTGTGTCCTGAAACATCTAAAAAACACAGCTTAGAGAGCATAGGGCATTTCCACGCATGGGGGGATAAAGTGGGAAAATTGAAAATCAGCAAGACACAAGCACCCAAAAGTTTAGGGCTGCTCTGCTGACAAGGACCTCCACTTCCTTCCACCTTAAATATCCCAGGAAAGCGAAAAATGGATAAAAAAGTTGTGGTCCTTATGTACAATGGAATATCACTCAGCCATGAAATCAATGTCATAAGTCTAGTAGCAGCATGATGAGTGGATTTAGGTAAGACGATTCTAAGTGAAATAAGTCACACAGAAAAGGACACTTCTCATAAGGTGTCACTTATAGAGGGAATGTAAAAACCGTTACACTTGAACTGAATTACAAAACAGAACAGAGTCACACATGCAGAAAACACACTATGGCTGCTTAACGGGAAAGGTGAGGTGGGGTGATACATAAAACAAGAGTTTCAAATTAGCTCAGATACCGTTCCATAAACCCAATATGGAATAGACAAGACCTACTCCTTGCTCAGAGAACTGGACTCAACACGCCCGATTCACCGCACAAGAATATATCTGACTAGTAATAATCTTAAAACCTATGTATTGATATCTCTCTGTTAGTGTGTCAAGTGTGTGTAAGGCGGCATAAACACAGCCGTGAAAAGCAGCTAAACCCCATTATAAAAATAAATTACTTTTAAAAACCCATGAAACAAAGACAGGGAAAGAGAGAGAAATTCTTACACAATTCGTTCAGGGGCTGTGATGCAACCTGCATTGACCATATCTAGACCCACAGCTGGATGAGACATAAGGGTGGACACTCTTGGGGCTGAGAGGTTTGGTGAGGTTGGGTGAGCAAACGCAGACCCTTTAAAGTAATACTGCGTGCTACCCATCGCATGGGTCCCAAATCTCCAGGTTCAAGGGCATCTTCCTACATCGAAAACATGCATGAGAAACCCAGAAGATGGTACACCGTGTGATGGGGAAAGGTTTCTAAAACGCACCGCATTTCTCATCTCCTTGTGCTCGGGTTCGCCATTCCAGCCACTTTACTAGCAATCTCCCTACTTGGAGCATCAGCACCTTTAACCTCCTGTTCCGTACAGGTTGCAATTTGTCCTGAGGATGAACGGGAAGACGGGGAACCAATGAGAGACTAGCTCTTGGTGTTGGGACAGGCACAGGTCACTCAATTTTCCCATCAGGAAGAAGAATTAACCACAGGCTCAGCCTGCCCCCCGGAACCAGAACAGGGCCTGAAACCATCCTGCGCTTTTGCGGCCGACTCCCAAAAAAGCGACTTGTAAAATGGAGCTTCAGGGCACTGCAATTCACAAACCTGCAGAGTTATAAATGATAACTCTCGTCCACAAATATATTGAGGGAAGGCAAAGAAGAGGATTTGAAATCAAGGCAGAATTGCAGGAAACAGATTTCAGGAGGTAGATTCGAATCGCCTTTAAAGCACATGAAAAGCGGCAAAACGTTGACAATGATGCCCTTGGCCAAAAAGGGCGTATGCGTTTTTTCCTGAATATATTCAGAAAAAAACGCATACGCCCTTTTTGGCCAACCAAGCAACCTGGAAAGGCAAATCAGCGCTACAAAGAAGTCTCGCTTCCCATCGGTCAAAAGGGACATGCTGAAAAAGGTGTCAAAACCAGAAATGCAGGACAGGCCATGGAGAAATGGGAGCCTTGCTACACTGATGGGCGGGATGTAAATTGCCAACAGCCACTCTGGAGAAGTGTACGGTGTGTCCTGAAACATCTAAAAAACACAGCTTAGAGAGCATAGGGCACTTCCACGCATGGGGGGATAAAGTGGGAAAATTGAAAATCAGCAAGACACAAGCACCCCAAAGTTTAGGGCTGCTCTGTTGACAAGGACCTCCACTTCCTTCCACCTTAAATATCCCAGGAAAGCGAAAAATGGATAAAAATGTTGTGGTCCTTATGTACAATGGAATATCACTCAGCCATGAAATCAATGTCATAAGGCTAGTAGCAGCATGATGAGTGGATTTAGGTAAGACGATTCTAAGTGAAATAAGTCACACAGAAAAGGACACTTCTCATAAGGTGTCACTTATAGAGGGAATGTAAAAACCGTTACACTTGAACTGAATTACAAAACAGAACAGAGTCACACATGCAGAAAACACACTATGGCTGCTTAACGGGAAAGGTGAGGTGGGGTGATACATAAAACAAGAGTTTCAAATTAGCTCAGATACCGTTCCATAAACCCAATATGGAATAGACAAGACCTACTCCTTGCTCAGAGAACTGGACTCAACACGCCCGATTCACCGCACAAGAATATATCTGACTAGTAATAATCTTAAAACCTATGTATTGATATCTCTCTGTTAGTGTGTCAAGTGGGTGTAAAGCGGCCTAAACACAGCCGTGAAAAGCAGCTAAACCCCATTATAAAAATAAATTACTTTTAAAAACCCATGAAACGAAGACAGGGAAAGAGAGAGAAATTCTTACACAATTCGTTCAGGGGCTGTGATGCAACCTGGATTGACCATATCTAGACCCACAGCTGGATGAGACATAAGGGTGGACACTCTTGGGGCTGAGAGTTTTGGTGAGGTTGGGTGAGCAAACGCAGACCCTTTAAAGTAATACTGCGTGCTACCCATCGCATGGGTCCCAAATCTCCAGGTTCAAGGGCATCTTCCTACATCGAAAACATGCATGAGAAACCCAGAAGATGGTACACCGTGTGATGGGGAAAGGTTTCTAAAACGCACCGCATTTCTCATCTCCTTGTGCTCGGGTTCGCCATTCCAGCCACTTTACTAGCAATCTCCCTACTTGGAGCATCAGCACCTTTAACCTCCTGTTCCGTACAGGTTGCAATTTGTCCTGAGGATGAACGGGAAGACGGGGAACCAATGAGAGACTAGCTCTTGGTGTTGGGACAGGCACAGGTCACTCAATTTTCCCATCAGGAAGAAGAATTAACCACAGGCTCAGCCTGCCCCCCGAAACCAGAACAGGGCCTGAAGCCATCCTGCGCTTTTGTGGCCGACTCCCAAAAAAGCGACTTGTAAAATGGAGCTTCAGGGCACTGCAATTCACAAACCTGCAGAGTTATAAATGATAACTCTCGTCCACAAATATATTGAGGGAAGGCAAAGAAGAGGATTTGAAATCAAGGCAGAATTGCAGGAAACAGATTTCAGGAGGTAGATTCGAATCGCCTTTAAAGCACATGAAAAGCGGCAAAACGTTGACAATGATGCCCTTGGCCAAAAAGGGCGTATGCGTTTTTTCCTCAATACATTCAGGAAAAAACGCATACGCCCTTTTTGGCCAACCAAGCAACCTGGAAAGGCAAATCAGCGCTACAAAGAAGTCTCGCTTCCCATCGGTCAAAAGGGACATGCTGAAAAAGTTGTCAAAACCAGAAATGCAGGACAGGCCATGGAGAAATGGGAGCCTTGCTACACTGATGGGCGGGATGTAAATTGCCAACAGCCACTCTGGAGAAGTGTACGGTGTGTCCTGAAACATCTAAAAAACACAGCTTAGAGAGCATAGGGCACTTCCACACATGGGGGGATAAAGTGGGAAAATTGAAAATCAGCAAGACACAAGCACCCCAAAGTTTAGGGCTGCTCTGTTGACAAGGACCTCCACTTCCTTCCACCTTAAATATCCCAGGAAAGCGAAAAATGGATAAAAAAGTTGTGGTCCTTATGTACAATGGAATATCACTCAGCCATGAAATCAATGTCATAAGGCTAGTAGCAGCATGATGAGTGGATTTAGGTAAGACGATTCTAAGTGAAATAAGTCACACAGAAAAGGACACTTCTCATAAGGTGTCACTTATAGAGGGAATGTAAAAACCGTTACACTTGAACTGAATTACAAAACAGAACAGAGTCACACATGCAGAAAACACACTATGGCTGCTTAACGGGAAAGGTGAGGTGGGGTGATACATAAAACAAGAGTTTCAAATTAGCTCAGATACCGTTCCATAAACCCAATATGGAATAGACAAGACCTACTCCTTGCTCAGAGAACTGGACTCAACACGCCCGATTCACCGCACAAGAATATATCTGACTAGTAATAATCTTAAAACCTATGTATTGATATCTCTCTGTTAGTGTGTCAAGTGGGTGTAAAGCGGCCTAAACACAGCCGTGAAAAGCAGCTAAACCCCATTATAAAAATAAATTACTTTTAAAAACCCATGAAACAAAGACAGGGAAAGAGAGAGAAATTCTTACACAATTCGTTCAGGGGCTGTGATGCAACCTGGATTGACCATATCTAGACCCACAGCTGGATGAGACATAAGGGTGGACACTCTAGGGGCTGAGAGGTTTGGTGAGGTTGGGTGAGCAAACGCAGACCCTTTAAAGTAATACTGCGTGCTACCCATCGCATGGGTCCCAAATCTCCAGGTTCAAGGGCATCTTCCTACATCGAAAACATGCATGAGAAACCCAGAAGATGGTACACCGTGTGATGGGGAAAGGTTTCTAAAACGCACCTCATTTCTCACCTCCTTGTGCTCGTGTTCGCCATTCCAGCCACTTTACTAGCAATCTCCCTACTTGGAGCATCAGCACCTTTAACCTCCTGTTCCGTACAGGTTGCAATTTGTCCTGAGGATGAACGGGAAGACGGGGAACCAATGAGAGACTAGCTCTTGGTGTTGGGACAGGCACAGGTCACTCTATTTTCCCATCAGGAAGAAGAATTAACCACAGGCTCAGCCTGCCCCCCTGAACCAGAACAGGGCCTGAAGCCATCCTGCGCTTTTGCGGCCGGCTCCCAAAAAACCGACTTGTAAAATGGAGCTTCAGGGCACTGCAATTCACAAACCTGCAGAGTTATAAATGATAACTCTCGTCCACAAATATATTGAGGGAAGGCAAAGAAGAGGATTTGAAATCAAGGCAGAATTGCAGGAAACAGATTTCAGGAGGTAGATTCGAATCGCCTTTAAAGCACATGAAAAGCGGCAAAACGTTGACAATGATGCCCTTGGCCAAAAAGGGCGTATGCGTTTTTTCCTGAATATATTCAGGAAAAAACGCATACGCCCTTTTTGGCCAACCAAGCAACCTGGAAAGGCAAATCAGCGCTACAAAGAAGTCTCGCTTCCCATCGGTCAAAAGGGCCATGCTGAAAAAAGTGTCAAAACCAGAAATGCAGGACAGGCCATGGAGAAATGGGAGCCTTGCTACACTGATGGGCGGGATGTAAATTGCCAACAGCCACTCTGGAGAAGTGTACGGTGTGTCCTGAAACATCTAAAAAACACAGCTTAGAGAGCATAGGGCATTTCCACGCATGGGGGGATAAAGTGGGAAAATTGAAAATCAGCAAGACACAAGCACCCAAAAGTTTAGGGCTGCTCTGCTGACAAGGACCTCCACTTCCTTCCACCTTAAATATCCCAGGAAAGCGAAAAATGGATAAAAAAGTTGTGGTCCTTATGTACAATGGAATATCACTCAGCCATGAAATCAATGTCATAAGTCTAGTAGCAGCATGATGAGTGGATTTAGGTAAGACGATTCTAAGTGAAATAAGTCACACAGAAAAGGACACTTCTCATAAGGTGTCACTTATAGAGGGAATGTAAAAACCGTTACACTTGAACTGAATTACAAAACAGAACAGAGTCACACATGCAGAAAACACACTATGGCTGCTTAACGGGAAAGGTGAGGTGGGGTGATACATAAAACAAGAGTTTCAAATTAGCTCAGATACCGTTCCATAAACCCAATATGGAATAGACAAGACCTACTCCTTGCTCAGAGAACTGGACTCAACACGCCCGATTCACCGCACAAGAATATATCTGACTAGTAATAATCTTAAAACCTATGTATTGATATCTCTCTGTTAGTGTGTCAAGTGTGTGTAAGGCGGCATAAACACAGCCGTGAAAAGCAGCTAAACCCCATTATAAAAATAAATTACTTTTAAAAACCCATGAAACAAAGACAGGGAAAGAGAGAGAAATTCTTACACAATTCGTTCAGGGGCTGTGATGCAACCTGCATTGACCATATCTAGACCCACAGCTGGATGAGACATAAGGGTGGACACTCTTGGGGCTGAGAGGTTTGGTGAGGTTGGGTGAGCAAACGCAGACCCTTTAAAGTAATACTGCGTGCTACCCATCGCATGGGTCCCAAATCTCCAGGTTCAAGGGCATCTTCCTACATCGAAAACATGCATGAGAAACCCAGAAGATGGTACACCGTGTGATGGGGAAAGGTTTCTAAAACGCACCGCATTTCTCATCTCCTTGTGCTCGGGTTCGCCATTCCAGCCACTTTACTAGCAATCTCCCTACTTGGAGCATCAGCACCTTTAACCTCCTGTTCCGTACAGGTTGCAATTTGTCCTGAGGATGAACGGGAAGACGGGGAACCAATGAGAGACTAGCTCTTGGTGTTGGGACAGGCACAGGTCACTCAATTTTCCCATCAGGAAGAAGAATTAACCACAGGCTCAGCCTGCCCCCCGGAACCAGAACAGGGCCTGAAGCCATCCTGCGCTTTTGCGGCCGACTCCCAAAAAAGCGACTTGTAAAATGGAGCTTCAGGGCACTGCAATTCACAAACCTGCAGAATTATAAATGATAACTCTCGTCCACAAATATATTGAGGGAAGGCAAAGAAGAGGATTTGAAATCAAGGCAGAATTGCAGGAAACAGATTTCAGGAGGTAGATTCGAATCGCCTTTAAAGCACATGAAAAGCGGCAAAACGTTGACAATGATGCCCTTGGTCAAAAAGGGCGTATGCGTTTTTTCCTGAATATATTCAGGAAAAAACGCATACGCCCTTTTTGGCCAACCAAGCAACCTGGAAAGGCAAATCAGCGCTACAAAGAAATCTCTCTTCCCATCGGTCAAAAGGGACATGCTGAAAAAGGTGTCAAAACCAGAAATGCAGGACAGGCCATGGAGAAATGGGAGCCTTGCTACACTGATGGGCGGGATGTAAATTGCCAACAGCCACTCTGGAGAAGTGTACGGTGTGTCCTGAAACATCTAAAAAACACAGCTTAGAGAGCATAGGGCACTTCTACGCATGGGGGGATAAAGTGGGAAAATTGAAAATCAGCAAGACACAAGCACCCGAAAGTTTAGGGCTGCTCTGTTGACAAGGACCTCCACTTCCTTCCACCTTAAATATCCCAGGAAAGCGAAAAATGGATAAAAAAGTTGTGGTCCTTATGTACAATGGAATATCACTCAGCCATGAAATCAATGTCATAAGGCTAGTAGCAGCATGATGAGTGGATTTAGGTAAGACGATTCTAAGTGAAATAAGTCACACAGAAAAGGACACTTCTCATAAGGTGTCACTTATAGAGGGAATGTAAAAACCGTTACACTTGAACTGAATTACAAAACAGAACAGAGTCACACATGCAGAAAACACACTATGGCTGCTTAACGGGAAAGGTGAGGTGGGGTGATACATAAAACAAGAGTTTCAAATTAGCTCAGATACCGTTCCATAAACCCAATATGGAATAGACAAGACCTACTCCTTGCTCAGAGAACTGGACTCAACACGCCCGATTCACCGCACAAGAATATATCTGACTAGTAATAATCTTAAAACCTATGTATTGATATCTCTCTGTTAGTGTGTCAAGTGGGTGTAAAGCGGCCTAAACACAGCCGTGAAAAGCAGCTAAACCCCATTATAAAAATAAATTACTTTTAAAAACCCATGAAACAAAGACAGGGAAAGAGAGAGAAATTCTTACACAATTCGTTCGGGGGCTGTGATGCAACCTGGATTGACCATATCTAGACCCACAGCTGGATGAGACATAAGGGTGGACACTCTTGGGGCTGAGAGGTTTGGTGAGGTTGGGTGAGCAAACGCAGACCCTTTAAAGTAATACTGCGTGCTACCCATCGCATGGGTCCCAAATCTCCAGGTTCAAGGGCATCTTCCTACATCGAAAACATGCATGAGAAACCCAGAAGATGGTACACCGTGTGATGGGGAAAGGTTTCTAAAACGCACCTCATTTCTCACCTCCTTGTGCTCGTGTTCTCCATTCCAGCCACTTTACTAGCAATCTCCCTACTTGGAGCATCAGCACCTTTAACCTCCTGTTCCGTACAGGTTGCAATTTGTCCTGAGGATGAACGGGAAGACGGGAAACCAATGAGAGACTAGCTCTTGGTGTTGGGACAGGCACAGGTCACTCTATTTTCCCATCAGGAAGAAGAATTAACCACAGGCTCAGCCTGCCCCCCGGAACCAGAACAGGGCCTGAAGCCATCCTGCGCTTTTGCGGCCGGCTCCCAAAAAACCGACTTGTAAAATGGAGCTTCAGGGCACTGCAATTCACAAACCTGCAGAGTTATAAATGATAACTCTCGTCCACAAATATATTGAGGGAAGGCAAAGAAGAGGATTTGAAATCAAGGCAGAATTGCAGGAAACAGATTTCAGGAGGTAGATTCGAATCGCCTTTAAAGCACATGAAAAGCGGCAAAACGTTGACAATGATGCCCTTGGCCAAAAAGGGCGTATGCGTTTTTTCCTGAATATATTCAGGAAAAAACGCATACGCCCTTTTTGGCCAACCAAGCAACCTGGAAAGGCAAATCAGCGCTACAAAGAAGTCTCGCTTCCCATCGGTCAAAAGGGACATGCTGAAAAAGTTGTCAAAACCAGAAATGCAGGACAGGCCATGGAGAAATGGGAGCCTTGCTACACTGATGGGCGGGATGTAAATTGCCAACAGCCACTCTGGAGAAGTGTACGGTGTGTCCTGAAACATCTAAAAAACACAGCTTAGAGAGCATAGGGCACCTCCACGCATGGGGGGATAAAGTGGGAAAATTGAAAATCAGCAAGACACAAGCACCCCAAAGTTTACGGCTGCTCTGTTGACAAGGACCTCCACTTCATTCCACCTTAAATATCCCAGGAAAGCGAAAAATGGATAAAAAAGTTGTGGTCCTTATGTACAATGGAATATCACTCAGCCATGAAATCAATGTCATAAGGCTAGTAGCAGCATGATGAGTGGATTTAGGTAAGACGATTCTAAGTGAAATAAGTCACACAGAAAAGGACAATTCTCATAAGGTGTCACTTATAGAGGGAATGTAAAAACCGTTACACTTGAACTGAATTACAAAACAGAACAGAGTCACACATGCAGAAAACACACTATGGCTGCTTAACGGGAAAGGTGAGGTGGGGTGATACATAAAACAAGAGTTTCAAATTAGCTCAGATACCGTTCCATAAACCCAATATGGAATAGACAAGACCTACTCCTTGCTCAGAGAACTGGACTCAACACGCCCGATTCACCGCACAAGAATATATCTGACTAGTAATAATTTTAAAACCTATGTATTGATATCTCTCTGTTAGTGTGTCAAGTGGGTGTAAAGCGGCATAAACACAGCTGTGAAAAGCAGCTAAACCCCATTATAAAAATAAATTACTTTTAAAAACCCATGAAACAAAGACAGGGAAAGAGAGAGAAATTCTTACACAATTCGTTCAGGGGCTGTGATGCAACCTGGATTGACCATATCTAGACCCACAGCTGGATGAGACATAAGGGTGGACACTCTTGGGGCTGAGAGTTTTGGTGAGGTTGGGTGAGCAAACGCAGACCCTTTAAAGTAATACTGTGTGCTACCCATCGCATGGGTCCCAAATCTCCAGGTTCAAGGGCATCTTCCTACATCGAAAACATGCATGAGAAACCCAGAAGATGGTACACCGTGTGATGGGGAAAGGTTTCTAAAACGCACCTCATTTCTCACCTCCTTGTGCTCGGGTTCGCCATTCCAGCCACTTTACTAGCAATCTCCCTACTTGGAGCATCAGCACCTTTAACCTCCTGTTCCGTACAGGTTGCAATTTGTCCTGAGGATGAACGGGAAGACGGGAAACCAATGAGAGACTAGCTCTTGGTGTTGGGACAGTCACAGGTCACTCTATTTTCCCATCAGGAAGAAGAATTAACCACAGGCTCAGCCTGCCCCCCGGAACCAGAACAGGGCCTGAAGCCATCCTGCGCTTTTGCGGCCGGCTCCCAAAAAAGCGACTTGTAAAATGCAGCTTCAGGGCACTGCAATTCACAAACCTGCAGAGTTATAAATGATAACTCTCGTCCACAAATATATTGAGGGAAGGCAAAGAAGAGGATTTGAAATCAAGGCAGAATTGCAGGAAACAGATTTCAGGAGGTAGATTCGAATCGCCTTTAAAGCACATGAAAAGCGGCAAAACGTTGACAATGATGCCCTTGGCCAAAAAGGGCGTATACGTTTTTTCCTGAATATATTCAGGAAAAAACGCATACGCCCTTTTTGGCCAACCAAGCAACCTGGAAAGGCAAATCAGCGCTACAAAGAAGTCTCGCTTCCCATCGGTCAAAAGGGCCATGCTGAAAAAAGTGTCAAAACCAGAAATGCAGGACAGGCCATGGAGAAATGGGAGCCTTGCTACACTGATGGGCGGGATGTAAATTGCCAACAGCCACTCTGGAGAAGTGTACGGTGTGTCCTGAAACATCTAAAAAACACAGCTTAGAGAGCATAGGGCACTTCCACACATGGGGGGATAAAGTAGGAAAATTGAAAATCAGCAAGACACAAGCACCCCAAAGTTTAGGGCTGCTCTGTTGACAAGGACCTCCACTTCATTCCACCTTAAATATCCCAGGAAAGCGAAAAATGGATAAAAAAGTTGTGGTCCTTATGTACAATGGAATATCACTCAGCCATGAAATCAATGTCATAAGGCTAGTAGCAGCATGATGAGTGGATTTAGGTAAGACGATTCTAAGTGAAATAAGTCACACAGAAAAGGACACTTCTCATAAGGTGTCACTTATAGAGGGAATGTAAAAACCGTTACACTTGAACTGAATTACAAAACAGAACAGAGTCACACATGCAGAAAACACACTATGGCTGCTTAACGGGAAAGGTGAGGTGGGGTGATACATAAAACAAGAGTTTCAAATTAGCTCAGATACCGTTCCATAAACCCAATATGGAATAGACAAGACCTACTCCTTGCTCAGAGAACTGGACTCAACACGCCCGATTCACCGCACAAGAATATATCTGACTAGTAATAATCTTAAAACCTATGTATTGATATCTCTCTGTTAGTGTGTCAAGTGTGTGTAAGGCGGCATAAACACAGCCGTGAAAAGCAGCTAAACCCCATTATAAAAATAAATTACTTTTAAAAACCCATGAAACAAAGACAGGGAAAGAGAGAGAAATTCTTACACAATTCGTTCAGGGGCTGTGATGCAACCTGCATTGACCATATCTAGACCCACAGCTGGATGAGACATAAGGGTGGACACTCTTGGGGCTGAGAGGTTTGGTGAGGTTGGGTGAGCAAACGCAGACCCTTTAAAGTAATACTGCGTGCTACCCATCGCATGGGTCCCAAATCTCCAGGTTCAAGGGCATCTTCCTACATCGAAAACATGCATGAGAAACCCAGAAGATGGTACACCGTGTGATGGGGAAAGGTTTCTAAAACGCACCGCATTTCTCATCTCCTTGTGCTCGGGTTCGCCATTCCAGCCACTTTACTAGCAATCTCCCTACTTGGAGCATCAGCACCTTTAACCTCCTGTTCCGTACAGGTTGCAATTTGTCCTGAGGATGAACGGGAAGACGGGGAACCAATGAGAGACTAGCTCTTGGTGTTGGGACAGGCACAGGTCACTCAATTTTCCCATCAGGAAGAAGAATTAACCACAGGCTCAGCCTGCCCCCCGGAACCAGAACAGGGCCTGAAACCATCCTGCGCTTTTGCGGCCGACTCCCAAAAAAGCGACTTGTAAAATGGAGCTTCAGGGCACTGCAATTCACAAACCTGCAGAGTTATAAATGATAACTCTCGTCCACAAATATATTGAGGGAAGGCAAAGAAGAGGATTTGAAATCAAGGCAGAATTGCAGGAAACAGATTTCAGGAGGTAGATTCGAATCGCCTTTAAAGCACATGAAAAGCGGCAAAACGTTGACAATGATGCCCTTGGCCAAAAAGGGCGTATGCGTTTTTTCCTGAATATATTCAGAAAAAAACGCATACGCCCTTTTTGGCCAACCAAGCAACCTGGAAAGGCAAATCAGCGCTACAAAGAAGTCTCGCTTCCCATCGGTCAAAAGGGACATGCTGAAAAAGGTGTCAAAACCAGAAATGCAGGACAGGCCATGGAGAAATGGGAGCCTTGCTACACTGATGGGCGGGATGTAAATTGCCAACAGCCACTCTGGAGAAGTGTACGGTGTGTCCTGAAACATCTAAAAAACACAGCTTAGAGAGCATAGGGCACTTCCACGCATGGGGGGATAAAGTGGGAAAATTGAAAATCAGCAAGACACAAGCACCCCAAAGTTTAGGGCTGCTCTGTTGACAAGGACCTCCACTTCCTTCCACCTTAAATATCCCAGGAAAGCGAAAAATGGATAAAAATGTTGTGGTCCTTATGTACAATGGAATATCACTCAGCCATGAAATCAATGTCATAAGGCTAGTAGCAGCATGATGAGTGGATTTAGGTAAGACGATTCTAAGTGAAATAAGTCACACAGAAAAGGACACTTCTCATAAGGTGTCACTTATAGAGGGAATGTAAAAACCGTTACACTTGAACTGAATTACAAAACAGAACAGAGTCACACATGCAGAAAACACACTATGGCTGCTTAACGGGAAAGGTGAGGTGGGGTGATACATAAAACAAGAGTTTCAAATTAGCTCAGATACCGTTCCATAAACCCAATATGGAATAGACAAGACCTACTCCTTGCTCAGAGAACTGGACTCAACACGCCCGATTCACCGCACAAGAATATATCTGACTAGTAATAATCTTAAAACCTATGTATTGATATCTCTCTGTTAGTGTGTCAAGTGGGTGTAAAGCGGCCTAAACACAGCCGTGAAAAGCAGCTAAACCCCATTATAAAAATAAATTACTTTTAAAAACCCATGAAACGAAGACAGGGAAAGAGAGAGAAATTCTTACACAATTCGTTCAGGGGCTGTGATGCAACCTGGATTGACCATATCTAGACCCACAGCTGGATGAGACATAAGGGTGGACACTCTTGGGGCTGAGAGTTTTGGTGAGGTTGGGTGAGCAAACGCAGACCCTTTAAAGTAATACTGCGTGCTACCCATCGCATGGGTCCCAAATCTCCAGGTTCAAGGGCATCTTCCTACATCGAAAACATGCATGAGAAACCCAGAAGATGGTACACCGTGTGATGGGGAAAGGTTTCTAAAACGCACCGCATTTCTCATCTCCTTGTGCTCGGGTTCGCCATTCCAGCCACTTTACTAGCAATCTCCCTACTTGGAGCATCAGCACCTTTAACCTCCTGTTCCGTACAGGTTGCAATTTGTCCTGAGGATGAACGGGAAGACGGGGAACCAATGAGAGACTAGCTCTTGGTGTTGGGACAGGCACAGGTCACTCAATTTTCCCATCAGGAAGAAGAATTAACCACAGGCTCAGCCTGCCCCCCGAAACCAGAACAGGGCCTGAAGCCATCCTGCGCTTTTGTGGCCGACTCCCAAAAAAGCGACTTGTAAAATGGAGCTTCAGGGCACTGCAATTCACAAACCTGCAGAGTTATAAATGATAACTCTCGTCCACAAATATATTGAGGGAAGGCAAAGAAGAGGATTTGAAATCAAGGCAGAATTGCAGGAAACAGATTTCAGGAGGTAGATTCGAATCGCCTTTAAAGCACATGAAAAGCGGCAAAACGTTGACAATGATGCCCTTGGCCAAAAAGGGCGTATGCGTTTTTTCCTCAATACATTCAGGAAAAAACGCATACGCCCTTTTTGGCCAACCAAGCAACCTGGAAAGGCAAATCAGCGCTACAAAGAAGTCTCGCTTCCCATCGGTCAAAAGGGACATGCTGAAAAAGTTGTCAAAACCAGAAATGCAGGACAGGCCATGGAGAAATGGGAGCCTTGCTACACTGATGGGCGGGATGTAAATTGCCAACAGCCACTCTGGAGAAGTGTACGGTGTGTCCTGAAACATCTAAAAAACACAGCTTAGAGAGCATAGGGCACTTCCACACATGGGGGGATAAAGTGGGAAAATTGAAAATCAGCAAGACACAAGCACCCCAAAGTTTAGGGCTGCTCTGTTGACAAGGACCTCCACTTCCTTCCACCTTAAATATCCCAGGAAAGCGAAAAATGGATAAAAAAGTTGTGGTCCTTATGTACAATGGAATATCACTCAGCCATGAAATCAATGTCATAAGGCTAGTAGCAGCATGATGAGTGGATTTAGGTAAGACGATTCTAAGTGAAATAAGTCACACAGAAAAGGACACTTCTCATAAGGTGTCACTTATAGAGGGAATGTAAAAACCGTTACACTTGAACTGAATTACAAAACAGAACAGAGTCACACATGCAGAAAACACACTATGGCTGCTTAACGGGAAAGGTGAGGTGGGGTGATACATAAAACAAGAGTTTCAAATTAGCTCAGATACCGTTCCATAAACCCAATATGGAATAGACAAGACCTACTCCTTGCTCAGAGAACTGGACTCAACACGCCCGATTCACCGCACAAGAATATATCTGACTAGTAATAATCTTAAAACCTATGTATTGATATCTCTCTGTTAGTGTGTCAAGTGGGTGTAAAGCGGCCTAAACACAGCCGTGAAAAGCAGCTAAACCCCATTATAAAAATAAATTACTTTTAAAAACCCATGAAACAAAGACAGGGAAAGAGAGAGAAATTCTTACACAATTCGTTCAGGGGCTGTGATGCAACCTGGATTGACCATATCTAGACCCACAGCTGGATGAGACATAAGGGTGGACACTCTAGGGGCTGAGAGGTTTGGTGAGGTTGGGTGAGCAAACGCAGACCCTTTAAAGTAATACTGCGTGCTACCCATCGCATGGGTCCCAAATCTCCAGGTTCAAGGGCATCTTCCTACATCGAAAACATGCATGAGAAACCCAGAAGATGGTACACCGTGTGATGGGGAAAGGTTTCTAAAACGCACCTCATTTCTCACCTCCTTGTGCTCGTGTTCGCCATTCCAGCCACTTTACTAGCAATCTCCCTACTTGGAGCATCAGCACCTTTAACCTCCTGTTCCGTACAGGTTGCAATTTGTCCTGAGGATGAACGGGAAGACGGGGAACCAATGAGAGACTAGCTCTTGGTGTTGGGACAGGCACAGGTCACTCTATTTTCCCATCAGGAAGAAGAATTAACCACAGGCTCAGCCTGCCCCCCTGAACCAGAACAGGGCCTGAAGCCATCCTGCGCTTTTGCGGCCGGCTCCCAAAAAACCGACTTGTAAAATGGAGCTTCAGGGCACTGCAATTCACAAACCTGCAGAGTTATAAATGATAACTCTCGTCCACAAATATATTGAGGGAAGGCAAAGAAGAGGATTTGAAATCAAGGCAGAATTGCAGGAAACAGATTTCAGGAGGTAGATTCGAATCGCCTTTAAAGCACATGAAAAGCGGCAAAACGTTGACAATGATGCCCTTGGCCAAAAAGGGCGTATGCGTTTTTTCCTGAATATATTCAGGAAAAAACGCATACGCCCTTTTTGGCCAACCAAGCAACCTGGAAAGGCAAATCAGCGCTACAAAGAAGTCTCGCTTCCCATCGGTCAAAAGGGCCATGCTGAAAAAAGTGTCAAAACCAGAAATGCAGGACAGGCCATGGAGAAATGGGAGCCTTGCTACACTGATGGGCGGGATGTAAATTGCCAACAGCCACTCTGGAGAAGTGTACGGTGTGTCCTGAAACATCTAAAAAACACAGCTTAGAGAGCATAGGGCATTTCCACGCATGGGGGGATAAAGTGGGAAAATTGAAAATCAGCAAGACACAAGCACCCAAAAGTTTAGGGCTGCTCTGCTGACAAGGACCTCCACTTCCTTCCACCTTAAATATCCCAGGAAAGCGAAAAATGGATAAAAAAGTTGTGGTCCTTATGTACAATGGAATATCACTCAGCCATGAAATCAATGTCATAAGGCTAGTAGCAGCATGATGAGTGGATTTAGGTAAGACGATTCTAAGTGAAATAAGTCACACAGAAAAGGACACTTCTCATAAGGTGTCACTTATAGAGGGAATGTAAAAACCGTTACACTTGAACTGAATTACAAAACAGAACAGAGTCACACATGCAGAAAACACACTATGGCTGCTTAACGGGAAAGGTGAGGTGGGGTGATACATAAAACAAGAGTTTCAAATTAGCTCAGATACCGTTCCATAAACCCAATATGGAATAGACAAGACCTACTCCTTGCTCAGAGAACTGGACTCAACACGCCCGATTCACCGCACAAGAATATATCTGACTAGTAATAATCTTAAAACCTATGTATTGATATCTCTCTGTTAGTGTGTCAAGTGTGTGTAAGGCGGCATAAACACAGCCGTGAAAAGCAGCTAAACCCCATTATAAAAATAAATTACTTTTAAAAACCCATGAAACAAAGACAGGGAAAGAGAGAGAAATTCTTACACAATTCGTTCAGGGGCTGTGATGCAACCTGCATTGACCATATCTAGACCCACAGCTGGATGAGACATAAGGGTGGACACTCTTGGGGCTGAGAGGTTTGGTGAGGTTGGGTGAGCAAACGCAGACCCTTTAAAGTAATACTGCGTGCTACCCATCGCATGGGTCCCAAATCTCCAGGTTCAAGGGCATCTTCCTACATCGAAAACATGCATGAGAAACCCAGAAGATGGTACACCGTGTGATGGGGAAAGGTTTCTAAAACGCACCGCATTTCTCATCTCCTTGTGCTCGGGTTCGCCATTCCAGCCACTTTACTAGCAATCTCCCTACTTGGAGCATCAGCACCTTTAACCTCCTGTTCCGTACAGGTTGCAATTTGTCCTGAGGATGAACGGGAAGACGGGGAACCAATGAGAGACTAGCTCTTGGTGTTGGGACAGGCACAGGTCACTCAATTTTCCCATCAGGAAGAAGAATTAACCACAGGCTCAGCCTGCCCCCCGGAACCAGAACAGGGCCTGAAGCCATCCTGCGCTTTTGCGGCCGACTCCCAAAAAAGCGACTTGTAAAATGGAGCTTCAGGGCACTGCAATTCACAAACCTGCAGAATTATAAATGATAACTCTCGTCCACAAATATATTGAGGGAAGGCAAAGAAGAGGATTTGAAATCAAGGCAGAATTGCAGGAAACAGATTTCAGGAGGTAGATTCGAATCGCCTTTAAAGCACATGAAAAGCGGCAAAACGTTGACAATGATGCCCTTGGTCAAAAAGGGCGTATGCGTTTTTTCCTGAATATATTCAGGAAAAAACGCATACGCCCTTTTTGGCCAACCAAGCAACCTGGAAAGGCAAATCAGCGCTACAAAGAAATCTCTCTTCCCATCGGTCAAAAGGGACATGCTGAAAAAGGTGTCAAAACCAGAAATGCAGGACAGGCCATGGAGAAATGGGAGCCTTGCTACACTGATGGGCGGGATGTAAATTGCCAACAGCCACTCTGGAGAAGTGTACGGTGTGTCCTGAAACATCTAAAAAACACAGCTTAGAGAGCATAGGGCACTTCTACGCATGGGGGGATAAAGTGGGAAAATTGAAAATCAGCAAGACACAAGCACCCGAAAGTTTAGGGCTGCTCTGTTGACAAGGACCTCCACTTCCTTCCACCTTAAATATCCCAGGAAAGCGAAAAATGGATAAAAAAGTTGTGGTCCTTATGTACAATGGAATATCACTCAGCCATGAAATCAATGTCATAAGGCTAGTAGCAGCATGATGAGTGGATTTAGGTAAGACGATTCTAAGTGAAATAAGTCACACAGAAAAGGACACTTCTCATAAGGTGTCACTTATAGAGGGAATGTAAAAACCGTTACACTTGAACTGAATTACAAAACAGAACAGAGTCACACATGCAGAAAACACACTATGGCTGCTTAACGGGAAAGGTGAGGTGGGGTGATACATAAAACAAGAGTTTCAAATTAGCTCAGATACCGTTCCATAAACCCAATATGGAATAGACAAGACCTACTCCTTGCTCAGAGAACTGGACTCAACACGCCCGATTCACCGCACAAGAATATATCTGACTAGTAATAATCTTAAAACCTATGTATTGATATCTCTCTGTTAGTGTGTCAAGTGGGTGTAAAGCGGCCTAAACACAGCCGTGAAAAGCAGCTAAACCCCATTATAAAAATAAATTACTTTTAAAAACCCATGAAACAAAGACAGGGAAAGAGAGAGAAATTCTTACACAATTCGTTCGGGGGCTGTGATGCAACCTGGATTGACCATATCTAGACCCACAGCTGGATGAGACATAAGGGTGGACACTCTTGGGGCTGAGAGGTTTGGTGAGGTTGGGTGAGCAAACGCAGACCCTTTAAAGTAATACTGCGTGCTACCCATCGCATGGGTCCCAAATCTCCAGGTTCAAGGGCATCTTCCTACATCGAAAACATGCATGAGAAACCCAGAAGATGGTACACCGTGTGATGGGGAAAGGTTTCTAAAACGCACCTCATTTCTCACCTCCTTGTGCTCGTGTTCTCCATTCCAGCCACTTTACTAGCAATCTCCCTACTTGGAGCATCAGCACCTTTAACCTCCTGTTCCGTACAGGTTGCAATTTGTCCTGAGGATGAACGGGAAGACGGGAAACCAATGAGAGACTAGCTCTTGGTGTTGGGACAGGCACAGGTCACTCTATTTTCCCATCAGGAAGAAGAATTAACCACAGGCTCAGCCTGCCCCCCGGAACCAGAACAGGGCCTGAAGCCATCCTGCGCTTTTGCGGCCGGCTCCCAAAAAACCGACTTGTAAAATGGAGCTTCAGGGCACTGCAATTCACAAACCTGCAGAGTTATAAATGATAACTCTCGTCCACAAATATATTGAGGGAAGGCAAAGAAGAGGATTTGAAATCAAGGCAGAATTGCAGGAAACAGATTTCAGGAGGTAGATTCGAATCGCCTTTAAAGCACATGAAAAGCGGCAAAACGTTGACAATGATGCCCTTGGCCAAAAAGGGCGTATGCGTTTTTTCCTGAATATATTCAGGAAAAAACGCATACGCCCTTTTTGGCCAACCAAGCAACCTGGAAAGGCAAATCAGCGCTACAAAGAAGTCTCGCTTCCCATCGGTCAAAAGGGACATGCTGAAAAAGTTGTCAAAACCAGAAATGCAGGACAGGCCATGGAGAAATGGGAGCCTTGCTACACTGATGGGCGGGATGTAAATTGCCAACAGCCACTCTGGAGAAGTGTACGGTGTGTCCTGAAACATCTAAAAAACACAGCTTAGAGAGCATAGGGCACCTCCACGCATGGGGGGATAAAGTGGGAAAATTGAAAATCAGCAAGACACAAGCACCCCAAAGTTTACGGCTGCTCTGTTGACAAGGACCTCCACTTCATTCCACCTTAAATATCCCAGGAAAGCGAAAAATGGATAAAAAATTTGTGGTCCTTATGTACAATGGAATATCACTCAGCCATGAAATCAATGTCATAAGGCTAGTAGCAGCATGATGAGTGGATTTAGGTAAGACGATTCTAAGTGAAATAAGTCACACAGAAAAGGACAATTCTCATAAGGTGTCACTTATAGAGGGAATGTAAAAACCGTTACACTTGAACTGAATTACAAAACAGAACAGAGTCACACATGCAGAAAACACACTATGGCTGCTTAACGGGAAAGGTGAGGTGGGGTGATATATAAAACAAGAGTTTCAAATTAGCTCAGATACCGTTCCATAAACCCAATATGGAATAGACAAGACCTACTCCTTGCTCAGAGAACTGGACTCAACACGCCCGATTCACCGCACAAGAATATATCTGACTAGTAATAATCTTAAAACCTATGTATTGATATCTCTCTGTTAGTGTGTCAAGTGGGTGTAAAGCGGCCTAAACACAGCCGTGAAAAGCAGCTAAACCCCATTATAAAAATAAATTACTTTTAAAAACCCATGAAACAAAGACAGGGAAAGAGAGAGAAATACTTACACAATTCGTTCAGGGGCTGTGATGCAACCTGGATTGACCATATCTAGACCCACAGCTGGATGAGACATAAGGGTGGACACTCTTGGGGCTGAGAGGTTCGGTGAGGTTGGGTGAGCAAACGCAGACCTTTTAAAGTAATACTGCGTGCTACCCATCGCATGGGTCCCAAATCTCCAGGTTCAAGGGCATCTTCCTACATCGAAAACATGCATGAGAAACCCAGAAGATGGTACACCGTGTGATGGGGAAAGGTTTCTAAAACGCACCTCATTTCTCATCTCCTTGTGCTCGGGTTCGCCATTCCAGCCACTTTACTAGCAATCTCCCTACTTGGAGCATCAGCACCTTTAACCTCCTGTTCCGTACAGGTTGCAATTTGTCCTGAGGATGAACGGGAAGACGGGGAACCAATGAGAGACTAGCTCTTGGTGCTGGGACAGGCACAGGTCACTCTATTTTCCCATCAGGAAGAAGAATTAACCACAGGCTCAGCCTGCCCCCCGGAACCAGAACAGGGCCTGAAGCCATCCTGCGCTTTTGCGGCCGGCTCCCAAAAAACCGACTTGTAAAATGGAGCTTCAGGGCACTGCAATTCACAAACCTGCAGAGTTATAAATGATAACTCTCGTCCACAAATATATTGAGGGAAGGCAAAGAAGAGGATTTGAAATCAAGGCAGAATTGCAGGAAACAGATTTCAGGAGGTAGATTCGAATCGCCTTTAAAGCACATGAAAAGCGGCAAAACGTTGACAATGATGCCCTTGGCCAAAAAGGGCGTATGCGTTTTTTCCTGAATATATTCAGGAAAAAACGCATACGCCCTTTTTGGCCAACCAAGCAACCTGGAAAGGCAAATCAGCGCTACAAAGAAGTCTCGCTTCCCATCGGTCAAAAGGGACATGCTGAAAAAGTTGTCAAAACCAGAAATGCAGGACAGGCCATGGAGAAATGGGAGCCTTGCTACACTGATGGGCGGGATGTAAATTGTCAACAGCCACTCTGGAGAAGTGTACGGTGTGTCCTGAAACATCTAAAAAACACAGCTTAGAGAGCATAGGGCACTTCCACGCATGGGGGGATAAAGTGGGAAAATTGAAAATCAGCAAGACACAAGCACCCCAAAGTTTAGGGCTGCTCTGTTGACAAGGACCTCCACTTCCTTCCACCTTAAATATCCCAGGAAAGCGAAAAATGGATAAAAAAGTTGTGGTCCTTATGTACAATGGAATATCACTCAGCCATGAAATCAATGTCATAAGGCTAGTAGCAGCATGATGAGTGGATTTAGGTAAGACGATTCTAAGTGAAATAAGTCACACAGAAAAGGACACTTCTCCTAAGGTGTCACTTATAGAGGGAATGTAAAAACCGTTACACTTGAACTGAATTACAAAACAGAACAGAGTCACACATGCAGAAAACACACTATGGCTGCTTAACGGGAAAGGTGAGGTGGGGTGATACATAAAACAAGAGTTTCAAATTAGCTCAGATACCGTTCCATAAACACAATATGGAATAGACAAGACCTACTCCTTGCTCAGAGAACTGGACTCAACACGCCCGATTCACCGCACAAGAATATATCTGACTAGTAATAATCTTAAAACCTATGTATTGATATCTCTCTGTTAGTGTGTCAAGTGGGTGTAAAGCGGCCTAAACACAGCCGTGAAAAGCAGCTAAACCCCATTATAAAAATAAATTACTTTTAAAAACCCATGAAACAAAGACAGGGAAAGAGAGAGAAATTCTTACACAATTCGTTCAGGGGCTGTGATGCAACCTGGATTGACCATATCTAGACCCACAGCTGGATGAGACATAAGGGTGGACACTCTTGGGGCTGAGAGGTTTGGTGAGGTTGGGTGAGCAAACGCAGACCCTTTAAAGTAATACTGCGTGCTACCCATCGCATGGGTCCCAAATCTCCAGGTTCAAGGGCATCTTCCTACATCGAAAACATGCATGAGAAACCCAGAAGATGGTACACCGTGTGATGGGGAAAGGTTTCTAAAACGCACCTCATTTCTCACCTCCTTGTGCTCGTGTTCGCCATTCCAGCCACTTTACTAGCAATCTCCCTACTTGGAGCATCAGCACCTTTAACCTCCTGTTCCGTACAGGTTGCAATTTGTCCTGAGGATGAACGGGAAGACGGGAAACCAATGAGAGACTAGCTCTTGGTGTTGGGACAGTCACAGGTCACTCTATTTTCCCATCAGGAAGAAGAATTAACCACAGGCTCAGCCTGCCCCCCGGAACCAGAACAGGGCCTGAAGCCATCCTGCGCTTTTGCGGCCGGCTCCCAAAAAAGCGACTTGTAAAATGCAGCTTCAGGGCACTGCAATTCACAAACCTGCAGAGTTATAAATGATAACTCTCGTCCACAAATATATTGAGGGAAGGCAAAGAAGAGTATTTGAAATCAAGGCAGAATTGCAGGAAACAGATTTCAGGAGGTAGATTCGAATCGCCTTTAAAGCACATGAGAAGCGGCAAAACGTTGACAATGATGCCCTTGGCCAAAAAGGGCGTATAAGTTTTTTCCTGAATATATTCAGGAAAAAACGCATACGCCCTTTTTGGCCAACCAAGCAACCTGGAAAGGCAAATCAGCGCTACAAAGAAGTCTCGCTTCCCATCGGTCAAAAGGGACATGCTGAAAAAAGTGTCAAAACCAGAAATGCAGGACAGGCCATGGAGAAATGGGAGCCTTGCTACACTGATGGGCGGGATGTAAATTGCCAACAGCCACTCTGGAGAAGTGTACGGTGTGTCCTGAAACATCTAAAAAACACAGCTTAGAGAGCATAGGGCACTTCTACGCATGGGGGGATAAAGTGGGAAAATTGAAAATCAGCAAGACACAAGCACCCGAAAGTTTAGGGCTGCTCTGTTGACAAGGACCTCCACTTCCTTCCACCTTAAATATCCCAGGAAAGCGAAAAATGGATAAAAAAGTTGTGGTCCTTATGTACAATGGAATATCACTCAGCCATGAAATCAATGTCATAAGGCTAGTAGCAGCATGATGAGTGGATTTAGGTAAGACGATTCTAAGTGAAATAAGTCACACAGAAAAGGACACTTCTCATAAGGTGTCACTTATAGAGGGAATGTAAAAACCGTTACACTTGAACTGAATTACAAAACAGAACAGAGTCACACATGCAGAAAACACACTATGGCTGCTTAACGGGAAAGGTGAGGTGGGGTGATACATAAAACAAGAGTTTCAAATTAGCTCAGATACCGTTCCATAAACCCAATATGGAATAGACAAGACCTACTCCTTGCTCAGAGAACTGGACTCAACACGCCCGATTCACCGCACAAGAATATATCTGACTAGTAATAATCTTAAAACCTATGTATTGATATCTCTCTGTTAGTGTGTCAAGTGGGTGTAAAGCGGCCTAAACACAGCCGTGAAAAGCAGCTAAACCCCATTATAAAAATAAATTACTTTTAAAAACCCATGAAACAAAGACAGGGAAAGAGAGAGAAATACTTACACAATTCGTTCAGGGGCTGTGATGCAACCTGGATTGACCATATCTAGACCCACAGCTGGATGAGACATAAGGGTGGACACTCTTGGGGCTGAGAGGTTCGGTGAGGTTGGGTGAGCAAACGCAGACCCTTTAAAGTAATACTGCGTGCTACCCATCGCATGGGTCCCAAATCTCCAGGTTCAAGGGCATCTTCCTACATCGAAAACATGCATGAGAAACCCAGAAGATGGTACACCGTGTGATGGGGAAAGGTTTCTAAAACGCACCTCATTTCTCATCTCCTTGTGCTCGGGTTCGCCATTCCAGCCACTTTACTAGCAATCTCCCTACTTGGAGCATCAGCACCTTTAACCTCCTGTTCCGTACAGGTTGCAATTTGTCCTGAGGATGAACGGGAAGACGGGGAACCAATGAGAGACTAGCTCTTGGTGTTGGGACAGGCACAGGTCACTCTATTTTCCCATCAGGAGGAAGAATTAACCACAGGCTCAGCCTGCCCCCCGGAACCAGAACAGGGCCTGAAGCCATCCTGCGCTTTTGCGGCCGGCTCCCAAAAAACCGACTTGTAAAATGGAGCTTCAGGGCACTGCAATTCACAAACCTGCAGAGTTATAAATGATAACTCTCGTCCACAAATATATTGAGGGAAGGCAAAGAAGAGGATTTGAAATCAAGGCAGAATTGCAGGAAACAGATTTCAGGAGGTAAATTCGAATCGCCTTTAAAGCACATGAAAAGCGGCAAAACGTTGACAATGATGCCCTTGGCCAAAAAGGGCGTATGCGTTTTTTCCTGAATATATTCAGGAAAAAACGCATACGCCCTTTTTGGCCAACCAAGCAACCTGGAAAGGCAAATCAGCGCTACAAAGAAGTCTCGCTTCCCATCGGTCAAAAGGGACATGCTGAAAAAGGTGTCAAAACCAGAAATGCAGGACAGGCCATGGAGAAATGGGAGCCTTGCTACACTGATGGGCGGGATGTAAATTGCCAACAGCCACTCTGGAGAAGTGTACGGTGTGTCCTGAAACATCTAAAAAACACAGCTTAGAGAGCATAGGGCACTTCCACGCATGGGGGGATAAAGTGGGAAAATTGAAAATCAGCAAGACACAAGCACCCCAAAGTTTAGGGCTGCTCTGTTGACAAGGACCTCCACTTCCTTCCACCTTAAATATCCCAGGAAAGCGAAAAATGGATAAAAAAGTTGTGGTCCTTATGTACAATGGAATATCACTCAGCCATGAAATCAATGTCATAAGGCTAGTAGCAGCATGATGAGTGGATTTAGGTAAGACGATTCTAAGTGAAATAAGTCACACAGAAAAGGACACTTCTCATAAGGTGTCACTTATAGAGGGAATGTAAAAACCGTTACACTTGAACTGAATTACAAAACAGAACAGAGTCACACATGCAGAAAACACACTATGGCTGCTTAACGGGAAAGGTGAGGTGGGGTGATACATAAAACAAGAGTTTCAAATTAGCTCAGATACCGTTCCATAAACCCAATATGGAAAGGACAAGACCTACTCCTTGCTTAGAGAACTGGACTCAACACGCCCGATTCACCGCACAAGAATATATCTGACTAGTAATAATCTTAAAACCTATGTATTGATATCTCTCTGTTAGTGTGTCAAGTGGGTGTAAAGCGGCCTAAACACAGCCGTGAAAAGCAGCTAAACCATATTATAAAAATAAATTACTTTTAAAAACCCATGAAACAAAGACAGGGAAAGAGAGAGAAATTCTTACACAATTCGTTCAGGGGCTGTGATGCAACCTGGATTGACCATATCTAGACCCACAGCTGGATGAGACATAAGGGTGGACACTCTTGGGGCTGAGAGGTTTGGTGAGGTTGGGTGAGCAAACGCAGACCCTTTAAAGTAATACTGCGTGCTACCCATCGCATGGGTCCCAAATCTCCAGGTTCAAGGGCATCTTCCTACATCGAAAACATGCATGAGAAACCCAGAAGATGGTACACCGTGTGATGGGGAAAGGTTTCTAAAACGCACCTCATTTCTCACCTCCTTGTGCTCGGGTTCGCCATTCCAGCCACTTTACTAGCAATCTCCCTACTTGGAGCATCAGCACCTTTAACCTCCTGTTCCGTACAGGTTGCAATTTGTCCTGAGGATGAACGGGAAGACGGGAAACCAATGAGAGACTAGCTCTTGGTGTTGGGACAGTCACAGGTCACTCTATTTTCCCATCAGGAAGAAGAATTAACCACAGGCTCAGCCTGCCCCCCGGAACCAGAACAGGGCCTGAAGCCATCCTGCGCTTTTGCGGCCGGCTCCCAAAAAAGCGACTTGTAAAATGCAGCTTCAGGGCACTGCAATTCACAAACCTGCAGAGTTATAAATGATAACTCTCGTCCACAAATATATTGAGGGAAGGCAAAGAAGAGGATTTGAAATCAAGGCAGAATTGCAGGAAACAGATTTCAGGAGGTAGATTCGAATCGTCTTTAAAGCACATGAAAAGCGGCAAAACGTTGACAATGATGCCCTTGGCCAAAAAGGGCGTATGCGTTTTTTCCTGAATATATTCAGGAAAAAACGCATACGCCCTTTTTGGCCAACCAAGCAACCTGGAAAGGCAAATCAGCGCTACAAAGAAGTCTCGCTTCCCATCGGTCAAAAGGGACATGCTGAAAAAGGTGTCAAAACCAGAAATGCAGGACAGGCCATGGAGAAATGGGAGCCTTGCTACACTGATGGGCGGGATGTAAATTGCCAACAGCCACTCTGGAGAAGTGTACGGTGTGTCCTGAAACATCTAAAAAACACAGCTTAGAGACCATAGGGCACTTCCACGCATGGGGGGATAAAGTGGGAAAATTGAAAATCAGCAAGACACAAGCACCCCAAAGTTTAGGGCTGCTCTGTTGACAAGGACCTCCACTTCCTTCCACCTTAAATATCCCAGGAAAGCGAAAAATGGATAAAAAAGTTGTGGTCCTTATGTACAATGGAATATCACTCAGCCATGAAATCAATGTCATAAGGCTAGTAGCAGCATGATGAGTGGATTTAGGTAAGACGATTCTAAGTGAAATAAGTCACACAGAAAAGGACACTTCTCATAAGGTGTCACTTATAGAGGGAATGTAAAAACCGTTACACTTGAACTGAATTACAAAACAGAACAGAGTCACACATGCAGAAAACACACTATGGCTGCTTAACGGGAAAGGTGAGGTGGGGTGATACATAAAACAAGAGTTTCAAATTAGCTCAGATACCGTTCCATAAACCCAATATGGAATAGACAAGACCTACCCCTTGCTCAGAGAACTGGACTCAACACGCCCGATTCACCGCACAAGAATATATCTGACTAGTAATAATCTTAAAACCTATGTATTGATATCTCTCTGTTAGTGTGTCAAGTGTGTGTAAGGCGGCATAAACACAGCCGTGAAAAGCAGCTAAACTCCATTATAAAAATAAATTACTTTTAAAAACCCATGAAACAAAGACAGGGAAAGAGAGAGAAATTCTTACACAATTCGTTCAGGGGCTGTGATGCAACCTGCATTGACCATATCTAGACCCACAGCTGGATGAGACATAAGGGTGGACACTCTTGGGGCTGAGAGGTTTGGTGAGGTTGGGTGAGCTAATGCAGACCCTTTAAAGTAATACTGCGTGCTACCCATCGCATGGGTCCCAAATCTCCAGGTTCAAGGGCATCTTCCTACATCGAAAACATGCATGAGAAACCCAGAAGATGGTACACCGTGTGATGGGGAAAGGTTTCTAAAATGCACCTCATTTCTCATCTCCTTGTGCTCGTGTTCGCCATTCCAGCCACTTTACTAGCAATCTCCCTACTTGGAGCATCAGCACCTTTAACCTCCTGTTCCGTACAGGTTGCAATTTGTCCTGAGGATGAACGGGAAGACGGGGAACCAATGAGAGACTAGCTCTTGGTGTTGGGACAGGCACAGGTCACTCTATTTTCCCATCAGGAAGAAGAATTAACCACAGACTTAGCCTGCCCCCCGGAACCAGAACAGGGCCTGAAGCCATCCTGCGCTTTTGCGGCCGGCTCCCAAAAAAGCGACTTGTAAAATGGAGCTTCAGGGCACTGCAATTCACAAACCTGCAGAGTTATAAATGATAACTCTCGTCCACAAATATATTGAGGGAAGGCAAAGAAGAGGATTTGAAATCAAGGCAGAATTGCAGGAAACAGATTTCAGGAGGTAGATTCGAATCGCCTTTAAAGCACATGAAAAGCGGCAAAACGTTGACAATGATGCCCTTGGCCAAAAAGGGCGTATGCGTTTTTTCCTGAATATATTCAGGAAAAAACGCATACGCCCTTTTTGGCCAACCAAGCAACCTGGAAAGGCAAATCAGCGCTACAAAGAAGTCTCGCTTCCCATCGGTCAAAAGGGACATGCTGAAAAAGGTGTCAAAACCAGAAATGCAGGACAGGCCATGGAGAAATGGGAGCCTTGCTACACTGATGGGCGGGATGTAAATTGCCAACAGCCACTCTGGAGAAGTGTACGGTGTGTCCTGAAACATCTAAAAAACACAGCTTAGAGAGCATAGGGCACTTCCACGCATGGGGGGATAAAGTGGGAAAATTGAAAATCAGCAAGACACAAGCACCCCAAAGTTTAGGGCTGCTCTGTTGACAAGGACCTCCACTTCCTTCCACCTTAAATATCCCAGGAAAGCGAAAAATGGATAAAAATGTTGTGGTCCTTATGTACAATGGAATATCACTCAGCCATGAAATCAATGTCATAAGGCTAGTAGCAGCATGATGAGTGGATTTAGGTAAGACGATTCTAAGTGAAATAAGTCACACAGAAAAGGACACTTCTCATAAGGTGTCACTTATAGAGGGAATGTAAAAACCGTTACACTTGAACTGAATTACAAAACAGAACAGAGTCACACATGCAGAAAACACACTATGGCTGCTTAACGGGAAAGGTGAGGTGGGGTGATACATAAAACAAGAGTTTCAAATTAGCTCAGATACCGTTCCATAAACCCAATATGGAATAGACAAGACCTACTCCTTGCTCAGAGAACTGGACTCAACACGCCCGATTCACCGCACAAGAATATATCTGACTAGTAATAATCTTAAAACCTATGTATTGATATCTCTCTGTTAGTGTGTCAAGTGGGTGTAAAGCGGCCTAAACACAGCCGTGAAAAGCAGCTAAACCCCATTATAAAAATAAATTACTTTTAAAAACCCATGAAACAAAGACAGGGAAAGAGAGAGAAATTCTTACACAATTCGTTCAGGGGCTGTGATGCAACCTGGATTGACCATATCTAGACCCACAGCTGGATGAGACATAAGGGTGGACACTCTTGGGGCTGAGAGGTTTGGTGAGGTTGGGTGAGCAAACGCAGACCCTTTAAAGTAATACTGCATGCTACCCATCGCATGGGTCCCAAATCTCCAGGTTCAAGGGCATCTTCCTACATCGAAAACATGCATGAGAAACCCAGAAGATGGTACACCGTGTGATGGGGAAAGGTTTCTAAAACGCACCTCATTTCTCACCTCCTTGTGCTCGGGTTCGCCATTCCAGCCACTTTACTAGCAATCTCCCTACTTGGAGCATCAGCACCTTTAACCTCCTGTTCCGTACAGGTTGCAATTTGTCCTGAGGATGAACGGGAAGACGGGAAACCAATGAGAGACTAGCTCTTGGTGTTGGGACAGTCACAGGTCACTCTATTTTCCCATCAGGAAGAAGAATTAACCACAGGCTCAGCCTGCCCCCCGGAACCAGAACAGGGCCTGAAGCCATCCTGCGCTTTTGCGGCCGGCTCCCAAAAAAGCGACTTGTAAAATGCAGCTTCAGGGCACTGCAATTCACAAACCTGCAGAGTTATAAATGATAACTCTCGTCCACAAATATATTGAGGGAAGGCAAAGAAGAGGATTTGAAATCAAGGCAGAATTGCAGGAAACAGATTTCAGGAGGTAGATTCGAATCGTCTTTAAAGCACATGAAAAGCGGCAAAACGTTGACAATGATGCCCTTGGCCAAAAAGGGCGTATGCGTTTTTTCCTGAATATATTCAGGAAAAAACGCATACGCCCTTTTTGGCCAACCAAGCAACCTGGAAAGGCAAATCAGCGCTACAAAGAAGTCTCGCTTCCCATCGGTCAAAAGGGACATGCTGAAAAAGGTGTCAAAACCAGAAATGCAGGACAGGCCATGGAGAAATGGGAGCCTTGCTACACTGATGGGCGGGATGTAAATTGCCAACAGCCACTCTGGAGAAGTGTACGGTGTGTCCTGAAACATCTAAAAAACACAGCTTAGAGACCATAGGGCACTTCCACGCATGGGGGGATAAAGTGGGAAAATTGAAAATCAGCAAGACACAAGCACCCCAAAGTTTAGGGCTGCTCTGTTGACAAGGACCTCCACTTCCTTCCACCTTAAATATCCCAGGAAAGCGAAAAATGGATAAAAAAGTTGTGGTCCTTATGTACAATGGAATATCACTCAGCCATGAAATCAATGTCATAAGGCTAGTAGCAGCATGATGAGTGGATTTAGGTAAGACGATTCTAAGTGAAATAAGTCACACAGAAAAGGACACTTCTCATAAGGTGTCACTTATAGAGGGAATGTAAAAACCGTTACACTTGAACTGAATTACAAAACAGAACAGAGTCACACATGCAGAAAACACACTATGGCTGCTTAACGGGAAAGGTGAGGTGGGGTGATACATAAAACAAGAGTTTCAAATTAGCTCAGATACCGTTCCATAAACCCAATATGGAATAGACAAGACCTACCCCTTGCTCAGAGAACTGGACTCAACACGCCCGATTCACCGCACAAGAATATATCTGACTAGTAATAATCTTAAAACCTATGTATTGATATCTCTCTGTTAGTGTGTCAAGTGTGTGTAAGGCGGCATAAACACAGCCGTGAAAAGCAGCTAAACTCCATTATAAAAATAAATTACTTTTAAAAACCCATGAAACAAAGACAGGGAAAGAGAGAGAAATTCTTACACAATTCGTTCAGGGGTTGTGATGCAACCTGCATTGACCATATCTAGACCCACAGCTGGATGAGACATAAGGGTGGACACTCTTGGGGCTGAGAGGTTTGGTGAGGTTGGGTGAGCTAATGCAGACCCTTTAAAGTAATACTGCGTGCTACCCATCGCATGGGTCCCAAATCTCCAGGTTCAAGGGCATCTTCCTACATCGAAAACATGCATGAGAAACCCAGAAGATGGTACACCGTGTGATGGGGAAAGGTTTCTAAAATGCACCTCATTTCTCATCTCCTTGTGCTCGTGTTCGCCATTCCAGCCACTTTACTAGCAATCTCCCTACTTGGAGCATCAGCACCTTTAACCTCCTGTTCCGTACAGGTTGCAATTTGTCCTCAGGATGAACGGGAAGACGGGGAACCAATGAGAGACTAGCTCTTGGTGTTGGGACAGGCACAGGTCACTCTATTTTCCCATCAGGAAGAAGAATTAACCACAGGCTTAGCCTGCCCCCCGGAACCAGAACAGGGCCTGAAGCCATCCTGCGCTTTTGCGGCCGGCTCCCAAAAAAGCGACTTGTAAAATGGAGCTTCAGGGCACTGCAATTCACAAACCTGCAGAGTTATAAATGATAACTCTCGTCCACAAATATATTGAGGGAAGGCAAAGAAGAGGATTTGAAATCAAGGCAGAATTGCAGGAAACAGATTTCAGGAGGTAGATTCGAATCGCCTTTAAAGCACATGAAAAGCGGCAAAACGTTGACAATGATGCCCTTGGCCAAAAAGGGCGTATGCGTTTTTTCCTGAATATATTCAGGAAAAAACGCATACGCCCTTTTTGGCCAACCAAGCAACCTGGAAAGGCAAATCAGCGCTACAAAGAAGTCTCGCTTCCCATCGGTCAAAAGGGACATGCTGAAAAAGGTGTCAAAACCAGAAATGCAGGACAGGCCATGGAGAAATGGGAGCCTTGCTACACTGATGGGCGGGATGTAAATTGCCAACAGCCACTCTGGAGAAGTGTACGGTGTGTCCTGAAACATCTAAAAAACACAGCTTAGAGAGCATAGGGCACTTCCACGCATGGGGGGATAAAGTGGGAAAATTGAAAATCAGCAAGACACAAGCACCCCAAAGTTTAGGGCTGCTCTGTTGAAAAGGACCTCCACTTCCTTCCACCTTAAATATCCCAGGAAAGCGAAAAATGGATAAAAATGTTGTGGTCCTTATGTACAATGGAATATCACTCAGCCATGAAATCAATGTCATAAGGCTAGTAGCAGCATGATGAGTGGATTTAGGTAAGACGATTCTAAGTGAAATAAGTCACACAGAAAAGGACACTTCTCATAAGGTGTCACTTATAGAGGGAATGTAAAAACCGTTACACTTGAACTGAATTACAAAACAGAACAGAGTCACACATGCAGAAAACACACTATGGCTGCTTAACGGGAAAGGTGAGGTGGGGTGATACATAAAACAAGAGTTTCAAATTAGCTCAGATACCGTTCCATAAACCCAATATGGAATAGACAAGACCTACTCCTTGCTCAGAGAACTGGACTCAACACGCCCGATTCACCGCACAAGAATATATCTGACTAGTAATAATCTTAAAACCTATGTATTGATATCTCTCTGTTAGTGTGTCAAGTGGGTGTAAAGCGGCCTAAACACAGCCGTGAAAAGCAGCTAAACCCCATTATAAAAATAAATTACTTTTAAAAACCCATGAAACAAAGACAGGGAAAGAGAGAGAAATTCTTACACAATTCGTTCAGGGGCTGTGATGCAACCTGGATTGACCATATCTAGACCCACAGCTGGATGAGACATAAGGGTGGACACTCTTGGGGCTGAGAGGTTTGGTGAGGTTGGGTGAGCAAACGCAGACCCTTTAAAGTAATACTGCGTGCTACCCATCGCATGGGTCCCAAATCTCCAGGTTCAAGGGCATCTTCCTACATCGAAAACATGCATGAGAAACCCAGAAGATGGTACACCGTGTGATGGGGAAAGGTTTCTAAAACGCACCTCATTTCTCACCTCCTTGTGCTCGGGTTCGCCATTCCAGCCACTTTACTAGCAATCTCCCTACTTGGAGCATCAGAACCTTTAACCTCCTGTTCCGTACAGGTTGCAATTTGTCCTGAGGATGAACGGGAAGACGGGAAACCAATGAGAGACTAGCTCTTGGTGTTGGGACAGTCACAGGTCACTCTATTTTCCCATCAGGAAGAAGAATTAACCACAGGCTCAGCCTGCCCCCCGGAACCAGAACAGGGCCTGAAGCCATCCTGCGCTTTTGCGGCCGGCTCCCAAAAAAGCGACTTGTAAAATGCAGCTTCAGGGCACTGCAATTCACAAACCTGCAGAGTTATAAATGATAACTCTCGTCCACAAATATATTGAGGGAAGGCAAAGAAGAGGATTTGAAATCAAGGCAGAATTGCAGGAAACAGATTTCAGGAGGTAGATTCGAATCGTCTTTAAAGCACATGAAAAGCGGCAAAACGTTGACAATGATGCCCTTGGCCAAAAAGGGCGTATGCGTTTTTTCCTGAATATATTCAGGAAAAAACGCATACGCCCTTTTTGGCCAACCAAGCAACCTGGAAAGGCAAATCAGCGCTACAAAGAAGTCTCGCTTCCCATCGGTCAAAAGGGACATGCTGAAAAAGGTGTCAAAACCAGAAATGCAGGACAGGCCATGGAGAAATGGGAGCCTTGCTACACTGATGGGCGGGATGTAAATTGCCAACAGCCACTCTGGAGAAGTGTACGGTGTGTCCTGAAACATCTAAAAAACACAGCTTAGAGACCATAGGGCACTTCCACGCATGGGGGGATAAAGTGGGAAAATTGAAAATCAGCAAGACACAAGCACCCCAAAGTTTAGGGCTGCTCTGTTGACAAGGACCTCCACTTCCTTCCACCTTAAATATCCCAGGAAAGCGAAAAATGGATAAAAAAGTTGTGGTCCTTATGTACAATGGAATATCACTCAGCCATGAAATCAATGTCATAAGGCTAGTAGCAGCATGATGAGTGGATTTAGGTAAGACGATTCTAAGTGAAATAAGTCACACAGAAAAGGACACTTCTCATAAGGTGTCACTTATAGAGGGAATGTAAAAACCGTTACACTTGAACTGAATTACAAAACAGAACAGAGTCACACATGCAGAAAACACACTATGGCTGCTTAACGGGAAAGGTGAGGTGGGGTGATACATAAAACAAGAGTTTCAAATTAGCTCAGATACCGTTCCATAAACCCAATATGGAATAGACAAGACCTACCCCTTGCTCAGAGAACTGGACTCAACACGCCCGATTCACCGCACAAGAATATATCTGACTAGTAATAATCTTAAAACCTATGTATTGATATCTCTCTGTTAGTGTGTCAAGTGTGTGTAAGGCGGCATAAACACAGCCGTGAAAAGCAGCTAAACTCCATTATAAAAATAAATTACTTTTAAAAACCCATGAAACAAAGACAGGGAAAGAGAGAGAAATTCTTACACAATTCGTTCAGGGGCTGTGATGCAACCTGCATTGACCATATCTAGACCCACAGCTGGATGAGACATAAGGGTGGACACTCTTGGGGCTGAGAGGTTTGGTGAGGTTGGGTGAGCAAACGCAGACCCTTTAAAGTAATACTGCGTGCTACCCATCGCATGGGTCCCAAATCTCCAGGTTCAAGGGCATCTTCCTACATCGAAAACATGCATGAGAAACCCAGAAGATGGTACACCGTGTGATGGGGAAAGGTTTCTAAAATGCACCTCATTTCTCATCTCCTTGTGCTCGTGTTCGCCATTCCAGCCACTTTACTAGCAATCTCCCTACTTGGAGCATCAGCACCTTTAACCTCCTGTTCCGTACAGGTTGCAATTTGTCCTGAGGATGAACGGGAAGACGGGGAACCAATGAGAGACTAGCTCTTGGTGTTGGGACAGGCACAGGTCACTCTATTTTCCCATCAGGAAGAAGAATTAACCACAGGCTTAGCCTGCCCCCCGGAACCAGAACAGAGCCTGAAGCCATCCTGCGCTTTTGCGGCCGGCTCCCAAAAAAGCGACTTGTAAAATGGAGCTTCAGGGCACTGCAATTCACAAACCTGCAGAGTTATAAATGATAACTCTCGTCCACAAATATATTGAGGGAAGGCAAAGAAGAGGATTTGAAATCAAGGCAGAATTGCAGGAAACAGATTTCAGGAGGTAGATTCGAATCGCCTTTAAAGCACATGAAAAGCGGCAAAACGTTGACAATGATGCCCTTGGCCAAAAAGGGCGTATGCGTTTTTTCCTGAATATATTCAGGAAAAAACGCATACGCCCTTTTTGGCCAACCAAGCAACCTGGAAAGGCAAATCAGCGCTACAAAGAAGTCTCGCTTCCCATCGGTCAAAAGGGACATGCTGAAAAAGGTGTCAAAACCAGAAATGCAGGACAGGCCATGGAGAAATGGGAGCCTTGCTACACTGATGGGCGGGATGTAAATTGCCAACAGCCACTCTGGAGAAGTGTACGGTGTGTCCTGAAACATCTAAAAAACACAGCTTAGAGAGCATAGGGCACTTCCACGCATGGGGGGATAAAGTGGGAAAATTGAAAATCAGCAAGACACAAGCACCCCAAAGTTTAGGGCTGCTCTGTTGACAAGGACCTCCACTTCCTTCCACCTTAAATATCCCAGGAAAGCGAAAAATGGATAAAAATGTTGTGGTCCTTATGTACAATGGAATATCACTCAGCCATGAAATCAATGTCATAAGGCTAGTAGCAGCATGAAGAGTGGATTTAGGTAAGACGATTCTAAGTGAAATAAGTCACACAGAAAAGGACACTTCTCATAAGGTGTCACTTATAGAGGGAATGTAAAAACCGTTACACTTGAACTGAATTACAAAACAGAACAGAGTCACACATGCAGAAAACACACTATGGCTGCTTAACGGGAAAGGTGAGGTGGGGTGATACATAAAACAAGAGTTTCAAATTAGCTCAGATACCGTTCCATAAACCCAATATGGAATAGACAAGACCTACTCCTTGCTCAGAGAACTGGACTCAACACGCCCGATTCACCGCACAAGAATATATCTGACTAGTAATAATCTTAAAACCTATGTATTGATATCTCTCTGTTAGTGTGTCAAGTGGGTGTAAAGCGGCCTAAACACAGCCGTGAAAAGCAGCTAAACCCCATTATAAAAATAAATTACTTTTAAAAACCCATGAAACAAAGACAGGGAAAGAGAGAGAAATTCTTACACAATTCGTTCAGGGGCTGTGATGCAACCTGGATTGACCATATCTAGACCCACAGCTGGATGAGACATAAGGGTGGACACTCTTGGGGCTGAGAGTTTTGGTGAGGTTGGGTGAGCAAACGCAGACCCTTTAAAGTAATACTGCGTGCTACCCATCGCATGGGTCCCAAATCTCCAGGTTCAAGGGCATCTTCCTACATCGAAAACATGCATGAGAAACCCAGAAGATGGTACACCGTGTGATGGGGAAAGGTTTCTAAAACGCACCTCATTTCTCACCTCCTTGTGCTCGGGTTCGCCATTCCAGCCACTTTACTAGCAATCTCCCTACTTGGAGCATCAGCACCTTTAACCTCCTGTTCCGTACAGGTTGCAATTTGTCCTGAGGATGAACGGGAAGACGGGAAACCAATGAGAGACTAGCTCTTGGTGTTGGGACAGTCACAGGTCACTCTATTTTCCCATCAGGAAGAAGAATTAACCACAGGCTCAGCCTGCCCCCCGGAACCAGAACAGGGCCTGAAGCCATCCTGCGCTTTTGCGGCCGGCTCCCAAAAAAGCGACTTGTAAAATGCAGCTTCAGGGCACTGCAATTCACAAACCTGCAGAGTTATAAATGATAACTCTCGTCCACAAATATATTGAGGGAAGGCAAAGAAGAGGATTTGAAATCAAGGCAGAATTGCAGGAAACAGATTTCAGGAGGTAGATTCGAATCGTCTTTAAAGCACATGAAAAGCGGCAAAACGTTGACAATGATGCCCTTGGCCAAAAAGGGCGTATGCGTTTTTTCCTGAATATATTCAGGAAAAAACGCATACGCCCTTTTTGGCCAACCAAGCAACCTGGAAAGGCAAATCAGCGCTACAAAGAAGTCTCGCTTCCCATCGGTCAAAAGGGACATGCTGAAAAAGGTGTCAAAACCAGAAATGCAGGACAGGCCATGGAGAAATGGGAGCCTTGCTACACTGATGGGCGGGATGTAAATTGCCAACAGCCACTCTGGAGAAGTGTACGGTGTGTCCTGAAACATCTAAAAAACACAGCTTAGAGACCATAGGGCACTTCCACGCATGGGGGGATAAAGTGGGAAAATTGAAAATCAGCAAGACACAAGCACCCCAAAGTTTAGGGCTGCTCTGTTGACAAGGACCTCCACTTCCTTCCACCTTAAATATCCCAGGAAAGCGAAAAATGGATAAAAAAGTTGTGGTCCTTATGTACAATGGAATATCACTCAGCCATGAAATCAATGTCATAAGGCTAGTAGCAGCATGATGAGTGGATTTAGGTAAGACGATTCTAAGTGAAATAAGTCACACAGAAAAGGACACTTCTCATAAGGTGTCACTTATAGAGGGAATGTAAAAACCGTTACACTTGAACTGAATTACAAAACAGAACAGAGTCACACATGCAGAAAACACACTATGGCTGCTTAACGGGAAAGGTGAGGTGGGGTGATACATAAAACAAGAGTTTCAAATTAGCTCAGATACCGTTCCATAAACCCAATATGGAATAGACAAGACCTACCCCTTGCTCAGAGAACTGGACTCAACACGCCCGATTCACCGCACAAGAATATATCTGACTAGTAATAATCTTAAAACCTATGTATTGATATCTCTCTGTTAGTGTGTCAAGTGTGTGTAAGGCGGCATAAACACAGCCGTGAAAAGCAGCTAAACTCCATTATAAAAATAAATTACTTTTAAAAACCCATGAAACAAAGACAGGGAAAGAGAGAGAAATTCTTACACAATTCGTTCAGGGGCTGTGATGCAACCTGCATTGACCATATCTAGACCCACAGCTGGATGAGACATAAGGGTGGACACTCTTGGGGCTGAGAGGTTTGGTGAGGTTGGGTGAGCAAACGCAGACCCTTTAAAGTAATACTGCGTGCTACCCATCGCATGGGTCCCAAATCTCCAGGTTCAAGGGCATCTTCCTACATCGAAAACATGCATGAGAAACCCAGAAGATGGTACACCGTGTGATGGGGAAAGGTTTCTAAAATGCACCTCATTTCTCATCTCCTTGTGCTCGTGTTCGCCATTCCAGCCACTTTACTAGCAATCTCCCTACTTGGAGCATCAGCACCTTTAACCTCCTGTTCCGTACAGGTTGCAATTTGTCCTGAGGATGAACGGGAAGACGGGGAACCAATGAGAGACTAGCTCTTGGTGTTGGGACAGGCACAGGTCACTCTATTTTCCCATCAGGAAGAAGAATTAACCACAGGCTTAGCCTGCCCCCCGGAACCAGAACAGGGCCTGAAGCCATCCTGCGCTTTTGCGGCCGGCTCCCAAAAAAGCGACTTGTAAAATGGAGCTTCAGGGCACTGCAATTCACAAACCTGCAGAGTTATAAATGATAACTCTCGTCCACAAATATATTGAGGGAAGGCAAAGAAGAGGATTTGAAATCAAGGCAGAATTGCAGGAAACAGATTTCAGGAGGTAGATTCGAATCGCCTTTAAAGCACATGAAAAGCGGCAAAACGTTGACAATGATGCCCTTGGCCAAAAAGGGCGTATGCGTTTTTTCCTGAATATATTCAGGAAAAAACGCATACGCCCTTTTTGGCCAACCAAGCAACCTGGAAAGGCAAATCAGCGCTACAAAGAAGTCTCGCTTCCCATCGGTCAAAAGGGACATGCTGAAAAAGGTGTCAAAACCAGAAATGCAGGACAGGCCATGGAGAAATGGGAGCCTTGCTACACTGATGGGCGGGATGTAAATTGCCAACAGCCACTCTGGAGAAGTGTACGGTGTGTCCTGAAACATCTAAAAAACACAGCTTAGAGAGCATAGGGCACTTCCACGCATGGGGGGATAAAGTGGGAAAATTGAAAATCAGCAAGACACAAGCACCCCAAAGTTTAGGGCTGCTCTGTTGACAAGGACCTCCACTTCCTTCCACCTTAAATATCCCAGGAAAGCGAAAAATGGATAAAAATGTTGTGGTCCTTATGTACAATGGAATATCACTCAGCCATGAAATCAATGTCATAAGGCTAGTAGCAGCATGAAGAGTGGATTTAGGTAAGACGATTCTAAGTGAAATAAGTCACACAGAAAAGGACACTTCTCATAAGGTGTCACTTATAGAGGGAATGTAAAAACCGTTACACTTGAACTGAATTACAAAACAGAACAGAGTCACACATGCAGAAAACACACTATGGCTGCTTAACGGGAAAGGTGAGGTGGGGTGATACATAAAACAAGAGTTTCAAATTAGCTCAGATACCGTTCCATAAACCCAATATGGAATAGACAAGACCTACTCCTTGCTCAGAGAACTGGACTCAACACGCCCGATTCACCGCACAAGAATATATCTGACTAGTAATAATCTTAAAACCTATGTATTGATATCTCTCTGTTAGTGTGTCAAGTGGGTGTAAAGCGGCCTAAACACAGCCGTGAAAAGCAGCTAAACCCCATTATAAAAATAAATTACTTTTAAAAACCCATGAAACAAAGACAGGGAAAGAGAGAGAAATTCTTACACAATTCGTTCAGGGGCTGTGATGCAACCTGGATTGACCATATCTAGACCCACAGCTGGATGAGACATAAGGGTGGACACTCTTGGGGCTGAGAGTTTTGGTGAGGTTGGGTGAGCAAACGCAGACCCTTTAAAGTAATACTGCGTGCTACCCATCGCATGGGTCCCAAATCTCCAGGTTCAAGGGCATCTTCCTACATCGAAAACATGCATGAGAAACCCAGAAGATGGTACACCGTGTGATGGGGAAAGGTTTCTAAAACGCACCTCATTTCTCACCTCCTTGTGCTCGGGTTCGCCATTCCAGCCACTTTACTAGCAATCTCCCTACTTGGAGCATCAGCACCTTTAACCTCCTGTTCCGTACAGGTTGCAATTTGTCCTGAGGATGAACGGGAAGACGGGAAACCAATGAGAGACTAGCTCTTGGTGTTGGGACAGTCACAGGTCACTCTATTTTCCCATCAGGAAGAAGAATTAACCACAGGCTCAGCCTGCCCCCCGGAACCAGAACAGGGCCTGAAGCCATCCTGCGCTTTTGCGGCCGGCTCCCAAAAAAGCGACTTGTAAAATGCAGCTTCAGGGCACTGCAATTCACAAACCTGCAGAGTTATAAATGATAACTCTCGTCCACAAATATATTGAGGGAAGGCAAAGAAGAGGATTTGAAATCAAGGCAGAATTGCAGGAAACAGATTTCAGGAGGTAGATTCGAATCGTCTTTAAAGCACATGAAAAGCGGCAAAACGTTGACAATGATGCCCTTGGCCAAAAAGGGCGTATGCGTTTTTTCCTGAATATATTCAGGAAAAAACGCATACGCCCTTTTTGGCCAACCAAGCAACCTGGAAAGGCAAATCAGCGCTACAAAGAAGTCTCGCTTCCCATCGGTCAAAAGGGACATGCTGAAAAAGGTGTCAAAACCAGAAATGCAGGACAGGCCATGGAGAAATGGGAGCCTTGCTACACTGATGGGCGGGATGTAAATTGCCAACAGCCACTCTGGAGAAGTGTACGGTGTGTCCTGAAACATCTAAAAAACACAGCTTAGAGAGCATAGGGCACTTCCACGCATGGGGGGATAAAGTGGGAAAATTGAAAATCAGCAAGACACAAGCACCCCAAAGTTTAGGGCTGCTCTGTTGACAAGGACCTCCACTTCCTTCCACCTTAAATATCCCAGGAAAGCGAAAAATGGATAAAAAAGTTGTGGTCCTTATGTACAATGGAATATCACTCAGCCATGAAATCAATGTCATAAGGCTAGTAGCAGCATGATGAGTGGATTTAGGTAAGACGATTCTAAGTGAAATAAGTCACACAGAAAAGGACACTTCTCATAAGGTGTCACTTATAGAGGGAATGTAAAAACCGTTACACTTGAACTGAATTACAAAACAGAACAGAGTCACACATGCAGAAAACACACTATGGCTGCTTAACGGGAAAGGTGAGGTGGGGTGATACATAAAACAAGAGTTTCAAATTAGCTCAGATACCGTTCCATAAACCCAATATGGAATAGACAAGACCTACCCCTTGCTCAGAGAACTGGACTCAACACGCCCGATTCACCGCACAAGAATATATCTGACTAGTAATAATCTTAAAACCTATGTATTGATATCTCTCTGTTAGTGTGTCAAGTGTGTGTAAGGCGGCATAAACACAGCCGTGAAAAGCAGCTAAACTCCATTATAAAAATAAATTACTTTTAAAAACCCATGAAACAAAGACAGGGAAAGAGAGAGAAATTCTTACACAATTCGTTCAGGGGCTGTGATGCAACCTGCATTGACCATATCTAGACCCACAGCTGGATGAGACATAAGGGTGGACACTCTTGGGGCTGAGAGGTTTGGTGAGGTTGGGTGAGCTAATGCAGACCCTTTAAAGTAATACTGCGTGCTACCCATCGCATGGGTCCCAAATCTCCAGGTTCAAGGGCATCTTCCTACATCGAAAACATGCATGAGAAACCCAGAAGATGGTACACCGTGTGATGGGGAAAGGTTTCTAAAATGCACCTCATTTCTCATCTCCTTGTGCTCGTGTTCGCCATTCCAGCCACTTTACTAGCAATCTCCCTACTTGGAGCATCAGCACCTTTAACCTCCTGTTCCGTACAGGTTGCAATTTGTCCTGAGGATGAACGGGAAGACGGGGAACCAATGAGAGACTAGCTCTTGGTGTTGGGACAGGCACAGGTCACTCTATTTTCCCATCAGGAAGAAGAATTAACCACAGGCTCAGCCTGCCCCCCGGAACCAGAACAGGGCCTGAAGCCATCCTGCGCTTTTGCGGCCGGCTCCCAAAAAAGCGACTTGTAAAATGGAGCTTCAGGGCACTGCAATTCACAAACCTGCAGAGTTATAAATGATAACTCTCGTCCACAAATATATTGAAGGAAGGCAAAGAAGAGGATTTGAAATCAAGGCAGAATTGCAGGAAACAGATTTCAGGAGGTAGATTCGAATCGCCTTTAAAGCACATGAAAAGCGGCAAAACGTTGACAATGATGCCCTTGGCCAAAAAGGGCGTATGCGTTTTTTCCTGAATATATTCAGGAAAAAACGCATACGCCCTTTTTGGCCAACCAAGCAACCTGGAAAGGCAAATCAGCGCTACAAAGAAGTCTCGCTTCCCATCGGTCAAAAGGGACATGCTGAAAAAGGTGTCAAAACCAGAAATGCAGGACAGGCCATGGAGAAATGGGAGCCTTGCTACACTGATGGGCGGGATGTAAATTGCCAACAGCCACTCTGAAGAAGTGTACGGTGTGTCCTGAAACATCTAAAAAACACAGCTTAGAGAGCATAGGGCACTTCCACGCATGGGGGGATAAAGTGGGAAAATTGAAAATCAGCAAGACACAAGCACCCCAAAGTTTAGGGCTGCTCTGTTGACAAGGACCTCCACTTCCTTCCACCTTAAATATCCCAGGAAAGCGAAAAATGGATAAAAATGTTGTGGTCCTTATGTACAATGGAATATCACTCAGCCATGAAATCAATGTCATAAGGCTAGTAGCAGCATGATGAGTGGATTTAGGTAAGACGATTCTAAGTGAAATAAGTCACACAGAAAAGGACACTTCTCATAAGGTGTCACTTATAGAGGGAATGTAAAAACCGTTACACTTGAACTGAATTACAAAACAGAACAGAGTCACACATGCAGAAAACACACTATGGCTGCTTAAAGGGAAAGGTGAGGTGGGGTGATACATAAAACAAGAGTTTCAAATTAGCTCAGATACCGTTCCATAAACCCAATATGGAATAGACAAGACCTACTCCTTGCTCAGAGAACTGGACTCAACACGCCCGATTCACCACACAAGAATATATCTGACTAGTAATAATCTTAAAACCTATGTATTGATATCTCTCTGTTAGTGTGTCAAGTGGGAGTAAAGCGGCCTAAACACAGCCGTGAAAAGCAGCTAAACCCCATTATAAAAATAAATTACTTTTAAAAACCCATGAAACAAAGACAGGGAAAGAGAGAGAAATTCTTACACAATTCGTTCAGGGGCTGTGATGCAACCTGGATTGACCATATCTAGACCCACAGCTGGATGAGACATAAGGGTGGACACTCTTGGGGCTGAGAGTTTTGGTGAGTTTGGGAGAGCAAACGCAGACCCTTTAAAGTAATACTGCGTGCTACCCATCGCATGGGTCCCAAATCTCCAGGTTCAAGGGCATCTTCCTACATCGAAAACATGCATGAGAAACCCAGAAGATGGTACACCGTGTGATGGGGAAAGGTTTCTAAAACGCACCGCATTTCTCATCTCCTTGTGCTCGGGTTCGCCATTCCAGCCACTTTACTAGCAATCTCCCTACTTGGAGCATCAGCACCTTTAACCTCCTGTTCCGTACAGGTTGCAATTTGTCCTGAGGATGAACGGGAAGACGGGGAACCAATGAGAGACTAGCTCTTGGTGTTGGGACAGGCACAGGTCACTCAATTTTCCCATCAGGAAGAAGAATTAACCACAGGCTCAGCCTGCCCCCCGGAACCAGAACAGGGCCTGAAGCCATCCTGCGCTTTTGCGGCCGACTCCCAAAAAAGCGACTTGTAAAATGGAGCTTCAGGGCACTGCAATTCACAAACCTGCAGAGTTATAAATGATAACTCTCGTCCACAAATATATTGAGGGAAGGCAAAGAAGAGGATTTGAAATCAAGGCAGAATTGCAGGAAACAGATTTCAGGAGGTAGATTCGAATCGCCTTTAAAGCACATGAAAAGCGGCAAAACGTTGACAATGATGCCCTTGGCCAAAAAGGGCGTATGCGTTTTTTCCTCAATACATTCAGGAAAAAACGCATACGCCCTTTTTGGCCAACCAAGCAACCTGGAAAGGCAAATCAGCGCTACAAAGAAGTCTCGCTTCCCATCGGTCAAAAGGGACATGCTGAAAAAGTTGTCAAAACCAGAAATGCAGGACAGGCCATGGAGAAATGGGAGCCTTGCTACACTGATGGGCGGGATGTAAATTGCCAACAGCCACTCTGGAGAAGTGTACGGTGTGTCCTGAAACATCTAAAAAACACAGCTTAGAGAGCATAGGGCACTTCCACGCATGGGGGGATAAAGTGGGAAAATTGAAAATCAGCAAGACACAAGCACCCCAAAGTTTAGGGCTGCTCTGTTGACAAGGACCTCCACTTCATTCCACCTTAAATATCCCAGGAAAGCGAAAAATGGATAAAAAAGTTGTGGTCCTTATGTACAATGGAATATCACTCAGCCATGAAATCAATGTCATAAGGCTAGTAGCAGCATGATGAGTGGATTTAGGTAAGACGATTCTAAGTGAAATAAGTCACACAGAAAAGGACACTTCTCATAAGGTGTCACTTATAGAGGGAATGTAAAAACCGTTACACTTGAACTGAATTACAAAACAGAACAGAGTCACACATGCAGAAAACACACTATGGCTGCTTAACGGGAAAGGTGAGGTGGGGTGATACATAAAACAAGAGTTTCAAATTAGCTCAGATACCGTTCCATAAACCCAATATGGAATAGACAAGACCTACTCCTTGCTCAGAGAACTGGACTCAACACGCCCGATTCACCGCACAAGAATATATCTGACTAGTAATAATCTTAAAACCTATGTATTGATATCTCTCTGTTAGTGTGTCAAGTGGGTGTAAAGCGGCCTAAACACAGCCGTGAAAAGCAGCTAAACCCCATTATAAAAATAAATTACTTTTAAAAACCCATGAAACAAAGACAGGGAAAGAGAGAGAAATTCTTACACAATTCGTTCAGGGGCTGTGATGCAACCTGGATTGACCATATCTAGACCCACAGCTGGATGAGACATAAGGGTGGACACTCTTGGGGCTGAGAGTTTTGGTGAGGTTGGGTGAGCAAACGCAGACCCTTTAAAGTAATACTGCGTGCTACCCATCGCATGGGTCCCAAATCTCCAGGTTCAAGGGCATCTTCCTACATCGAAAACATGCATGAGAAACCCAGAAGATGGTACACCGTGTGATGGGGAAAGGTTTCTAAAACGCACCTCATTTCTCACCTCCTTGTGCTCGGGTTCGCCATTCCAGCCACTTTACTAGCAATCTCCCTACTTGGAGCATCAGCACCTTTAACCTCCTGTTCCGTACAGGTTGCAATTTGTCCTGAGGATGAACGGGAAGACGGGAAACCAATGAGAGACTAGCTCTTGGTGTTGGGACAGTCACAGGTCACTCTATTTTCCCATCAGGAAGAAGAATTAACCACAGGCTCAGCCTGCCCCCCGGAACCAGAACAGGGCCTGAAGCCATCCTGCGCTTTTGCGGCCGGCTCCCAAAAAAGCGACTTGTAAAATGCAGCTTCAGGGCACTGCAATTCACAAACCTGCAGAGTTATAAATGATACCTCTCGTCCACAAATATATTGAGGGAAGGCAAAGAAGAGGATTTGAAATCAAGGCAGAATTGCAGGAAACAGATTTCAGGAGGTAGATTCGAATCGTCTTTAAAGCACATGAAAAGCGGCAAAACGTTGACAATGATGCCCTTGGCCAAAAAGGGCGTATGCGTTTTTTCCTGAATATATTCAGGAAAAAACGCATACGCCCTTTTTGGCCAACCAAGCAACCTGGAAAGGCAAATCAGCGCTACAAAGAAGTCTCGCTTCCCATCGGTCAAAAGGGACATGCTGAAAAAGGTGTCAAAACCAGAAATGCAGGACAGGCCATGGAGAAATGGGAGCCTTGCTACACTGATGGGCGGGATGTAAATTGCCAACAGCCACTCTGGAGATGTGTACGGTGTGTCCTGAAACATCTAAAAAACACAGCTTAGAGAGCATAGGGCACTTCCACGCATGGGGGGATAAAGTGGGAAAATTGAAAATCAGCAAGACACAAGCACCCCAAAGTTTAGGGCTGCTCTGTTGACAAGGACCTCCACTTCCTTCCACCTTAAATATCCCAGGAAAGCGAAAAATGGATAAAAAAGTTGTGGTCCTTATGTACAATGGAATATCACTCAGCCATGAAATCAATGTCATAAGGCTAGTAGCAGCATGATGAGTGGATTTAGGTAAGACGATTCTAAGTGAAATAAGTCACACAGAAAAGGACACTTCTCATAAGGTGTCACTTATAGAGGGAATGTAAAAACCGTTACACTTGAACTGAATTACAAAACAGAACAGAGTCACACATGCAGAAAACACACTATGGCTGCTTAACGGGAAAGGTGAGGTGGGGTGATACATAAAACAAGAGTTTCAAATTAGCTCAGATACCGTTCCATAAACCCAATATGGAATAGACAAGACCTACCCCTTGCTCAGAGAACTGGACTCAACACGCCCGATTCACCGCACAAGAATATATCTGACTAGTAATAATCTTAAAACCTATGTATTGATATCTCTCTGTTAGTGTGTCAAGTGTGTGTAAGGCGGCATAAACACAGCCGTGAAAAGCAGCTAAACTCCATTATAAAAATAAATTACTTTTAAAAACCCATGAAACAAAGACAGGGAAAGAGAGAGAAATTCTTACACAATTCGTTCAGGGGCTGTGATGCAACCTGCATTGACCATATCTAGACCCACAGCTGGATGAGACATAAGGGTGGACACTCTTGGGGCTGAGAGGTTTGGTGAGGTTGGGTGAGCTAATGCAGACCCTTTAAAGTAATACTGCGTGCTACCCATCGCATGGGTCCCAAATCTCCAGGTTCAAGGGCATCTTCCTACATCGAAAACATGCATGAGAAACCCAGAAGATGGTACACCGTGTGATGGGGAAAGGTTTCTAAAATGCACCTCATTTCTCATCTCCTTGTGCTCGTGTTCGCCATTCCAGCCACTTTACTAGCAATCTCCCTACTTGGAGCATCAGCACCTTTAACCTCCTGTTCCGTACAGGTTGCAATTTGTCCTGAGGATGAACGGGAAGACGGGGAACCAATGAGAGACTAGCTCTTGGTGTTGGGACAGGCACAGGTCACTCTATTTTCCCATCAGGAAGAAGAATTAACCACAGGCTCAGCCTGCCCCCCGGAACCAGAACAGGGCCTGAAGCCATCCTGCGCTTTTGCGGCCGGCTCCCAAAAAAGCGACTTGTAAAATGGAGCTTCAGGGCACTGCAATTCACAAACCTGCAGAGTTATAAATGATAACTCTCGTCCACAAATATATTGAAGGAAGGCAAAGAAGAGGATTTGAAATCAAGGCAGAATTGCAGGAAACAGATTTCAGGAGGTAGATTCGAATCGCCTTTAAAGCACATGAAAAGCGGCAAAACGTTGACAATGATGCCCTTGGCCAAAAAGGGCGTATGCGTTTTTTCCTGAATATATTCAGGAAAAAACGCATACGCCCTTTTTGGCCAACCAAGCAACCTGGAAAGGCAAATCAGCGCTACAAAGAAGTCTCGCTTCCCATCGGTCAAAAGGGACATGCTGAAAAAGGTGTCAAAACCAGAAATGCAGGACAGGCCATGGAGAAATGGGAGCCTTGCTACACTGATGGGCGGGATGTAAATTGCCAACAGCCACTCTGAAGAAGTGTACGGTGTGTCCTGAAACATCTAAAAAACACAGCTTAGAGAGCATAGGGCACTTCCACGCATGGGGGGATAAAGTGGGAAAATTGAAAATCAGCAAGACACAAGCACCCCAAAGTTTAGGGCTGCTCTGTTGACAAGGACCTCCACTTCCTTCCACCTTAAATATCCCAGGAAAGCGAAAAATGGATAAAAATGTTGTGGTCCTTATGTACAATGGAATATCACTCAGCCATGAAATCAATGTCATAAGGCTAGTAGCAGCATGATGAGTGGATTTAGGTAAGACGATTCTAAGTGAAATAAGTCACACAGAAAAGGACACTTCTCATAAGGTGTCACTTATAGAGGGAATGTAAAAACCGTTACACTTGAACTGAATTACAAAACAGAACAGAGTCACACATGCAGAAAACACACTATGGCTGCTTAAAGGGAAAGGTGAGGTGGGGTGATACATAAAACAAGAGTTTCAAATTAGCTCAGATACCGTTCCATAAACCCAATATGGAATAGACAAGACCTACTCCTTGCTCAGAGAACTGGACTCAACACGCCCGATTCACCGCACAAGAATATATCTGACTAGTAATAATCTTAAAACCTATGTATTGATATCTCTCTGTTAGTGTGTCAAGTGGGTGTAAAGCGGCCTAAACACAGCCGTGAAAAGCAGCTAAACCCCATTATAAAAATAAATTACTTTTAAAAACCCATGAAACAAAGACAGGGAAAGAGAGAGAAATTCTTACACAATTCGTTCAGGGGCTGTGATGCAACCTGGATTGACCATATCTAGACCCACAGCTGGATGAGACATAAGGGTGGACACTCTTGGGGCTGAGAGTTTTGGTGAGGTTGGGTGAGCAAACGCAGACCCTTTAAAGTAATACTGCGTGCTACCCATCGCATGGGTCCCAAATCTCCAGGTTCAAGGGCATCTTCCTACATCGAAAACATGCATGAGAAACCCAGAAGATGGTACACCGTGTGATGGGGAAAGGTTTCTAAAACGCACCGCATTTCTCATCTCCTTGTGCTCGGGTTCGCCATTCCAGCCACTTTACTAGCAATCTCCCTACTTGGAGCATCAGCACCTTTAACCTCCTGTTCCGTACAGGTTGCAATTTGTCCTGAGGATGAACGGGAAGACGGGGAACCAATGAGAGACTAGCTCTTGGTGTTGGGACAGGCACAGGTCACTCAATTTTCCCATCAGGAAGAAGAATTAACCACAGGCTCAGCCTGCCCCCCGGAACCAGAACAGGGCCTGAAGCCATCCTGCGCTTTTGCGGCCGACTCCCAAAAAAGCGACTTGTAAAATGGAGCTTCAGGGCACTGCAATTCACAAACCTGCAGAGTTATAAATGATAACTCTCGTCCACAAATATATTGAGGGAAGGCAAAGAAGAGGATTTGAAATCAAGGCAGAATTGCAGGAAACAGATTTCAGGAGGTAGATTCGAATCGCCTTTAAAGCACATGAAAAGCGGCAAAACGTTGACAATGATGCCCTTGGCCAAAAAGGGCGTATGCGTTTTTTCCTCAATACATTCAGGAAAAAACGCATACGCCCTTTTTGGCCAACCAAGCAACCTGGAAAGGCAAATCAGCGCTACAAAGAAGTCTCGCTTCCCATCGGTCAAAAGGGACATGCTGAAAAAGTTGTCAAAACCAGAAATGCAGGACAGGCCATGGAGAAATGGGAGCCTTGCTACACTGATGGGCGGGATGTAAATTGCCAACAGCCACTCTGGAGAAGTGTACGGTGTGTCCTGAAACATCTAAAAAACACAGCTTAGAGAGCATAGGGCACTTCCACGCATGGGGGGATAAAGTGGGAAAATTGAAAATCAGCAAGACACAAGCACCCCAAAGTTTAGGGCTGCTCTGTTGACAAGGACCTCCACTTCATTCCACCTTAAATATCCCAGGAAAGCGAAAAATGGATAAAAAAGTTGTGGTCCTTATGTACAATGGAATATCACTCAGCCATGAAATCAATGTCATAAGGCTAGTAGCAGCATGATGAGTGGATTTAGGTAAGACGATTCTAAGTGAAATAAGTCACACAGAAAAGGACACTTCTCATAAGGTGTCACTTATAGAGGGAATGTAAAAACCGTTACACTTGAACTGAATTACAAAACAGAACAGAGTCACACATGCAGAAAACACACTATGGCTGCTTAACGGGAAAGGTGAGGTGGGGTGATACATAAAACAAGAGTTTCAAATTAGCTCAGATACCGTTCCATAAACCCAATATGGAATAGACAAGACCTACTCCTTGCTCAGAGAACTGGACTCAACACGCCCGATTCACCGCACAAGAATATATCTGACTAGTAATAATTTTAAAACCTATGTATTGATATCTCTCTGTTAGTGTGTCAAGTGGGTGTAAAGCGGCATAAACACAGCTGTGAAAAGCAGCTAAACCCCATTATAAAAATAAATTACTTTTAAAAACCCATGAAACAAAGACAGGGAAAGAGAGAGAAATTCTTACACAATTCGTTCAGGGGCTGTGATGCAACCTGGATTGACCATATCTAGACCCACAGCTGGATGAGACATAAGGGTGGACACTCTTGGGGCTGAGAGTTTTGGTGAGGTTGGGTGAGCAAACGCAGACCCTTTAAAGTAATACTGTGTGCTACCCATCGCATGGGTCCCAAATCTCCAGGTTCAAGGGCATCTTCCTACATCGAAAACATGCATGAGAAACCCAGAAGATGGTACACCGTGTGATGGGGAAAGGTTTCTAAAACGCACCTCATTTCTCACCTCCTTGTGCTCGGGTTCGCCATTCCAGCAACTTTACTAGCAATCTCCCTACTTGGAGCATCAGCACCTTTAACCTCCTGTTCCGTACAGGTTGCAATTTGTCCTGAGGATGAACGGGAAGACGGGAAACCAATGAGAGACTAGCTCTTGGTGTTGGGACAGTCACAGGTCACTCTATTTTCCCATCAGGAAGAAGAATTAACCACAGGCTCAGCCTGCCCCCCGGAACCAGAACAGGGCCTGAAGCCATCCTGCGCTTTTGCGGCCGGCTCCCAAAAAAGCGACTTGTAAAATGCAGCTTCAGGGCACTGCAATTCACAAACCTGCAGAGTTATAAATGATAACTCTCGTCCACAAATATATTGAGGGAAGGCAAAGAAGAGGATTTGAAATCAAGGCAGAATTGCAGGAAACAGATTTCAGGAGGTAGATTCGAATCGCCTTTAAAGCACATGAAAAGCGGCAAAACGTTGACAATGATGCCCTTGGCCAAAAAGGGCGTATACGTTTTTTCCTGAATATATTCAGGAAAAAACGCATACGCCCTTTTTGGCCAACCAAGCAACCTGGAAAGGCAAATCAGCGCTACAAAGAAGTCTCGCTTCCCATCGGTCAAAAGGGACATGCTGAAAAAGGTGTCAAAACCAGAAATGCAGGACAGGCCATGGAGAAATGGGAGCCTTGCTACACTGATGGGCGGGATGTAAATTGCCAACAGCCACTCTGGAGAAGTGTACAGTGTGTCCTGAAACATCTAAAAAACACAGCTTAGAGAGTATAGGGCACTTCCACGCATGGGGGGATAAAGTGGGAAAATTGAAAATCAGCAAGACACAAGCACCCCAAAGTTTAGGGCTGCTCTGTTGACAAGGACCTCCACTTCCTTCCACCTTAAATATCCCAGGAAAGCGAAAAATGGATAAAAATGTTGTGGTCCTTATGTACAATGGAATATCACTCAGCCATGAAATCAATGTCATAAGGCTAGTAGCAGCATGATGAGTGGATTTAGGTAAGACGATTCTAAGTGAAATAAGTCACACAGAAAAGGACACTTCTCATAAGGTGTCACTTATAGAGGGAATGTAAAAACCGTTACACTTGAACTGAATTACAAAACAGAACAGAGTCACACATGCAGAAAACACACTATGGCTGCTTAACGGGAAAGGTGAGGTGGGGTGATACATAAAACAAGAGTTTCAAATTAGCTCAGATACCGTTCCATAAACCCAATATGGAATAGACAAGACCTACCCCTTGCTCAGAGAACTGGACTCAACACGCCCGATTCACCGCACAAGAATATATCTGACTAGTAATAATCTTAAAACCTATGTATTGATATCTCTCTGTTAGTGTGTCAAGTGTGTGTAAGGCGGCATAAACACAGCCGTGAAAAGCAGCTAAACTCCATTATAAAAATAAATTACTTTTAAAAACCCATGAAACAAAGACAGGGAAAGAGAGAGAAATTCTTACACAATTCGTTCAGGGGCTGTGATGCAACCTGCATTGACCATATCTAGACCCACAGCTGGATGAGACATAAGGGTGGACACTCTTGGGGCTGAGAGGTTTGGTGAGGTTGGGTGAGCTAATGCAGACCCTTTAAAGTAATACTGCGTGCTACCCATCGCATGGGTCCCAAATCTCCAGGTTCAAGGGCATCTTCCTACATCGAAAACATGCATGAGAAACCCAGAAGATGGTACACCGTGTGATGGGGAAAGGTTTCTAAAATGCACCTCATTTCTCATCTCCTTGTGCTCGTGTTCGCCATTCCAGCCACTTTACTAGCAATCTCCCTACTTGGAGCATCAGCACCTTTAACCTCCTGTTCCGTACAGGTTGCAATTTGTCCTGAGGATGAACGGGAAGACGGGGAACCAATGAGAGACTAGCTCTTGGTGTTGGGACAGGCACAGGTCACTCTATTTTCCCATCAGGAAGAATTAACCACAGGCTCAGCCTGCCCCCCGGAACCAGAACAGGGCCTGAAGCCATCCTGCGCTTTTGCGGCCGGCTCCCAAAAAAGCGACTTGTAAAATGGAGCTTCAGGGCACTGCAATTCACAAACCTGCAGAGTTATAAATGATAACTCTCGTCCACAAATATATTGAAGGAAGGCAAAGAAGAGGATTTGAAATCAAGGCAGAATTGCAGGAAACAGATTTCAGGAGGTAGATTCGAATCGCCTTTAAAGCACATGAAAAGCGGCAAAACGTTGACAATGATGCCCTTGGCCAAAAAGGGCGTATGCGTTTTTTCCTGAATATATTCAGGAAAAAACGCATACGCCCTTTTTGGCCAACCAAGCAACCTGGAAAGGCAAATCAGCGCTACAAAGAAGTCTCGCTTCCCATCGGTCAAAAGGGACATGCTGAAAAAGGTGTCAAAACCAGAAATGCAGGACAGGCCATGGAGAAATGGGAGCCTTGCTACACTGATGGGCGGGATGTAAATTGCCAACAGCCACTCTGAAGAAGTGTACGGTGTGTCCTGAAACATCTAAAAAACACAGCTTAGAGAGCATAGGGCACTTCCACGCATGGGGGGATAAAGTGGGAAAATTGAAAATCAGCAAGACACAAGCACCCCAAAGTTTAGGGCTGCTCTGTTGACAAGGACCTCCACTTCCTTCCACCTTAAATATCCCAGGAAAGCGAAAAATGGATAAAAATGTTGTGGTCCTTATGTACAATGGAATATCACTCAGCCATGAAATCAATGTCATAAGGCTAGTAGCAGCATGATGAGTGGATTTAGGTAAGACGATTCTAAGTGAAATAAGTCACACAGAAAAGGACACTTCTCATAAGGTGTCACTTATAGAGGGAATGTAAAAACCGTTACACTTGAACTGAATTACAAAACAGAACAGAGTCACACATGCAGAAAACACACTATGGCTGCTTAAAGGGAAAGGTGAGGTGGGGTGATACATAAAACAAGAGTTTCAAATTAGCTCAGATACCGTTCCATAAACCCAATATGGAATAGACAAGACCTACTCCTTGCTCAGAGAACTGGACTCAACACGCCCGATTCACCGCACAAGAATATATCTGACTAGTAATAATCTTAAAACCTATGTATTGATATCTCTCTGTTAGTGTGTCAAGTGGGTGTAAAGCGGCCTAAACACAGCCGTGAAAAGCAGCTAAACCCCATTATAAAAAGAAATTACTTTTAAAAACCCATGAAACAAAGACAGGGAAAGAGAGAGAAATTCTTACACAATTCGTTCAGGGGCTGTGATGCAACCTGGATTGACCATATCTAGACCCACAGCTGGATGAGACATAAGGGTGGACACTCTTGGGGCTGAGAGTTTTGGTGAGTTTGGGAGAGCAAACGCAGACCCTTTAAAGTAATACTGCGTGCTACCCATCGCATGGGTCCCAAATCTCCAGGTTCAAGGGCATCTTCCTACATCGAAAACATGCATGAGAAACCCAGAAGATGGTACACCGTGTGATGGGGAAAGGTTTCTAAAACGCACCGCATTTCTCATCTCCTTGTGCTCGGGTTCGCCATTCCAGCCACTTTACTAGCAATCTCCCTACTTGGAGCATCAGCACCTTTAACCTCCTGTTCCGTACAGGTTGCAATTTGTCCTGAGGATGAACGGGAAGACGGGGAACCAATGAGAGACTAGCTCTTGGTGTTGGGACAGGCACAGGTCACTCAATTTTCCCATCAGGAAGAAGAATTAACCACAGGCTCAGCCTGCCCCCCGGAACCAGAACAGGGCCTGAAGCCATCCTGCGCTTTTGCGGCCGACTCCCAAAAAAGCGACTTGTAAAATGGAGCTTCAGGGCACTGCAATTCACAAACCTGCAGAGTTATAAATGATAACTCTCGTCCACAAATATATTGAGGGAAGGCAAAGAAGAGGATTTGAAATCAAGGCAGAATTGCAGGAAACAGATTTCAGGAGGTAGATTCGAATCGCCTTTAAAGCACATGAAAAGCGGCAAAACGTTGACAATGATGCCCTTGGCCAAAAAGGGCGTATGCGTTTTTTCCTCAATACATTCAGGAAAAAACGCATACGCCCTTTTTGGCCAACCAAGCAACCTGGAAAGGCAAATCAGCGCTACAAAGAAGTCTCGCTTCCCATCGGTCAAAAGGGACATGCTGAAAAAGTTGTCAAAACCAGAAATGCAGGACAGGCCATGGAGAAATGGGAGCCTTGCTACACTGATGGGCGGGATGTAAATTGCCAACAGCCACTCTGGAGAAGTGTACGGTGTGTCCTGAAACATCTAAAAAACACAGCTTAGAGAGCATAGGGCACTTCCACGCATGGGGGGATAAAGTGGGAAAATTGAAAATCAGCAAGACACAAGCACCCCAAAGTTTAGGGCTGCTCTGTTGACAAGGACCTCCACTTCATTCCACCTTAAATATCCCAGGAAAGCGAAAAATGGATAAAAAAGTTGTGGTCCTTATGTACAATGGAATATCACTCAGCCATGAAATCAATGTCATAAGGCTAGTAGCAGCATGATGAGTGGATTTAGGTAAGACGATTCTAAGTGAAATAAGTCACACAGAAAAGGACACTTCTCATAAGGTGTCACTTATAGAGGGAATGTAAAAACCGTTACACTTGAACTGAATTACAAAACAGAACAGAGTCACACATGCAGAAAACACACTATGGCTGCTTAACGGGAAAGGTGAGGTGGGGTGATACATAAAACAAGAGTTTCAAATTAGCTCAGATACCGTTCCATAAACCCAATATGGAATAGACAAGACCTACTCCTTGCTCAGAGAACTGGACTCAACACGCCCGATTCACCGCACAAGAATATATCTGACTAGTAATAATCTTAAAACCTATGTATTGATATCTCTCTGTTAGTGTGTCAAGTGGGTGTAAAGCGGCCTAAACACAGCCGTGAAAAGCAGCTAAACCCCATTATAAAAATAAATTACTTTTAAAAACCCATGAAACAAAGACAGGGAAAGAGAGAGAAATTCTTACACAATTCGTTCAGGGGCTGTGATGCAACCTGGATTGACCATATCTAGACCCACAGCTGGATGAGACATAAGGGTGGACACTCTTGGGGCTGAGAGTTTTGGTGAGGTTGGGTGAGCAAACGCAGACCCTTTAAAGTAATACTGCGTGCTACCCATCGCATGGGTCCCAAATCTCCAGGTTCAAGGGCATCTTCCTACATCGAAAACATGCATGAGAAACCCAGAAGATGGTACACCGTGTGATGGGGAAAGGTTTCTAAAACGCACCTCATTTCTCACCTCCTTGTGCTCGGGTTCGCCATTCCAGCCACTTTACTAGCAATCTCCCTACTTGGAGCATCAGCACCTTTAACCTCCTGTTCCGTACAGGTTGCAATTTGTCCTGAGGATGAACGGGAAGACGGGAAACCAATGAGAGACTAGCTCTTGGTGTTGGGACAGTCACAGGTCACTCTATTTTCCCATCAGGAAGAAGAATTAACCACAGGCTCAGCCTGCCCCCCGGAACCAGAACAGGGCCTGAAGCCATCCTGCGCTTTTGCGGCCGGCTCCCAAAAAAGCGACTTGTAAAATGCAGCTTCAGGGCACTGCAATTCACAAACCTGCAGAGTTATAAATGATAACTCTCGTCCACAAATATATTGAGGGAAGGCAAAGAAGAGGATTTGAAATCAAGGCAGAATTGCAGGAAACAGATTTCAGGAGGTAGATTCGAATCGTCTTTAAAGCACATGAAAAGCGGCAAAACGTTGACAATGATGCCCTTGGCCAAAAAGGGCGTATGCGTTTTTTCCTGAATATATTCAGGAAAAAACGCATACGCCCTTTTTGGCCAACCAAGCAACCTGGAAAGGCAAATCAGCGCTACAAAGAAGTCTCGCTTCCCATCGGTCAAAAGGGACATGCTGAAAAAGGTGTCAAAACCAGAAATGCAGGACAGGCCATGGAGAAATGGGAGCCTTGCTACACTGATGGGCGGGATGTAAATTGCCAACAGCCACTCTGGAGAAGTGTACGGTGTGTCCTGAAACATCTAAAAAACACAGCTTAGAGAGCATAGGGCACTTCCACGCATGGGGGGATAAAGTGGGAAAATTGAAAATCAGCAAGACACAAGCACCCCAAAGTTTAGGGCTGCTCTGTTGACAAGGACCTCCACTTCCTTCCACCTTAAATATCCCAGGAAAGCGAAAAATGGATAAAAAAGTTGTGGTCCTTATGTACAATGGAATATCACTCAGCCATGAAATCAATGTCATAAGGCTAGTAGCAGCATGATGAGTGGATTTAGGTAAGACGATTCTAAGTGAAATAAGTCACACAGAAAAGGACACTTCTCATAAGGTGTCACTTATAGAGGGAATGTAAAAACCGTTACACTTGAACTGAATTACAAAACAGAACAGAGTCACACATGCAGAAAACACACTATGGCTGCTTAACGGGAAAGGTGAGGTGGGGTGATACATAAAACAAGAGTTTCAAATTAGCTCAGATACCGTTCCATAAACCCAATATGGAATAGACAAGACCTACCCCTTGCTCAGAGAACTGGACTCAACACGCCCGATTCACCGCACAAGAATATATCTGACTAGTAATAATCTTAAAACCTATGTATTGATATCTCTCTGTTAGTGTGTCAAGTGTGTGTAAGGCGGCATAAACACAGCCGTGAAAAGCAGCTAAACTCCATTATAAAAATAAATTACTTTTAAAAACCCATGAAACAAAGACAGGGAAAGAGAGAGAAATTCTTACACAATTCGTTCAGGGGCTGTGATGCAACCTGCATTGACCATATCTAGACCCACAGCTGGATGAGACATAAGGGTGGACACTCTTGGGGCTGAGAGGTTTGGTGAGGTTGGGTGAGCTAATGCAGACCCTTTAAAGTAATACTGCGTGCTACCCATCGCATGGGTCCCAAATCTCCAGGTTCAAGGGCATCTTCCTACATCGAAAACATGCATGAGAAACCCAGAAGATGGTACACCGTGTGATGGGGAAAGGTTTCTAAAATGCACCTCATTTCTCATCTCCTTGTGCTCGTGTTCGCCATTCCAGCCACTTTACTAGCAATCTCCCTACTTGGAGCATCAGCACCTTTAACCTCCTGTTCCGTACAGGTTGCAATTTGTCCTGAGGATGAACGGGAAGACGGGGAACCAATGAGAGACTAGCTCTTGGTGTTGGGACAGGCACAGGTCACTCTATTTTCCCATCAGGAAGAAGAATTAACCACAGGCTCAGCCTGCCCCCCGGAACCAGAACAGGGCCTGAAGCCATCCTGCGCTTTTGCGGCCGGCTCCCAAAAAAGCGACTTGTAAAATGGAGCTTCAGGGCACTGCAATTCACAAACCTGCAGAGTTATAAATGATAACTCTCGTCCACAAATATATTGAAGGAAGGCAAAGAAGAGGATTTGAAATCAAGGCAGAATTGCAGGAAACAGATTTCAGGAGGTAGATTCGAATCGCCTTTAAAGCACATGAAAAGCGGCAAAACGTTGACAATGATGCCCTTGGCCAAAAAGGGCGTATGCGTTTTTTCCTGAATATATTCAGGAAAAAACGCATACGCCCTTTTTGGCCAACCAAGCAACCTGGAAAGGCAAATCAGCGCTACAAAGAAGTCTCGCTTCCCATCGGTCAAAAGGGACATGCTGAAAAAGGTGTCAAAACCAGAAATGCAGGACAGGCCATGGAGAAATGGGAGCCTTGCTACACTGATGGGCGGGATGTAAATTGCCAACAGCCACTCTGAAGAAGTGTACGGTGTGTCCTGAAACATCTAAAAAACACAGCTTAGAGAGCATAGGGCACTTCCACGCATGGGGGGATAAAGTGGGAAAATTGAAAATCAGCAAGACACAAGCACCCCAAAGTTTAGGGCTGCTCTGTTGACAAGGACCTCCACTTCCTTCCACCTTAAATATCCCAGGAAAGCGAAAAATGGATAAAAATGTTGTGGTCCTTATGTACAATGGAATATCACTCAGCCATGAAATCAATGTCATAAGGCTAGTAGCAGCATGATGAGTGGATTTAGGTAAGACGATTCTAAGTGAAATAAGTCACACAGAAAAGGACACTTCTCATAAGGTGTCACTTATAGAGGGAATGTAAAAACCGTTACACTTGAACTGAATTACAAAACAGAACAGAGTCACACATGCAGAAAACACACTATGGCTGCTTAAAGGGAAAGGTGAGGTGGGGTGATACATAAAACAAGAGTTTCAAATTAGCTCAGATACCGTTCCATAAACCCAATATGGAATAGACAAGACCTACTCCTTGCTCAGAGAACTGGACTCAACACGCCCGATTCACCGCACAAGAATATATCTGACTAGTAATAATCTTAAAACCTATGTATTGATATCTCTCTGTTAGTGTGTCAAGTGGGTGTAAAGCGGCCTAAACACAGCCGTGAAAAGCAGCTAAACCCCATTATAAAAATAAATTACTTTTAAAAACCCATGAAACAAAGACAGGGAAAGAGAGAGAAATTCTTACACAATTCGTTCAGGGGCTGTGATGCAACCTGGATTGACCATATCTAGACCCACAGCTGGATGAGACATAAGGGTGGACACTCTTGGGGCTGAGAGTTTTGGTGAGGTTGGGTGAGCAAACGCAGACCCTTTAAAGTAATACTGCGTGCTACCCATCGCATGGGTCCCAAATCTCCAGGTTCAAGGGCATCTTCCTACATCGAAAACATGCATGAGAAACCCAGAAGATGGTACACCGTGTGATGGGGAAAGGTTTCTAAAACGCACCGCATTTCTCATCTCCTTGTGCTCGGGTTCGCCATTCCAGCCACTTTACTAGCAATCTCCCTACTTGGAGCATCAGCACCTTTAACCTCCTGTTCCGTACAGGTTGCAATTTGTCCTGAGGATGAACGGGAAGACGGGGAACCAATGAGAGACTAGCTCTTGGTGTTGGGACAGGCACAGGTCACTCAATTTTCCCATCAGGAAGAAGAATTAACCACAGGCTCAGCCTGCCCCCCGGAACCAGAACAGGGCCTGAAGCCATCCTGCGCTTTTGCGGCCGACTCCCAAAAAAGCGACTTGTAAAATGGAGCTTCAGGGCACTGCAATTCACAAACCTGCAGAGTTATAAATGATAACTCTCGTCCACAAATATATTGAGGGAAGGCAAAGAAGAGGATTTGAAATCAAGGCAGAATTGCAGGAAACAGATTTCAGGAGGTAGATTCGAATCGCCTTTAAAGCACATGAAAAGCGGCAAAACGTTGACAATGATGCCCTTGGCCAAAAAGGGCGTATGCGTTTTTTCCTCAATACATTCAGGAAAAAACGCATACGCCCTTTTTGGCCAACCAAGCAACCTGGAAAGGCAAATCAGCGCTACAAAGAAGTCTCGCTTCCCATCGGTCAAAAGGGACATGCTGAAAAAGTTGTCAAAACCAGAAATGCAGGACAGGCCATGGAGAAATGGGAGCCTTGCTACACTGATGGGCGGGATGTAAATTGCCAACAGCCACTCTGGAGAAGTGTACGGTGTGTCCTGAAACATCTAAAAAACACAGCTTAGAGAGCATAGGGCACTTCCACGCATGGGGGGATAAAGTGGGAAAATTGAAAATCAGCAAGACACAAGCACCCCAAAGTTTAGGGCTGCTCTGTTGACAAGGACCTCCACTTCATTCCACCTTAAATATCACAGGAAAGCGAAAAATGGTTAAAAAAGTTGTGGTCCTTATGTACAATGGAATATCACTCAGCCATGAAATCAATGTCATAAGGCTAGTAGCAGCATGATGAGTGGATTTAGGTAAGACGATTCTAAGTGAAATAAGTCACACAGAAAAGGACACTTCTCATAAGGTGTCACTTATAGAGGGAATGTAAAAACCGTTACACTTGAACTGAATTACAAAACAGAACAGAGTCACACATGCAGAAAACACACTATGGCTGCTTAACGGGAAAGGTGAGGTGGGGTGATACATAAAACAAGAGTTTCAAATTAGCTCAGATACCGTTCCATAAACCCAATATGGAATAGACAAGACCTACTCCTTGCTCAGAGAACTGGACTCAACACGCCCGATTCACCGCACAAGAATATATCTGACTAGTAATAATTTTAAAACCTATGTATTGATATCTCTCTGTTAGTGTGTCAAGTGGGTGTAAAGCGGCATAAACACAGCTGTGAAAAGCAGCTAAACCCCATTATAAAAATAAATTACTTTTAAAAACCCATGAAACAAAGACAGGGAAAGAGAGAGAAATTCTTACACAATTCGTTCAGGGGCTGTGATGCAACCTGGATTGACCATATCTAGACCCACAGCTGGATGAGACATAAGGGTGGACACTCTTGGGGCTGAGAGTTTTGGTGAGGTTGGGTGAGCAAACGCAGACCCTTTAAAGTAATACTGTGTGCTACCCATCGCATGGGTCCCAAATCTCCAGGTTCAAGGGCATCTTCCTACATCGAAAACATGCATGAGAAACCCAGAAGATGGTACACCGTGTGATGGGGAAAGGTTTCTAAAACGCACCTCATTTCTCACCTCCTTGTGCTCGGGTTCGCCATTCCAGCCACTTTACTAGCAATCTCCCTACTTGGAGCATCAGCACCTTTAACCTCCTGTTCCGTACAGGTTGCAATTTGTCCTGAGGATGAACGGGAAGACGGGAAACCAATGAGAGACTAGCTCTTGGTGTTGGGACAGTCACAGGTCACTCTATTTTCCCATCAGGAAGAAGAATTAACCACAGGCTCAGCCTGCCCCCCGGAACCAGAACAGGGCCTGAAGCCATCCTGCGCTTTTGCGGCCGGCTCCCAAAAAAGCGACTTGTAAAATGCAGCTTCAGGGCACTGCAATTCACAAACCTGCAGAGTTATAAATGATAACTCTCGTCCACAAATATATTGAGGGAAGGCAAAGAAGAGGATTTGAAATCAAGGCAGAATTGCAGGAAACAGATTTCAGGAGGTAGATTCGAATCGCCTTTAAAGCACATGAAAAGCGGCAAAACGTTGACAATGATGCCCTTGGCCAAAAAGGGCGTATACGTTTTTTCCTGAATATATTCAGGAAAAAACGCATACGCCCTTTTTGGCCAACCAAGCAACCTGGAAAGGCAAATCAGCGCTACAAAGAAGTCTCGCTTCCCATCGGTCAAAAGGGACATGCTGAAAAAGGTGTCAAAACCAGAAATGCAGGACAGGCCATGGAGAAATGGGAGCCTTGCTACACTGATGGGCGGGATGTAAATTGCCAACAGCCACTCTGGAGAAGTGTACAGTGTGTCCTGAAACATCTAAAAAACACAGCTTAGAGAGTATAGGGCACTTCCACGCATGGGGGGATAAAGTGGGAAAATTGAAAATCAGCAAGACACAAGCACCCCAAAGTTTAGGGCTGCTCTGTTGACAAGGACCTCCACTTCCTTCCACCTTAAATATCCCAGGAAAGCGAAAAATGGATAAAAATGTTGTGGTCCTTATGTACAATGGAATATCACTCAGCCATGAAATCAATGTCATAAGGCTAGTAGCAGCATGATGAGTGGATTTAGGTAAGACGATTCTAAGTGAAATAAGTCACACAGAAAAGGACACTTCTCATAAGGTGTCACTTATAGAGGGAATGTAAAAACCGTTACACTTGAACTGAATTACAAAACAGAACAGAGTCACACATGCAGAAAACACACTATGGCTGCTTAACGGGAAAGGTGAGGTGGGGTGATACATAAAACAAGAGTTTCAAATTAGCTCAGATACCGTTCCATAAACCCAATATGGAATAGACAAGACCTACTCCTTGCTCAGAGAACTGGACTCAACACGCCCGATTCACCGCACAAGAATATATCTGACTAGTAATAATCTTAAAACCTATGTATTGATATCTCTCTGTTAGTGTGTCAAGTGGGTGTAAAGCGGCCTAAACACAGCCGTGAAAAGCAGCTAAACCCCATTATAAAAATAAATTACTTTTAAAAACCCATGAAACGAAGACAGGGAAAGAGAGAGAAATTCTTACACAATTCGTTCAGGGGCTGTGATGCAACCTGGATTGACCATATCTAGACCCACAGCTGGATGAGACATAAGGGTGGACACTCTTGGGGCTGAGAGTTTTGGTGAGGTTGGGTGAGCAAACGCAGACCCTTTAAAGTAATACTGCGTGCTACCCATCGCATGGGTCCCAAATCTCCAGGTTCAAGGGCATCTTCCTACATCGAAAACATGCATGAGAAACCCAGAAGATGGTACACCGTGTGATGGGGAAAGGTTTCTAAAACGCACCTCATTTCTCACCTCCTTGTGCTCGGGTTCGCCATTCCAGCCACTTTACTAGCAATCTCCCTACTTGGAGCATCAGCACCTTTAACCTCCTGTTCCGTACAGGTTGCAATTTGTCCTGAGGATGAACGGGAAGACGGGAAACCAATGAGAGACTAGCTCTTGGTGTTGGGATAGTCACAGGTCACTCTATTTTCCCATCAGGAAGAAGAATTAACCACAGGCTCAGCCTGCCCCCCGGAACCAGAACAGGGCCTGAAGCCATCCTGCGCTTTTGCGGCCGGCTCCCAAAAAAGCGACTTGTAAAATGCAGCTTCAGGGCACTGCAATTCACAAACCTGCAGAGTTATAAATGATAACTCTCGTCCACAAATATATTGAGGGAAGGCAAAGAAGAGGATTTGAAATCAAGGCAGAATTGCAGGAAACAGATTTCAGGAGGTAGATTCGAATCGCCTTTAAAGCACATGAAAAGCGGCAAAACGTTGACAATGATGACCTTGGCCAAAAAGGGCGTATGCGTTTTTTCCTGAATATATTCAGGAAAAAACGCATACGCCCTTTTTGGCCAACCAAGCAACCTGGAAAGGCAAATCAGCGCTACAAAGAAGTCTCGCTTCCCATCGGTCAAAAGGGACATGCTGAAAAAGGTGTCAAAACCAGAAATGCAGGACAGGCCATGGAGAAATGGGAGCCTTGCTACACTGATGGGCGGGATGTAAATTGCCAACAGCCACTCTGAAGAAGTGTACGGTGTGTCCTGAAACATCTAAAAAACACAGCTTAGAGAGCATAGGGCACTTCCACGCATGGGGGGATAAAGTGGGAAAATTGAAAATCAGCAAGACACAAGCACCCCAAAGTTTAGGGCTGCTCTGTTGACAAGGACCTCCACTTCCTTCCACCTTAAATATCCCAGGAAAGCGAAAAATGGATAAAAATGTTGTGGTCCTTATGTACAATGGAATATCACTCAGCCATGAAATCAATGTCATAAGGCTAGTAGCAGCATGATGAGTGGATTTAGGTAAGACGATTCTAAGTGAAATAAGTCACACAGAAAAGGACACTTCTCATAAGGTGTCACTTATAGAGGGAATGTAAAAACCGTTACACTTGAACTGAATTACAAAACAGAACAGAGTCACACATGCAGAAAACACACTATGGCTGCTTAACGGGAAAGGTGAGGTGGGGTGATACATAAAACAAGAGTTTCAAATTAGCTCAGATACCGTTCCATAAACCCAATATGGAATAGACAAGACCTACTCCTTGCTCAGAGAACTGGACTCAACACGCCCGATTCACCGCACAAGAATATATCTGACTAGTAATAATTTTAAAACCTATGTATTGATATCTCTCTGTTAGTGTGTCAAGTGGGTGTAAAGCGGCATAAACACAGCTGTGAAAAGCAGCTAAACCCCATTATAAAAATAAATTACTTTTAAAAACCCATGAAACAAAGACAGGGAAAGAGAGAGAAATTCTTACACAATTCGTTCAGGGGCTGTGATGCAACCTGGATTGACCATATCTAGACCCACAGCTGGATGAGACATAAGGGTGGACACTCTTGGGGCTGAGAGTTTTGGTGAGGTTGGGTGAGCAAACGCAGACCCTTTAAAGTAATACTGTGTGCTACCCATCGCATGGGTCCCAAATCTCCAGGTTCAAGGGCATCTTCCTACATCGAAAACATGCATGAGAAACCCAGAAGATGGTACACCGTGTGATGGGGAAAGGTTTCTAAAACGCACCTCATTTCTCACCTCCTTGTGCTCGGGTTCGCCATTCCAGCCACTTTACTAGCAATCTCCCTACTTGGAGCATCAGCACCTTTAACCTCCTGTTCCGTACAGGTTGCAATTTGTCCTGAGGATGAACGGGAAGACGGGAAACCAATGAGAGACTAGCTCTTGGTGTTGGGACAGTCACAGGTCACTCTATTTTCCCATCAGGAAGAAGAATTAACCACAGGCTCAGCCTGCCCCCCGGAACCAGAACAGGGCCTGAAGCCATCCTGCGCTTTTGCGGCCGGCTCCCAAAAAAGCGACTTGTAAAATGGAGCTTCAGGGCACTGCAATTCACAAACCTGCAGAGTTATAAATGATAACTCTCGTCCACAAATATATTGAGGGAAGGCAAAGAAGAGGATTTGAAATCAAGGCAGAATTGCAGGAAACAGATTTCAGGAGGTAGATTCGAATCGCCTTTAAAGCACATGAAAAGCGGCAAAACGTTGACAATGATGCCCTTGGCCAAAAAGGGCGTATACGTTTTTTCCTGAATATATTCAGGAAAAAACGCATACGCCCTTTTTGGCCAACCAAGCAACCTGGAAAGGCAAATCAGCGCTACAAAGAAGTCTCGCTTCCCATCGGTCAAAAGGGCCATGCTGAAAAAAGTGTCAAAACCAGAAATGCAGGACAGGCCATGGAGAAATGGGAGCCTTGCTACACTGATGGGCGGGATGTAAATTGCCAACAGCCACTCTGGAGAAGTGTACGGTGTGTCCTGAAACATCTAAAAAACACAGCTTAGAGAGCATAGGGCACTTCCACACATGGGGGGATAAAGTAGGAAAATTGAAAATCAGCAAGACACAAGCACCCCAAAGTTTAGGGCTGCTCTGTTGACAAGGACCTCCACTTCATTCCACCTTAAATATCCCAGGAAAGCGAAAAATGGATAAAAAAGTTGTGGTCCTTATGTACAATGGAATATCACTCAGCCATGAAATCAATGTCATAAGGCTAGTAGCAGCATGATGAGTGGATTTAGGTAAGACGATTCTAAGTGAAATAAGTCACACAGAAAAGGACACTTCTCATAAGGTGTCACTTATAGAGGGAATGTAAAAACCGTTACACTTGAACTGAATTACAAAACAGAACAGAGTCACACATGCAGAAAACACACTATGGCTGCTTAACGGGAAAGGTGAGGTGGGGTGATACATAAAACAAGAGTTTCAAATTAGCTCAGATACCGTTCCATAAACCCAATATGGAATAGACAAGACCTACTCCTTGCTCAGAGAACTGGACTCAACACGCCCGATTCACCGCACAAGAATATATCTGACTAGTAATAATCTTAAAACCTATGTATTGATATCTCTCTGTTAGTGTGTCAAGTGTGTGTAAGGCGGCATAAACACAGCCGTGAAAAGCAGCTAAACCCCATTATAAAAATAAATTACTTTTAAAAACCCATGAAACAAAGACAGGGAAAGAGAGAGAAATTCTTACACAATTCGTTCAGGGGCTGTGATGCAACCTGCATTGACCATATCTAGACCCACAGCTGGATGAGACATAAGGGTGGACACTCTTGGGGCTGAGAGGTTTGGTGAGGTTGGGTGAGCAAACGCAGACCCTTTAAAGTAATACTGCGTGCTACCCATCGCATGGGTCCCAAATCTCCAGGTTCAAGGGCATCTTCCTACATCGAAAACATGCATGAGAAACCCAGAAGATGGTACACCGTGTGATGGGGAAAGGTTTCTAAAACGCACCGCATTTCTCATCTCCTTGTGCTCGGGTTCGCCATTCCAGCCACTTTACTAGCAATCTCCCTACTTGGAGCATCAGCACCTTTAACCTCCTGTTCCGTACAGGTTGCAATTTGTCCTGAGGATGCACGGGAAGACGGGGAACCAATGAGAGACTAGCTCTTGGTGTTGGGACAGGCACAGGTCACTCAATTTTCCCATCAGGAAGAAGAATTAACCACAGGCTCAGCCTGCCCCCCGGAACCAGAACAGGGCCTGAAACCATCCTGCGCTTTTGCGGCCGACTCCCAAAAAAGCGACTTGTAAAATGGAGCTTCAGGGCACTGCAATTCACAAACCTGCAGAGTTATAAATGATAACTCTCGTCCACAAATATATTGAGGGAAGGCAAAGAAGAGGATTTGAAATCAAGGCAGAATTGCAGGAAACAGATTTCAGGAGGTAGATTCGAATCGCCTTTAAAGCACATGAAAAGCGGCAAAACGTTGACAATGATGCCCTTGGCCAAAAAGGGCGTATGCGTTTTTTCCTGAATATATTCAGGAAAAAACGCATACGCCCTTTTTGGCCAACCAAGCAACCTGGAAAGGCAAATCAGCGCTACAAAGAAGTCTCGCTTCCCATCGGTCAAAAGGGACATGCTGAAAAAGGTGTCAAAACCAGAAATGCAGGACAGGCCATGGAGAAATGGGAGCCTTGCTACACTGATGGGCGGGATGTAAATTGCCAACAGCCACTCTGGAGAAGTGTACGGTGTGTCCTGAAACATCTAAAAAACACAGCTTAGAGAGCATAGGGCACTTCCACGCATGGGGGGATAAAGTGGGAAAATTGAAAATCAGCAAGACACAAGCACCCCAAAGTTTAGGGCTGCTCTGTTGACAAGGACCTCCACTTCCTTCCACCTTAAATATCCCAGGAAAGCGAAAAATGGATAAAAATGTTGTGGTCCTTATGTACAATGGAATATCACTCAGCCATGAAATCAATGTCATAAGGCTAGTAGCAGCATGATGAGTGGATTTAGGTAAGACGATTCTAAGTGAAATAAGTCACACAGAAAAGGACACTTCTCATAAGGTGTCACTTATAGAGGGAATGTAAAAACCGTTACACTTGAACTGAATTACAAAACAGAACAGAGTCACACATGCAGAAAACACACTATGGCTGCTTAACGGGAAAGGTGAGGTGGGGTGATACATAAAACAAGAGTTTCAAATTAGCTCAGATACCGTTCCATAAACCCAATATGGAATAGACAAGACCTACTCCTTGCTCAGAGAACTGGACTCAACACGCCCGATTCACCGCACAAGAATATATCTGACTAGTAATAATCTTAAAACCTATGTATTGATATCTCTCTGTTAGTGTGTCAAGTGGGTGTAAAGCGGCCTAAACACAGCCGTGAAAAGCAGCTAAACCCCATTATAAAAATAAATTACTTTTAAAAACCCATGAAACGAAGACAGGGAAAGAGAGAGAAATTCTTACACAATTCGTTCAGGGGCTGTGATGCAACCTGGATTGACCATATCTAGACCCACAGCTGGATGAGACATAAGGGTGGACACTCTTGGGGCTGAGAGTTTTGGTGAGGTTGGGTGAGCAAACGCAGACCCTTTAAAGTAATACTGCGTGCTACCCATCGCATGGGTCCCAAATCTCCAGGTTCAAGGGCATCTTCCTACATCGAAAACATGCATGAGAAACCCAGAAGATGGTACACCGTGTGATGGGGAAAGGTTTCTAAAACGCACCGCATTTCTCATCTCCTTGTGCTCGGGTTCGCCATTCCAGCCACTTTACTAGCAATCTCCCTACTTGGAGCATCAGCACCTTTAACCTCCTGTTCCGTACAGGTTGCAATTTGTCCTGAGGATGCACGGGAAGACGGGGAAGCAATGAGAGACTAGCTCTTGGTGTTGGGACAGGCACAGGTCACTCAATTTTCCCATCAGGAAGAAGAATTAACCACAGGCTCAGCCTGCCCCCCGAAACCAGAACAGGGCCTGAAGCCATCCTGCGCTTTTGCGGCCGACTCCCAAAAAAGCGACTTGTAAAATGGAGCTTCAGGGCACTGCAATTCACAAACCTGCAGAGTTATAAATGATAACTCTCGTCCACAAATATATTGAGGGAAGGCAAAGAAGAGGATTTGAAATCAAGGCAGAATTGCAGGAAACAGATTTCAGGAGGTAGATTCGAATCGCCTTTAAAGCACATGAAAAGCGGCAAAACGTTGACAATGATGCCCTTGGCCAAAAAGGGCGTATGCGTTTTTTCCTCAATACATTCAGGAAAAAACGCATACGCCCTTTTTGGCCAACCAAGCAACCTGGAAAGGCAAATCAGCGCTACAAAGAAGTCTCGCTTCCCATCGGTCAAAAGGGACATGCTGAAAAAGTTGTCAAAACCAGAAATGCAGGACAGGCCATGGAGAAATGGGAGCCTTGCTACACTGATGGGCGGGATGTAAATTGCCAACAGCCACTCTGGAGAAGTGTACGGTGTGTCCTGAAACATCTAAAAAACACAGCTTAGAGAGCATAGGGCACTTCCACGCATGGGGGGATAAAGTGGGAAAATTGAAAATCAGCAAGACACAAGCACCCCAAAGTTTAGGGCTGCTCTGTTGACAAGGACCTCCACTTCATTCCACCTTAAATATCCCAGGAAAGCGAAAAATGGATAAAAAAGTTGTGGTCCTTATGTACAATGGAATATCACTCAGCCATGAAATCAATGTCATAAGGCTAGTAGCAGCATGATGAGTGGATTTAGGTAAGACGATTCTAAGTGAAATAAGTCACACAGAAAAGGACACTTCTCATAAGGTGTCACTTATAGAGGGAATGTAAAAACCGTTACACTTGAACTGAATTACAAAACAGAACAGAGTCACACATGCAGAAAACACACTATGGCTGCTTAACGGGAAAGGTGAGGTGGGGTGATACATAAAACAATAGTTTCAAATTAGCTCAGATACCGTTCCATAAACCCAATATGGAATAGACAAGACCTACTCCTTGCTCAGAGAACTGGACTCAACACGCCCGATTCACCGCACAAGAATATATCTGACTAGTAATAATTTTAAAACCTATGTATTGATATCTCTCTGTTAGTGTGTCAAGTGGGTGTAAAGCGGCATAAACACAGCTGTGAAAAGCAGCTAAACCCCATTATAAAAATAAATTACTTTTAAAAACCCATGAAACAAAGACAGGGAAAGAGAGAGAAATTCTTACACAATTCGTTCAGGGGCTGTGATGCAACCTGGATTGACCATATCTAGACCCACAGCTGGATGAGACATAAGGGTGGACACTCTTGGGGCTGAGAGGTTTGGTGAGGTTGGGTGAGCAAACGCAGACCCTTTAAAGTAATACTGCGTGCTACCCATCGCATGGGTCCCAAATCTCCAGGTTCAAGGGCATCTTCCTACATCGAAAACATGCATGAGAAACCCAGAAGATGGTACACCGTGTGATGGGGAAAGGTTTCTAAAACGCACCGCATTTCTCATCTCCTTGTGCTCGGGTTCGCCATTCCAGCCACTTTACTAGCAATCTCCCTACTTGGAGCATCAGCACCTTTAACCTCCTGTTCCGTACAGGTTGCAATTTGTCCTGAGGATGAACGGGAAGACGGGGAACCAATGAGAGACTAGCTCTTGGTGTTGGGACAGGCACAGGTCACTCAATTTTCCCATCAGGAAGAAGAATTAACCACAGGCTCAGCCTGCCCCCCGGAACCAGAACAGGGCCTGAAGCCATCCTGCGCTTTTGCGGCCGACTCCCAAAAAAGCGACTTGTAAAATGGAGCTTCAGGGCACTGCAATTCACAAACCTGCAGAGTTATAAATGATAACTCTCGTCCACAAATATATTGAGGGAAGGCAAAGAAGAGGATTTGAAATCAAGGCAGAATTGCAGGAAACAGATTTCAGGAGGTAGATTCGAATCGCCTTTAAAGCACATGAAAAGCGGCAAAACGTTGACAATGATGCCCTTGGCCAAAAAGGGCGTATGCGTTTTTTCCTGAATATATTCAGGAAAAAACGCATACGCCCTTTTTGGCCAACCAAGCAACCTGGAAAGGCAAATCAGCGCTACAAAGAAGTCTCGCTTCCCATCGGTCAAAAGGGACATGCTGAAAAAGGTGTCAAAACCAGAAATGCAGGACAGGCCATGGAGAAATGGGAGCCTTGCTACACTGATGGGCGGGATGTAAATTGCCAACAGCCACTCTGGAGAAGTGTACGGTGTGTCCTGAAACATCTAAAAAACACAGCTTAGAGAGCATAGGGCACTTCCACGCATGGGGGGATAAAGTGGGAAAATTGAAAATCAGCAAGACACAAGCACCCCAAAGTTTAGGGCTGCTCTGTTGACAAGGACCTCCACTTCCTTCCACCTTAAATATCCCAGGAAAGCGAAAAATGGATAAAAATGTTGTGGTCCTTATGTACAATGGAATATCACTCAGCCATGAAATCAATGTCATAAGGCTAGTAGCAGCATGATGAGTGGATTTAGGTAAGACGATTCTAAGTGAAATAAGTCACACAGAAAAGGACACTTCTCATAAGGTGTCACTTATAGAGGGAATGTAAAAACCGTTACACTTGAACTGAATTACAAAACAGAACAGAGTCACACATGCAGAAAACACACTATGGCTGCTTAACGGGAAAGGTGAGGTGGGGTGATACATAAAACAAGAGTTTCAAATTAGCTCAGATACCGTTCCATAAACCCAATATGGAATAGACAAGACCTACTCCTTGCTCAGAGAACTGGACTCAACACGCCCGATTCACCGCACAAGAATATATCTGACTAGTAATAATCTTAAAACCTATGTATTGATATCTCTCTGTTAGTGTGTCAAGTGGGTGTAAAGCGGCCTAAACACAGCCGTGAAAAGCAGCTAAACCCCATTATAAAAATAAATTACTTTTAAAAACCCATGAAACGAAGACAGGGAAAGAGAGAGAAATTCTTACACAATTCGTTCAGGGGCTGTGATGCAACCTGGATTGACCATATCTAGACCCACAGCTGGATGAGACATAAGGGTGGACACTCTTGGGGCTGAGAGTTTTGGTGAGGTTGGGTGAGCAAACGCAGACCCTTTAAAGTAATACTGCGTGCTTCCCATCGCATGGGTCCCAAATCTCCAGGTTCAAGGGCATCTTCCTACATCGAAAACATGCATGAGAAACCCAGAAGATGGTACACCGTGTGATGGGGAAAGGTTTCTAAAACGCACCTCATTTCTCATCTCCTTGTGCTCGGGTTCGCCATTCCAGCCACTTTACTAGCAATCTCCCTACTTGGAGCATCAGCACCTTTAACCTCCTGTTCCGTACAGGTTGCAATTTGTCCTGAGGATGAACGGGAAGACGGGGAACCAATGAGAGACTAGCTCTTGGTGTTGGGACAGGCACAGGTCACTCTATTTTCCCATCAGGAAGAAGAATTAACCACAGGCTCAGCCTGCCCCCTGGAACCAGAACAGGGCCTGAAGCCATCCTGCGCTTTTGCGGCCGGCTCCCAAAAAAGCGACTTGTAAAATGCAGCTTCAGGGCACTGCAATTCACAAACCTGCAGAGTTATAAATGATAACTCTCGTCCACAAATATATTGAGGGAAGGCAAAGAAGAGGATTTGAAATCAAGGCAGAATTGCAGGAAACAGATTTCAGGAGGTAGATTCGAATCGCCTTTAAAGCACATGAAAAGCGGCAAAACGTTGACAATGATGACCTTGGCCAAAAAGGGCGTATGCGTTTTTTCCTGAATATATTCAGGAAAAAACGCATACGCCCTTTTTGGCCAACCAAGCAACCTGGAAAGGCAAATCAGCGCTACAAAGAAGTCTCGCTTCCCATCGGTCAAAAGGGACATGCTGAAAAAGGTGTCAAAACCAGAAATGCAGGACAGGCCATGGAGAAATGGGAGCCTTGCTACACTGATGGGCGGGATGTAAATTGCCAACAGCCACTCTGAAGAAGTGTACGGTGTGTCCTGAAACATCTAAAAAACACAGCTTAGAGAGCATAGGGCACTTCCACGCATGGGGGGATAAAGTGGGAAAATTGAAAATCAGCAAGACACAAGCACCCCAAAGTTTAGGGCTGCTCTGTTGACAAGGACCTCCACTTCCTTCCACCTTAAATATCCCAGGAAAGCGAAAAATGGATAAAAATGTTGTGGTCCTTATGTACAATGGAATATCACTCAGCCATGAAATCAATGTCATAAGGCTAGTAGCAGCATGATGAGTGGATTTAGGTAAGACGATTCTAAGTGAAATAAGTCACACAGAAAAGGACACTTCTCATAAGGTGTCACTTATAGAGGGAATGTAAAAACCGTTACACTTGAACTGAATTACAAAACAGAACAGAGTCACACATGCAGAAAACACACTATGGCTGCTTAAAGGGAAAGGTGAGGTGGGGTGATACATAAAACAAGAGTTTCAAATTAGCTCAGATACCGTTCCATAAACCCAATATGGAATAGACAAGACCTACTCCTTGCTCAGAGAACTGGACTCAACACGCCCGATTCACCGCACAAGAATATATCTGACTAGTAATAATCTTAAAACCTATGTATTGATATCTCTCTGTTAGTGTGTCAAGTGGGTGTAAAGCGGCCTAAACACAGCCGTGAAAAGCAGCTAAACCCCATTATAAAAATAAATTACTTTTAAAAACCCATGAAACAAAGACAGGGAAAGAGAGAGAAATTCTTACACAATTCGTTCAGGGGCTGTGATGCAACCTGGATTGACCATAACTAGACCCACAGCTGGATGAGACATAAGGGTGGACACTCTTGGGGCTGAGAGTTTTGGTGAGGTTGGGTGAGCAAACGCAGACCCTTTAAAGTAATACTGCGTGCTACCCATCGCATGGGTCCCAAATCTCCAGGTTCAAGGGCATCTTCCTACATCGAAAACATGCATGAGAAACCCAGAAGATGGTACACCGTGTGATGGGGAAAGGTTTCTAAAACGCACCGCATTTCTCATCTCCTTGTGCTCGGGTTCGCCATTCCAGCCACTTTACTAGCAATCTCCCTACTTGGAGCATCAGCACCTTTAACCTCCTGTTCCGTACAGGTTGCAATTTGTCCTGAGGATGAACGGGAAGACGGGGAACCAATGAGAGACTAGCTCTTGGTGTTGGGACAGGCACAGGTCACTCAATTTTCCCATCAGGAAGAAGAATTAACCACAGGCTCAGCCTGCCCCCCGGAACCAGAACAGGGCCTGAAGCCATCCTGCGCTTTTGCGGCCGACTCCCAAAAAAGCGACTTGTAAAATGGAGCTTCAGGGCACTGCAATTCACAAACCTGCAGAGTTATAAATGATAACTCTCGTCCACAAATATATTGAGGGAAGGCAAAGAAGAGGATTTGAAATCAAGGCAGAATTGCAGGAAACAGATTTCAGGAGGTAGATTCGAATCGCCTTTAAAGCACATGAAAAGCGGCAAAACGTTGACAATGATGCCCTTGGCCAAAAAGGGCGTATGCGTTTTTTCCTCAATACATTCAGGAAAAAACGCATACGCCCTTTTTGGCCAACCAAGCAACCTGGAAAGGCAAATCAGCGCTACAAAGAAGTCTCGCTTCCCATCGGTCAAAAGGGACATGCTGAAAAAGTTGTCAAAACCAGAAATGCAGGACAGGCCATGGAGAAATGGGAGCCTTGCTACACTGATGGGCGGGATGTAAATTGCCAACAGCCACTCTGGAGAAGTGTACGGTGTGTCCTGAAACATCTAAAAAACACAGCTTAGAGAGCATAGGGCACTTCCACGCATGGGGGGATAAAGTGGGAAAATTGAAAATCAGCAAGACACAAGCACCCCAAAGTTTAGGGCTGCTCTGTTGACAAGGACCTCCACTTCATTCCACCTTAAATATCCCAGGAAAGCGAAAAATGGATAAAAAAGTTGTGGTCCTTATGTACAATGGAATATCACTCAGCCATGAAATCAATGTCATAAGGCTAGTAGCAGCATGATGAGTGGATTTAGGTAAGACGATTCTAAGTGAAATAAGTCACACAGAAAAGGACACTTCTCATAAGGTGTCACTTATAGAGGGAATGTAAAAACCGTTACACTTGAACTGAATTACAAAACAGAACAGAGTCACACATGCAGAAAACACACTATGGCTGCTTAACGGGAAAGGTGAGGTGGGGTGATACATAAAACAAGAGTTTCAAATTAGCTCAGATACCGTTCCATAAACCCAATATGGAATAGACAAGACCTACTCCTTGCTCAGAGAACTGGACTCAACACGCCCGATTCACCGCACAAGAATATATCTGACTAGTAATAATTTTAAAACCTATGTATTGATATCTCTCTGTTAGTGTGTCAAGTGGGTGTAAAGCGGCATAAACACAGCTGTGAAAAGCAGCTAAACCCCATTATAAAAATAAATTACTTTTAAAAACCCATGAAACAAAGACAGGGAAAGAGAGAGAAATTCTTACACAATTCGTTCAGGGGCTGTGATGCAACCTGGATTGACCATATCTAGACCCACAGCTGGATGAGACATAAGGGTGGACACTCTTGGGGCTGAGAGGTTTGGTGAGGTTGGGTGAGCAAACGCAGACCCTTTAAAGTAATACTGCGTGCTACCCATCGCATGGGTCCCAAATCTCCAGGTTCAAGGGCATCTTCCTACATCGAAAACATGCATGAGAAACCCAGAAGATGGTACACCGTGTGATGGGGAAAGGTTTCTAAAATGCACCTCTTTTCTCATCTCCTTGTGCTCGGGTTCGCCATTCCAGCCACTTTACTAGCAATCTCCCTACTTGGAGCATCGGCACCTTTAACCTCCTGTTCCGTACAGGTTGCAATTTGTCCTGAGGATGAACGGGAAGACCGGGAACCAATGAGAGACTAGCTCTTGGTGTTGGGACAGGCACAGGTCACTCTATTTTCCCATCAGGAAGAAGAATTAACCACAGGCTCAGCCTGCCCCCCGGAACCAGAACAAGGCCTGAAGCCATCCTGCGCTTTTGCGGCCAGCTCCCGAAAAAGCGATTTGTAAAATGGAGCTTCAGGGCACTGCAATTCACAAACCTGCAGAGTTATAAATGATAACTCTCGTCCACAAATGTATTGAGGGAAGGCAAAGAAGAGGATTTGAAATCAAGGCAGAATTGCAGGAAACAGATTTCAGGAGGTAGATTCGAATCGCCTTTAAAGCACATGAAAAGCGGCAAAACGTTGACAATGATGCCCTTGGCCAAAAAGGGCGTATGCGTTTTTTCCTGAATATATTCAGGAAAAAACGCATACGCCCTTTTTGGCCAACCAAGCAACCTGGAAAGGCAAATCAGCGCTACAAAGAAGTCTCGCTTCCCATCGGTCAAAAGGGCCATGCTGAAAAAAGTGTCAAAACCAGAAATGCAGGACAGGCCATGGAGAAATGGGAGCCTTGCTACACTGATGGGCGGGATGTAAATTGCCAACAGCCACTCTGGAGAAGTGTACGGTGTGTCCTGAAACATCTAAAAAACACAGCTTAGAGAGCATAGGGCACTTCCACGCATGGGGGGATAAAGTGGGAAAATTGAAAATCAGCAAGACACAAGCACCCCAATGTTTAGGGCTGCTCTGTTGACAAGGACCTCCACTTCCTTCCACCTTAAATATCCCAGGAAAGCGAAAAATGGATAAAAAAGTTGTGGTCCTTATGTACAATGGAATATCACTCAGCCATGAAATCAATGTCATAAGGCTAGTAGCAGCATGATGAGTGGATTTAGGTAAGACGATTCTAAGTGAAATAAGTCACACAGAAAAGGACACTTCTCATAAGGTGTCACTTATAGAGGGAATGTAAAAACCGTTACACTTGAACTGAATTACAAAACAGAACAGAGTCACACATGCAGAAAACACACTATGGCTGCTTAACGGGAAAGGTGAGGTGAGGTGATACATAAAACAAGAGTTTCAAATTAGCTCAGATACCGTTCCATAAACCCAATATGGAATAGACAAGACCTACTCCTTGCTCAGAGAACTGGACTCAACACGCCCGATTCACCGCACAAGAATATATCTGACTAGTAATAATCTTAAAACCTATATATTGATATCTCTCTGTTAGTGTGTCAAGTGGGTGTAAAGCGGCCTAAACACAGCCGTGAAAAGCAGCTAAACCCCATTATAAAAATAAATTACTTTTAAAAACCCATGAAACAAAGACAGGGAAAGAGAGAGAAATTCTTACACAATTCGTTCAGGGGCTGTGATGCAACCTGGATTGACCATAAATAGACCCACAGCTGGATGAGACATAAGGGTGGACACTCTTGGGGCTGAGAGGTTCGGTGAGGTTGGGTGAGCAAACGCAGACCCTTTAAAGTAATACTGCGTGTTACCCATCGCATGGGTCCCAAATCTCCAGGTTCAAGGGCATCTTCCTACATCGAAAACATGCATGAGAAACCCAGAAGATGGTACACCGTGTGATGGGGAAAGGTTTCTAAAACGCACCTCATTTCTCATCTCCTTGTGCTCGGGTTCGCCATTCCAGCCACTTTACTAGCAATCTCCCTACTTGGAGCATCAGCACCTTTAACCTCCTGTTCCGTACAGGTTGCAATTTGTCCTGAGGATGAACGGGAAGACGGGGAACCAATGAGAGACTAGCTCTTGGTGTTGGGACAGGCACAGGTCACTCTATTTTCCCATCAGGAAGAAGAATTAACCACAGGCTCAGCCTGCCCCCCGGAACCAGAACAGGGCCTGAAGCCATCCTGCGCTTTTGCGGCCGGCTCCCAAAAAACCGACTTGTAAAATGGAGCTTCAGGGCACTGCAATTCACAAACCTGCAGAGTTATAAATGATAACTCTCGTCCACAAATATATTGAGGGAAGGCAAAGAAGAGGATTTGAAATGAAGGCAGAATTGCAGGAAACAGATTTCAGGAGGTAGATTCGAATCGCCTTTAAAGCACATGAAAAGCGGCAAAACGTTGACAATGATGCCCTTGGCCAAAAAGGGCGTATGCGTTTTTTCCTGAATATATTCAGGAAAAAACGCATACGCCCTTTTTGGCCAACCAAGCAACCTGGAAAGGCAAATCAGCGCTACAAAGAAGTCTCGCTTCCCATCGGTCAAAAGGGCCATGCTGAAAAAAGTGTCAAAACCAGAAATGCAGGACAGGCCATGGAGAAATGGGAGCCTTGCTACACTGATGGGCGGGATGTAAATTGCCAACAGCCACTCTGGAGAAGTGTACGGTGTGTCCTGAAACATCTAAAAAACACAGCTTAGAGAGCATAGGGCACTTCCACGCATGGGGGGATAAAGTGGGAAAATTGAAAATCAGCAAGACACAAGCACCCCAAAGTTTAGGGCTGCTCTGTTGACAAGGACCTCCACTTCATTCCACCTTAAATATCCCAGGAAAGCGAAAAATGGATAAAAAAGTTGTGGTCCTTATGTACAATGGAATATCACTCAGCCATGAAATCAATGTCATAAGGCTAGTAGCAGCATGATGATTGGATTTAGGTAAGACGATTCTAAGTGAAATAAGTCACACAGAAAAGGACACTTCTCATAAGGTGTCACTTATAGAGGGAATGTAAAAACCGTTACACTTGAACTGAATTACAAAACAGAACAGAGTCACACATGCAGAAAACACACTATGGCTGCTTAACGGGAAAGGTGAGGTGGGGTGATACATAAAACAAGAGTTTCAAATTAGCTCAGATACCGTTCCATAAACCCAATATGGAATAGACAAGACCTACTCCTTGCTCAGAGAACTGGACTCAACACGCCCGATTCACCGCACAAGAATATATCTGACTAGTAATAATCTTAAAACCTATATATTGATATCTCTCTGTTAGTGTGTCAAGTGGGTGTAAAGCGGCCTAAACACAGCCGTGAAAAGCAGCTAAACCCCATTATAAAAATAAATTACTTTTAAAAACCCATGAAACAAAGACAGGGAAAGAGAGAGAAATTCTTACACAATTCGTTCAGGGGCTGTGATGCAACCTGGATTGACCATATCTAGACCCACAGCTGGATGAGACATAAGGGTGGACACTCTTGGGGCTGAGAGGTTCGGTGAGGTTGGGTGAGCAAACGCAGACCCTTTAAAGTAATACTGCGTGTTACCCATCGCATGGGTCCCAAATCTCCAGGTTCAAGGGCATCTTCCTACATCGAAAACATGCATGAGAAACCCAGAAGATGGTACACCGTGTGATGGGGAAAGGTTTCTAAAACGCACCTCATTTCTCATCTCCTTGTGCTCGGGTTCGCCATTCCAGCCACTTTACTAGCAATCTCCCTACTTGGAGCATCAGCACCTTTAACCTCCTGTTCCGTACAGGTTGCAATTTGTCCTGAGGATGAACGGGAAGACGGGGAACCAATGAGAGACTAGCTCTTGGTGTTGGGACAGGCACAGGTCACTCTATTTTCCCATCAGGAAGAAGAATTAACCACAGGCTCAGCCTGCCCCCCGGAACCAGAACAGGGCCTGAAGCCATCCTGCGCTTTTGCGGCCGGCTCCCAAAAAACCGACTTGTAAAATGGAGCTTCAGGGCACTGCAATTCACAAACCTGCAGAGTTATAAATGATAACTCTCGTCCACAAATATATTGAGGGAAGGCAAAGAAGAGGATTTGAAATGAAGGCAGAATTGCAGGAAACAGATTTCAGGAGGTAGATTCGAATCGCCTTTAAAGCACATGAAAAGCGGCAAAACGTTGACAATGATGCCCTTGGCCAAAAAGGGCGTATGCGTTTTTTCCTGAATATATTCAGGAAAAAACGCATACGCCCTTTTTGGCCAACCAAGCAACCTGGAAAGGCAAATCAGCGCTACAAAGAAGTCTCGCTTCCCATCGGTCAAAAGGGCCATGCTGAAAAAAGTGTCAAAACCAGAAATGCAGGACAGGCCATGGAGAAATGGGAGCCTTGCTACACTGATGGGCGGGATGTAAATTGCCAACAGCCACTCTGGAGAAGTGTACGGTGTGTCCTGAAACATCTAAAAAACACAGCTTAGAGAGCATAGGGCACTTCCACGCATGGGGGGATAAAGTGGGAAAATTGAAAATCAGCAAGACACAAGCACCCCAAAGTTTAGGGCTGCTCTGTTGACAAGGACCTCCACTTCATTCCACCTTAAATATCCCAGGAAAGCGAAAAATGGATAAAAAAGTTGTGGTCCTTATGTACAATGGAATATCACTCAGCCATGAAATCAATGTCATAAGGCTAGTAGGAGCATGATGAGTGGATTTAGGTAAGACGATTCTCAGTGAAATAAGTCACACAGAAAAGGACACTTCTCATAAGGTGTCACTTATAGAGGGAATGTAAAAACCGTTACACTTGAACTGAATTACAAAACAGAACAGAGTCACACATGCAGAAAACACACTATGGCTGCTTAACGGGAAAGGTGAGGTGGGGTGATACATAAAACAAGAGTTTCAAATTAGCTCAGATACCGTTCCATAAACCCAATATGGAATAGACAAGACCTACTCCTTGCTCAGAGAACTGGACTCAACACGCCCGATTCACCGCACAAGAATATATCTGACTAGTAATAATCTTAAAACCTATGTATTGATATCTCTCTGTTAGTGTGTCAAGTGTGTGTAAGGTGGCATAAACACAGCCGTGAAAAGCAGCTAAACCCCATTATAAAAATAAATTACTTTTAAAAACCCATGAAACAAAGACAGGGAAAGAGAGAGAAATTCTTACACAATTCGTTCAGGGGCTGTGATGCAACCTGCATTGACTATATCTAGACCCACAGCTGGATGAGACATAAGGGTGGACACTCTTGGGGCTGAGAGGTTTGGTGAGGTTGGGTGAGCAAACGCAGACCCTTTAAAGTAATACTGCGTGCTACCCATCGCATGGGTCCCAAATCTCCAGGTTCAAGGGCATCTTCCTACATCGAAAACATGCATGAGAAACCCAGAAGATGGTACACCGTGTGATGGGGAAAGGTTTCTAAAATGCACCTCATTTCTCATCTCCATGTGCTCGTGTTCGCCATTCCAGCCACTTTACTAGCAATCTCCCTACTTGGAGCATCAGCACCTTTAACCTCCTGTTCCGTACAGGTTGCAATTTGTCCTGAGGATGAACGGGAAGACGGGGAACCAATGAGAGACTAGCTCTTGGTGTTGGGACAGGCACAGGTCACTCTATTTTCCCATCAGGAAGAAGAATTAACCACAGGCTCAGCCTGACCCCGGAACCAGAACAGGGCCTGAAGCCATCCTGCGCTTTTGCGGCCGGCTCCCAAAAAAGCGACTTGTAAAATGGAGCTTCAGGGCACTGCAATTCACAAACCTGCAGAGTTATAAATGATAACTCTCGTCCACAAATATATTGAGGGAAGGCAAAGAAGAGGATTTGAAATCAAGGCAGAATTGCAGGAAACAGATTTCAGGAGGTAGATTCGAATCGCCTTTAAAGCACATGAAAAGCAGCAAAACGTTGACAATGATGCCCTTGGCCAAAAAGGGCGTATGCGTTTTTTCCTGAATATATTCAGGAAAAAACGCATACGCCCTTTTTGGCCAACCAAGCAACCTGGAAAGGCAAATCAGCGCTACAAAGAAGTCTCGCTTCCCATCGGTCAAAAGGGACATGCTGAAAAAGTTGTCAAAACCAGAAATGCAGGACAGGCCATGGAGAAATGGGAGCCTTGCTACACTGATGGGCGGTATGTAAATTGCCAACAGCCACTCTGGAGAAGTGTACGGTGTGTCCTGAAACATCTAAAAAACACAGCTTAGAGAGCATAGGGCACTTCCACGCATGGGGGGATAAAGTGGGAAAATTGAAAATCAGCAAGACACAAGCACCCCAAAGTTTAGGGCTGCTCTGTTGACAAGGACCTCCACTTCCTTCCACCTTAAATATCCCAGGAAAGCGAAAAATGGATAAAAATGTTGTGGTCCTTATGTACAATGGAATATCACTCAGCCATGAAATCAATGTCATAAGGCTAGTAGCAGCATGATGAGTGGATTTAGGTAAGACGATTCTAAGTGAAATAAGTCACACAGAAAAGGACACTTCTCATAAGGTGTCACTTATAGAGGGAATGTAAAAACCGTTACACTTGAACTGAATTACAAAACAGAACAGAGTCACACATGCAGAAAACACACTATGGCTGCTTAACGGGAAAGGTGAGGTGGGGTGATACATAAAACAAGAGTTTCAAATTAGCTCAGATACCGTTCCATAAACCCAATATGGAATAGACAAGACCTACTCCTTGCTCAGAGAACTGGACTCAACACGCCCGATTCACCGCACAAGAATATATCTGACTAGTAATAATCTTAAAACCTATGTATTGATATCTCTCTGTTAGTGTGTCAAGTGTGTGTAAGGTGGCATAAACACAGCCGTGAAAAGCAGCTAAACCCCATTATAAAAATAAATTACTTTTAAAAACCCATGAAACAAAGACAGGGAAAGAGAGAGAAATTCTTACACAATTCGTTCAGGGGCTGTGATGCAACCTGCATTGACTATATCTAGACCCACAGCTGGATGAGACATAAGGGTGGACACTCTTGGGGCTGAGAGGTTTGGTGAGGTTGGGTGAGCAAACGCAGACCCTTTAAAGTAATACTGCGTGCTACCCATCGCATGGGTCCCAAATCTCCAGGTTCAAGGGCATCTTCCTACATCGAAAACATGCATGAGAAACCCAGAAGATGGTACACCGTGTGATGGGGAAAGGTTTCTAAAATGCACCTCATTTCTCATCTCCATGTGCTCGTGTTCGCCATTCCAGCCACTTTACTAGCAATCTCCCTACTTGGAGCATCAGCACCTTTAACCTCCTGTTCCGTACAGGTTGCAATTTGTCCTGAGGATGAACGGGAAGACGGGGAACCAATGAGAGACTAGCTCTTGGTGTTGGGACAGGCACAGGTCACTCTATTTTCCCATCAGGAAGAAGAATTAACCACAGGCTCAGCCTGACCCCGGAACCAGAACAGGGCCTGAAGCCATCCTGCGCTTTTGCGGCCGGCTCCCAAAAAAGCGACTTGTAAAATGGAGCTTCAGGGCACTGCAATTCACAAACCTGCAGAGTTATAAATGATAACTCTCGTCCACAAATATATTGAGGGAAGGCAAAGAAGAGGATTTGAAATCAAGGCAGAATTGCAGGAAACAGATTTCAGGAGGTAGATTCGAATCGCCTTTAAAGCACATGAAAAGCAGCAAAACGTTGACAATGATGCCCTTGGCCAAAAAGGGCGTATGCGTTTTTTCCTGAATATATTCAGGAAAAAACGCATACGCCCTTTTTGGCCAACCAAGCAACCTGGAAAGGCAAATCAGCGCTACAAAGAAGTCTCGCTTCCCATCGGTCAAAAGGGACATGCTGAAAAAGTTGTCAAAACCAGAAATGCAGGACAGGCCATGGAGAAATGGGAGCCTTGCTACACTGATGGGCGGTATGTAAATTGCCAACAGCCACTCTGGAGAAGTGTACGGTGTGTCCTGAAACATCTAAAAAACACAGCTTAGAGAGCATAGGGCACTTCCACGCATGGGGGGATAAAGTGGGAAAATTGAAAATCAGCAAGACACAAGCACCCCAAAGTTTAGGGCTGCTCTGTTGACAAGGACCTCCACTTCCTTCCACCTTAAATATCCCAGGAAAGCGAAAAATGGATAAAAATGTTGTGGTCCTTATGTACAATGGAATATCACTCAGCCATGAAATCAATGTCATAAGGCTAGTAGCAGCATGATGAGTGGATTTAGGTAAGACGATTCTAAGTGAAATAAGTCACACAGAAAAGGACACTTCTCATAAGGTGTCACTTATAGAGGGAATGTAAAAACCGTTACACTTGAACTGAATTACAAAACAGAACAGAGTCACACATGCAGAAAACACACTATGGCTGCTTAACGGGAAAGGTGAGGTGGGGTGATACATAAAACAAGAGTTTCAAATTAGCTCAGATACCGTTCCATAAACCCAATATGGAATAGACAAGACCTACTCCTTGCTCAGAGAACTGGACTCAACACGCCCGATTCACCGCACAAGAATATATCTGACTAGTAATAATCTTAAAACCTATGTATTGATATCTCTCTGTTAGTGTGTCAAGTGGGTGTAAAGCGGCCTAAACACAGCCGTGAAAAGCAGCTAAACCCCATTATAAAAATAAATTACTTTTAAAAACCCATGAAACAAAGACAGGGAAAGAGAGAGAAATTCTTACACAATTCGTTCAGGGGCTGTGATGCAACCTGGATTGACCATATCTAGACCCACAGCTGGATGAGACATAAGGGTGGACACTCTTGGGGCTGAGAGGTTTGGTGAGGTTGGGTGAGCAAATGCAGACCCTTTAAAGTAATACTGCGTGCTACCCATCGCATGGGTCCCAAATCTCCAGGTTCAAGGGCAACTTCCTACATCGAAAACATGCATGAGAAACCCAGAAGATGGTACACCGTGTGATGGGGAAAGGTTTCTAAAACGCACCTCATTTCTCACCTCCCTGTGCTCGGGTTCGCCATTCCAGCCACTTTACTAGCAATCTCCCTACTTGGAGCATCAGCACCTTTAACCTCCTGTTCCGTACAGGTTGCAATTTGTCCTGAGGATGAACGGGAAGACGGGGAACCAATGAGAGACTAGCTCTTGGTGTTGGGACAGGCACAGGTCACTCTATTTTCCCATCAGGAAGAAGAATTAACCACAGGCTCAGCCTGCCCCCCGGAACCAGAACAGGGCCTGAAGCCATCCTGCGCTTTTGCGGCCGGCTCCCAAAAAAGCGACTTGTAAAATGGAGCTTCAGGGCACTGCAATTCACAAACCTGCAGAGTTATAAATGATAACTCTCGTCCACAAATATATTGAGGGAAGGCAAAGAAGAGGATTTGAAATCAAGGCAGAATTGCAGGAAACAGATTTCAGGAGGTAGATTCGAATCGCCTTTAAAGCACATGAAAAGCGGCAAAACGTTGACAATGATGCCCTTGGCCAAAAAGGGCGTATGCGTTTTTTCCTCAATACATTCAGGAAAAAACGCATACGCCCTTTTTGGCCAACCAAGCAACCTGGAAAGGCAAATCAGCGCTACAAAGAAGTCTCGCTTCCCATCGGTCAAAAGGGACATGCTGAAAAAGTTGTCAAAACCAGAAATGCAGGACAGGCCATGGAGAAATGGGAGCCTTGCTACACTGATGGGCGGGATGTAAATTGCCAACAGCCACTCTGGAGAAGTGTACGGTGTGTCCTGAAACATCTAAAAAACACAGCTTAGAGAGCATAGGGCACTTCCACGCATGGGGGGATAAAGTGGGAAAATTGAAAATCAGCAAGACACAAGCACCCCAAAGTTTAGGGCTGCTCTGTTGACAAGGACCTCCACTTCCTTCCACCTTAAATATCCCAGGAAAGCGAAAAATGGATAAAAAAGTTGTGGTCCTTATGTACAATGGAATATCACTCAGCCATGAAATCAATGTCATAAGGCTAGTAGCAGCATGATGAGTGGATTTAGGTAAGACGATTCTAAGTGAAATAAGTCACACAGAAAAGGACACTTCTCCTAAGGTGTCACTTATAGAGGGAATGTAAAAACCGTTACACTTGAACTGAATTACAAAACAGAACAGAGTCACACATGCAGAAAACACACTATGGCTGCTTAACGGGAAAGGTGAGGTGGGGTGATACATAAAACAAGAGTTTCAAATTAGCTCAGATACCGTTCCATAAACCCAATATGGAATAGACAAGACCTACTCCTTGCTCAGAGAACTGGACTCAACACGCCCGATTCACCGCACAAGAATATATCTGACTAGTAATAATCTTAAAACCTATGTATTGATATCTCTCTGTTAGTGTGTCAAGTGGGTGTAAAGCGGCCTAAACACAGCCGTGAAAAGCAGCTAAACCCCATTATAAAAATAAATTACTTTTAAAAACCCATGAAACAAAGACAGGGAAAGAGAGAGAAATTCTTACACAATTCGTTCAGGGGCTGTGATGCAACCTGGATTGACCATATCTAGACCCACAGCTGGATGAGACATAAGGGTGGACACTCTTGGGGCTGAGAGGTTTGGTGAGGTTGGGTGAGCAAACGCAGACCCTTTAAAGTAATACTGCGTGCTACCCATCGCATGGGTCCCAAATCTCCAGGTTCAAGGGCATCTTCCTACATCGAAAACATGCATGAGAAACCCAGAAGATGGTACACCGTGTGATGGGGAAAGGTTTCTAAAACGCACCTCATTTCTCACCTCCTTGTGCTCGTGTTCGCCATTCCAGCCACTTTACTAGCAATCTCCCTACTTGGAGCATCAGCACCTTTAACCTCCTGTTCCGTACAGGTTGCAATTTGTCCTGAGGATGAACGGGAAGACGGGAAACCAATGAGAGACTAGCTCTTGGTGTTGGGACAGTCACAGGTCACTCTATTTTCCCATCAGGAAGAAGAATTAAACACAGGCTCAGCCTGCCCCCCGGAACCAGAACAGGGCCTGAAGCCATCCTGCGCTTTTGCGGCCGGCTCCCAAAAAAGCGACTTGTAAAATGCAGCTTCAGGGCACTGCAATTCACAAACCTGCAGAGTTATAAATGATAACTCTCGTCCACAAATATATTGAGGGAAGGCAAAGAAGAGGATTTGAAATCAAGGCAGAATTGCAGGAAACAGATTTCAGGAGGTAGATGCGAATCGCCTTTAAAGCACATGAAAAGCGGCAAAACGTTGACAATGATGCCCTTGGCCAAAAAGGGCGTATACGTTTTTTCCTGAATATATTCAGGAAAAAACGCATACGCCCTTTTTGGCCAACCAAGCAACCTGGAAAGGCAAATCAGCGCTACAAAGAAGTCTCGCTTCCCATCGGTCAAAAGGGACATGCTGAAAAAAGTGTCAAAACCAGAAATGCAGGACAGGCCATGGAGAAATGGGAGCCTTGCTACACTGATGGGCGGGATGTAAATTGCCAACAGCCACTCTGGAGAAGTGTACGGTGTGTCCTGAAACATCTAAAAAACACAGCTTAGAGAGCATAGGGCACTTCCACGCATGGGGGGATAAAGTGGGAAAATTGAAAATCAGCAAGACACAAGCACCCCAAAGTTTAGGGCTGCTCTGTTGACAAGGACCTCCACTTCATTCCTCCTTAAATATCCCAGGAAAGCGAAAAATGGATAAAAAAGTTGTGGTCCTTATGTACAATGGAATATCACTCAGCCATGAAATCAATGTCATAAGGCTAGTAGCAGCATGATGAGTGGATTTAGGTAAGACGATTCTAAGTGAAATAAGTCACACAGAAAAGGACACTTCTCATAAGGTGTCACTTATAGAGGGAATGTAAAAACCGTTACACTTGAACTGAATTACAAAACAGAACAGAGTCACACATGCAGAAAACACACTATGGCTGCTTAACGGGAAAGGTGAGGTGGGGTGATACATAAAACAAGAGTTTCAAATTAGCTCAGATACCGTTCCATAAACCCAATATGGAATAGACAAGACCTACTCCTTGCTCAGAGAACTGGACTCAACACGCCCGATTCACCGCACAAGAATATATCTGACTAGTAATAATCTTAAAACCTATGTATTGATATCTCTCTGTTAGTGTGTCAAGTGGGTGTAAAGCGGCCTAAACACAGCCGTGAAAAGCAGCTAAACCCCATTATAAAAATAAATTACTTTTAAAAACCCATGAAACAAAGACAGGGAAAGAGAGAGAAATTCTTACACAATTCGTTCGGGGGCTGTGATGCAACCTGGATTGACCATATCTAGACCCACAGCTGGATGAGACATAAGGGTGGACACTCTTGGGGCTGAGAGGTTTGGTGAGGTTGGGTGAGCAAACGCAGACCCTTTAAAGTAATACTGCGTGCTACCCATCGCATGGGTCCCAAATCTCCAGGTTCAAGGGCATCTTCCTACATCGAAAACATGCATGAGAAACCCAGAATATGGTACACCGTGTGATGGGGAAAGGTTTCTAAAATGCACCTCATTTCTCATCTCCTTGTGCTCGTGTTCGCCATTCCAGCCACTTTACTAGCAATCTCCCTACTTGGAGCATCAGCACCTTTAACCTCCTGTTCCGTACAGGTTGCAATTTGTCCTGAGGATGAACGGGAAGACGGGGAACCAATGAGAGACTAGCTCTTGGTGTTGGGACAGGCACAGGTCACTCTATTTTCCCATCAGGAAGAAGAATTAACCACAGGCTCAGCCTGCCCCCCGGAACCAGAACAGGGCCTGAAGCCATCCTGCGCTTTTGCGGCCGGCTCCCAAAAAACCGACTTGTAAAATGGAGCTTCAGGGCACTGCAATTCACAAACCTGCAGAGTTATAAATGATAACTCTCGTCCACAAATATATTGAGGGAAGGCAGAGAAGAGGATTTGAAATCAAGGCAGAATTGCAGGAAACAGATTTCAGGAGGTAGATTCGAATCGCCTTTAAAGCACATGAAAAGCGGCAAAACGTTGACAATGATGCCCTTGGCCAAAAAGGGCGTATGCGTTTTTTCCTGAATATATTCAGGAAAAAACGCATACGCCCTTTTTGGCCAACCAAGCAACCTGGAAAGGCAAATCAGCGCTACAAAGAAGTCTCGCTTCCCATCGGTCAAAAGGGACATGCTGAAAAAGGTGTCAAAACCAGAAATGCAGGACAGGCCATGGAGAAATGGGAGCCTTGCTACACTGATGGGCGGGATGTAAATTGCCAACAGCCACTCTGGAGAAGTGTACGGTGTGTCCTGAAACATCTAAAAAACACAGCTTAGAGAGCATAGGGCACTTCCACGCATGGGGGGATAAAGTGGGAAAATTGAAAATCAGCAAGACACAAGCACCCCAAAGTTTAGGGCTGCTCTGTTGACAAGGACCTCCACTTCCTTCCACCTTAAATATCCCAGGAAAGCGAAAAATGGATAAAAAAGTTGTGGTCCTTATGTACAATGGAATATCACTCAGCCATGAAATCAATGTCATAAGGCTAGTAGCAGCATGATGAGTGGATTTAGGTAAGACGATTCTAAGTGAAATAAGTCACACAGAAAAGGACACTTCTCATAAGGTGTCACTTATAGAGGGAATGTAAAAACCGTTACACTTGAACTGAATTACAAAACAGAACAGAGTCACACATGCAGAAAACACACTATGGCTGCTTAACGGGAAAGGTGAGGTGGGGTGATACATAAAACAAGAGTTTCAAATTAGCTCAGATACCGTTCCATAAACCCAATATGGAATAGACAAGACCTACTCCTTGCTCAGAGAACTGGACTCAACACGCCCGATTCACCGCACAAGAATATATCTGACTAGTAATAATCTTAAAACCTATGTATTGATATCTCTCTGTTAGTGTGTCAAGTGGGTGTAAAGCGGCCTAAACACAGCCGTGAAAAGCAGCTAAACCCCATTATAAAAATAAATTACTTTTAAAAACCCATGAAACAAAGACAGGGAAAGAGAGAGAAATTCTTACACAATTCGTTCGGGGGCTGTGATGCAACCTGGATTGACCATATCTAGACCCACAGCTGGATGAGACATAAGGGTGGACACTCTTGGGGCTGAGAGGTTTGGTGAGGTTGGGTGAGCAAACGCAGACCCTTTAAAGTAATTCTGCGTGCTACCCATCGCATGGGTCCCAAATCTCCAGGTTCAAGGGCATCTTCCTACATCGAAAACATGCATGAGAAACCCAGAATATGGTACACCGTGTGATGGGGAAAGGTTTCTAAAATGCACCTCATTTCTCATCTCCTTGTGCTCATGTTCGCCATTCCAGCCACTTTACTAGCAATCTCCCTACTTGGAGCATCAGCACCTTTAACCTCCTGTTCCGTACAGGTTGCAATTTGTCCTGAGGATGAACGGGAAGACGGGGAACCAATGAGAGACTAGCTCTTGGTGTTGGGACAGGCACAGGTCACTCTATTTTCCCATCAGGAAGAAGAATTAACCACAGGCTCAGCCTGCCCCCCGGAACCAGAACAGGGCCTGAAGCCATCCTGCGCTTTTGCGGCCGGCTCCCAAAAAACCGACTTGTAAAATGGAGCTTCAGGGCACTGCAATTCACAAACCTGCAGAGTTATAAATGATAACTCTCGTCCACAAATATATTGAGGGAAGGCAAAGAAGAGGATTTGAAATCAAGGCAGAATTGCAGGAAACAGATTTCAGGAGGTAGATTCGAATCGCCTTTAAAGCACATGAAAAGCGGCAAAACGTTGACAATGATGCCCTTGGCCAAAAAGGGCGTATGCGTTTTTTCCTGAATATATTCAGGAAAAAACGCATACGCCCTTTTTGGCCAACCAAGCAACCTGGAAAGGCAAATCAGCGCTACAAAGAAGTCTCGCTTCCCATCGGTCAAAAGGGACATGCTGAAAAAGTTGTCAAAACCAGAAATGCAGGACAGGCCATGGAGAAATGGGAGCCTTGCTACACTGATGGGCGGGATGTAAATTGCCAACAGCCACTCTGGAGAAGTGTACGGTGTGTCCTGAAACATCTAAAAAACACAGCTTAGAGAGCATAGGGCACTTCCACGCATGGGGGGATAAAGTGGGAAAATTGAAAATCAGCAAGACACAAGCACCCCAAAGTTTAGGGCTGCTCTGTTGACAAGGACCTCCACTTCCTTCCACCTTAAATATCCCAGGAAAGCGAAAAATGGATAAAAAAGTTGTGGTCCTTATGTACAATGGAATATCACTCAGCCATGAAATCAATGTCATAAGGCTAGTAGCAGCATGATGAGTGGATTTAGGTAAGACGATTCTAAGTGAAATAAGTCACACAGAAAAGGACACTTCTCATAAGGTGTCACTTATAGAGGGAATGTAAAAACCGTTACACTTGAACTGAATTACAAAACAGAACAGAGTCACACATGCAGAAAACACACTATGGCTGCTTAACGGGAAAGGTGAGGTGGGGTGATACATAAAACAAGAGTTTCAAATTAGCTCAGATACCGTTCCATAAACCCAATATGGAATAGACAAGACCTACTCCTTGCTCAGAGAACTGGACTCAACACGCCCGATTCACCGCACAAGAATATATCTGACTAGTAATAATCTTAAAACCTATGTATTGATATCTCTCTGTTAGTGTGTCAAGTGGGTGTAAAGCGGCCTAAACACAGCCGTGAAAAGCAGCTAAACCCCATTATAAAAATAAATTACTTTTAAAAACCCATGAAACAAAGACAGGGAAAGAGAGAGAAATTCTTACACAATTCGTTCGGGGGCTGTGATGCAACCTGGATTGACCATATCTAGACCCACAGCTGGATGAGACATAAGGGTGGACACTCTTGGGGCTGAGAGGTTTGGTGAGGTTGGGTGAGCAAACGCAGACCCTTTAAAGTAATTCTGCGTGCTACCCATCGCATGGGTCCCAAATCTCCAGGTTCAAGGGCATCTTCCTACATCGAAAACATGCATGAGAAACCCAGAATATGGTACACCGTGTGATGGGGAAAGGTTTCTAAAATGCACCTCATTTCTCATCTCCTTGTGCTCATGTTCGCCATTCCAGCCACTTTACTAGCAATCTCCCTACTTGGAGCATCAGCACCTTTAACCTCCTGTTCCGTACAGGTTGCAATTTGTCCTGAGGATGAACGGGAAGACGGGGAACCAATGAGAGACTAGCTCTTGGTGTTGGGACAGGCACAGGTCACTCTATTTTCCCATCAGGAAGAAGAATTAACCACAGGCTCAGCCTGCCCCCCGGAACCAGAACAGGGCCTGAAGCCATCCTGCGCTTTTGCGGCCGGCTCCCAAAAAACCGACTTGTAAAATGGAGCTTCAGGGCACTGCAATTCACAAACCTGCAGAGTTATAAATGATAACTCTCGTCCACAAATATATTGAGGGAAGGCAAAGAAGAGGATTTGAAATCAAGGCAGAATTGCAGGAAACAGATTTCAGGAGGTAGATTCGAATCGCCTTTAAAGCACATGAAAAGCGGCAAAACGTTGACAATGATGCCCTTGGCCAAAAAGGGCGTATGCGTTTTTTCCTGAATATATTCAGGAAAAAACGCATACGCCCTTTTTGGCCAACCAAGCAACCTGGAAAGGCAAATCAGCGCTACAAAGAAGTCTCGCTTCCCATCGGTCAAAAGGGACATGCTGAAAAAGTTGTCAAAACCAGAAATGCAGGACAGGCCATGGAGAAATGGGAGCCTTGCTACACTGATGGGCGGGATGTAAATTGCCAACAGCCACTCTGGAGAAGTGTACGGTGTGTCCTGAAACATCTAAAAAACACAGCTTAGAGAGCATAGGGCACTTCCACGCATGGGGGGATAAAGTGGGAAAATTGAAAATCAGCAAGACACAAGCACCCCAAAGTTTAGGGCTGCTCTGTTGACAAGGACCTCCACTTCCTTCCACCTTAAATATCCCAGGAAAGCGAAAAATGGATAAAAAAGTTGTGGTCCTTATGTACAATGGAATATCACTCAGCCATGAAATCAATGTCATAAGGCTAGTAGCAGCATGATGAGTGGATTTAGGTAAGACGATTCTAAGTGAAATAAGTCACACAGAAAAGGACACTTCTCATAAGGTGTCACTTATAGAGGGAATGTAAAAACCGTTACACTTGAACTGAATTACAAAACAGAACAGAGTCACACATGCAGAAAACACACTATGGCTGCTTAACGGGAAAGGTGAGGTGGGGTGATACATAAAACAAGAGTTTCAAATTAGCTCAGATACCGTTCCATAAACCCAATATGGAATAGACAAGACCTACTCCTTGCTCAGAGAACTGGACTCAACACGCCCGATTCACCGCACAAGAATATATATGACTAGTAATAATCTTAAAACCTATGTATTGATATCTCTCTGTTAGTGTGTCAAGTGGGTGTAAAGCGGCCTAAACACAGCCGTGAAAAGCAGCTAAACCCCATTATAAAAATAAATTACTTTTAAAAACCCATGAAACAAAGACAGGGAAAGAGAGAGAAATTCTTACACAATTCGTTCGGGGGCTGTGATGCAACCTGGATTGACCATATCTAGACCCACAGCTGGATGAGACATAAGGGTGGACACTCTTGGGGCTGAGAGGTTTGGTGAGGTTGGGTGAGCAAACGCAGACCCTTTAAAGTAATACTGCGTGCTACCCATCGCATGATTCCCAAATCTCCAGGTTCAAGGGCATCTTCCTACATCGAAAACATGCATGAGAAACCCAGAATATGGTACACCGTGTGATGGGGAAAGGTTTCTAAAACGCACCGCATTTCTCATCTCCTTGTGCTCGGGTTCGCCATTCCAGCCACTTTACTAGCAATCTCCCTACTTGGAGCATCAGCACCTTTAACCTCCTGTTCCGTACAGGTTGCAATTTGTCCTGAGGATGAACGGGAAGACGGGGAACCAATGAGAGACTAGCTCTTGATGTTGGGACAGGCACAGGTCACTCTATTTTCCCATCAGGAAGAATTAACCACAGGCTCAGCCTGCCCCCCGGAACCAGAACAGGGCCTGAAGCCATCCTGCGCTTTTGCGGCCGGTTCCCAAAAAACCGACTTGTAAAATGGAGCTTCAGGGCACTGCAATTCACAAACCTGCAGAGTTATAAATGATAACTCTCGTCCACAAATATATTGAGGGAAGGCAAAGAAGAGGATTTGAAATCAAGGAAGAATTGCAGGAAACAGATTTCAGGAGGTAGATTCGAATCGCCTTTAAAGCACATGAAAAGCGGCAAAACGTTGACAATGATGCCCTTGGCCAAAAAGGGCGTATGCGTTTTTTCCTGAATATATTCAGGAAAAAACGCATACGCCCTTTTTGGCCAACCAAGCAACCTGGAAAGGCAAATCAGCGCTACAAAGAAGTCTCGCTTCCCATCGGTCAAAAGGGACATGCTGAAAAAGTTGTCAAAACCAGAAATGCAGGACAGGCCATGGAGAAATGGGAGCCTTGCTACACTGATGGGCGGGATGTAAATTGCCAACAGCCACTCTGGAGAAGTGTACGGTGTGTCCTGAAACATCTAAAAAACACAGCTTAGAGAGCATAGGGAACCTCCACGCATGGGGGGATAAAGTGGGAAAATTGAAAATCAGCAAGACACAAGCACCCCAAAGTTTAGGGCTGCTCTGTTGACAAGGACCTCCACTTCATTCCACCTTAAATATCCCAGGAAAGCGAAAAATGGATAAAAAATTTGTGATCCTTATGTACAATGGAATATCACTCAGCCATGAAATCAATGTCATAAGGCTAGTAGCAGCATGATGAGTGGATTTAGGTAAGACGATTCTAAGTGAAATAAGTCACACAGAAAAGGACACTTCTCATAAGGTGTCACTTATAGAGGGAATGTAAAAACCGTTACACTTGAACTGAATTACAAAACAGAACAGAGTCACACATGCAGAAATCACACTATGGCTGCTTAACGGGAAAGGTGAGGTGGGGTGATACATAAAACAAGAGTTTCAAATTAGCTCAGATACCGTTCCATAAACCCAATATGGAATAGACAAGACCTACTCCTTGCTCAGAGAACTGGACTCAACACGCCCGATTCACCGCACAAGAATATATCTGACTAGTAATAATCTTAAAACCTATGTATTGATATCTCTCTGTTAGTGTGTCAAGTGGGTGTAAAGCGGCCTAAACACAGCCGTGAAAAGCAGCTAAACCCCATTATAAAAATAAATTACTTTTAAAAACCCATGAAACAAAGACAGGGAAAGAGAGAGAAATTCTTACACAATTCGTTCAGGGGCTGTGATGCAACCTGGATTGACCATATCTAGACCCACAGCTGGATGAGACATAAGGGTGGACACTCTTGGGGCTGAGAGGTTCGGTGAGGTTGGGTGAGCAAACGCAGACCCTTTAAAGTAATACTGCGTGCTACCCATCGCATGGGTCCCAAATCTCCAGGTTCAAGGGCATCTTCCTACATCGAAAACATGCATGAGAAACCCAGAAGATGGTACACCGTGTGATGGGGAAAGGTTTCTAAAACGCACCTCATTTCTCATCTCCTTGTGCTCGGGTTCGCCATTCCAGCCACTTTACTAGCAATCTCCCTACTTGGAGCATCAGCACCTTTAACCTCCTGTTCCGTACAGGTTGCAATTTGTCCTGAGGATGAACGGGAAGACGGGGAACCAATGAGAGACTAGCTCTTGGTGTTGGGACAGGCACAGGTCACTCTATTTTCCCATCAGGAAGAAGAATTAACCACAGGCTCAGCCTGCCCCCCGGAACCAGAACAGGGCCTGAAGCCATCCTGCGCTTTTGCGGCCGGCTCCCAAAAAACCGACTTGTAAAATGGAGCTTCAGGGCACTGCAATTCACAAACCTGCAGAGTTATAAATGATAACTCTCGTCCACAAATATATTGAGGGAAGGCAGAGAAGAGGATTTGAAATCAAGGCAGAATTGCTGGAAACAGATTTCAGGAGGTAGATTCGAATCGCCTTTAAAGCACATGAAGAGCGGCAAAACTTTGACAATGATGCCCTTGGCCAAAAAGGGCGTATGCGTTTTTTCCTGAATATATTCAGGAAAAAACGCATACGCCCTTTTTGGCCAACCAAGCAACCTGGAAAGGCAAATCAGCGCTACAAAGAAGTCTCGCTTCCCATCGGTCAAAAGGGACATGCTGAAAAAGGTGTCAAAACCAGAAATGCAGGACAGGCCATGGAGAAATGGGAGCCTTGCTACACTGATGGGCGGGATGTAAATTGCAAACAGCCACTCTGGAGAAGTGTACGGTGTGTCCTGAAACATCTAAAAAACACAGCTTAGAGAGCATAGGGCACTTCCACGCATGGGGGGATAAAGTGGGAAAATTGAAAATCAGCAAGACACAAGCACCCCAAAGTTTAGGGCTGCTCTGTTGACAAGGACCTCCACTTCCTTCCACCTTAAATATCCCAGGAAAGCGAAAAATGGATAAAAAAGTTGTGGTCCTTATGTACAATGGAATATCACTCAGCCATGAAATCAATGTCATAAGGCTAGTAGCAGCATGATGAGTGGATTTAGGTAAGACGATTCTAAGTGAAATAAGTCACACAGAAAAGGACACTTCTCATAAGGTGTCACTTATAGAGGGAATGTAAAAACCGTTACACTTGAACTGAATTACAAAACAGAACAGAGTCACACATGCAGAAAACACACTATGGCTGCTTAACGCGAAAGGTGAGGTGGGGTGATACATAAAACAAGAGTTTCAAATTAGCTCAGATACCGTTCCATAAACCCAATATGGAATAGACAAGACCTACTCCTTGCTCAGAGAACTGGACTCAACACGCCCGATTCACCGCACAAGAATATATCTGACTAGTAATAATCTTAAAACCTATGTATTGATATCTCTCTGTTAGTGTGTCAAGTGGGTGTAAAGCGGCCTAAACACAGCCGTGAAAAGCAGCTAAACCCCATTATAAAAATAAATTACTTTTAAAAACCCATGAAACGAAGACAGGGAAAGAGAGAGAAATTCTTACACAATGCGTTCAGGGGCTGTGATGCAACCTGGATTGACCATATCTAGACCCACAGCTGGATGAGACATAAGGGTGGACACTCTTGGGGCTGAGAGTTTTGGTGAGGTTGGGTGAGCAAACGCAGACCCTTTAAAGTAATACTGCGTGCTACCCATCGCATGGGTCCCAAATCTCCAGGTTCAAGGGCATCTTCCTACATCGAAAACATGCATGAGAAACCCAGAAGATGGTACACCGTGTGATGGGGAAAGGTTTCTAAAACGCACCTCATTTCTCACCTCCTTGTGCTCGGGTTCGCCATTCCAGCCACTTTACTAGCAATCTCCCTACTTGGAGCATCAGCACCTTTAACCTCCTGTTCCGTACAGGTTGCAATTTGTCCTGAGGATGAACGGGAAGACGGGAAACCAATGAGAGACTAGCTCTTGGTGTTGGGATAGTCACAGGTCACTCTATTTTCCCATCAGGAAGAAGAATTAACCACAGGCTCAGCCTGCCCCCCGGAACCAGAACAGGGCCTGAAGCCATCCTGCGCTTTTGCGGCCGGCTCCCAAAAAAGCGACTTGTAAAATGCAGCTTCAGGGCACTGCAATTCACAAACCTGCAGAGTTATAAATGATAACTCTCGTCCACAAATATATTGAGGGAAGGCAAAGAAGAGGATTTGAAATCAAGGCAGAATTGCAGGAAACAGATTTCAGGAGGTAGATTCGAATCGCCCTTAAAGCACATGAAAAGCGGCAAAACGTTGACAATGATGACCTTGGCCAAAAAGGGCGTATGCGTTTTTTCCTGAATATATTCAGGAAAAAACGCATACGCCCTTTTTGGCCAACCAAGCAACCTGGAAAGGCAAATCAGCGCTACAAAGAAGTCTCGCTTCCCATCGGTCAAAAGGGCCATGCTGAAAAAAGTGTCAAAACCAGAAATGCAGGACAGGCCATGGAGAAATGGGAGCCTTGCTACACTGATGGGCGGGATGTAAATTGCCAACAGCCACTCTGGAGAAGTGTACGGTGTGTCCTGAAACATCTAAAAAACACAGCTTAGAGAGCATAGGGCACTTCCACGCATGGGGGGATAAAGTGGGAAAATTGAAAATCAGCAAGACACAAGCACCCCAAAGTTTAGGGCTGCTCTGTTGACAAGGACCTCCACTTCCTTCCACCTTAAATATCCCAGGAAAGCGAAAAATGGATAAAAATGTTGTGGTCCTTATGTACAATGGAATATCACTCAGCCATGAAATCAATGTCATAAGGCTAGTAGCAGCATGATGAGTGGATTTAGGTAAGACGATTCTAAGTGAAATAAGTCACACAGAAAAGGACACTTCTCATAAGGTGTCACTTATAGAGGGAATGTAAAAACCGTTACACTTGAACTGAATTACAAAACAGAACAGAGTCACACATGCAGAAAACACACTATGGCTGCTTAAAGGGAAAGGTGAGGTGGGGTGATACATAAAACAAGAGTTTCAAATTAGCTCAGATACCGTTCCATAAACCCAATATGGAATAGACAAGACCTACTCCTTGCTCAGAGAACTGGACTCAACACGCCCGATTCACCGCACAAGAATATATCTGACTAGTAATAATCTTAAAACCTATGTATTGATATCTCTCTGTTAGTGTGTCAAGTGGGTGTAAAGCGGCCTAAACACAGCCGTGAAAAGCAGCTAAACCCCATTATAAAAATAAATTACTTTTAAAAACCCATGAAACAAAGACAGGGAAAGAGAGAGAAATTCTTACACAATTCGTTCAGGGGCTGTGATGCAACCTGGATTGACCATATCTAGACCCACAGCTGGATGAGACATAAGGGTGGACACTCTTGGGGCTGAGAGTTTTGGTGAGGTTGGGTGAGCAAACGCAGACCCTTTAAAGTAATACTGCGTGCTACCCATCGCATGGGTCCCAAATCTCCAGGTTCAAGGGCATCTTCCTACATCGAAAACATGCATGAGAAACCCAGAAGATGGTACACCGTGTGATGGGGAAAGGTTTCTAAAACGCACCGCATTTCTCATCTCCTTGTGCTCGGGTTCGCCATTCCAGCCACTTTACTAGCAATCTCCCTACTTGGAGCATCAGCACCTTTAACCTCCTGTTCCGTACAGGTTGCAATTTGTCCTGAGGATGAACGGGAAGACGGGGAACCAATGAGAGACTAGCTCTTGGTGTTGGGACAGGCACAGGTCACTCAATTTTCCCATCAGGAAGAAGAATTAACCACAGGCTCAGCCTGCCCCCCGGAACCAGAACAGGGCCTGAAGCCATCCTGCGCTTTTGCGGCCGACTCCCAAAAAAGCGACTTGTAAAATGGAGCTTCAGGGCACTGCAATTCACAAACCTGCAGAGTTATAAATGATAACTCTCGTCCACAAATATATTGAGGGAAGGCAAAGAAGAGGATTTGAAATCAAGGCAGAATTGCAGGAAACAGATTTCAGGAGGTAGATTCGAATCGCCTTTAAAGCACATGAAAAGCGGCAAAACGTTGACAATGATGCCCTTGGCCAAAAAGGGCGTATGCGTTTTTTCCTCAATACATTCAGGAAAAAACGCATACGCCCTTTTTGGCCAACCAAGCAACCTGGAAAGGCAAATCAGCGCTACAAAGAAGTCTCGCTTCCCATCGGTCAAAAGGGACATGCTGAAAAAGTTGTCAAAACCAGAAATGCAGGACAGGCCATGGAGAAATGGGAGCCTTGCTACACTGATGGGCGGGATGTAAATTGCCAACAGCCACTCTGGAGAAGTGTACGGTGTGTCCTGAAACATCTAAAAAACACAGCTTAGAGAGCATAGGGCACTTCCACGCATGGGGGGATAAAGTGGGAAAATTGAAAATCAGCAAGACACAAGCACCCCAAAGTTTAGGGCTGCTCTGTTGACAAGGACCTCCACTTCATTCCACCTTAAATATCCCAGGAAAGCGAAAAATGGATAAAAAAGTTGTGGTCCTTATGTACAATGGAATATCACTCAGCCATGAAATCAATGTCATAAGGCTAGTAGCAGCATGATGAGTGGATTTAGGTAAGACGATTCTAAGTGAAATAAGTCACACAGAAAAGGACACTTCTCATAAGGTGTCACTTATAGAGGGAATGTAAAAACCGTTACACTTGAACTGAATTACAAAACAGAACAGAGTCACACATGCAGAAAACACACTATGGCTGCTTAACGGGAAAGGTGAGGTGGGGTGATACATAAAACAAGAGTTTCAAATTAGCTCAGATACCGTTCCATAAACCCAATATGGAATAGACAAGACCTACTCCTTGCTCAGAGAACTGGACTCAACACGCCCGATTCACCGCACAAGAATATATCTGACTAGTAATAATTTTAAAACCTATGTATTGATATCTCTCTGTTAGTGTGTCAAGTGGGTGTAAAGCGGCATAAACACAGCCGTGAAAAGCAGCTAAACCCCATTATAAAAATAAATTACTTTTAAAAACCCATGAAACAAAGACAGGGAAAGAGAGAGAAATTCTTACACAATTCGTTCAGGGGCTGTGATGCAACCTGGATTGACCATATCTAGACCCACAGCTGGATGAGACATAAGGGTGGACACTCTTGGGGCTGAGAGGTTTGGTGAGGTTGGGTGAGCAAACGCAGACCCTTTAAAGTAATACTGCGTGCTACCCATCGCATGGGTCCCAAATCTCCAGGTTCAAGGGCATCTTCCTACATCGAAAACATGCATGAGAAACCCAGAAGATGGTACACCGTGTGATGGGGAAAGGTTTCTAAAACGCACCGCATTTCTCATCTCCTTGTGCTCGGGTTCGCCATTCCAGCCACTTTACTAGCAATCTCCCTACTTGGAGCATCAGCACCTTTAACCTCCTGTTCCGTACAGGTTGCAATTTGTCCTGAGGATGAACGGGAAGACGGGGAACCAATGAGAGACTAGCTCTTGGTGTTGGGACAGGCACAGGTCACTCAATTTTCCCATCAGGAAGAAGAATTAACCACAGGCTCAGCCTGCCCCCCGGAACCAGAACAGGGCCTGAAGCCATCCTGCGCTTTTGCGGCCGACTCCCAAAAAAGCGACTTGTAAAATGGAGCTTCAGGGCACTGCAATTCACAAACCTGCAGAGTTATAAATGATAACTCTCGTCCACAAATATATTGAGGGAAGGCAAAGAAGAGGATTTGAAATCAAGGCAGAATTGCAGGAAACAGATTTCAGGAGGTAGATTCGAATCGCCTTTAAAGCACATGAAAAGCGGCAAAACGTTGACAATGATGCCCTTGGCCAAAAAGGGCGTATGCGTTTTTTCCTGAATATATTCAGGAAAAAACGCATACGCCCTTTTTGGCCAACCAAGCAACCTGGAAAGGCAAATCAGCGCTACAAAGAAGTCTCGCTTCCCATCGGTCAAAAGGGACATGCTGAAAAAGGTGTCAAAACCAGAAATGCAGGACAGGCCATGGAGAAATGGGAGCCTTGCTACACTGATGGGCGGGATGTAAATTGCCAACAGCCACTCTGGAGAAGTGTACGGTGTGTCCTGAAACATCTAAAAAACACAGCTTAGAGAGCATAGGGCACTTCCACGCATGGGGGGATAAAGTGGGAAAATTGAAAATCAGCAAGACACAAGCACCCCAAAGTTTAGGGCTGCTCTGTTGACAAGGACCTCCACTTCCTTCCACCTTAAATATCCCAGGAAAGCGAAAAATGGATAAAAATGTTGTGGTCCTTATGTACAATGGAATATCACTCAGCCATGAAATCAATGTCATAAGGCTAGTAGCAGCATGATGAGTGGATTTAGGTAAGACGATTCTAAGTGAAATAAGTCACACAGAAAAGGACACTTCTCATAAGGTGTCACTTATAGAGGGAATGTAAAAACCGTTACACTTGAACTGAATTACAAAACAGAACAGAGTCACACATGCAGAAAACACACTATGGCTGCTTAACGGGAAAGGTGAGGTGGGGTGATACATAAAACAAGAGTTTCAAATTAGCTCAGATACCGTTCCATAAACCCAATATGGAATAGACAAGACCTACTCCTTGCTCAGAGAACTGGACTCAACACGCCCGATTCACCGCACAAGAATATATCTGACTAGTAATAATCTTAAAACCTATGTATTGATATCTCTCTGTTAGTGTGTCAAGTGGGTGTAAAGCGGCCTAAACACAGCCGTGAAAAGCAGCTAAACCCCATTATAAAAATAAATTACTTTTAAAAACCCATGAAACGAAGACAGGGAAAGAGAGAGAAATTCTTACACAATTCGTTCAGGGGCTGTGATGCAACCTGGATTGACCATATCTAGACCCACAGCTGGATGAGACATAAGGGTGGACACTCTTGGGGCTGAGAGTTTTGGTGAGGTTGGGTGAGCAAACGCAGACCCTTTAAAGTAATACTGCGTGCTACCCATCGCATGGGTCCCAAATCTCCAGGTTCAAGGGCATCTTCCTACATCGAAAACATGCATGAGAAACCCAGAAGATGGTACACCGTGTGATGGGGAAAGGTTTCTAAAACGCACCTCATTTCTCACCTCCTTGTGCTCGGGTTCGCCATTCCAGCCACTTTACTAGCAATCTCCCTACTTGGAGCATCAGCAACTTTAACCTCCTGTTCCGTACAGGTTGCAATTTGTCCTGAGGATGAACGGGAAGACGGGAAACCAATGAGAGACTAGCTCTTGGTGTTGGGATAGTCACAGGTCACTCTATTTTCCCATCAGGAAGAAGAATTAACCACAGGCTCAGCCTGCCCCCCGGAACCAGAACAGGGCCTGAAGCCATCCTGCGCTTTTGCGGCCGGCTCCCAAAAAAGCGACTTGTAAAATGCAGCTTCAGGGCACTGCAATTCACAAACCTGCAGAGTTATAAATGATAACTCTCGTCCACAAATATATTGAGGGAAGGCAAAGAAGAGGATTTGAAATCAAGGCAGAATTGCAGGAAACAGATTTCAGGAGGTAGATTCGAATCGCCCTTAAAGCACATGAAAAGCGGCAAAACGTTGACAATGATGACCTTGGCCAAAAAGGGCGTATGCGTTTTTTCCTGAATATATTCAGGAAAAAACGCATACGCCCTTTTTGGCCAACCAAGCAACCTGGAAAGGCAAATCAGCGCTACAAAGAAGTCTCGCTTCCCATCGGTCAAAAGGGACATGCTGAAAAAGGTGTCAAAACCAGAAATGCAGGACAGGCCATGGAGAAATGGGAGCCTTGCTACACTGATGGGCGGGATGTAAATTGCCAACAGCCACTCTGAAGAAGTGTACGGTGTGTCCTGAAACATCTAAAAAACACAGCTTAGAGAGCATAGGGCACTTCCACGCATGGGGGGATAAAGTGGGAAAATTGAAAATCAGCAAGACACAAGCACCCCAAAGTTTAGGGCTGCTCTGTTGACAAGGACCTCCACTTCCTTCCACCTTAAATATCCCAGGAAAGCGAAAAATGGATAAAAATGTTGTGGTCCTTATGTACAATGGAATATCACTCAGCCATGAAATCAATGTCATAAGGCTAGTAGCAGCATGATGAGTGGATTTAGGTAAGACGATTCTAAGTGAAATAAGTCACACAGAAAAGGACACTTCTCATAAGGTGTCACTTATAGAGGGAATGTAAAAACCGTTACACTTGAACTGAATTACAAAACAGAACAGAGTCACACATGCAGAAAACACACTATGGCTGCTTAAAGGGAAAGGTGAGGTGGGGTGATACATAAAACAAGAGTTTCAAATTAGCTCAGATACCGTTCCATAAACCCAATATGGAATAGACAAGACCTACTCCTTGCTCAGAGAACTGGACTCAACACGCCCGATTCACCGCACAAGAATATATCTGACTAGTAATAATCTTAAAACCTATGTATTGATATCTCTCTGTTAGTGTGTCAAGTGGGTGTAAAGCGGCCTAAACACAGCCGTGAAAAGCAGCTAAACCCCATTATAAAAATAAATTACTTTTAAAAACCCATGAAACAAAGACAGGGAAAGAGAGAGAAATTCTTACACAATTCGTTCAGGGGCTGTGATGCAACCTGGATTGACCATATCTAGACCCACAGCTGGATGAGACATAAGGGTGGACACTCTTGGGGCTGAGAGTTTTGGTGAGGTTGGGTGAGCAAACGCAGACCCTTTAAAGTAATACTGCGTGCTACCCATCGCATGGGTCCCAAATCTCCAGGTTCAAGGGCATCTTCCTACATCGAAAACATGCATGAGAAACCCAGAAGATGGTACACCGTGTGATGGGGAAAGGTTTCTAAAACGCACCGCATTTCTCATCTCCTTGTGCTCGGGTTCGCCATTCCAGCCACTTTACTAGCAATCTCCCTACTTGGAGCATCGGCACCTTTAACCTCCTGTTCCGTACAGGTTGCAATTTGTCCTGAGGATGAACGGGAAGACCGGGAACCAATGAGAGACTAGCTCTTGGTGTTGGGACAGGCACAGGTCACTCTATTTTCCCATCAGGAAGAAGAATTAACCACAGGCTCAGCCTGCCCCCCGGAACCAGAACAAGGCCTGAAGCCATCCTGCGCTTTTGCGGCCAGCTCCCGAAAAAGCGATTTGTAAAATGGAGCTTCAGGGCACTGCAATTCACAAACCTGCAGAGTTATAAATGATAACTCTCGTCCACAAATGTATTGAGGGAAGGCAAAGAAGAGGATTTGAAATCAAGGCAGAATTGCAGGAAACAGATTTCAGGAGGTAGATTCGAATCGCCTTTAAAGCACATGAAAAGCGGCAAAACGTTGACAATGATGCCCTTGGCCAAAAAGGGCGTATGCGTTTTTTCCTGAATATATTCAGGAAAAAACGCATACGCCCTTTTTGGCCAACCAAGCAACCTGGAAAGGCAAATCAGCGCTACAAAGAAGTCTCGCTTCCCATCGGTCAAAAGGGCCATGCTGAAAAAAGTGTCAAAACCAGAAATGCAGGACAGGCCATGGAGAAATGGGAGCCTTGCTACACTGATGGGCGGGATGTAAATTGCCAACAGCCACTCTGGAGAAGTGTACGGTGTGTCCTGAAACATCTAAAAAACACAGCTTAGAGAGCATAGGGCACTTCCACGCATGGGGGGATAAAGTGGGAAAATTGAAAATCAGCAAGACACAAGCACCCCAATGTTTAGGGCTGCTCTGTTGACAAGGACCTCCACTTCCTTCCACCTTAAATATCCCAGGAAAGCGAAAAATGGATAAAAAAGTTGTGGTCCTTATGTACAATGGAATATCACTCAGCCATGAAATCAATGTCATAAGGCTAGTAGCAGCATGATGAGTGGATTTAGGTAAGACGATTCTAAGTGAAATAAGTCACACAGAAAAGGACACTTCTCATAAGGTGTCACTTATAGAGGGAATGTAAAAACCGTTACACTTGAACTGAATTACAAAACAGAACAGAGTCACACATGCAGAAAACACACTATGGCTGCTTAACGGGAAAGGTGAGGTGAGGTGATACATAAAACAAGAGTTTCAAATTAGCTCAGATACCGTTCCATAAACCCAATATGGAATAGACAAGACCTACTCCTTGCTCAGAGAACTGGACTCAACACGCCCGATTCACCGCACAAGAATATATCTGACTAGTAATAATCTTAAAACCTATATATTGATATCTCTCTGTTAGTGTGTCAAGTGGGTGTAAAGCGGCCTAAACACAGCCGTGAAAAGCAGCTAAACCCCATTATAAAAATAAATTACTTTTAAAAACCCATGAAACAAAGACAGGGAAAGAGAGAGAAATTCTTACACAATTCGTTCAGGGGCTGTGATGCAACCTGGATTGACCATAAATAGACCCACAGCTGGATGAGACATAAGGGTGGACACTCTTGGGGCTGAGAGGTTCGGTGAGGTTGGGTGAGCAAACGCAGACCCTTTAAAGTAATACTGCGTGTTACCCATCGCATGGGTCCCAAATCTCCAGGTTCAAGGGCATCTTCCTACATCGAAAACATGCATGAGAAACCCAGAAGATGGTACACCGTGTGATGGGGAAAGGTTTCTAAAACGCACCTCATTTCTCATCTCCTTGTGCTCGGGTTCGCCATTCCAGCCACTTTACTAGCAATCTCCCTACTTGGAGCATCAGCACCTTTAACCTCCTGTTCCGTACAGGTTGCAATTTGTCCTGAGGATGAACGGGAAGACGGGGAACCAATGAGAGACTAGCTCTTGGTGTTGGGACAGGCACAGGTCACTCTATTTTCCCATCAGGAAGAAGAATTAACCACAGGCTCAGCCTGCCCCCCGGAACCAGAACAGGGCCTGAAGCCATCCTGCGCTTTTGCGGCCGGCTCCCAAAAAAGCGACTTGTAAAATGCAGCTTCAGGGCACTGCAATTCACAAACCTGCAGAGTTATAAATGATAACTCTCGTCCACAAATATATTGAGGGAAGGCAAAGAAGAGGATTTGAAATCAAGGCAGAATTGCAGGAAACAGATTTCAGGAGGTAGATTCGAATCGCCCTTAAAGCACATGAAAAGCGGCAAAACGTTGACAATGATGACCTTGGCCAAAAAGGGCGTATGCGTTTTTTCCTGAATATATTCAGGAAAAAACGCATACGCCCTTTTTGGCCAACCAAGCAACCTGGAAAGGCAAATCAGCGCTACAAAGAAGTCTCGCTTCCCATCGGTCAAAAGGGACATGCTGAAAAAGGTGTCAAAACCAGAAATGCAGGACAGGCCATGGAGAAATGGGAGCCTTGCTACACTGATGGGCGGGATGTAAATTGCCAACAGCCACTCTGAAGAAGTGTACGGTGTGTCCTGAAACATCTAAAAAACACAGCTTAGAGAGCATAGGGCACTTCCACGCATGGGGGGATAAAGTGGGAAAATTGAAAATCAGCAAGACACAAGCACCCCAAAGTTTAGGGCTGCTCTGTTGACAAGGACCTCCACTTCCTTCCACCTTAAATATCCCAGGAAAGCGAAAAATGGATAAAAATGTTGTGGTCCTTATGTACAATGGAATATCACTCAGCCATGAAATCAATGTCATAAGGCTAGTAGCAGCATGATGAGTGGATTTAGGTAAGACGATTCTAAGTGAAATAAGTCACACAGAAAAGGACACTTCTCATAAGGTGTCACTTATAGAGGGAATGTAAAAACCGTTACACTTGAACTGAATTACAAAACAGAACAGAGTCACACATGCAGAAAACACACTATGGCTGCTTAAAGGGAAAGGTGAGGTGGGGTGATACATAAAACAAGAGTTTCAAATTAGCTCAGATACCGTTCCATAAACCCAATATGGAATAGACAAGACCTACTCCTTGCTCAGAGAACTGGACTCAACACGCCCGATTCACCGCACAAGAATATATCTGACTAGTAATAATCTTAAAACCTATGTATTGATATCTCTCTGTTAGTGTGTCAAGTGGGTGTAAAGCGGCCTAAACACAGCCGTGAAAAGCAGCTAAACCCCATTATAAAAATAAATTACTTTTAAAAACCCATTAAACAAAGACAGGGAAAGAGAGAGAAATTCTTACACAATTCGTTCAGGGGCTGTGATGCAACCTGGATTGACCATATCTAGACCCACAGCTGGATGAGACATAAGGGTGGACACTCTTGGGGCTGAGAGTTTTGGTGAGGTTGGGTGAGCAAACGCAGACCCTTTAAAGTAATACTGCGTGCTACCCATCGCATGGGTCCCAAATCTCCAGGTTCAAGGGCATCTTCCTACATCGAAAACATGCATGAGAAACCCAGAAGATGGTACACCGTGTGATGGGGAAAGGTTTCTAAAACGCACCGCATTTCTCATCTCCTTGTGCTCGGGTTCGCCATTCCAGCCACTTTACTAGCAATCTCCCTACTTGGAGCATCAGCACCTTTAACCTCCTGTTCCGTACAGGTTGCAATTTGTCCTGAGGATGAACGGGAAGACGGGGAACCAATGAGAGACTAGCTCTTGGTGTTGGGACAGGCACAGGTCACTCTATTTTCCCATCAGGAAGAAGAATTAACCACAGGCTCAGCCTGCCCCCCGGAACCAGAACAGGGCCTGAAGCCATCCTGCGCTTTTGCGGCCGGCTCCCAAAAAAGCGACTTGTAAAATGCAGCTTCAGGGCACTGCAATTCACAAACCTGCAGAGTTATAAATGATAACTCTCGTCCACAAATATATTGAGGGAAGGCAAAGAAGAGGATTTGAAATCAAGGCAGAATTGCAGGAAACAGATTTCAGGAGGTAGATTCGAATCGCCTTTAAAGCACATGAAAAGCGGCAAAACGTTGACAATGATGACCTTGGCCAAAAAGGGCGTATGCGTTTTTTCCTGAATATATTCAGGAAAAAACGCATACGCCCTTTTTGGCCAACCAAGCAACCTGGAAAGGCAAATCAGCGCTACAAAGAAGTCTCGCTTCCCATCGGTCAAAAGGGACATGCTGAAAAAGGTGTCAAAACCAGAAATGCAGGACAGGCCATGGAGAAATGGGAGCCTTGCTACACTGATGGGCGGGATGTAAATTGCCAACAGCCACTCTGAAGAAGTGTACGGTGTGTCCTGAAACATCTAAAAAACACAGCTTAGAGAGCATAGGGCACTTCCACGCATGGGGGGATAAAGTGGGAAAATTGAAAATCAGCAAGACACAAGCACCCCAAAGTTTAGGGCTGCTCTGTTGACAAGGACCTCCACTTCCTTCCACCTTAAATATCCCAGGAAAGCGAAAAATGGATAAAAATGTTGTGGTCCTTATGTACAATGGAATATCACTCAGCCATGAAATCAATGTCATAAGGCTAGTAGCAGCATGATGAGTGGATTTAGGTAAGACGATTCTAAGTGAAATAAGTCACACAGAAAAGGACACTTCTCATAAGGTGTCACTTATAGAGGGAATGTAAAAACCGTTACACTTGAACTGAATTACAAAACAGAACAGAGTCACACATGCAGAAAACACACTATGGCTGCTTAAAGGGAAAGGTGAGGTGGGGTGATACATAAAACAAGAGTTTCAAATTAGCTCAGATACCGTTCCATAAACCCAATATGGAATAGACAAGACCTACTCCTTGCTCAGAGAACTGGACTCAACACGCCCGATTCACCGCACAAGAATATATCTGACTAGTAATAATCTTAAAACCTATGTATTGATATCTCTCTGTTAGTGTGTCAAGTGGGTGTAAAGCGGCCTAAACACAGCCGTGAAAAGCAGCTAAACCCCATTATAAAAATAAATTACTTTTAAAAACCCATGAAACAAAGACAGGGAAAGAGAGAGAAATTCTTACACAATTCGTTCAGGGGCTGTGATGCAACCTGGATTGACCATATCTAGACCCACAGCTGGATGAGACATAAGGGTGGACACTCTTGGGGCTGAGAGTTTTGGTGAGGTTGGGTGAGCAAACGCAGACCCTTTAAAGTAATACTGCGTGCTACCCATCGCATGGGTCCCAAATCTCCAGGTTCAAGGGCATCTTCCTACATCGAAAACATGCATGAGAAACCCAGAAGATGGTACACCGTGTGATGGGGAAAGGTTTCTAAAACGCACCGCATTTCTCATCTCCTTGTGCTCGGGTTCGCCATTCCAGCCACTTTACTAGCAATCTCCCTACTTGGAGCATCGGCACCTTTAACCTCCTGTTCCGTACAGGTTGCAATTTGTCCTGAGGATGAACGGGAAGACCGGGAACCAATGAGAGACTAGCTCTTGGTGTTGGGACAGGCACAGGTCACTCTATTTTCCCATCAGGAAGAAGAATTAACCACAGGCTCAGCCTGCCCCCCGGAACCAGAACAAGGCCTGAAGCCATCCTGCGCTTTTGCGGCCAGCTCCCGAAAAAGCGATTTGTAAAATGGAGCTTCAGGGCACTGCAATTCACAAACCTGCAGAGTTATAAATGATAACTCTCGTCCACAAATGTATTGAGGGAAGGCAAAGAAGAGGATTTGAAATCAAGGCAGAATTGCAGGAAACAGATTTCAGGAGGTAGATTCGAATCACCTTTAAAGCACATGAAAAGCGGCAAAACGTTGACAATGATGCCCTTGGCCAAAAAGGGCGTATGCGTTTTTTCCTGAATATATTCAGGAAAAAACGCATACGCCCTTTTTGGCCAACCAAGCAACCTGGAAAGGCAAATCAGCGCTACAAAGAAGTCTCGCTTCCCATCGGTCAAAAGGGCCATGCTGAAAAAAGTGTCAAAACCAGAAATGCAGGACAGGCCATGGAGAAATGGGAGCCTTGCTACACTGATGGGCGGGATGTAAATTGCCAACAGCCACTCTGGAGAAGTGTACGGTGTGTCCTGAAACATCTAAAAAACACAGCTTAGAGAGCATAGGGCACTTCCACGCATGGGGGGATAAAGTGGGAAAATTGAAAATCAGCAAGACACAAGCACCCCAATGTTTAGGGCTGCTCTGTTGACAAGGACCTCCACTTCCTTCCACCTTAAATATCCCAGGAAAGCGAAAAATGGATAAAAAAGTTGTGGTCCTTATGTACAATGGAATATCACTCAGCCATGAAATCAATGTCATAAGGCTAGTAGCAGCATGATGAGTGGATTTAGGTAAGACGATTCTAAGTGAAATAAGTCACACAGAAAAGGACACTTCTCATAAGGTGTCACTTATAGAGGGAATGTAAAAACCGTTACACTTGAACTGAATTACAAAACAGAACAGAGTCACACATGCAGAAAACACACTATGGCTGCTTAACGGGAAAGGTGAGGTGAGGTGATACATAAAACAAGAGTTTCAAATTAGCTCAGATACCGTTCCATAAACCCAATATGGAATAGACAAGACCTACTCCTTGCTCAGAGAACTGGACTCAACACGCCCGATTCACCGCACAAGAATATATCTGACTAGTAATAATCTTAAAACCTATATATTGATATCTCTCTGTTAGTGTGTCAAGTGGGTGTAAAGCGGCCTAAACACAGCCGTGAAAAGCAGCTAAACCCCATTATAAAAATAAATTACTTTTAAAAACCCATGAAACAAAGACAGGGAAAGAGAGAGAAATTCTTACACAATTCGTTCAGGGGCTGTGATGCAACCTGGATTGACCATAAATAGACCCACAGCTGGATGAGACATAAGGGTGGACACTCTTGGGGCTGAGAGGTTCGGTGAGGTTGGGTGAGCAAACGCAGACCCTTTAAAGTAATACTGCGTGTTACCCATCGCATGGGTCCCAAATCTCCAGGTTCAAGGGCATCTTCCTACATCGAAAACATGCATGAGAAACCCAGAAGATGGTACACCGTGTGATGGGGAAAGGTTTCTAAAACGCACCTCATTTCTCATCTCCTTGTGCTCGGGTTCGCCATTCCAGCCACTTTACTAGCAATCTCCCTACTTGGAGCATCAGCACCTTTAACCTCCTGTTCCGTACAGGTTGCAATTTGTCCTGAGGATGAACGGGAAGACGGGGAACCAATGAGAGACTAGCTCTTGGTGTTGGGACAGGCACAGGTCACTCTATTTTCCCATCAGGAAGAAGAATTAACCACAGGCTCAGCCTGCCCCCCGGAACCAGAACAGGGCCTGAAGCCATCCTGCGCTTTTGCGGCCGGCTCCCAAAAAACCGACTTGTAAAATGGAGCTTCAGGGCACTGCAATTCACAAACCTGCAGAGTTATAAATGATAACTCTCGTCCACAAATATATTGAGGGAAGGCAAAGAAGAGGATTTGAAATCAAGGCAGAATTGCAGGAAACAGATTTCAGGAGGTAGATTCGAATCGCCTTTAAAGCACATGAAAAGCGGCAAAACGTTGACAATGATGCCCTTGGCCAAAAAGGGCGTATGCGTTTTTTCCTGAATATATTCAGGAAAAAACGCATACGCCCTTTTTGGCCAACCAAGCAACCTGGAAAGGCAAATCAGCGCTACAAAGAAGTCTCGCTTCCCATCGGTCAAAAGGGCCATGCTGAAAAAAGTGTCAAAACCAGAAATGCAGGACAGGCCATGGAGAAATGGGAGCCTTGCTACACTGATGGGCGGGATGTAAATTGCCAACAGCCACTCTGGAGAAGTGTACGGTGTGTCCTGAAACATCTAAAAAACACAGCTTAGAGAGCATAGGGCACTTCCACGCATGGGGGGATAAAGTGGGAAAATTGAAAATCAGCAAGACACAAGCACCCCAAAGTTTAGGGCTGCTCTGTTGACAAGGACCTCCACTTCATTCCACCTTAAATATCCCAGGAAAGCGAAAAATGGATAAAAAAGTTGTGGTCCTTATGTACAATGGAATATCACTCAGCCATGAAATCAATGTCATAAGGCTAGTAGCAGCATGATGAGTGGATTTAGGTAAGACGATTCTAAGTGAAATAAGTCACACAGAAAAGGACACTTCTCATAAGGTGTCACTTATAGAGGGAATGTAAAAACCGTTACACTTGAACTGAATTACAAAACAGAACAGAGTCACACATGCAGAAAACACACTATGGCTGCTTAACGGGAAAGGTGAGGTGGGGTGATACATAAAACAAGAGTTTCAAATTAGCTCAGATACCGTTCCATAAACCCAATATGGAATAGACAAGACCTACTCCTTGCTCAGAGAACTGGACTCAACACGCCCGATTCACCGCACAAGAATATATCTGACTAGTAATAATCTTAAAACCTATATATTGATATCTCTCTGTTAGTGTGTCAAGTGGGTGTAAAGCGGCCTAAACACAGCCGTGAAAAGCAGCTAAACCCCATTATAAAAATAAATTACTTTTAAAAACCCATGAAACAAAGACAGGGAAAGAGAGAGAAATTCTTACACAATTCGTTCAGGGGCTGTGATGCAACCTGGATTGACCATAAATAGACCCACAGCTGGATGAGACATAAGGGTGGACACTCTTGGGGCTGAGAGGTTCGGTGAGGTTGGGTGAGCAAACGCAGACCCTTTAAAGTAATACTGCGTGTTACCCATCGCATGGGTCCCAAATCTCCAGGTTCAAGGGCATCTTCCTACATCGAAAACATGCATGAGAAACCCAGAAGATGGTACACCGTGTGATGGGGAAAGGTTTCTAAAACGCACCTCATTTCTCATCTCCTTGTGCTCGGGTTCGCCATTCCAGCCACTTTACTAGCAATCTCCCTACTTGGAGCATCAGCACCTTTAACCTCCTGTTCCGTACAGGTTGCAATTTGTCCTGAGGATGAACGGGAAGACGGGGAACCAATGAGAGACTAGCTCTTGGTGTTGGGACAGGCACAGGTCACTCTATTTTCCCATCAGGAAGAAGAATTAACCACAGGCTCAGCCTGCCCCCCGGAACCAGAACAGGGCCTGAAGCCATCCTGCGCTTTTGCGGCCGGCTCCCAAAAAACCGACTTGTAAAATGGAGCTTCAGGGCACTGCAATTCACAAACCTGCAGAGTTATAAATGATAACTCTCGTCCACAAATATATTGAGGGAAGGCAAAGAAGAGGATTTGAAATCAAGGCAGAATTGCAGGAAACAGATTTCAGGAGGTAGATTCGAATCGCCTTTAAAGCACATGAAAAGCGGCAAAACGTTGACAATGATGCCCTTGGCCAAAAAGGGCGTATGCGTTTTTTCCTGAATATATTCAGGAAAAAACGCATACGCCCTTTTTGGCCAACCAAGCAACCTGGAAAGGCAAATCAGCGCTACAAAGAAGTCTCGCTTCCCATCGGTCAAAAGGGCCATGCTGAAAAAAGTGTCAAAACCAGAAATGCAGGACAGGCCATGGAGAAATGGGAGCCTTGCTACACTGATGGGCGGGATGTAAATTGCCAACAGCCACTCTGGAGAAGTGTACGGTGTGTCCTGAAACATCTAAAAAACACAGCTTAGAGAGCATAGGGCACTTCCACGCATGGGGGGATAAAGTGGGAAAATTGAAAATCAGCAAGACACAAGCACCCCAAAGTTTAGGGCTGCTCTGTTGACAAGGACCTCCACTTCATTCCACCTTAAATATCCCAGGAAAGCGAAAAATGGATAAAAAAGTTGTGGTCCTTATGTACAATGGAATATCACTCAGCCATGAAATCAATGTCATAAGGCTAGTAGCAGCATGATGAGTGGATTTAGGTAAGACGATTCTAAGTGAAATAAGTCACACAGAAAAGGACACTTCTCATAAGGTGTCACTTATAGAGGGAATGTAAAAACCGTTACACTTGAACTGAATTACAAAACAGAACAGAGTCACACATGCAGAAAACACACTATGGCTGCTTAACGGGAAAGGTGAGGTGGGGTGATACATAAAACAAGAGTTTCAAATTAGCTCAGATACCGTTCCATAAACCCAATATGGAATAGACAAGACCTACTCCTTGCTCAGAGAACTGGACTCAACACGCCCGATTCACCGCACAAGAATATATCTGACTAGTAATAATCTTAAAACCTATATATTGATATCTCTCTGTTAGTGTGTCAAGTGGGTGTAAAGCGGCCTAAACACAGCCGTGAAAAGCAGCTAAACCCAATTATAAATTAAATTACTTTTAAAAACCCATGAAACAAAGACAGGGAAAGAGAGAGAAATTCTTACACAATTCGTTCAGGGGCTGTGATGCAACCTGGATTGACCATATCTAGACCCACAGCTGGATGAGACATAAGGGTGGACACTCTTGGGGCTGAGAGGTTCGGTGAGGTTGGGTGAGCAAACGCAGACCCTTTAAAGTAATACTGCTTGTTACCCATCGCATGGGTCCCAAATCTCCAGGTTCAAGGGCATCTTCCTACATCGAAAACATGCATGAGAAACCCAGAAGATGGTACACCGTGTGATGGGGAAAGGTTTCTAAAACGCACCTCATTTCTCATCTCCTTGTGCTCGGGTTCGCCATTCCAGCCACTTTACTAGCAATCTCCCTACTTGGAGCATCAGCACCTTTAACCTCCTGTTCCGTACAGGTTGCAATTTGTCCTGAGGATGAACGGGAAGACGGGGAACCAATGAGAGACTAGCTCTTGGTGTTGGGACAGGCACAGGTCACTCTATTTTCCCATCAGGAAGAAGAATTAACCACAGGCTCAGCCTGCCCCCCGGAACCAGAACAGGGCCTGAAGCCATCCTGCGCTTTTGCGGCCGGCTCCCAAAAAACCGACTTGTAAAATGGAGCTTCAGGGCACTGCAATTCACAAACCTGCAGAGTTATAAATGATAACTCTCGTCCACAAATATATTGAGGGAAGGCAAAGAAGAGGATTTGAAATGAAGGCAGAATTGCAGGAAACAGATTTCAGGAGGTAGATTCGAATCGCCTTTAAAGCACATGAAAAGCGGCAAAACGTTGACAATGATGCCCTTGGCCAAAAAGGGCGTATGCGTTTTTTCCTGAATATATTCAGGAAAAAACGCATACGCCCTTTTTGGCCAACCAAGCAACCTGGAAAGGCAAATCAGCGCTACAAAGAAGTCTCGCTTCCCATCGGTCAAAAGGGCCATGCTGAAAAAAGTGTCAAAACCAGAAATGCAGGACAGGCCATGGAGAAATGGGAGCCTTGCTACACTGATGGGCGGGATGTAAATTGCCAACAGCCACTCTGGAGAAGTGTACGGTGTGTCCTGAAACATCTAAAAAACACAGCTTAGAGAGCATAGGGCACTTCCACGCATGGGGGGATAAAGTGGGAAAATTGAAAATCAGCAAGACACAAGCACCCCAAAGTTTAGGGCTGCTCTGTTGACAAGGACCTCCACTTCATTCCACCTTAAATATCCCAGGAAAGCGAAAAATGGATAAAAAAGTTGTGGTCCTTATGTACAATGGAATATCACTCAGCCATGAAATCAATGTCATAAGGCTAGTAGCAGCATGATGAGTGGATTTAGGTAAGACGATTCTAAGTGAAATAAGTCACACAGAAAAGGACACTTCTCATAAGGTGTCACTTATAGAGGGAATGTAAAAACCGTTACACTTGAACTGAATTACAAAACAGAACAGAGTCACACATGCAGAAAACACACTATGGCTGCTTAACGGGAAAGGTGAGGTGGGGTGATACATAAAACAAGAGTTTCAAATTAGCTCAGATACCGTTCCATAAACCCAATATGGAATAGACAAGACCTACTCCTTGCTCAGAGAACTGGACTCAACACGCCCGATTCACCGCACAAGAATATATCTGACTAGTAATAATCTTAAAACCTATGTATTGATATCTCTCTGTTAGTGTGTCAAGTGTGTGTAAGGTGGCATAAACACAGCCGTGAAAAGCAGCTAAACCCCATTATAAAAATAAATTACTTTTAAAAACCCATGAAACAAAGACAGGGAAAGAGAGAGAAATTCTTACACAATTCGTTCAGGGGCTGTGATGCAACCTGCATTGACTATATCTAGACCCACAGCTGGATGAGACATAAGGGTGGACACTCTTGGGGCTGAGAGGTTTGGTGAGGTTGGGTGAGCAAACGCAGACCCTTTAAAGTAATACTGCGTGCTACCCATCGCATGGGTCCCAAATCTCCAGGTTCAAGGGCATCTTCCTACATCGAAAACATGCATGAGAAACCCAGAAGATGGTACACCGTGTGATGGGGAAAGGTTTCTAAAATGCACCTCATTTCTCATCTCCATGTGCTCGTGTTCGCCATTCCAGCCACTTTACTAGCAATCTCCCTACTTGGAGCATCAGCACCTTTAACCTCCTGTTCCGTACAGGTTGCAATTTGTCCTGAGGATGAACGGGAAGACGGGGAACCAATGAGAGACTAGCTCTTGGTGTTGGGACAGGCACAGGTCACTCTATTTTCCCATCAGGAAGAAGAATTAACCACAGGCTCAGCCTGCCCCCCGGAACCAGAACAGGGCCTGAAGCCATCCTGCGCTTTTGCGGCCGGCTCCCAAAAAAGCGACTTGTAAAATGGAGCTTCAGGGCACTGCAATTCACAAACCTGCAGAGTTATAAATGATAACTCTCGTCCACAAATATATTGAGGGCAGGCAAAGAAGAGGATTTGAAATCAAGGCAGAATTGCAGGAAACAGATTTCAGGAGGTAGATTCGAATCGCCTTTAAAGCACATGAAAAGCAGCAAAACGTTGACAATGATGCCCTTGGCCAAAAAGGGCGTATGCGTTTTTTCCTGAATATATTCAGGAAAAAACGCATACGCCCTTTTTGGCCAACCAAGCAACCTGGAAAGGCAAATCAGCGCTACAAAGAAGTCTCGCTTCCCATCGGTCAAAAGGGACATGCTGAAAAAGTTGTCAAAACCAGAAATGCAGGACAGGCCATGGAGAAATGGGAGCCTTGCTACACTGATGGGCGGTATGTAAATTGCCAACAGCCACTCTGGAGAAGTGTACGGTGTGTCCTGAAACATCTAAAAAACACAGCTTAGAGAGCATAGGGCACTTCCACGCATGGGGGGATAAAGTGGGAAAATTGAAAATCAGCAAGACACAAGCACCCCAAAGTTTAGGGCTGCTCTGTTGACAAGGACCTCCACTTCCTTCCACCTTAAATATCCCAGGAAAGCGAAAAATGGATAAAAATGTTGTGGTCCTTATGTACAATGGAATATCACTCAGCCATGAAATCAATGTCATAAGGCTAGTAGCAGCATGATGAGTGGATTTAGGTAAGACGATTCTAAGTGAAATAAGTCACACAGAAAAGGACACTTCTCATAAGGTGTCACTTATAGAGGGAATGTAAAAACCGTTACACTTGAACTGAATTACAAAACAGAACAGAGTCACACATGCAGAAAACACACTATGGCTGCTTAACGGGAAAGGTGAGGTGGGGTGATACATAAAACAAGAGTTTCAAATTAGCTCAGATACCGTTCCATAAACCCAATATGGAATAGACAAGACCTACTCCTTGCTCAGAGAACTGGACTCAACACGCCCGATTCACCGCACAAGAATATATCTGACTAGTAATAATCTTAAAACCTATGTATTGATATCTCTCTGTTAGTGTGTCAAGTGTGTGTAAGGTGGCATAAACACAGCCGTGAAAAGCAGCTAAACCCCATTATAAAAATAAATTACTTTTAAAAACCCATGAAACAAAGACAGGGAAAGAGAGAGAAATTCTTACACAATTCGTTCAGGGGCTGTGATGCAACCTGCATTGACTATATCTAGACCCACAGCTGGATGAGACATAAGGGTGGACACTCTTGGGGCTGAGAGGTTTGGTGAGGTTGGGTGAGCAAACGCAGACCCTTTAAAGTAATACTGCGTGCTACCCATCGCATGGGTCCCAAATCTCCAGGTTCAAGGGCATCTTCCTACATCGAAAACATGCATGAGAAACCCAGAAGATGGTACACCGTGTGATGGGGAAAGGTTTCTAAAATGCACCTCATTTCTCATCTCCATGTGCTCGTGTTCGCCATTCCAGCCACTTTACTAGCAATCTCCCTACTTGGAGCATCAGCACCTTTAACCTCCTGTTCCGTACAGGTTGCAATTTGTCCTGAGGATGAACGGGAAGACGGGGAACCAATGAGAGACTAGCTCTTGGTGTTGGGACAGGCACAGGTCACTCTATTTTCCCATCAGGAAGAAGAATTAACCACAGGCTCAGCCTGCCCCCCGGAACCAGAACAGGGCCTGAAGCCATCCTGCGCTTTTGCGGCCGGCTCCCAAAAAAGCGACTTGTAAAATGGAGCTTCAGGGCACTGCAATTCACAAACCTGCAGAGTTATAAATGATAACTCTCGTCCACAAATATATTGAGGGCAGGCAAAGAAGAGGATTTGAAATCAAGGCAGAATTGCAGGAAACAGATTTCAGGAGGTAGATTCGAATCGCCTTTAAAGCACATGAAAAGCAGCAAAACGTTGACAATGATGCCCTTGGCCAAAAAGGGCGTATGCGTTTTTTCCTGAATATATTCAGGAAAAAACGCATACGCCCTTTTTGGCCAACCAAGCAACCTGGAAAGGCAAATCAGCGCTACAAAGAAGTCTCGCTTCCCATCGGTCAAAAGGGACATGCTGAAAAAGTTGTCAAAACCAGAAATGCAGGACAGGCCATGGAGAAATGGGAGCCTTGCTACACTGATGGGCGGTATGTAAATTGCCAACAGCCACTCTGGAGAAGTGTACGGTGTGTCCTGAAACATCTAAAAAACACAGCTTAGAGAGCATAGGGCACTTCCACGCATGGGGGGATAAAGTGGGAAAATTGAAAATCAGCAAGACACAAGCACCCCAAAGTTTAGGGCTGCTCTGTTGACAAGGACCTCCACTTCCTTCCACCTTAAATATCCCAGGAAAGCGAAAAATGGATAAAAATGTTGTGGTCCTTATGTACAATGGAATATCACTCAGCCATGAAATCAATGTCATAAGGCTAGTAGCAGCATGATGAGTGGATTTAGGTAAGACGATTCTAAGTGAAATAAGTCACACAGAAAAGGACACTTCTCATAAGGTGTCACTTATAGAGGGAATGTAAAAACCGTTACACTTGAACTGAATTACAAAACAGAACAGAGTCACACATGCAGAAAACACACTATGGCTGCTTAACGGGAAAGGTGAGGTGGGGTGATACATAAAACAAGAGTTTCAAATTAGCTCAGATACCGTTCCATAAACCCAATATGGAATAGACAAGACCTACTCCTTGCTCAGAGAACTGGACTCAACACGCCCGATTCACCGCACAAGTATATATCTGACTAGTAATAATCTTAAAACCTATGTATTGATATCTCTCTGTTAGTGTGTCAAGTGGGTGTAAAGCGGCCTAAACACAGCCGTGAAAAGCAGCTAAACCCCATTATAAAAATAAATTACTTTTAAAAACCCATGAAACAAAGACAGGGAAAGAGAGAGAAATTCTTACACAATTCGTTCAGGGGCTGTGATGCAACCTGGATTGACCATATCTAGACCCACAGCTGGATGAGACATAAGGGTGGACACTCTTGGGGCTGAGAGGTTTGGTGAGGTTGGGTGAGCAAATGCAGACCCTTTAAAGTAATACTGCGTGCTACCCATCGCATGGGTCCCAAATCTCCAGGTTCAAGGGCAACTTCCTACATCGAAAACATGCATGAGAAACCCAGAAGATGGTACACCGTGTGATGGGGAAAGGTTTCTAAAACGCACCTCATTTCTCACCTCCTTGTGCTCGGGTTCGCCATTCCAGCCACTTTACTAGCAATCTCCCTACTTGGAGCATCAGCACCTTTAACCTCCTGTTCCGTACAGGTTGCAATTTGTCCTGAGGATGAACCGGAAGACGGGGAACCAATGAGAGACTAGCTCTTGGTGTTGGGACAGGCACAGGTCACTCTATTTTCCCATCAGGAAGAAGAATTAACCACAGGCTCAGCCTGCCCCCCGGAACCAGAACAGGGCCTGAAGCCATCCTGCGCTTTTGCGGCTGGCTCCCAAAAAAGCGACTTGTAAAATGGAGCTTCAGGGCACTGCAATTCACAAACCTGCAGAGTTATAAATGATAACTCTCGTCCACAAATATATTGAGGGAAGGCAAAGAAGAGGATTTGAAATCAAGGCAGAATTGCAGGAAACAGATTTCAGGAGGTAGATTCGAATCGCCTTTAAAGCACATGAAAAGCGGCAAAACGTTGACAATGATGCCCTTGGCCAAAAAGGGCGTATGCGTTTTTTCCTCAATACATTCAGGAAAAAACGCATACGCCCTTTTTGGCCAACCAAGCAACCTGGAAAGGCAAATCAGCGCTACAAAGAAGTCTCGCTTCCCATCGGTCAAAAGGGACATGCTGAAAAAGTTGTCAAAACCAGAAATGCAGGACAGGCCATGGAGAAATGGGAGCCTTGCTACACTGATGGGCGGGATGTAAATTGCCAACAGCCACTCTGGAGAAGTGTACGGTGTGTCCTGAAACATCTAAAAAACACAGCTTAGAGAGCATAGGGCACTTCCACGCATGGGGGGATAAAGTGGGAAAATTGAAAATCAGCAAGACACAAGCACCCCAAAGTTTAGGGCTGCTCTGTTGACAAGGACCTCCACTTCCTTCCACCTTAAATATCCCAGGAAAGCGAAAAATGGATAAAAAAGTTGTGGTCCTTATGTACAATGGAATATCACTCAGCCATGAAATCAATGTCATAAGGCTAGTAGCAGCATGATGAGTGGATTTAGGTAAGACGATTCTAAGTGAAATAAGTCACACAGAAAAGGACACTTCTCCTAAGGTGTCACTTATAGAGGGAATGTAAAAACCGTTACACTTGAACTGAATTACAAAACAGAACAGAGTCACACATGCAGAAAACACACTATGGCTGCTTAACGGGAAAGGTGAGGTGGGGTGATACATAAAACAAGAGTTTCAAATTAGCTCAGATACCGTTCCATAAACCCAATATGGAATAGACAAGACCTACTCCTTGCTCAGAGAACTGGACTCAACACGCCCGATTCACCGCACAAGAATATATCTGACTAGTAATAATCTTAAAACCTATGTATTGATATCTCTCTGTTAGTGTGTCAAGTGGGTGTAAAGCGGCCTAAACACAGCCGTGAAAAGCAGCTAAACCCCATTATAAAAATAAATTACTTTTAAAAACCCATGAAACAAAGACAGGGAAAGAGAGAGAAATTCTTACACAATTCGTTCAGGGGCTGTGATGCAACCTGGATTGACCATATCTAGACCCACAGCTGGATGAGACATAAGGGTGGACACTCTTGGGGCTGAGAGGTTTGGTGAGGTTGGGTGAGCAAACGCAGACCCTTTAAAGTAATACTGCGTGCTACCCATCGCATGGGTCCCAAATCTCCAGGTTCAAGGGCATCTTCCTACATCGAAAACATGCATGAGAAACCCAGAAGATGGTACACCGTGTGATGGGGAAAGGTTTCTAAAACGCACCTCATTTCTCACCTCCTTGTGCTCGTGTTCGCCATTCCAGCCACTTTACTAGCAATCTCCCTACTTGGAGCATCAGCACCTTTAACCTCCTGTTCCGTACAGGTTGCAATTTGTCCTGAGGATGAACGGGAAGACGGGAAACCAATGAGAGACTAGCTCTTGGTGTTGGGACAGTCACAGGTCACTCTATTTTCCCATCAGGAAGAAGAATTAAACACAGGCTCAGCCTGCCCCCCGGAACCAGAACAGGGCCTGAAGCCATCCTGCGCTTTTGCGGCCGGCTCCCAAAAAAGCGACTTGTAAAATGCAGCTTCAGGGCACTGCAATTCACAAACCTGCAGAGTTATAAATGATAACTCTCGTCCACAAATATATTGAGGGAAGGCAAAGAAGAGGATTTGAAATCAAGGCAGAATTGCAGGAAACAGATTTCAGGAGGTAGATTCGAATCGCCTTTAAAGCACATGAAAAGCGGCAAAACGTTGACAATGATGCCCTTGGCCAAAAAGGGCGTATACGTTTTTTCCTGAATATATTCAGGAAAAAACGCATACGCCCTTTTTGGCCAACCAAGCAACCTGGAAAGGCAAATCAGCGCTACAAAGAAGTCTCGCTTCCCATCGGTCAAAAGGGCCATGCTGAAAAAAGTGTCAAAACCAGAAATGCAGGACAGGCCATGGAGAAATGGGAGCCTTGCTACACTGATGGGCGGGATGTAAATTGCCAACAGCCACTCTGGAGAAGTGTACGGTGTGTCCTGAAACATCTAAAAAACACAGCTTAGAGAGCATAGGGCACTTCCACGCATGGGGGGATAAAGTGGGAAAATTGAAAATCAGCAAGACACAAGCACCCCAAAGTTTAGGGCTGCTCTGTTGACAAGGACCTCCACTTCCTTCCACCTTAAATATCCCAGGAAAGCGAAAAATGGATAAAAAAGTTGTGGTCCTTATGTACAATGGAATATCACTCAGCCATGAAATCAATGTCATAAGGCTAGTAGCAGCATGATGAGTGGATTTAGGTAAGACGATTCTAAGTGAAATAAGTCACACAGAAAAGGACACTTCTCATAAGGTGTCACTTATAGAGGGAATGTAAAAACCGTTACACTTGAACTGAATTACAAAACAGAACAGAGTCACACATGCAGAAAACACACTATGGCTGCTTAACGGGAAAGGTGAGGTGGGGTGATACATAAAACAAGAGTTTCAAATTAGCTCAGATACCGTTCCATAAACCCAATATGGAATAGACAAGACCTACTCCTTGCTCAGAGAACTGGACACAACACGCCCGATTCACCGCACAAGAATATATCTGACTAGTAATAATCTTAAAACCTATGTATTGATATCTCTCTGTTAGTGTGTCAAGTGGGTGTAAAGCGGCCTAAACACAGCCGTGAAAAGCAGCTAAACCCCATTATAAAAATAAATTACTTTTAAAAACCCATGAAACAAAGACAGGGAAAGAGAGAGAAATTCTTACACAATTCGTTCAGGGGCTGTGATGCAACCTGGATTGACCATATCTAGACCCACAGCTGGATGAGACATAAGGGTGGACACTCTTGGGGCTGAGAGGTTTGGTGAGGTTGGGTGAGCAAACGCAGACCCTTTAAAGTAATACTGCGTGCTACCCATCGCATGGGTCCCAAATCTCCAGGTTCAAGGGCATCTTCCTACATCGAAAACATGCATGAGAAACCCAGAAGATGGTACACCGTGTGATGGGGAAAGGTTTCTAAAATGCACCTCTTTTCTCATCTCCTTGTGCTCGGGTTCGCCATTCCAGCCACTTTACTAGCAATCTCCCTACTTGGAGCATCGGCACCTTTAACCTCCTGTTCCGTACAGGTTGCAATTTGTCCTGAGGATGAACGGGAAGACCGGGAACCAATGAGAGACTAGCTCTTGGTGTTGGGACAGGCACAGGTCACTCTATTTTCCCATCAGGAAGAAGAATTAACCACAGGCTCAGCCTGCCCCCCGGAACCAGAACAAGGCCTGAAGCCATCCTGCGCTTTTGCGGCCAGCTCCCGAAAAAGCGATTTGTAAAATGGAGCTTCAGGGCACTGCAATTCACAAACCTGCAGAGTTATAAATGATAACTCTCGTCCACAAATGTATTGAGGGAAGGCAAAGAAGAGGATTTGAAATCAAGGCAGAATTGCAGGAAACAGATTTCAGGAGGTAGATTCGAATCGCCTTTAAAGCACATGAAAAGCGGCAAAACGTTGACAATGATGCCCTTGGCCAAAAAGGGCGTATGCGTTTTTTCCTGAATATATTCAGGAAAAAACGCATACGCCCTTTTTGGCCAACCAAGCAACCTGGAAAGGCAAATCAGCGCTACAAAGAAGTCTCGCTTCCCATCGGTCAAAAGGGCCATGCTGAAAAAAGTGTCAAAACCAGAAATGCAGGACAGGCCATGGAGAAATGGGAGCCTTGCTACACTGATGGGCGGGATGTAAATTGCCAACAGCCACTCTGGAGAAGTGTACGGTGTGTCCTGAAACATCTAAAAAACACAGCTTAGAGAGCATAGGGCACTTCCACGCATGGGGGGATAAAGTGGGAAAATTGAAAATCAGCAAGACACAAGCACCCCAATGTTTAGGGCTGCTCTGTTGACAAGGACCTCCACTTCCTTCCACCTTAAATATCCCAGGAAAGCGAAAAATGGATAAAAAAGTTGTGGTCCTTATGTACAATGGAATATCACTCAGCCATGAAATCAATGTCATAAGGCTAGTAGCAGCATGATGAGTGGATTTAGGTAAGACGATTCTAAGTGAAATAAGTCACACAGAAAAGGACACTTCTCATAAGGTGTCACTTATAGAGGGAATGTAAAAACCGTTACACTTGAACTGAATTACAAAACAGAACAGAGTCACACATGCAGAAAACACACTATGGCTGCTTAACGGGAAAGGTGAGGTGAGGTGATACATAAAACAAGAGTTTCAAATTAGCTCAGATACCGTTCCATAAACCCAATATGGAATAGACAAGACCTACTCCTTGCTCAGAGAACTGGACTCAACACGCCCGATTCACCGCACAAGAATATATCTGACTAGTAATAATCTTAAAACCTATATATTGATATCTCTCTGTTAGTGTGTCAAGTGGGTGTAAAGCGGCCTAAACACAGCCGTGAAAAGCAGCTAAACCCCATTATAAAAATAAATTACTTTTAAAAACCCATGAAACAAAGACAGGGAAAGAGAGAGAAATTCTTACACAATTCGTTCAGGGGCTGTGATGCAACCTGGATTGACCATATCTAGACCCACAGCTGGATGAGACATAAGGGTGGACACTCTTGGGGCTGAGAGGTTTGGTGAGGTTGGGTGAGCAAATGCAGACCCTTTAAAGTAATACTGCGTGCTACCCATCGCATGGGTCCCAAATCTCCAGGTTCAAGGGCAACTTCCTACATCGAAAACATGCATGAGAAACCCAGAAGATGGTACACCGTGTGATGGGGAAAGGTTTCTAAAACGCACCTCATTTCTCACCTCCTTGTGCTCGGGTTCGCCATTCCAGCCACTTTACTAGCAATCTCCCTACTTGGAGCATCAGCACCTTTAACCTCCTGTTCCGTACAGGTTGCAATTTGTCCTGAGGATGAACCGGAAGACGGGGAACCAATGAGAGACTAGCTCTTGGTGTTGGGACAGGCACAGGTCACTCTATTTTCCCATCAGGAAGAAGAATTAACCACAGGCTCAGCCTGCCCCCCGGAACCAGAACAGGGCCTGAAGCCATCCTGCGCTTTTGCGGCTGGCTCCCAAAAAAGCGACTTGTAAAATGGAGCTTCAGGGCACTGCAATTCACAAACCTGCAGAGTTATAAATGATAACTCTCGTCCACAAATATATTGAGGGAAGGCAAAGAAGAGGATTTGAAATCAAGGCAGAATTGCAGGAAACAGATTTCAGGAGGTAGATTCGAATCGCCTTTAAAGCACATGAAAAGCGGCAAAACGTTGACAATGATGCCCTTGGCCAAAAAGGGCGTATGCGTTTTTTCCTCAATACATTCAGGAAAAAACGCATACGCCCTTTTTGGCCAACCAAGCAACCTGGAAAGGCAAATCAGCGCTACAAAGAAGTCTCGCTTCCCATCGGTCAAAAGGGACATGCTGAAAAAGTTGTCAAAACCAGAAATGCAGGACAGGCCATGGAGAAATGGGAGCCTTGCTACACTGATGGGCGGGATGTAAATTGCCAACAGCCACTCTGGAGAAGTGTACGGTGTGTCCTGAAACATCTAAAAAACACAGCTTAGAGAGCATAGGGCACTTCCACGCATGGGGGGATAAAGTGGGAAAATTGAAAATCAGCAAGACACAAGCACCCCAAAGTTTAGGGCTGCTCTGTTGACAAGGACCTCCACTTCCTTCCACCTTAAATATCCCAGGAAAGCGAAAAATGGATAAAAAAGTTGTGGTCCTTATGTACAATGGAATATCACTCAGCCATGAAATCAATGTCATAAGGCTAGTAGCAGCATGATGAGTGGATTTAGGTAAGACGATTCTAAGTGAAATAAGTCACACAGAAAAGGACACTTCTCCTAAGGTGTCACTTATAGAGGGAATGTAAAAACCGTTACACTTGAACTGAATTACAAAACAGAACAGAGTCACACATGCAGAAAACACACTATGGCTGCTTAACGGGAAAGGTGAGGTGGGGTGATACATAAAACAAGAGTTTCAAATTAGCTCAGATACCGTTCCATAAACCCAATATGGAATAGACAAGACCTACTCCTTGCTCAGAGAACTGGACTCAACACGCCCGATTCACCGCACAAGAATATATCTGACTAGTAATAATCTTAAAACCTATGTATTGATATCTCTCTGTTAGTGTGTCAAGTGGGTGTAAAGCGGCCTAAACACAGCCGTGAAAAGCAGCTAAACCCCATTATAAAAATAAATTACTTTTAAAAACCCATGAAACAAAGACAGGGAAAGAGAGAGAAATTCTTACACAATTCGTTCAGGGGCTGTGATGCAACCTGGATTGACCATATCTAGACCCACAGCTGGATGAGACATAAGGGTGGACACTCTTGGGGCTGAGAGGTTTGGTGAGGTTGGGTGAGCAAACGCAGACCCTTTAAAGTAATACTGCGTGCTACCCATCGCATGGGTCCCAAATCTCCAGGTTCAAGGGCATCTTCCTACATCGAAAACATGCATGAGAAACCCAGAAGATGGTACACCGTGTGATGGGGAAAGGTTTCTAAAACGCACCTCATTTCTCACCTCCTTGTGCTCGTGTTCGCCATTCCAGCCACTTTACTAGCAATCTCCCTACTTGGAGCATCAGCACCTTTAACCTCCTGTTCCGTACAGGTTGCAATTTGTCCTGAGGATGAACGGGAAGACGGGAAACCAATGAGAGACTAGCTCTTGGTGTTGGGACAGTCACAGGTCACTCTATTTTCCCATCAGGAAGAAGAATTAAACACAGGCTCAGCCTGCCCCCCGGAACCAGAACAGGGCCTGAAGCCATCCTGCGCTTTTGCGGCCGGCTCCCAAAAAAGCGACTTGTAAAATGCAGCTTCAGGGCACTGCAATTCACAAACCTGCAGAGTTATAAATGATAACTCTCGTCCACAAATATATTGAGGGAAGGCAAAGAAGAGGATTTGAAATCAAGGCAGAATTGCAGGAAACAGATTTCAGGAGGTAGATTCGAATCGCCTTTAAAGCACATGAAAAGCGGCAAAACGTTGACAATGATGCCCTTGGCCAAAAAGGGCGTATACGTTTTTTCCTGAATATATTCAGGAAAAAACGCATACGCCCTTTTTGGCCAACCAAGCAACCTGGAAAGGCAAATCAGCGCTACAAAGAAGTCTCGCTTCCCATCGGTCAAAAGGGCCATGCTGAAAAAAGTGTCAAAACCAGAAATGCAGGACAGGCCATGGAGAAATGGGAGCCTTGCTACACTGATGGGCGGGATGTAAATTGCCAACAGCCACTCTGGAGAAGTGTACGGTGTGTCCTGAAACATCTAAAAAACACAGCTTAGAGAGCATAGGGCACTTCCACGCATGGGGGGATAAAGTGGGAAAATTGAAAATCAGCAAGACACAAGCACCCCAAAGTTTAGGGCTGCTCTGTTGACAAGGACCTCCACTTCCTTCCACCTTAAATATCCCAGGAAAGCGAAAAATGGATAAAAAAGTTGTGGTCCTTATGTACAATGGAATATCACTCAGCCATGAAATCAATGTCATAAGGCTAGTAGCAGCATGATGAGTGGATTTAGGTAAGACGATTCTAAGTGAAATAAGTCACACAGAAAAGGACACTTCTCATAAGGTGTCACTTATAGAGGGAATGTAAAAACCGTTACACTTGAACTGAATTACAAAACAGAACAGAGTCACACATGCAGAAAACACACTATGGCTGCTTAACGGGAAAGGTGAGGTGGGGTGATACATAAAACAAGAGTTTCAAATTAGCTCAGATACCGTTCCATAAACCCAATATGGAATAGACAAGACCTACTCCTTGCTCAGAGAACTGGACACAACACGCCCGATTCACCGCACAAGAATATATCTGACTAGTAATAATCTTAAAACCTATGTATTGATATCTCTCTGTTAGTGTGTCAAGTGGGTGTAAAGCGGCCTAAACACAGCCGTGAAAAGCAGCTAAACCCCATTATAAAAATAAATTACTTTTAAAAACCCATGAAACAAAGACAGGGAAAGAGAGAGAAATTCTTACACAATTCGTTCAGGGGCTGTGATGCAACCTGGATTGACCATATCTAGACCCACAGCTGGATGAGACATAAGGGTGGACACTCTTGGGGCTGAGAGGTTTGGTGAGGTTGGGTGAGCAAACGCAGACCCTTTAAAGTAATACTGCGTGCTACCCATCGCATGGGTCCCAAATCTCCAGGTTCAAGGGCATCTTCCTACATCGAAAACATGCATGAGAAACCCAGAAGATGGTACACCGTGTGATGGGGAAAGGTTTCTAAAATGCACCTCTTTTCTCATCTCCTTGTGCTCGGGTTCGCCATTCCAGCCACTTTACTAGCAATCTCCCTACTTGGAGCATCGGCACCTTTAACCTCCTGTTCCGTACAGGTTGCAATTTGTCCTGAGGATGAACGGGAAGACCGGGAACCAATGAGAGACTAGCTCTTGGTGTTGGGACAGGCACAGGTCACTCTATTTTCCCATCAGGAAGAAGAATTAACCACAGGCTCAGCCTGCCCCCCGGAACCAGAACAAGGCCTGAAGCCATCCTGCGCTTTTGCGGCCAGCTCCCGAAAAAGCGATTTGTAAAATGGAGCTTCAGGGCACTGCAATTCACAAACCTGCAGAGTTATAAATGATAACTCTCGTCCACAAATGTATTGAGGGAAGGCAAAGAAGAGGATTTGAAATCAAGGCAGAATTGCAGGAAACAGATTTCAGGAGGTAGATTCGAATCGCCTTTAAAGCACATGAAAAGCGGCAAAACGTTGACAATGATGCCCTTGGCCAAAAAGGGCGTATGCGTTTTTTCCTGAATATATTCAGGAAAAAACGCATACGCCCTTTTTGGCCAACCAAGCAACCTGGAAAGGCAAATCAGCGCTACAAAGAAGTCTCGCTTCCCATCGGTCAAAAGGGCCATGCTGAAAAAAGTGTCAAAACCAGAAATGCAGGACAGGCCATGGAGAAATGGGAGCCTTGCTACACTGATGGGCGGGATGTAAATTGCCAACAGCCACTCTGGAGAAGTGTACGGTGTGTCCTGAAACATCTAAAAAACACAGCTTAGAGAGCATAGGGCACTTCCACGCATGGGGGGATAAAGTGGGAAAATTGAAAATCAGCAAGACACAAGCACCCCAATGTTTAGGGCTGCTCTGTTGACAAGGACCTCCACTTCCTTCCACCTTAAATATCCCAGGAAAGCGAAAAATGGATAAAAAAGTTGTGGTCCTTATGTACAATGGAATATCACTCAGCCATGAAATCAATGTCATAAGGCTAGTAGCAGCATGATGAGTGGATTTAGGTAAGACGATTCTAAGTGAAATAAGTCACACAGAAAAGGACACTTCTCATAAGGTGTCACTTATAGAGGGAATGTAAAAACCGTTACACTTGAACTGAATTACAAAACAGAACAGAGTCACACATGCAGAAAACACACTATGGCTGCTTAACGGGAAAGGTGAGGTGAGGTGATACATAAAACAAGAGTTTCAAATTAGCTCAGATACCGTTCCATAAACCCAATATGGAATAGACAAGACCTACTCCTTGCTCAGAGAACTGGACTCAACACGCCCGATTCACCGCACAAGAATATATCTGACTAGTAATAATCTTAAAACCTATGTATTGATATCTCTCTGTTAGTGTGTCAAGTGGGTGTAAAGCGGCCTAAACACAGCCGTGAAAAGCAGCTAAACCCCATTATAAAAATAAATTACTTTTAAAAACCCATGAAACAAAGACAGGGAAAGAGAGAGAAATTCTTACACAATTCGTTCAGGGGCTGTGATGCAACCTGGATTGACCATATCTAGACCCACAGCTGGATGAGACATAAGGGTGGACACTCTTGGGGCTGAGAGTTTTGGTGAGGTTGGGTGAGCAAACGCAGACCCTTTAAAGTAATACTGCGTGCTACCCATCGCATGGGTCCCAAATCTCCAGGTTCAAGGGCATCTTCCTACATCGAAAACATGCATGAGAAACCCAGAAGATGGTACACCGTGTGATGGGGAAAGGTTTCTAAAACGCACCGCATTTCTCATCTCCTTGTGCTCGGGTTCGCCATTCCAGCCACTTTACTAGCAATCTCCCTACTTGGAGCATCGGCACCTTTAACCTCCTGTTCCGTACAGGTTGCAATTTGTCCTGAGGATGAACGGGAAGACCGGGAACCAATGAGAGACTAGCTCTTGGTGTTGGGACAGGCACAGGTCACTCTATTTTCCCATCAGGAAGAAGAATTAACCACAGGCTCAGCCTGCCCCCCGGAACCAGAACAAGGCCTGAAGCCATCCTGCGCTTTTGCGGCCAGCTCCCGAAAAAGCGATTTGTAAAATGGAGCTTCAGGGCACTGCAATTCACAAACCTGCAGAGTTATAAATGATAACTCTCGTCCACAAATGTATTGAGGGAAGGCAAAGAAGAGGATTTGAAATCAAGGCAGAATTGCAGGAAACAGATTTCAGGAGGTAGATTCGAATCACCTTTAAAGCACATGAAAAGCGGCAAAACGTTGACAATGATGCCCTTGGCCAAAAAGGGCGTATGCGTTTTTTCCTGAATATATTCAGGAAAAAACGCATACGCCCTTTTTGGCCAACCAAGCAACCTGGAAAGGCAAATCAGCGCTACAAAGAAGTCTCGCTTCCCATCGGTCAAAAGGGCCATGCTGAAAAAAGTGTCAAAACCAGAAATGCAGGACAGGCCATGGAGAAATGGGAGCCTTGCTACACTGATGGGCGGGATGTAAATTGCCAACAGCCACTCTGGAGAAGTGTACGGTGTGTCCTGAAACATCTAAAAAACACAGCTTAGAGAGCATAGGGCACTTCCACGCATGGGGGGATAAAGTGGGAAAATTGAAAATCAGCAAGACACAAGCACCCCAATGTTTAGGGCTGCTCTGTTGACAAGGACCTCCACTTCCTTCCACCTTAAATATCCCAGGAAAGCGAAAAATGGATAAAAAAGTTGTGGTCCTTATGTACAATGGAATATCACTCAGCCATGAAATCAATGTCATAAGGCTAGTAGCAGCATGATGAGTGGATTTAGGTAAGACGATTCTAAGTGAAATAAGTCACACAGAAAAGGACACTTCTCATAAGGTGTCACTTATAGAGGGAATGTAAAAACCGTTACACTTGAACTGAATTACAAAACAGAACAGAGTCACACATGCAGAAAACACACTATGGCTGCTTAACGGGAAAGGTGAGGTGAGGTGATACATAAAACAAGAGTTTCAAATTAGCTCAGATACCGTTCCATAAACCCAATATGGAATAGACAAGACCTACTCCTTGCTCAGAGAACTGGACTCAACACGCCCGATTCACCGCACAAGAATATATCTGACTAGTAATAATCTTAAAACCTATATATTGATATCTCTCTGTTAGTGTGTCAAGTGGGTGTAAAGCGGCCTAAACACAGCCGTGAAAAGCAGCTAAACCCCATTATAAAAATAAATTACTTTTAAAAACCCATGAAACAAAGACAGGGAAAGAGAGAGAAATTCTTACACAATTCGTTCAGGGGCTGTGATGCAACCTGGATTGACCATAAATAGACCCACAGCTGGATGAGACATAAGGGTGGACACTCTTGGGGCTGAGAGGTTCGGTGAGGTTGGGTGAGCAAACGCAGACCCTTTAAAGTAATACTGCGTGTTACCCATCGCATGGGTCCCAAATCTCCAGGTTCAAGGGCATCTTCCTACATCGAAAACATGCATGAGAAACCCAGAAGATGGTACACCGTGTGATGGGGAAAGGTTTCTAAAACGCACCTCATTTCTCATCTCCTTGTGCTCGGGTTCGCCATTCCAGCCACTTTACTAGCAATCTCCCTACTTGGAGCATCAGCACCTTTAACCTCCTGTTCCGTACAGGTTGCAATTTGTCCTGAGGATGAACGGGAAGACGGGGAACCAATGAGAGACTAGCTCTTGGTGTTGGGACAGGCACAGGTCACTCTATTTTCCCATCAGGAAGAAGAATTAACCACAGGCTCAGCCTGCCCCCCGGAACCAGAACAGGGCCTGAAGCCATCCTGCGCTTTTGCGGCCGGCTCCCAAAAAACCGACTTGTAAAATGGAGCTTCAGGGCACTGCAATTCACAAACCTGCAGAGTTATAAATGATAACTCTCGTCCACAAATATATTGAGGGAAGGCAAAGAAGAGGATTTGAAATCAAGGCAGAATTGCAGGAAACAGATTTCAGGAGGTAGATTCGAATCGCCTTTAAAGCACATGAAAAGCGGCAAAACGTTGACAATGATGCCCTTGGCCAAAAAGGGCGTATGCGTTTTTTCCTGAATATATTCAGGAAAAAACGCATACGCCCTTTTTGGCCAACCAAGCAACCTGGAAAGGCAAATCAGCGCTACAAAGAAGTCTCGCTTCCCATCGGTCAAAAGGGCCATGCTGAAAAAAGTGTCAAAACCAGAAATGCAGGACAGGCCATGGAGAAATGGGAGCCTTGCTACACTGATGGGCGGGATGTAAATTGCCAACAGCCACTCTGGAGAAGTGTACGGTGTGTCCTGAAACATCTAAAAAACACAGCTTAGAGAGCATAGGGCACTTCCACGCATGGGGGGATAAAGTGGGAAAATTGAAAATCAGCAAGACACAAGCACCCCAAAGTTTAGGGCTGCTCTGTTGACAAGGACCTCCACTTCATTCCACCTTAAATATCCCAGGAAAGCGAAAAATGGATAAAAAAGTTGTGGTCCTTATGTACAATGGAATATCACTCAGCCATGAAATCAATGTCATAAGGCTAGTAGCAGCATGATGAGTGGATTTAGGTAAGACGATTCTAAGTGAAATAAGTCACACAGAAAAGGACACTTCTCATAAGGTGTCACTTATAGAGGGAATGTAAAAACCGTTACACTTGAACTGAATTACAAAACAGAACAGAGTCACACATGCAGAAAACACACTATGGCTGCTTAACGGGAAAGGTGAGGTGGGGTGATACATAAAACAAGAGTTTCAAATTAGCTCAGATACCGTTCCATAAACCCAATATGGAATAGACAAGACCTACTCCTTGCTCAGAGAACTGGACTCAACACGCCCGATTCACCGCACAAGAATATATCTGACTAGTAATAATCTTAAAACCTATATATTGATATCTCTCTGTTAGTGTGTCAAGTGGGTGTAAAGCGGCCTAAACACAGCCGTGAAAAGCAGCTAAACCCCATTATAAAAATAAATTACTTTTAAAAACCCATGAAACAAAGACAGGGAAAGAGAGAGAAATTCTTACACAATTCGTTCAGGGGCTGTGATGCAACCTGGATTGACCATAAATAGACCCACAGCTGGATGAGACATAAGGGTGGACACTCTTGGGGCTGAGAGGTTCGGTGAGGTTGGGTGAGCAAACGCAGACCCTTTAAAGTAATACTGCGTGTTACCCATCGCATGGGTCCCAAATCTCCAGGTTCAAGGGCATCTTCCTACATCGAAAACATGCATGAGAAACCCAGAAGATGGTACACCGTGTGATGGGGAAAGGTTTCTAAAACGCACCTCATTTCTCATCTCCTTGTGCTCGGGTTCGCCATTCCAGCCACTTTACTAGCAATCTCCCTACTTGGAGCATCAGCACCTTTAACCTCCTGTTCCGTACAGGTTGCAATTTGTCCTGAGGATGAACGGGAAGACGGGGAACCAATGAGAGACTAGCTCTTGGTGTTGGGACAGGCACAGGTCACTCTATTTTCCCATCAGGAAGAAGAATTAACCACAGGCTCAGCCTGCCCCCCGGAACCAGAACAGGGCCTGAAGCCATCCTGCGCTTTTGCGGCCGGCTCCCAAAAAACCGACTTGTAAAATGGAGCTTCAGGGCACTGCAATTCACAAACCTGCAGAGTTATAAATGATAACTCTCGTCCACAAATATATTGAGGGAAGGCAAAGAAGAGGATTTGAAATCAAGGCAGAATTGCAGGAAACAGATTTCAGGAGGTAGATTCGAATCGCCTTTAAAGCACATGAAAAGCGGCAAAACGTTGACAATGATGCCCTTGGCCAAAAAGGGCGTATGCGTTTTTTCCTGAATATATTCAGGAAAAAACGCATACGCCCTTTTTGGCCAACCAAGCAACCTGGAAAGGCAAATCAGCGCTACAAAGAAGTCTCGCTTCCCATCGGTCAAAAGGGCCATGCTGAAAAAAGTGTCAAAACCAGAAATGCAGGACAGGCCATGGAGAAATGGGAGCCTTGCTACACTGATGGGCGGGATGTAAATTGCCAACAGCCACTCTGGAGAAGTGTACGGTGTGTCCTGAAACATCTAAAAAACACAGCTTAGAGAGCATAGGGCACTTCCACGCATGGGGGGATAAAGTGGGAAAATTGAAAATCAGCAAGACACAAGCACCCCAAAGTTTAGGGCTGCTCTGTTGACAAGGACCTCCACTTCATTCCACCTTAAATATCCCAGGAAAGCGAAAAATGGATAAAAAAGTTGTGGTCCTTATGTACAATGGAATATCACTCAGCCATGAAATCAATGTCATAAGGCTAGTAGCAGCATGATGAGTGGATTTAGGTAAGACGATTCTAAGTGAAATAAGTCACACAGAAAAGGACACTTCTCATAAGGTGTCACTTATAGAGGGAATGTAAAAACCGTTACACTTGAACTGAATTACAAAACAGAACAGAGTCACACATGCAGAAAACACACTATGGCTGCTTAACGGGAAAGGTGAGGTGGGGTGATACATAAAACAAGAGTTTCAAATTAGCTCAGATACCGTTCCATAAACCCAATATGGAATAGACAAGACCTACTCCTTGCTCAGAGAACTGGACTCAACACGCCCGATTCACCGCACAAGAATATATCTGACTAGTAATAATCTTAAAACCTATATATTGATATCTCTCTGTTAGTGTGTCAAGTGGGTGTAAAGCGGCCTAAACACAGCCGTGAAAAGCAGCTAAACCCAATTATAAATTAAATTACTTTTAAAAACCCATGAAACAAAGACAGGGAAAGAGAGAGAAATTCTTACACAATTCGTTCAGGGGCTGTGATGCAACCTGGATTGACCATATCTAGACCCACAGCTGGATGAGACATAAGGGTGGACACTCTTGGGGCTGAGAGGTTCGGTGAGGTTGGGTGAGCAAACGCAGACCCTTTAAAGTAATACTGCTTGTTACCCATCGCATGGGTCCCAAATCTCCAGGTTCAAGGGCATCTTCCTACATCGAAAACATGCATGAGAAACCCAGAAGATGGTACACCGTGTGATGGGGAAAGGTTTCTAAAACGCACCTCATTTCTCATCTCCTTGTGCTCGGGTTCGCCATTCCAGCCACTTTACTAGCAATCTCCCTACTTGGAGCATCAGCACCTTTAACCTCCTGTTCCGTACAGGTTGCAATTTGTCCTGAGGATGAACGGGAAGACGGGGAACCAATGAGAGACTAGCTCTTGGTGTTGGGACAGGCACAGGTCACTCTATTTTCCCATCAGGAAGAAGAATTAACCACAGGCTCAGCCTGCCCCCCGGAACCAGAACAGGGCCTGAAGCCATCCTGCGCTTTTGCGGCCGGCTCCCAAAAAACCGACTTGTAAAATGGAGCTTCAGGGCACTGCAATTCACAAACCTGCAGAGTTATAAATGATAACTCTCGTCCACAAATATATTGAGGGAAGGCAAAGAAGAGGATTTGAAATGAAGGCAGAATTGCAGGAAACAGATTTCAGGAGGTAGATTCGAATCGCCTTTAAAGCACATGAAAAGCGGCAAAACGTTGACAATGATGCCCTTGGCCAAAAAGGGCGTATGCGTTTTTTCCTGAATATATTCAGGAAAAAACGCATACGCCCTTTTTGGCCAACCAAGCAACCTGGAAAGGCAAATCAGCGCTACAAAGAAGTCTCGCTTCCCATCGGTCAAAAGGGCCATGCTGAAAAAAGTGTCAAAACCAGAAATGCAGGACAGGCCATGGAGAAATGGGAGCCTTGCTACACTGATGGGCGGGATGTAAATTGCCAACAGCCACTCTGGAGAAGTGTACGGTGTGTCCTGAAACATCTAAAAAACACAGCTTAGAGAGCATAGGGCACTTCCACGCATGGGGGGATAAAGTGGGAAAATTGAAAATCAGCAAGACACAAGCACCCCAAAGTTTAGGGCTGCTCTGTTGACAAGGACCTCCACTTCATTCCACCTTAAATATCCCAGGAAAGCGAAAAATGGATAAAAAAGTTGTGGTCCTTATGTACAATGGAATATCACTCAGCCATGAAATCAATGTCATAAGGCTAGTAGCAGCATGATGAGTGGATTTAGGTAAGACGATTCTAAGTGAAATAAGTCACACAGAAAAGGACACTTCTCATAAGGTGTCACTTATAGAGGGAATGTAAAAACCGTTACACTTGAACTGAATTACAAAACAGAACAGAGTCACACATGCAGAAAACACACTATGGCTGCTTAACGGGAAAGGTGAGGTGGGGTGATACATAAAACAAGAGTTTCAAATTAGCTCAGATACCGTTCCATAAACCCAATATGGAATAGACAAGACCTACTCCTTGCTCAGAGAACTGGACTCAACACGCCCGATTCACCGCACAAGAATATATCTGACTAGTAATAATCTTAAAACCTATGTATTGATATCTCTCTGTTAGTGTGTCAAGTGTGTGTAAGGTGGCATAAACACAGCCGTGAAAAGCAGCTAAACCCCATTATAAAAATAAATTACTTTTAAAAACCCATGAAACAAAGACAGGGAAAGAGAGAGAAATTCTTACACAATTCGTTCAGGGGCTGTGATGCAACCTGCATTGACTATATCTAGACCCACAGCTGGATGAGACATAAGGGTGGACACTCTTGGGGCTGAGAGGTTTGGTGAGGTTGGGTGAGCAAACGCAGACCCTTTAAAGTAATACTGCGTGCTACCCATCGCATGGGTCCCAAATCTCCAGGTTCAAGGGCATCTTCCTACATCGAAAACATGCATGAGAAACCCAGAAGATGGTACACCGTGTGATGGGGAAAGGTTTCTAAAATGCACCTCATTTCTCATCTCCATGTGCTCGTGTTCGCCATTCCAGCCACTTTACTAGCAATCTCCCTACTTGGAGCATCAGCACCTTTAACCTCCTGTTCCGTACAGGTTGCAATTTGTCCTGAGGATGAACGGGAAGACGGGGAACCAATGAGAGACTAGCTCTTGGTGTTGGGACAGGCACAGGTCACTCTATTTTCCCATCAGGAAGAAGAATTAACCACAGGCTCAGCCTGCCCCCCGGAACCAGAACAGGGCCTGAAGCCATCCTGCGCTTTTGCGGCCGGCTCCCAAAAAAGCGACTTGTAAAATGGAGCTTCAGGGCACTGCAATTCACAAACCTGCAGAGTTATAAATGATAACTCTCGTCCACAAATATATTGAGGGCAGGCAAAGAAGAGGATTTGAAATCAAGGCAGAATTGCAGGAAACAGATTTCAGGAGGTAGATTCGAATCGCCTTTAAAGCACATGAAAAGCAGCAAAACGTTGACAATGATGCCCTTGGCCAAAAAGGGCGTATGCGTTTTTTCCTGAATATATTCAGGAAAAAACGCATACGCCCTTTTTGGCCAACCAAGCAACCTGGAAAGGCAAATCAGCGCTACAAAGAAGTCTCGCTTCCCATCGGTCAAAAGGGACATGCTGAAAAAGTTGTCAAAACCAGAAATGCAGGACAGGCCATGGAGAAATGGGAGCCTTGCTACACTGATGGGCGGTATGTAAATTGCCAACAGCCACTCTGGAGAAGTGTACGGTGTGTCCTGAAACATCTAAAAAACACAGCTTAGAGAGCATAGGGCACTTCCACGCATGGGGGGATAAAGTGGGAAAATTGAAAATCAGCAAGACACAAGCACCCCAAAGTTTAGGGCTGCTCTGTTGACAAGGACCTCCACTTCCTTCCACCTTAAATATCCCAGGAAAGCGAAAAATGGATAAAAATGTTGTGGTCCTTATGTACAATGGAATATCACTCAGCCATGAAATCAATGTCATAAGGCTAGTAGCAGCATGATGAGTGGATTTAGGTAAGACGATTCTAAGTGAAATAAGTCACACAGAAAAGGACACTTCTCATAAGGTGTCACTTATAGAGGGAATGTAAAAACCGTTACACTTGAACTGAATTACAAAACAGAACAGAGTCACACATGCAGAAAACACACTATGGCTGCTTAACGGGAAAGGTGAGGTGGGGTGATACATAAAACAAGAGTTTCAAATTAGCTCAGATACCGTTCCATAAACCCAATATGGAATAGACAAGACCTACTCCTTGCTCAGAGAACTGGACTCAACACGCCCGATTCACCGCACAAGAATATATCTGACTAGTAATAATCTTAAAACCTATGTATTGATATCTCTCTGTTAGTGTGTCAAGTGTGTGTAAGGTGGCATAAACACAGCCGTGAAAAGCAGCTAAACCCCATTATAAAAATAAATTACTTTTAAAAACCCATGAAACAAAGACAGGGAAAGAGAGAGAAATTCTTACACAATTCGTTCAGGGGCTGTGATGCAACCTGCATTGACTATATCTAGACCCACAGCTGGATGAGACATAAGGGTGGACACTCTTGGGGCTGAGAGGTTTGGTGAGGTTGGGTGAGCAAACGCAGACCCTTTAAAGTAATACTGCGTGCTACCCATCGCATGGGTCCCAAATCTCCAGGTTCAAGGGCATCTTCCTACATCGAAAACATGCATGAGAAACCCAGAAGATGGTACACCGTGTGATGGGGAAAGGTTTCTAAAATGCACCTCATTTCTCATCTCCATGTGCTCGTGTTCGCCATTCCAGCCACTTTACTAGCAATCTCCCTACTTGGAGCATCAGCACCTTTAACCTCCTGTTCCGTACAGGTTGCAATTTGTCCTGAGGATGAACGGGAAGACGGGGAACCAATGAGAGACTAGCTCTTGGTGTTGGGACAGGCACAGGTCACTCTATTTTCCCATCAGGAAGAAGAATTAACCACAGGCTCAGCCTGCCCCCCGGAACCAGAACAGGGCCTGAAGCCATCCTGCGCTTTTGCGGCCGGCTCCCAAAAAAGCGACTTGTAAAATGGAGCTTCAGGGCACTGCAATTCACAAACCTGCAGAGTTATAAATGATAACTCTCGTCCACAAATATATTGAGGGCAGGCAAAGAAGAGGATTTGAAATCAAGGCAGAATTGCAGGAAACAGATTTCAGGAGGTAGATTCGAATCGCCTTTAAAGCACATGAAAAGCAGCAAAACGTTGACAATGATGCCCTTGGCCAAAAAGGGCGTATGCGTTTTTTCCTGAATATATTCAGGAAAAAACGCATACGCCCTTTTTGGCCAACCAAGCAACCTGGAAAGGCAAATCAGCGCTACAAAGAAGTCTCGCTTCCCATCGGTCAAAAGGGACATGCTGAAAAAGTTGTCAAAACCAGAAATGCAGGACAGGCCATGGAGAAATGGGAGCCTTGCTACACTGATGGGCGGTATGTAAATTGCCAACAGCCACTCTGGAGAAGTGTACGGTGTGTCCTGAAACATCTAAAAAACACAGCTTAGAGAGCATAGGGCACTTCCACGCATGGGGGGATAAAGTGGGAAAATTGAAAATCAGCAAGACACAAGCACCCCAAAGTTTAGGGCTGCTCTGTTGACAAGGACCTCCACTTCCTTCCACCTTAAATATCCCAGGAAAGCGAAAAATGGATAAAAATGTTGTGGTCCTTATGTACAATGGAATATCACTCAGCCATGAAATCAATGTCATAAGGCTAGTAGCAGCATGATGAGTGGATTTAGGTAAGACGATTCTAAGTGAAATAAGTCACACAGAAAAGGACACTTCTCATAAGGTGTCACTTATAGAGGGAATGTAAAAACCGTTACACTTGAACTGAATTACAAAACAGAACAGAGTCACACATGCAGAAAACACACTATGGCTGCTTAACGGGAAAGGTGAGGTGGGGTGATACATAAAACAAGAGTTTCAAATTAGCTCAGATACCGTTCCATAAACCCAATATGGAATAGACAAGACCTACTCCTTGCTCAGAGAACTGGACTCAACACGCCCGATTCACCGCACAAGTATATATCTGACTAGTAATAATCTTAAAACCTATGTATTGATATCTCTCTGTTAGTGTGTCAAGTGGGTGTAAAGCGGCCTAAACACAGCCGTGAAAAGCAGCTAAACCCCATTATAAAAATAAATTACTTTTAAAAACCCATGAAACAAAGACAGGGAAAGAGAGAGAAATTCTTACACAATTCGTTCAGGGGCTGTGATGCAACCTGGATTGACCATATCTAGACCCACAGCTGGATGAGACATAAGGGTGGACACTCTTGGGGCTGAGAGGTTTGGTGAGGTTGGGTGAGCAAATGCAGACCCTTTAAAGTAATACTGCGTGCTACCCATCGCATGGGTCCCAAATCTCCAGGTTCAAGGGCAACTTCCTACATCGAAAACATGCATGAGAAACCCAGAAGATGGTACACCGTGTGATGGGGAAAGGTTTCTAAAACGCACCTCATTTCTCACCTCCTTGTGCTCGGGTTCGCCATTCCAGCCACTTTACTAGCAATCTCCCTACTTGGAGCATCAGCACCTTTAACCTCCTGTTCCGTACAGGTTGCAATTTGTCCTGAGGATGAACCGGAAGACGGGGAACCAATGAGAGACTAGCTCTTGGTGTTGGGACAGGCACAGGTCACTCTATTTTCCCATCAGGAAGAAGAATTAACCACAGGCTCAGCCTGCCCCCCGGAACCAGAACAGGGCCTGAAGCCATCCTGCGCTTTTGCGGCTGGCTCCCAAAAAAGCGACTTGTAAAATGGAGCTTCAGGGCACTGCAATTCACAAACCTGCAGAGTTATAAATGATAACTCTCGTCCACAAATATATTGAGGGAAGGCAAAGAAGAGGATTTGAAATCAAGGCAGAATTGCAGGAAACAGATTTCAGGAGGTAGATTCGAATCGCCTTTAAAGCACATGAAAAGCGGCAAAACGTTGACAATGATGCCCTTGGCCAAAAAGGGCGTATGCGTTTTTTCCTCAATACATTCAGGAAAAAACGCATACGCCCTTTTTGGCCAACCAAGCAACCTGGAAAGGCAAATCAGCGCTACAAAGAAGTCTCGCTTCCCATCGGTCAAAAGGGACATGCTGAAAAAGTTGTCAAAACCAGAAATGCAGGACAGGCCATGGAGAAATGGGAGCCTTGCTACACTGATGGGCGGGATGTAAATTGCCAACAGCCACTCTGGAGAAGTGTACGGTGTGTCCTGAAACATCTAAAAAACACAGCTTAGAGAGCATAGGGCACTTCCACGCATGGGGGGATAAAGTGGGAAAATTGAAAATCAGCAAGACACAAGCACCCCAAAGTTTAGGGCTGCTCTGTTGACAAGGACCTCCACTTCCTTCCACCTTAAATATCCCAGGAAAGCGAAAAATGGATAAAAAAGTTGTGGTCCTTATGTACAATGGAATATCACTCAGCCATGAAATCAATGTCATAAGGCTAGTAGCAGCATGATGAGTGGATTTAGGTAAGACGATTCTAAGTGAAATAAGTCACACAGAAAAGGACACTTCTCCTAAGGTGTCACTTATAGAGGGAATGTAAAAACCGTTACACTTGAACTGAATTACAAAACAGAACAGAGTCACACATGCAGAAAACACACTATGGCTGCTTAACGGGAAAGGTGAGGTGGGGTGATACATAAAACAAGAGTTTCAAATTAGCTCAGATACCGTTCCATAAACCCAATATGGAATAGACAAGACCTACTCCTTGCTCAGAGAACTGGACTCAACACGCCCGATTCACCGCACAAGAATATATCTGACTAGTAATAATCTTAAAACCTATGTATTGATATCTCTCTGTTAGTGTGTCAAGTGGGTGTAAAGCGGCCTAAACACAGCCGTGAAAAGCAGCTAAACCCCATTATAAAAATAAATTACTTTTAAAAACCCATGAAACAAAGACAGGGAAAGAGAGAGAAATTCTTACACAATTCGTTCAGGGGCTGTGATGCAACCTGGATTGACCATATCTAGACCCACAGCTGGATGAGACATAAGGGTGGACACTCTTGGGGCTGAGAGGTTTGGTGAGGTTGGGTGAGCAAACGCAGACCCTTTAAAGTAATACTGCGTGCTACCCATCGCATGGGTCCCAAATCTCCAGGTTCAAGGGCATCTTCCTACATCGAAAACATGCATGAGAAACCCAGAAGATGGTACACCGTGTGATGGGGAAAGGTTTCTAAAACGCACCTCATTTCTCACCTCCTTGTGCTCGTGTTCGCCATTCCAGCCACTTTACTAGCAATCTCCCTACTTGGAGCATCAGCACCTTTAACCTCCTGTTCCGTACAGGTTGCAATTTGTCCTGAGGATGAACGGGAAGACGGGAAACCAATGAGAGACTAGCTCTTGGTGTTGGGACAGTCACAGGTCACTCTATTTTCCCATCAGGAAGAAGAATTAAACACAGGCTCAGCCTGCCCCCCGGAACCAGAACAGGGCCTGAAGCCATCCTGCGCTTTTGCGGCCGGCTCCCAAAAAAGCGACTTGTAAAATGCAGCTTCAGGGCACTGCAATTCACAAACCTGCAGAGTTATAAATGATAACTCTCGTCCACAAATATATTGAGGGAAGGCAAAGAAGAGGATTTGAAATCAAGGCAGAATTGCAGGAAACAGATTTCAGGAGGTAGATTCGAATCGCCTTTAAAGCACATGAAAAGCGGCAAAACGTTGACAATGATGCCCTTGGCCAAAAAGGGCGTATACGTTTTTTCCTGAATATATTCAGGAAAAAACGCATACGCCCTTTTTGGCCAACCAAGCAACCTGGAAAGGCAAATCAGCGCTACAAAGAAGTCTCGCTTCCCATCGGTCAAAAGGGCCATGCTGAAAAAAGTGTCAAAACCAGAAATGCAGGACAGGCCATGGAGAAATGGGAGCCTTGCTACACTGATGGGCGGGATGTAAATTGCCAACAGCCACTCTGGAGAAGTGTACGGTGTGTCCTGAAACATCTAAAAAACACAGCTTAGAGAGCATAGGGCACTTCCACGCATGGGGGGATAAAGTGGGAAAATTGAAAATCAGCAAGACACAAGCACCCCAAAGTTTAGGGCTGCTCTGTTGACAAGGACCTCCACTTCCTTCCACCTTAAATATCCCAGGAAAGCGAAAAATGGATAAAAAAGTTGTGGTCCTTATGTACAATGGAATATCACTCAGCCATGAAATCAATGTCATAAGGCTAGTAGCAGCATGATGAGTGGATTTAGGTAAGACGATTCTAAGTGAAATAAGTCACACAGAAAAGGACACTTCTCATAAGGTGTCACTTATAGAGGGAATGTAAAAACCGTTACACTTGAACTGAATTACAAAACAGAACAGAGTCACACATGCAGAAAACACACTATGGCTGCTTAACGGGAAAGGTGAGGTGGGGTGATACATAAAACAAGAGTTTCAAATTAGCTCAGATACCGTTCCATAAACCCAATATGGAATAGACAAGACCTACTCCTTGCTCAGAGAACTGGACACAACACGCCCGATTCACCGCACAAGAATATATCTGACTAGTAATAATCTTAAAACCTATGTATTGATATCTCTCTGTTAGTGTGTCAAGTGGGTGTAAAGCGGCCTAAACACAGCCGTGAAAAGCAGCTAAACCCCATTATAAAAATAAATTACTTTTAAAAACCCATGAAACAAAGACAGGGAAAGAGAGAGAAATTCTTACACAATTCGTTCAGGGGCTGTGATGCAACCTGGATTGACCATATCTAGACCCACAGCTGGATGAGACATAAGGGTGGACACTCTTGGGGCTGAGAGGTTTGGTGAGGTTGGGTGAGCAAACGCAGACCCTTTAAAGTAATACTGCGTGCTACCCATCGCATGGGTCCCAAATCTCCAGGTTCAAGGGCATCTTCCTACATCGAAAACATGCATGAGAAACCCAGAAGATGGTACACCGTGTGATGGGGAAAGGTTTCTAAAATGCACCTCTTTTCTCATCTCCTTGTGCTCGGGTTCGCCATTCCAGCCACTTTACTAGCAATCTCCCTACTTGGAGCATCGGCACCTTTAACCTCCTGTTCCGTACAGGTTGCAATTTGTCCTGAGGATGAACGGGAAGACCGGGAACCAATGAGAGACTAGCTCTTGGTGTTGGGACAGGCACAGGTCACTCTATTTTCCCATCAGGAAGAAGAATTAACCACAGGCTCAGCCTGCCCCCCGGAACCAGAACAAGGCCTGAAGCCATCCTGCGCTTTTGCGGCCAGCTCCCGAAAAAGCGATTTGTAAAATGGAGCTTCAGGGCACTGCAATTCACAAACCTGCAGAGTTATAAATGATAACTCTCGTCCACAAATGTATTGAGGGAAGGCAAAGAAGAGGATTTGAAATCAAGGCAGAATTGCAGGAAACAGATTTCAGGAGGTAGATTCGAATCGCCTTTAAAGCACATGAAAAGCGGCAAAACGTTGACAATGATGCCCTTGGCCAAAAAGGGCGTATGCGTTTTTTCCTGAATATATTCAGGAAAAAACGCATACGCCCTTTTTGGCCAACCAAGCAACCTGGAAAGGCAAATCAGCGCTACAAAGAAGTCTCGCTTCCCATCGGTCAAAAGGGCCATGCTGAAAAAAGTGTCAAAACCAGAAATGCAGGACAGGCCATGGAGAAATGGGAGCCTTGCTACACTGATGGGCGGGATGTAAATTGCCAACAGCCACTCTGGAGAAGTGTACGGTGTGTCCTGAAACATCTAAAAAACACAGCTTAGAGAGCATAGGGCACTTCCACGCATGGGGGGATAAAGTGGGAAAATTGAAAATCAGCAAGACACAAGCACCCCAATGTTTAGGGCTGCTCTGTTGACAAGGACCTCCACTTCCTTCCACCTTAAATATCCCAGGAAAGCGAAAAATGGATAAAAAAGTTGTGGTCCTTATGTACAATGGAATATCACTCAGCCATGAAATCAATGTCATAAGGCTAGTAGCAGCATGATGAGTGGATTTAGGTAAGACGATTCTAAGTGAAATAAGTCACACAGAAAAGGACACTTCTCATAAGGTGTCACTTATAGAGGGAATGTAAAAACCGTTACACTTGAACTGAATTACAAAACAGAACAGAGTCACACATGCAGAAAACACACTATGGCTGCTTAACGGGAAAGGTGAGGTGAGGTGATACATAAAACAAGAGTTTCAAATTAGCTCAGATACCGTTCCATAAACCCAATATGGAATAGACAAGACCTACTCCTTGCTCAGAGAACTGGACTCAACACGCCCGATTCACCGCACAAGAATATATCTGACTAGTAATAATCTTAAAACCTATATATTGATATCTCTCTGTTAGTGTGTCAAGTGGGTGTAAAGCGGCCTAAACACAGCCGTGAAAAGCAGCTAAACCCCATTATAAAAATAAATTACTTTTAAAAACCCATGAAACAAAGACAGGGAAAGAGAGAGAAATTCTTACACAATTCGTTCAGGGGCTGTGATGCAACCTGGATTGACCATATCTAGACCCACAGCTGGATGAGACATAAGGGTGGACACTCTTGGGGCTGAGAGGTTTGGTGAGGTTGGGTGAGCAAATGCAGACCCTTTAAAGTAATACTGCGTGCTACCCATCGCATGGGTCCCAAATCTCCAGGTTCAAGGGCAACTTCCTACATCGAAAACATGCATGAGAAACCCAGAAGATGGTACACCGTGTGATGGGGAAAGGTTTCTAAAACGCACCTCATTTCTCACCTCCTTGTGCTCGGGTTCGCCATTCCAGCCACTTTACTAGCAATCTCCCTACTTGGAGCATCAGCACCTTTAACCTCCTGTTCCGTACAGGTTGCAATTTGTCCTGAGGATGAACCGGAAGACGGGGAACCAATGAGAGACTAGCTCTTGGTGTTGGGACAGGCACAGGTCACTCTATTTTCCCATCAGGAAGAAGAATTAACCACAGGCTCAGCCTGCCCCCCGGAACCAGAACAGGGCCTGAAGCCATCCTGCGCTTTTGCGGCTGGCTCCCAAAAAAGCGACTTGTAAAATGGAGCTTCAGGGCACTGCAATTCACAAACCTGCAGAGTTATAAATGATAACTCTCGTCCACAAATATATTGAGGGAAGGCAAAGAAGAGGATTTGAAATCAAGGCAGAATTGCAGGAAACAGATTTCAGGAGGTAGATTCGAATCGCCTTTAAAGCACATGAAAAGCGGCAAAACGTTGACAATGATGCCCTTGGCCAAAAAGGGCGTATGCGTTTTTTCCTCAATACATTCAGGAAAAAACGCATACGCCCTTTTTGGCCAACCAAGCAACCTGGAAAGGCAAATCAGCGCTACAAAGAAGTCTCGCTTCCCATCGGTCAAAAGGGACATGCTGAAAAAGTTGTCAAAACCAGAAATGCAGGACAGGCCATGGAGAAATGGGAGCCTTGCTACACTGATGGGCGGGATGTAAATTGCCAACAGCCACTCTGGAGAAGTGTACGGTGTGTCCTGAAACATCTAAAAAACACAGCTTAGAGAGCATAGGGCACTTCCACGCATGGGGGGATAAAGTGGGAAAATTGAAAATCAGCAAGACACAAGCACCCCAAAGTTTAGGGCTGCTCTGTTGACAAGGACCTCCACTTCCTTCCACCTTAAATATCCCAGGAAAGCGAAAAATGGATAAAAAAGTTGTGGTCCTTATGTACAATGGAATATCACTCAGCCATGAAATCAATGTCATAAGGCTAGTAGCAGCATGATGAGTGGATTTAGGTAAGACGATTCTAAGTGAAATAAGTCACACAGAAAAGGACACTTCTCCTAAGGTGTCACTTATAGAGGGAATGTAAAAACCGTTACACTTGAACTGAATTACAAAACAGAACAGAGTCACACATGCAGAAAACACACTATGGCTGCTTAACGGGAAAGGTGAGGTGGGGTGATACATAAAACAAGAGTTTCAAATTAGCTCAGATACCGTTCCATAAACCCAATATGGAATAGACAAGACCTACTCCTTGCTCAGAGAACTGGACTCAACACGCCCGATTCACCGCACAAGAATATATCTGACTAGTAATAATCTTAAAACCTATGTATTGATATCTCTCTGTTAGTGTGTCAAGTGGGTGTAAAGCGGCCTAAACACAGCCGTGAAAAGCAGCTAAACCCCATTATAAAAATAAATTACTTTTAAAAACCCATGAAACAAAGACAGGGAAAGAGAGAGAAATTCTTACACAATTCGTTCAGGGGCTGTGATGCAACCTGGATTGACCATATCTAGACCCACAGCTGGATGAGACATAAGGGTGGACACTCTTGGGGCTGAGAGGTTTGGTGAGGTTGGGTGAGCAAACGCAGACCCTTTAAAGTAATACTGCGTGCTACCCATCGCATGGGTCCCAAATCTCCAGGTTCAAGGGCATCTTCCTACATCGAAAACATGCATGAGAAACCCAGAAGATGGTACACCGTGTGATGGGGAAAGGTTTCTAAAACGCACCTCATTTCTCACCTCCTTGTGCTCGTGTTCGCCATTCCAGCCACTTTACTAGCAATCTCCCTACTTGGAGCATCAGCACCTTTAACCTCCTGTTCCGTACAGGTTGCAATTTGTCCTGAGGATGAACGGGAAGACGGGAAACCAATGAGAGACTAGCTCTTGGTGTTGGGACAGTCACAGGTCACTCTATTTTCCCATCAGGAAGAAGAATTAAACACAGGCTCAGCCTGCCCCCCGGAACCAGAACAGGGCCTGAAGCCATCCTGCGCTTTTGCGGCCGGCTCCCAAAAAAGCGACTTGTAAAATGCAGCTTCAGGGCACTGCAATTCACAAACCTGCAGAGTTATAAATGATAACTCTCGTCCACAAATATATTGAGGGAAGGCAAAGAAGAGGATTTGAAATCAAGGCAGAATTGCAGGAAACAGATTTCAGGAGGTAGATTCGAATCGCCTTTAAAGCACATGAAAAGCGGCAAAACGTTGACAATGATGCCCTTGGCCAAAAAGGGCGTATACGTTTTTTCCTGAATATATTCAGGAAAAAACGCATACGCCCTTTTTGGCCAACCAAGCAACCTGGAAAGGCAAATCAGCGCTACAAAGAAGTCTCGCTTCCCATCGGTCAAAAGGGCCATGCTGAAAAAAGTGTCAAAACCAGAAATGCAGGACAGGCCATGGAGAAATGGGAGCCTTGCTACACTGATGGGCGGGATGTAAATTGCCAACAGCCACTCTGGAGAAGTGTACGGTGTGTCCTGAAACATCTAAAAAACACAGCTTAGAGAGCATAGGGCACTTCCACGCATGGGGGGATAAAGTGGGAAAATTGAAAATCAGCAAGACACAAGCACCCCAAAGTTTAGGGCTGCTCTGTTGACAAGGACCTCCACTTCCTTCCACCTTAAATATCCCAGGAAAGCGAAAAATGGATAAAAAAGTTGTGGTCCTTATGTACAATGGAATATCACTCAGCCATGAAATCAATGTCATAAGGCTAGTAGCAGCATGATGAGTGGATTTAGGTAAGACGATTCTAAGTGAAATAAGTCACACAGAAAAGGACACTTCTCATAAGGTGTCACTTATAGAGGGAATGTAAAAACCGTTACACTTGAACTGAATTACAAAACAGAACAGAGTCACACATGCAGAAAACACACTATGGCTGCTTAACGGGAAAGGTGAGGTGGGGTGATACATAAAACAAGAGTTTCAAATTAGCTCAGATACCGTTCCATAAACCCAATATGGAATAGACAAGACCTACTCCTTGCTCAGAGAACTGGACACAACACGCCCGATTCACCGCACAAGAATATATCTGACTAGTAATAATCTTAAAACCTATGTATTGATATCTCTCTGTTAGTGTGTCAAGTGGGTGTAAAGCGGCCTAAACACAGCCGTGAAAAGCAGCTAAACCCCATTATAAAAATAAATTACTTTTAAAAACCCATGAAACAAAGACAGGGAAAGAGAGAGAAATTCTTACACAATTCGTTCAGGGGCTGTGATGCAACCTGGATTGACCATATCTAGACCCACAGCTGGATGAGACATAAGGGTGGACACTCTTGGGGCTGAGAGGTTTGGTGAGGTTGGGTGAGCAAACGCAGACCCTTTAAAGTAATACTGCGTGCTACCCATCGCATGGGTCCCAAATCTCCAGGTTCAAGGGCATCTTCCTACATCGAAAACATGCATGAGAAACCCAGAAGATGGTACACCGTGTGATGGGGAAAGGTTTCTAAAATGCACCTCTTTTCTCATCTCCTTGTGCTCGGGTTCGCCATTCCAGCCACTTTACTAGCAATCTCCCTACTTGGAGCATCGGCACCTTTAACCTCCTGTTCCGTACAGGTTGCAATTTGTCCTGAGGATGAACGGGAAGACCGGGAACCAATGAGAGACTAGCTCTTGGTGTTGGGACAGGCACAGGTCACTCTATTTTCCCATCAGGAAGAAGAATTAACCACAGGCTCAGCCTGCCCCCCGGAACCAGAACAAGGCCTGAAGCCATCCTGCGCTTTTGCGGCCAGCTCCCGAAAAAGCGATTTGTAAAATGGAGCTTCAGGGCACTGCAATTCACAAACCTGCAGAGTTATAAATGATAACTCTCGTCCACAAATGTATTGAGGGAAGGCAAAGAAGAGGATTTGAAATCAAGGCAGAATTGCAGGAAACAGATTTCAGGAGGTAGATTCGAATCGCCTTTAAAGCACATGAAAAGCGGCAAAACGTTGACAATGATGCCCTTGGCCAAAAAGGGCGTATGCGTTTTTTCCTGAATATATTCAGGAAAAAACGCATACGCCCTTTTTGGCCAACCAAGCAACCTGGAAAGGCAAATCAGCGCTACAAAGAAGTCTCGCTTCCCATCGGTCAAAAGGGCCATGCTGAAAAAAGTGTCAAAACCAGAAATGCAGGACAGGCCATGGAGAAATGGGAGCCTTGCTACACTGATGGGCGGGATGTAAATTGCCAACAGCCACTCTGGAGAAGTGTACGGTGTGTCCTGAAACATCTAAAAAACACAGCTTAGAGAGCATAGGGCACTTCCACGCATGGGGGGATAAAGTGGGAAAATTGAAAATCAGCAAGACACAAGCACCCCAATGTTTAGGGCTGCTCTGTTGACAAGGACCTCCACTTCCTTCCACCTTAAATATCCCAGGAAAGCGAAAAATGGATAAAAAAGTTGTGGTCCTTATGTACAATGGAATATCACTCAGCCATGAAATCAATGTCATAAGGCTAGTAGCAGCATGATGAGTGGATTTAGGTAAGACGATTCTAAGTGAAATAAGTCACACAGAAAAGGACACTTCTCATAAGGTGTCACTTATAGAGGGAATGTAAAAACCGTTACACTTGAACTGAATTACAAAACAGAACAGAGTCACACATGCAGAAAACACACTATGGCTGCTTAACGGGAAAGGTGAGGTGAGGTGATACATAAAACAAGAGTTTCAAATTAGCTCAGATACCGTTCCATAAACCCAATATGGAATAGACAAGACCTACTCCTTGCTCAGAGAACTGGACTCAACACGCCCGATTCACCGCACAAGAATATATCTGACTAGTAATAATCTTAAAACCTATATATTGATATCTCTCTGTTAGTGTGTCAAGTGGGTGTAAAGCGGCCTAAACACAGCCGTGAAAAGCAGCTAAACCCCATTATAAAAATAAATTACTTTTAAAAACCCATGAAACAAAGACAGGGAAAGAGAGAGAAATTCTTACACAATTCGTTCAGGGGCTGTGATGCAACCTGGATTGACCATAAATAGACCCACAGCTGGATGAGACATAAGGGTGGACACTCTTGGGGCTGAGAGGTTTGGTGAGGTTGGGTGAGCAAACGCAGACCCTTTAAAGTAATACTGCGTGTTACCCATCGCATGGGTCCCAAATCTCCAGGTTCAAGGGCATCTTCCTACATCGAAAACATGCATGAGAAACCCAGAAGATGGTACACCGTGTGATGGGGAAAGGTTTCTAAAACGCACCTCATTTCTCATCTCCTTGTGCTCGGGTTCGCCATTCCAGCCACTTTACTAGCAATCTCCCTACTTGGAGCATCAGCACCTTTAACCTCCTGTTCCGTACAGGTTGCAATTTGTCCTGAGGATGAACGGGAAGACGGGGAACCAATGAGAGACTAGCTCTTGGTGTTGGGACAGGCACAGGTCACTCTATTTTCCCATCAGGAAGAAGAATTAACCACAGGCTCAGCCTGCCCCCCGGAACCAGAACAGGGCCTGAAGCCATCCTGCGCTTTTGCGGCCGGCTCCCAAAAAACCGACTTGTAAAATGGAGCTTCAGGGCACTGCAATTCACAAACCTGCAGAGTTATAAATGATAACTCTCGTCCACAAATATATTGAGGGAAGGCAAAGAAGAGGATTTGAAATCAAGGCAGAATTGCAGGAAACAGATTTCAGGAGGTAGATTCGAATCGCCTTTAAAGCACATGAAAAGCGGCAAAACGTTGACAATGATGCCCTTGGCCAAAAAGGGCGTATGCGTTTTTTCCTGAATATATTCAGGAAAAAACGCATACGCCCTTTTTGGCCAACCAAGCAACCTGGAAAGGCAAATCAGCGCTACAAAGAAGTCTCGCTTCCCATCGGTCAAAAGGGCCATGCTGAAAAAAGTGTCAAAACCAGAAATGCAGGACAGGCCATGGAGAAATGGGAGCCTTGCTACACTGATGGGCGGGATGTAAATTGCCAACAGCCACTCTGGAGAAGTGTACGGTGTGTCCTGAAACATCTAAAAAACACAGCTTAGAGAGCATAGGGCACTTCCACGCATGGGGGGATAAAGTGGGAAAATTGAAAATCAGCAAGACACAAGCACCCCAAAGTTTAGGGCTGCTCTGTTGACAAGGACCTCCACTTCATTCCACCTTAAATATCCCAGGAAAGCGAAAAATGGATAAAAAAGTTGTGGTCCTTATGTACAATGGAATATCACTCAGCCATGAAATCAATGTCATAAGGCTAGTAGCAGCATGATGAGTGGATTTAGGTAAGACGATTCTAAGTGAAATAAGTCACACAGAAAAGGACACTTCTCATAAGGTGTCACTTATAGAGGGAATGTAAAAACCGTTACACTTGAACTGAATTACAAAACAGAACAGAGTCACACATGCAGAAAACACACTATGGCTGCTTAACGGGAAAGGTGAGGTGGGGTGATACATAAAACAAGAGTTTCAAATTAGCTCAGATACCGTTCCATAAACCCAATATGGAATAGACAAGACCTACTCCTTGCTCAGAGAACTGGACTCAACACGCCCGATTCACCGCACAAGAATATATCTGACTAGTAATAATCTTAAAACCTATATATTGATATCTCTCTGTTAGTGTGTCAAGTGGGTGTAAAGCGGCCTAAACACAGCCGTGAAAAGCAGCTAAACCCAATTATAAATTAAATTACTTTTAAAAACCCATGAAACAAAGACAGGGAAAGAGAGAGAAATTCTTACACAATTCGTTCAGGGGCTGTGATGCAACCTGGATTGACCATATCTAGACCCACAGCTGGATGAGACATAAGGGTGGACACTCTTGGGGCTGAGAGGTTCGGTGAGGTTGGGTGAGCAAACGCAGACCCTTTAAAGTAATACTGCTTGTTACCCATCGCATGGGTCCCAAATCTCCAGGTTCAAGGGCATCTTCCTACATCGAAAACATGCATGAGAAACCCAGAAGATGGTACACCGTGTGATGGGGAAAGGTTTCTAAAACGCACCTCATTTCTCATCTCCTTGTGCTCGGGTTCGCCATTCCAGCCACTTTACTAGCAATCTCCCTACTTGGAGCATCAGCACCTTTAACCTCCTGTTCCGTACAGGTTGCAATTTGTCCTGAGGATGAACGGGAAGACGGGGAACCAATGAGAGACTAGCTCTTGGTGTTGGGACAGGCACAGGTCACTCTATTTTCCCATCAGGAAGAAGAATTAACCACAGGCTCAGCCTGCCCCCCGGAACCAGAACAGGGCCTGAAGCCATCCTGCGCTTTTGCGGCCGGCTCCCAAAAAACCGACTTGTAAAATGGAGCTTCAGGGCACTGCAATTCACAAACCTGCAGAGTTATAAATGATAACTCTCGTCCACAAATATATTGAGGGAAGGCAAAGAAGAGGATTTGAAATGAAGGCAGAATTGCAGGAAACAGATTTCAGGAGGTAGATTCGAATCGCCTTTAAAGCACATGAAAAGCGGCAAAACGTTGACAATGATGCCCTTGGCCAAAAAGGGCGTATGCGTTTTTTCCTGAATATATTCAGGAAAAAACGCATACGCCCTTTTTGGCCAACCAAGCAACCTGGAAAGGCAAATCAGCGCTACAAAGAAGTCTCGCTTCCCATCGGTCAAAAGGGCCATGCTGAAAAAAGTGTCAAAACCAGAAATGCAGGACAGGCCATGGAGAAATGGGAGCCTTGCTACACTGATGGGCGGGATGTAAATTGCCAACAGCCACTCTGGAGAAGTGTACGGTGTGTCCTGAAACATCTAAAAAACACAGCTTAGAGAGCATAGGGCACTTCCACGCATGGGGGGATAAAGTGGGAAAATTGAAAATCAGCAAGACACAAGCACCCCAAAGTTTAGGGCTGCTCTGTTGACAAGGACCTCCACTTCATTCCACCTTAAATATCCCAGGAAAGCGAAAAATGGATAAAAAAGTTGTGGTCCTTATGTACAATGGAATATCACTCAGCCATGAAATCAATGTCATAAGGCTAGTAGCAGCATGATGAGTGGATTTAGGTAAGACGATTCTAAGTGAAATAAGTCACACAGAAAAGGACACTTCTCATAAGGTGTCACTTATAGAGGGAATGTAAAAACCGTTACACTTGAACTGAATTACAAAACAGAACAGAGTCACACATGCAGAAAACACACTATGGCTGCTTAACGGGAAAGGTGAGGTGGGGTGATACATAAAACAAGAGTTTCAAATTAGCTCAGATACCGTTCCATAAACCCAATATGGAATAGACAAGACCTACTCCTTGCTCAGAGAACTGGACTCAACACGCCCGATTCACCGCACAAGAATATATCTGACTAGTAATAATCTTAAAACCTATGTATTGATATCTCTCTGTTAGTGTGTCAAGTGTGTGTAAGGTGGCATAAACACAGCCGTGAAAAGCAGCTAAACCCCATTATAAAAATAAATTACTTTTAAAAACCCATGAAACAAAGACAGGGAAAGAGAGAGAAATTCTTACACAATTCGTTCAGGGGCTGTGATGCAACCTGCATTGACTATATCTAGACCCACAGCTGGATGAGACATAAGGGTGGACACTCTTGGGGCTGAGAGGTTTGGTGAGGTTGGGTGAGCAAACGCAGACCCTTTAAAGTAATACTGCGTGCTACCCATCGCATGGGTCCCAAATCTCCAGGTTCAAGGGCATCTTCCTACATCGAAAACATGCATGAGAAACCCAGAAGATGGTACACCGTGTGATGGGGAAAGGTTTCTAAAATGCACCTCATTTCTCATCTCCATGTGCTCGTGTTCGCCATTCCAGCCACTTTACTAGCAATCTCCCTACTTGGAGCATCAGCACCTTTAACCTCCTGTTCCGTACAGGTTGCAATTTGTCCTGAGGATGAACGGGAAGACGGGGAACCAATGAGAGACTAGCTCTTGGTGTTGGGACAGGCACAGGTCACTCTATTTTCCCATCAGGAAGAAGAATTAACCACAGGCTCAGCCTGCCCCCCGGAACCAGAATAGGGCCTGAAGCCATCCTGCGCTTTTGCGGCCGGCTCCCAAAAAAGCGACTTGTAAAATGGAGCTTCAGGGCACTGCAATTCACAAACCTGCAGAGTTATAAATGATAACTCTCGTCCACAAATATATTGAGGGCAGGCAAAGAAGAGGATTTGAAATCAAGGCAGAATTGCAGGAAACAGATTTCAGGAGGTAGATTCGAATCGCCTTTAAAGCACATGAAAAGCAGCAAAACGTTGACAATGATGCCCTTGGCCAAAAAGGGCGTATGCGTTTTTTCCTGAATATATTCAGGAAAAAACGCATACGCCCTTTTTGGCCAACCAAGCAACCTGGAAAGGGAAATCAGCGCTACAAAGAAGTCTCGCTTCCCATCGGTCAAAAGGGACATGCTGAAAAAGTTGTCAAAACCAGAAATGCAGGACAGGCCATGGAGAAATGGGAGCCTTGCTACACTGATGGGCGGTATGTAAATTGCCAACAGCCACTCTGGAGAAGTGTACGGTGTGTCCTGAAACATCTAAAAAACACAGCTTAGAGAGCATAGGGCACTTCCACGCATGGGGGGATAAAGTGGGAAAATTGAAAATCAGCAAGACACAAGCACCCCAAAGTTTAGGGCTGCTCTGTTGACAAGGACCTCCACTTCCTTCCACCTTAAATATCCCAGGAAAGCGAAAAATGGATAAAAATGTTGTGGTCCTTATGTACAATGGAATATCACTCAGCCATGAAATCAATGTCATAAGGCTAGTAGCAGCATGATGAGTGGATTTAGGTAAGACGATTCTAAGTGAAATAAGTCACACAGAAAAGGACACTTCTCATAAGGTGTCACTTATAGAGGGAATGTAAAAACCGTTACACTTGAACTGAATTACAAAACAGAACAGAGTCACACATGCAGAAAACACACTATGGCTGCTTAACGGGAAAGGTGAGGTGGGGTGATACATAAAACAAGAGTTTCAAATTAGCTCAGATACCGTTCCATAAACCCAATATGGAATAGACAAGACCTACTCCTTGCTCAGAGAACTGGACTCAACACGCCCGATTCACCGCACAAGTATATATCTGACTAGTAATAATCTTAAAACCTATGTATTGATATCTCTCTGTTAGTGTGTCAAGTGGGTGTAAAGCGGCCTAAACACAGCCGTGAAAAGCAGCTAAACCCCATTATAAAAATAAATTACTTTTAAAAACCCATGAAACAAAGACAGGGAAAGAGAGAGAAATTCTTACACAATTCGTTCAGGGGCTGTGATGCAACCTGGATTGACCATATCTAGACCCACAGCTGGATGAGACATAAGGGTGGACACTCTTGGGGCTGAGAGGTTTGGTGAGGTTGGGTGAGCAAATGCAGACCCTTTAAAGTAATACTGCGTGCTACCCATCGCATGGGTCCCAAATCTCCAGGTTCAAGGGCAACTTCCTACATCGAAAACATGCATGAGAAACCCAGAAGATGGTACACCGTGTGATGGGGAAAGGTTTCTAAAACGCACCTCATTTCTCACCTCCTTGTGCTCGGGTTCGCCATTCCAGCCACTTTACTAGCAATCTCCCTACTTGGAGCATCAGCACCTTTAACCTCCTGTTCCGTACAGGTTGCAATTTGTCCTGAGGATGAACCGGAAGACGGGGAACCAATGAGAGACTAGCTCTTGGTGTTGGGACAGGCACAGGTCACTCTATTTTCCCATCAGGAAGAAGAATTAACCACAGGCTCAGCCTGCCCCCCGGAACCAGAACAGGGCCTGAAGCCATCCTGCGCTTTTGCGGCTGGCTCCCAAAAAAGCGACTTGTAAAATGGAGCTTCAGGGCACTGCAATTCACAAACCTGCAGAGTTATAAATGATAACTCTCGTCCACAAATATATTGAGGGAAGGCAAAGAAGAGGATTTGAAATCAAGGCAGAATTGCAGGAAACAGATTTCAGGAGGTAGATTCGAATCGCCTTTAAAGCACATGAAAAGCGGCAAAACGTTGACAATGATGCCCTTGGCCAAAAAGGGCGTATGCGTTTTTTCCTCAATACATTCAGGAAAAAACGCATACGCCCTTTTTGGCCAACCAAGCAACCTGGAAAGGCAAATCAGCGCTACAAAGAAGTCTCGCTTCCCATCGGTCAAAAGGGACATGCTGAAAAAGTTGTCAAAACCAGAAATGCAGGACAGGCCATGGAGAAATGGGAGCCTTGCTACACTGATGGGCGGGATGTAAATTGCCAACAGCCACTCTGGAGAAGTGTACGGTGTGTCCTGAAACATCTAAAAAACACAGCTTAGAGAGCATAGGGCACTTCCACGCATGGGGGGATAAAGTGGGAAAATTGAAAATCAGCAAGACACAAGCACCCCAAAGTTTAGGGCTGCTCTGTTGACAAGGACCTCCACTTCCTTCCACCTTAAATATCCCAGGAAAGCGAAAAATGGATAAAAAAGTTGTGGTCCTTATGTACAATGGAATATCACTCAGCCATGAAATCAATGTCATAAGGCTAGTAGCAGCATGATGAGTGGATTTAGGTAAGACGATTCTAAGTGAAATAAGTCACACAGAAAAGGACACTTCTCCTAAGGTGTCACTTATAGAGGGAATGTAAAAACCGTTACACTTGAACTGAATTACAAAACAGAACAGAGTCACACATGCAGAAAACACACTATGGCTGCTTAACGGGAAAGGTGAGGTGGGGTGATACATAAAACAAGAGTTTCAAATTAGCTCAGATACCGTTCCATAAACCCAATATGGAATAGACAAGACCTACTCCTTGCTCAGAGAACTGGACTCAACACGCCCGATTCACCGCACAAGAATATATCTGACTAGTAATAATCTTAAAACCTATGTATTGATATCTCTCTGTTAGTGTGTCAAGTGGGTGTAAAGCGGCCTAAACACAGCCGTGAAAAGCAGCTAAACCCCATTATAAAAATAAATTACTTTTAAAAACCCATGAAACAAAGACAGGGAAAGAGAGAGAAATTCTTACACAATTCGTTCAGGGGCTGTGATGCAACCTGGATTGACCATATCTAGACCCACAGCTGGATGAGACATAAGGGTGGACACTCTTGGGGCTGAGAGGTTTGGTGAGGTTGGGTGAGCAAACGCAGACCCTTTAAAGTAATACTGCGTGCTACCCATCGCATGGGTCCCAAATCTCCAGGTTCAAGGGCATCTTCCTACATCGAAAACATGCATGAGAAACCCAGAAGATGGTACACCGTGTGATGGGGAAAGGTTTCTAAAACGCACCTCATTTCTCACCTCCTTGTGCTCGTGTTCGCCATTCCAGCCACTTTACTAGCAATCTCCCTACTTGGAGCATCAGCACCTTTAACCTCCTGTTCCGTACAGGTTGCAATTTGTCCTGAGGATGAACGGGAAGACGGGAAACCAATGAGAGACTAGCTCTTGGTGTTGGGACAGTCACAGGTCACTCTATTTTCCCATCAGGAAGAAGAATTAAACACAGGCTCAGCCTGCCCCCCGGAACCAGAACAGGGCCTGAAGCCATCCTGCGCTTTTGCGGCCGGCTCCCAAAAAAGCGACTTGTAAAATGCAGCTTCAGGGCACTGCAATTCACAAACCTGCAGAGTTATAAATGATAACTCTCGTCCACAAATATATTGAGGGAAGGCAAAGAAGAGGATTTGAAATCAAGGCAGAATTGCAGGAAACAGATTTCAGGAGGTAGATTCGAATCGCCTTTAAAGCACATGAAAAGCGGCAAAACGTTGACAATGATGCCCTTGGCCAAAAAGGGCGTATACGTTTTTTCCTGAATATATTCAGGAAAAAACGCATACGCCCTTTTTGGCCAACCAAGCAACCTGGAAAGGCAAATCAGCGCTACAAAGAAGTCTCGCTTCCCATCGGTCAAAAGGGACATGCTGAAAAAAGTGTCAAAACCAGAAATGCAGGACAGGCCATGGAGAAATGGGAGCCTTGCTACACTGATGGGCGGGATGTAAATTGCCAACAGCCACTCTGGAGAAGTGTACGGTGTGTCCTGAAACATCTAAAAAACACAGCTTAGAGAGCATAGGGCACTTCCACACATGGGGGGATAAAGTGGGAAAATTGAAAATCAGCAAGACACAAGCACCCCAAAGTTTAGGGCTGCTCTGTTGACAAGGACCTCCACTTCATTCCACCTTAAATATCCCAGGAAAGCGAAAAATGGATAAAAAAGTTGTGGTCCTTATGTACAATGGAATATCACTCAGCCATGAAATCAATGTCATAAGGCTAGTAGCAGCATGATGAGTGGATTTAGGTAAGACGATTCTAAGTGAAATAAGTCACACAGAAAAGGACACTTCTCATAAGGTGTCACTTATAGAGGGAATGTAAAAACCGTTACACTTGAACTGAATTACAAAACAGAACAGAGTCACACATGCAGAAAACACACTATGGCTGCTTAACGGGAAAGGTGAGGTGGGGTGATACATAAAACAAGAGTTTCAAATTAGCTCAGATACCGTTCCATAAACCCAATATGGAATAGACAAGACCTACTCCTTGCTCAGAGAACTGGACTCAACACGCCCGATTCACCGCACAAGAATATATCTGACTAGTAATAATCTTAAAACCTATGTATTGATATCTCTCTGTTAGTGTGTCAAGTGTGTGTAAGGCGGCATAAACACAGCCGTGAAAAGCAGCTAAACCCCATTATAAAAATAAATTACTTTTAAAAACCCATGAAACAAAGACAGGGAAAGAGAGAGAAATTCTTACACAATTCGTTCAGGGGCTGTGATGCAACCTGCATTGACCATATCTAGACCCACAGCTGGATGAGACATAAGGGTGGACACTCTTGGGGCTGAGAGGTTTGGTGAGGTTGGGTGAACAAACGCAGACCCTTTAAAGTAATACTGCGTGCTACCCATCGCATGGGTCCCAAATCTCCAGGTTCAAGGGCATCTTCCTACATCGAAAACATGCATGAGAAACCCAGAAGATGGTACACCGTGTGATGGGGAAAGGTTTCTAAAACGCACCTCATTTCTCATCTCCTTGTGCTCGGGTTCGCCATTCCAGCCACTTTACTAGCAATCTCCCTACTTGGAGCATCAGCACCTTTAACCTCCTGTTCCGTACAGGTTGCAATTTGTCCTGAGGATGAACGGGAAGACGGGGAACCAATGAGAGACTAGCTCTTGGTGTTGGGACAGGCACAGGTCACTCTATTTTCCCATCAGGAAGAAGAATTAACCACAGGCTCAGCCTGCCCCCCGGAACCAGAACAGGGCCTGAAGCCATCCTGCGCTTTTGCGGCCGGCTCCCAAAAAACCGACTTGTAAAATGGAGCTTCAGGGCACTGCAATTCACAAACCTGCAGAGTTATAAATGATAACTCTCGTCCACAAATATATTGAGGGAAGGCAAAGAAGAGGATTTGAAATGAAGGCAGAATTGCAGGAAACAGATTTCAGGAGGTAGATTCGAATCGCCTTTAAAGCACATGAAAAGCGGCAAAACGTTGACAATGATGCCCTTGGCCAAAAAGGGCGTATGCGTTTTTTCCTGAATATATTCAGGAAAAAACGCATACGCCCTTTTTGGCCAACCAAGCAACCTGGAAAGGCAAATCAGCGCTACAAAGAAGTCTCGCTTCCCATCGGTCAAAAGGGACATGCTGAAAAAGGTGTTCAAAACCAGAAATGCAGGACAGGCCATGGAGAAATGGGAGCCTTGCTACACTGATGGGCGGGATGTAAATTGCCAACAGCCACTCTGGAGAAGTGTACGGTGTGTCCTGAAACATCTAAAAAACACAGCTTAGAGAGCATAGGGCACTTCCACGCATGGGGGGATAAAGTGGGAAAATTGAAAATCAGCAAGACACAAGTACCCCAAAGTTTAGGGCTGCTCTGTTGACAAGGACCTCCACTTCCTTCCACCTTAAATATCCCAGGAAAGCGAAAAATGGATAAAAATGTTGTGGTCCTTATGTACAATGGAATATCACTCAGCCATGAAATCAATGTCATAAGGCTAGTAGCAGCATGATGAGTGGATTTAGGTAAGACGATTCTAAGTGAAATAAGTCACACAGAAAAGGACACTTCTCATAAGGTGTCACTTATAGAGGGAATGTAAAAACCGTTACACTTGAACTGAATTACAAAACAGAACAGAGTCACACATGCAGAAAACACACTATGGCTGCTTAACGGGAAAGGTGAGGTGGGGTGATACATAAAACAAGAGTTTCAAATTAGCTCAGATACCGTTCCATAAACCCAATATGGAATAGACAAGACCTACTCCTTGCTCAGAGAACTGGACTCAACACGCCCGATTCACCGCACAAGAATATATCTGACTAGTAATAATCTTAAAACCTATGTATTGATATCTCTCTGTTAGTGTGTCAAGTGGGTGTAAAGCGGCCTAAACACAGCCGTGAAAAGCAGCTAAACCCCATTATAAAAATAAATTACTTTTAAAAACCCATGAAACAAAGACAGGGAAAGAGAGAGAAATTCTTACACAATTCGTTCAGGGGCTGTGATGCAACCTGGATTGACCATATCTAGACCCACAGCTGGATGAGACATAAGGGTGGACACTCTTGGGGCTGAGAGTTTTGGTGAGGTTGGGTGAGCAAACGCAGACCCTTTAAAGTAATACTGCGTGCTACCCATCGCATGGGTCCCAAATCTCCAGGTTCAAGGGCATCTTCCTACATCGAAAACATGCATGAGAAACCCAGAAGATGGTACACCGTGTGATGGGGAAAGGTTTCTAAAATGCACCTCATTTCTCATCTCCTTGTGCTCGTGTTCGCCATTCCAGCCACTTTACTAGCAATCTCCCTACTTGGAGCATCAGCACCTTTAACCTCCTGTTCCGTACAGGTTGCAATTTGTCCTGAGGATGAACGGGAAGACGGGGAACCAATGAGAGACTAGCTCTTGGTGTTGGGACAGGCACAGGTCACTCTATTTTCCCATCAGGAAGAAGAATTAACCACAGGCTCAGCCTGCCCCCCGGAACCAGAACAGGGCCTGAAGCCATCCTGCGCTTTTGCGGCCGGCTCCCAAAAAAGCGACTTGTAAAATGCAGCTTCAGGGCACTGCAATTCACAAACCTGCAGAGTTATAAATGATAACTCTCGTCCACAAATATATTGAGGGAAGGCAAAGAAGAGGATTTGAAATCAAGGCAGAATTGCAGGAAACAGATTTCAGGAGGTAGATTCGAATCGCCTTTAAAGCACATGAAAAGCGGCAAAACGTTGACAATGATGCCCTTGGCCAAAAAGGGCGTATGCGTTTTTTCCTGAATATATTCAGGAAAAAACGCATACGCCCTTTTTGGCCAACCAAGCAACCTGGAAAGGCAAATCAGCGCTACAAAGAAGTCTCGCTTCCCATCGGTCAAAAGGGACATGCTGAAAAAGGTGTTCAAAACCAGAAATGCAGGACAGGCCATGGAGAAATGGGAGCCTTGCTACACTGATGGGCGGGATGTAAATTGCCAACAGCCACTCTGGAGAAGTGTACGGTGTGTCCTGAAACATCTAAAAAACACAGCTTAGAGAGCATAGGGCACTTCCACGCATGGGGGGATAAAGTGGGAAAATTGAAAATCAGCAAGACACAAGCACCCCAAAGTTTAGGGCTGCTCTGTTGACAAGGACCTCCACTTCCTTCCACCTTAAATATCCCAGGAAAGCGAAAAATGGATAAAAATGTTGTGGTCCTTATGTACAATGGAATATCACTCAGCCATGAAATCAATGTCATAAGGCTAGTAGCAGCATGATGAGTGGATTTAGGTAAGACGATTCTAAGTGAAATAAGTCACACAGAAAAGGACACTTCTCATAAGGTGTCACTTATAGAGGGAATGTAAAAACCGTTACACTTGAACTGAATTACAAAACAGAACAGAGTCACACATGCAGAAAACACACTATGGCTGCTTAACGGGAAAGGTGAGGTGGGGTGATACATAAAACAAGAGTTTCAAATTAGCTCAGATACCGTTCCATAAACCCAATATGGAATAGACAAGACCTACTCCTTGCTCAGAGAACTGGACTCAACACGCCCGATTCACCGCACAAGAATATATCTGACTAGTAATAATCTTAAAACCTATGTATTGATATCTCTCTGTTAGTGTGTCAAGTGGGTGTAAAGCGGCCTAAACACAGCTGTGAAAAGCAGCTAAACCCCATTATAAAAATAAATTACTTTTAAAAACCCATGAAACAAAGACAGGGAAAGAGAGAGAAATTCTTACACAATTCGTTCAGGGGCTGTGATGCAACCTGGATTGACCATATCTAGACCCACAGCTGGATGAGACATAAGGGTGGACACTCTTGGGGCTGAGAGTTTTGGTGAGGTTGGGTGAGCAAACGCAGACCCTTTAAAGTAATACTGCGTGCTACCCATCGCATGGGTCCCAAATCTCCAGGTTCAAGGGCATCTTCCTACATCGAAAACATGCATGAGAAACCCAGAAGATGGTACACCGTGTGATGGGGAAAGGTTTCTAAAACGCACCTCATTTCTCACCTCCTTGTGCTCGGGTTCGCCATTCCAGCCACTTTACTAGCAATCTCCCTACTTGGAGCATCAGCACCTTTAACCTCCTGTTCCGTACAGGTTGCAATTTGTCCTGAGGATGAACGGGAAGACGGGAAACCAATGAGAGACTAGCTCTTGGTGTTGGGACAGTCACAGGTCACTCTATTTTCCCATCAGGAAGAAGAATTAACCACAGGCTCAGCCTGCCCCCCGGAACCAGAACAGGGCCTGAAGCCATCCTGCGCTTTTGCGGCCGGCTCCCAAAAAAGCGACTTGTAAAATGCAGCTTCAGGGCACTGCAATTCACAAACCTGCAGAGTTATAAATGATAACTCTCGTCCACAAATATATTGAGGGAAGGCAAAGAAGAGGATTTGAAATCAAGGCAGAATTGCAGGAAACAGATTTCAGGAGGTAGATTCGAATCGCCTTTAAAGCACATGAAAAGCGGCAAAACGTTGACAATGATGCCCTTGGCCAAAAAGGGCGTATGCGTTTTTTCCTGAATATATTCAGGAAAAAACGCATACGCCCTTTTTGGCCAACCAAGCAACCTGGAAAGGCAAATCAGCGCTACAAAGAAGTCTCGCTTCCCATCGGTCAAAAGGGACATGCTGAAAAAGGTGTCAAAACCAGAAATGCAGGACAGGCCATGGAGAAATGGGAGCCTTGCTACACTGATGGGCGGGATGTAAATTGCCAACAGCCACTCTGGAGAAGTGTACGGTGTGTCCTGAAACATCTAAAAAACACAGCTTAGAGAGCATAGGGCACTTCCACGCATGGGGGGATAAAGTGGGAAAATTGAAAATCAGCAAGACACAAGCACCCCAAAGTTTAGGGCTGCTCTGTTGACAAGGACCTCCACTTCATTCCACCTTAAATATCCCAGGAAAGCGAAAAATGGATAAAAAAGTTGTGGTCCTTATGTACAATGGAATATCACTCAGCCATGAAATCAATGTCATAAGGCTAGTAGCAGCATGATGAGTGGATTTAGGTAAGACGATTCTAAGTGAAATAAGTCACACAGAAAAGGACACTTCTCATAAGGTGTCACTTATAGAGGGAATGTAAAAACCGTTACACTTGAACTGAATTACAAAACAGAACAGAGTCACACATGCAGAAAACAAACTATGGCTGCTTAACGGGAAAGGTGAGGTGGGGTGATACATAAAACAAGAGTTTCAAATTAGCTCAGATACCGTTCCATAAACCCAATATGGAATAGACAAGACCTACTCCTTGCTCAGAGAACTGGACTCAACACGCCCGATTCACCGCACAAGAATATATCTGACTAGTAATAATCTTAAAACCTATGTATTGATATCTCTCTGTTAGTGTGTCAAGTGTGTGTAAGGCGGCCTAAACACAGCCGTGAAAAGCAGCTAAACCCCATTATAAAAATAAATTACTTTTAAAAACCCATGAAACAAAGACAGGGAAAGAGAGAGAAATTCTTACACAATTCGTTCAGGGGCTGTGATGCAACCTGCATTGACCATATCTAGACCCACAGCTGGATGAGACATAAGGGTGGACACTCTTGGGGCTGAGAGGTTTGGTGAGGTTGGGTGAGCAAACGCAGACCCTTTAAAGTAATTCTGCGTGCTACCCATCGCATGGGTCCCAAATCTCCAGGTTCAAGGGCATCTTCCTACATCGAAAACATGCATGAGAAACCCAGAAGATGGTACACCGTGTGATGGGGAAAGGTTTCTAAAACGCACCGCATTTCTCATCTCCTTGTGCTCGGGTTCGCCATTCCAGCCACTTTACTAGCAATCTCCCTACTTGGAGCATCAGCACCTTTAACCTCCTGTTCCGTACAGGTTGCAATTTGTCCTGAGGATGAACGGGAAGACGGGGAACTAATGAGAGACTAGCTCTTGGTGTTGGGACAGGCACAGGTCACTCTATTTTCCCATCAGGAAGAAGAATTAACCACAGGCTCAGCCTGCCCCCCGGAACCAGAACAGGGCCTGAAGCCATCCTGAGCTTTTGCGGCCGGCTCCCAAAAAAGCGACTTGTAAAATGCAGCTTCAGGGCACTGCAATTCACAAACCTGCAGAGTTATAAATGATAACTCTCGTCCACAAATATATTGAGGGAAGGCAAAGAAGAGGATTTGAAATCAAGGCAGAATTGCAGGAAACAGATTTCAGGAGGTAGATTCGAATCGCCTTTAAAGCACATGAAAAGCGGCAAAACGTTGACAATGATGCCCTTGGCCAAAAAGGGCGTATGCGTTTTTTCCTGAATATATTCAGGAAAAAACGCATACGCCCTTTTTGGCCAACCAAGCAACCTGGAAAGGCAAATCAGCGCTACAAAGAAGTCTCGCTTCCCATCGGTCAAAAGGGACATGCTGAAAAAGGTGTTCAAAACCAGAAATGCAGGACAGGCCATGGAGAAATGGGAGCCTTGCTACACTGATGGGCGGGATGTAAATTGCCAACAGCCACTCTGGAGAAGTGTACGGTGTGTCCTGAAACATCTAAAAAACACAGCTTAGAGAGCATAGGGCACTTCCACGCATGGGGGGATAAAGTGGGAAAATTGAAAATCAGCAAGACACAAGCACCCCAAAGTTTAGGGCTGCTCTGTTGACAAGGACCTCCACTTCCTTCCACCTTAAATATCCCAGGAAAGCGAAAAATGGATAAAAATGTTGTGGTCCTTATGTACAATGGAATATCACTCAGCCATGAAATCAATGTCATAAGGCTAGTAGCAGCATGATGAGTGGATTTAGGTAAGACGATTCTAAGTGAAATAAGTCACACAGAAAAGGACACTTCTCATAAGGTGTCACTTATAGAGGGAATGTAAAAACCGTTACACTTGAACTGAATTACAAAACAGAACAGAGTCACACATGCAGAAAACACACTATGGCTGCTTAACGGGAAAGGTGAGGTGGGGTGATACATAAAACAAGAGTTTCAAATTAGCTCAGATACCGTTCCATAAACCCAATATGGAATAGACAAGACCTACTCCTTGCTCAGAGAACTGGACTCAACACGCCCGATTCACCGCACAAGAATATATCTGACTAGTAATAATCTTAAAACCTATGTATTGATATCTCTCTGTTAGTGTGTCAAGTGGGTGTAAAGCGGCCTAAACACAGCCGTGAAAAGCAGCTAAACCCCATTATAAAAATAAATTACTTTTAAAAACCCATGAAACAAAGACAGGGAAAGAGAGAGAAATTCTTACACAATTCGTTCAGGGGCTGTGATGCAACCTGGATTGACCATATCTAGACCCACAGCTGGATGAGACATAAGGGTGGACACTCTTGGGGCTGAGAGTTTTGGTGAGGTTGGGTGAGCAAACGCAGACCCTTTAAAGTAATACTGCGTGCTACCCATCGCATGGGTCCCAAATCTCCAGGTTCAAGGGCATCTTCCTACATCGAAAACATGCATGAGAAACCCAGAAGATGGTACACCGTGTGATGGGGAAAGGTTTCTAAAACGCACCTCATTTCTCACCTCCTTGTGCTCGGGTTCGCCATTCCAGCCACTTTACTAGCAATCTCCCTAATTGGAGCATCAGCACCTTTAACCTCCTGTTCCGTACAGGTTGCAATTTGTCCTGAGGATGAACGGGAAGACGGGAAACCAATGAGAGACTAGCTCTTGGTGTTGGGACAGTCACAGGTCACTCTATTTTCCCATCAGGAAGAAGAATTAACCACAGGCTCAGCCTGCCCCCCGGAACCAGAACAGGGCCTGAAGCCATCCTGCGCTTTTGCGGCCGGCTCCCAAAAAAGCGACTTGTAAAATGCAGCTTCAGGGCACTGCAATTCACAAACCTGCAGAGTTATAAATGATAACTCTCGTCCACAAATATATTGAGGGAAGGCAAAGAAGAGGATTTGAAATCAAGGCAGAATTGCAGGAAACAGATTTCAGGAGGTAGATTCGAATCGCCTTTAAAGCACATGAAAAGCGGCAAAACGTTGACAATGATGCCCTTGGCCAAAAAGGGCGTATGCGTTTTTTCCTGAATATATTCAGGAAAAAACGCATACGCCCTTTTTGGCCAACCAAGCAACCTGGAAAGGCAAATCAGCGCTACAAAGAAGTCTCGCTTCCCATCGGTCAAAAGGGACATGCTGAAAAAGGTGTCAAAACCAGAAATGCAGGACAGGCCATGGAGAAATGGGAGCCTTGCTACACTGATGGGCGGGATGTAAATTGCCAACAGCCACTCTGGAGAAGTGTACGGTGTGTCCTGAAACATCTAAAAAACACAGCTTAGAGAGCATAGGGCACTTCCACGCATGGGGGGATAAAGTGGGAAAATTGAAAATCAGCAAGACACAAGCACCCCAAAGTTTAGGGCTGCTCTGTTGACAAGGACCTCCACTTCATTCCACCTTAAATATCCCAGGAAAGCGAAAAATGGATAAAAAAGTTGTGGTCCTTATGTACAATGGAATATCACTCAGCCATGAAATCAATGTCATAAGGCTAGTAGCAGCATGATGAGTGGATTTAGGTAAGACGATTCTAAGTGAAATAAGTCACACAGAAAAGGACACTTCTCATAAGGTGTCACTTATAGAGGGAATGTAAAAACCGTTACACTTGAACTGAATTACAAAACAGAACAGAGTCACACATGCAGAAAACAAACTATGGCTGCTTAACGGGAAAGGTGAGGTGGGGTGATACATAAAACAAGAGTTTCAAATTAGCTCAGATACCGTTCCATAAACCCAATATGGAATAGACAAGACCTACTCCTTGCTCAGAGAACTGGACTCAACACGCCCGATTCACCGCACAAGAATATATCTGACTAGTAATAATCTTAAAACCTATGTATTGATATCTCTCTGTTAGTGTGTCAAGTGTGTGTAAGGCGGCCTAAACACAGCCGTGAAAAGCAGCTAAACCCCATTATAAAAATAAATTACTTTTAAAAACCCATGAAACAAAGACAGGGAAAGAGAGAGAAATTCTTACACAATTCGTTCAGGGGCTGTGATGCAACCTGCATTGACCATATCTAGACCCACAGCTGGATGAGACATAAGGGTGGACACTCTTGGGGCTGAGAGGTTTGGTGAGGTTGGGTGAGCAAACGCAGACCCTTTAAAGTAATACTGCGTGCTACCCATCGCATGGGTCCCAAATCTCCAGGTTCAAGGGCATCTTCCTACATTGAAAACATGCATGAGAAACCCAGAATATGGTACACCGTGTGATGGGGAAAGGTTTCTAAAATGCACCTCATTTCTCATCTCCTTGTGCTCGTGTTCGCCATTCCAGCCACTTTACTAGCAATCTCCCTACTTGGAGCATCAGCACCTTTAACCTCCTGTTCCGTACAGGTTGCAATTTGTCCTGAGGATGAACGGGAAGACGGGGAACCAATGAGAGACTAGCTCTTGGTGTTGGGACAGGCACAGGTCACTCTATTTTCCCATCAGGAAGAAGAATTAACCACAGGCTCAGCCTGCCCCCCTGAACCAGAACAGGGCCTGAAGCCATCCTGCGCTTTTGCGGCCGGCTCCCAAAAAAGCGACTTGTAAAATGGAGCTTCAGGGCACTGCAATTCACAAACCTGCAGAGTTATAAATGATAACTCTCGTCCACAAATATATTGAGGGAAGGCAAAGAAGAGGATTTGAAATCAAGGCAGAATTGCAGGAAACAGATTTCAGGAGGTAGATTCGAATCGCCTTTAAAGCACATGAAAAGCGGCAAAACGTTGACAATGATGCCCTTGGCCAAAAAGGGCGTATGCGTTTTTTCCTGAATATATTCAGGAAAAAACGCATACGCCCTTTTTGGCCAACCAAGCAACCTGGAAAGGCAAATCAGCGCTACAAAGAAGTCTCGCTTCCCATCGGTCAAAAGGGACATGCTGAAAAAGGTGTCAAAACCAGAAATGCAGGACAGGCCATGGAGAAATGGGAGCCTTGCTACACTGATGGGCGGGATGTAAATTGCCAACAGCCACTCTGGAGAAGTGTACGGTGTGTCCTGAAACATCTAAAAAACACAGCTTAGAGAGCATAGGGCACTTCCACGCATGGGGGGATAAAGTGGGAAAATTGAAAAGCAGCAAGACACAAGCACCCCAAAGTTTAGGGCTGCTCTGTTGACAAGGACCTCCACTTCCTTCCACCTTAAATATCCCAGGAAAGCGAAAAATGGATAAAAATGTTGTGGTCCTTATGTACAATGGAATATCACTCAGCCATGAAATCAATGTCATAAGGCTAGTAGCAGCATGATGAGTGGATTTAGGTAAGACGATTCTAAGTGAAATAAGTCACACAGAAAAGGACACTTCTCATAAGGTGTCACTTATAGAGGGAATGTAAAAACCGTTACACTTGAACTGAATTACAAAACAGAACAGAGTCACACATGCAGAAAACACACTATGGCTGCTTAACGGGAAAGGTGAGGTGGGGTGATACATAAAACAAGAGTTTCAAATTAGCTCAGATACCGTTCCATAAACCCAATATGGAATAGACAAGACCTACTCCTTGCTCAGAGAACTGGACTCAACACGCCCGATTCACCGCACAAGAATATATCTGACTAGTAATAATCTTAAAACCTATGTATTGATATCTCTCTGTTAGTGTGTCAAGTGTGTGTAAGGCGGCATAAACACAGCCGTGAAAAGCAGCTAAACCCCATTATAAAAATAAATTACTTTTAAAAACCCATGAAACAAAGACAGGGAAAGAGAGAGAAATTCTTACACAATTCGTTCAGGGGCTGTGATGCAACCTGCATTGACCATATCTAGACCCACAGCTGGATGAGACATAAGGGTGGACACTCTTGGGGCTGAGAGGTTTGGTGAGGTTGGGTGAGCAAACGCAGACCCTTTAAAGTAATACTGCGTGCTACCCATCGCATGGGTCCCAAATCTCCAGGTTCAAGGGCATCTTCCTACATCGAAAACATGCATGAGAAACCCAGAAGATGGTACACCGTGTGATGGGGAAAGGTTTCTAAAACGCACCGCATTTCTCATCTCCTTGTGCTCGGGTTCGCCATTCCAGCCACTTTACTAGCAATCTCCCTACTTGGAGCATCAGCACCTTTAACCTCCTGTTCCGTACAGGTTGCAATTTGTCCTGAGGATGAACGGGAAGACGGGGAACTAATGAGAGACTAGCTCTTGGTGTTGGGACAGGCACAGGTCACTCTATTTTCCCATCAGGAAGAAGAATTAACCACAGGCTCAGCCTGCCCCCCGGAACCAGAACAGGGCCTGAAGCCATCCTGCGCTTTTGCGGCCGGCTCCCAAAAAAGCGACTTGTAAAATGCAGCTTCAGGGCACTGCAATTCACAAACCTGCAGAGTTATAAATGATAACTCTCGTCCACAAATATATTGAGGGAAGGCAAAGAAGAGGATTTGAAATCAAGGCAGAATTGCAGGAAACAGATTTCAGGAGGTAGATTCGAATCGCCTTTAAAGCACATGAAAAGCGGCAAAACGTTGACAATGATGCCCTTGGCCAAAAAGGGCGTATACGTTTTTTCCTGAATATATTCAGGAAAAAACGCATACGCCCTTTTTGGCCAACCAAGCAACCTGGAAAGGCAAATCAGCGCTACAAAGAAGTCTCGCTTCCCATCGGTCAAAAGGGCCATGCTGAAAAAAGTGTCAAAACCAGAAATGCAGGACAGGCCATGGAGAAATGGGAGCCTTGCTACACTGATGGGCGGGATGTAAATTGCCAACAGCCACTCTGGAGAAGTGTACGGTGTGTCCTGAAACATCTAAAAAACACAGCTTAGAGAGCATAGGGCACTTCCACGCATGGGGGGATAAAGTGGGAAAATTGAAAATCAGCAAGACACAAGCACCCCAAAGTTTAGGGCTGCTCTGTTGACAAGGACCTCCACTTCCTTCCACCTTAAATATCCCAGGAAAGCGAAAAATGGATAAAAAAGTTGTGGTCCTTATGTACAATGGAATATCACTCAGCCATGAAATCATTGTCAAAAGGCTAGTAGCAGCATGATGAGTGGATTTAGGTAAGACGATTCAAAGTGAAATAAGTCACACAGAAAAGGACACTTCTCATAAGGTGTCACTTATAGAGGGAATGTAAAAACCGTTACACTTGAACTGAATTACAAAACAGAACAGAGTCACACATGCAGAAAACACACTATGGCTGCTTAACGGGAAAGGTGAGGTGGGGTGATACATAAAACAAGAGTTTCAAATTAGCTCAGATACCGTTCCATAAACCCAATATGGAATAGACAAGACCTACTCCTTGCTCAGAGAACTGGACTCAACACGCCCGATTCACCGCACAAGAATATATCTGACTAGTAATAATCTTAAAACCTATGTATTGATATCTCTCTGTTAGTGTGTCAAGTGGGTGTAAAGCGGCCTAAACACAGCCGTGAAAAGCAGCTAAACCCCATTATAAAAATAAATTACTTTTAAAAACCCATGAAACAAAGACAGGGAAAGAGAGAGAAATTCTTACACAATTCGTTCAGGGGCTGTGATGCAACCTGGATTGACCATATCTAGACCCACAGCTGGATGAGACATAAGGGTGGACACTCTTGGGGCTGAGAGTTTTGGTGAGGTTGGGTGAGCAAACGCAGACCCTTTAAAGTAATACTGCGTGCTACCCATCGCATGGGTCCCAAATCTCCAGGTTCAAGGGCATCTTCCTACATCGAAAACATGCATGAGAAACCCAGAAGATGGTACACCGTGTGATGGGGAAAGGTTTCTAAAACGCACCTCATTTCTCACCTCCTTGTGCTCGGGTTCGCCATTCCAGCCACTTTACTAGCAATCTCCCTACTTGGAGCATCAGCACCTTTAACCTCCTGTTCCGTACAGGTTGCAATTTGTCCTGAGGATGAACGGGAAGACGGGAAACCAATGAGAGACTAGCTCTTGGTGTTGGGACAGGCACAGGTCACTCTATTTTCCCATCAGGAAGAAGAATTAACCACAGGCTCAGCCTGCCCCCCGGAACCAGAACAGGGCCTGAAGCCATCCTGCGCTTTTGCGGCCGGCTCCCAAAAAAGGGACTTGTAAAATGCAGCTTCAGGGCACTGCAATTCACAAACCTGCAGAGTTATAAATGATAACTCTCGTCCACAAATATATTGAGGGAAGGCAAAGAAGAGGATTTGAAATCAAGGCAGAATTGCAGGAAACAGATTTCAGGAGGTAGATTCGAATCGCCTTTAAAGCACATGAAAAGCGGCAAAACGTTGACAATGATGCCCTTGGCCAAAAAGGGCGTATGCGTTTTTTCCTGAATATATTCAGGAAAAAACGCATACGCCCTTTTTGGCCAACCAAGCAACCTGGAAAGGCAAATCAGCGCTACAAAGAAGTCTCGCTTCCCATCGGTCAAAAGGGACATGCTGAAAAAGGTGTCAAAACCAGAAATGCAGGACAGGCCATGGAGAAATGGGAGCCTTGCTACACTGATGGGCGGGATGTAAATTGCCAACAGCCACTCTGGAGAAGTGTACGGTGTGTCCTGAAACATCTAAAAAACACAGCTTAGAGAGCATAGGGCACTTCCACGCATGGGGGGATAAAGTGGGAAAATTGAAAATCAGCAAGACACAAGCACCCCAAAGTTTAGGGCTGCTCTGTTGACAAGGACCTCCACTTCATTCCACCTTAAATATCCCAGGAAAGCGAAAAATGGATAAAAAAGTTGTGGTCCTTATGTACAATGGAATATCACTCAGCCATGAAATCAATGTCATAAGGCTAGTAGCAGCATGATGAGTGGATTTAGGTAAGACGATTCTAAGTGAAATAAGTCACACAGAAAAGGACACTTCTCATAAGGTGTCACTTATAGAGGGAATGTAAAAACCGTTACACTTGAACTGAATTACAAAACAGAACAGAGTCACACATGCAGAAAACAAACTATGGCTGCTTAACGGGAAAGGTGAGGTGGGGTGATACATAAAACAAGAGTTTCAAATTAGCTCAGATACCGTTCCATAAACCCAATATGGAATAGACAAGACCTACTCCTTGCTCAGAGAACTGGACTCAACACGCCCGATTCACCGCACAAGAATATATCTGACTAGTAATAATCTTAAAACCTATGTATTGATATCTCTCTGTTAGTGTGTCAAGTGTGTGTAAGGCGGCCTAAACACAGCCGTGAAAAGCAGCTAAACCCCATTATAAAAATAAATTACTTTTAAAAACCCATGAAACAAAGACAGGGAAAGAGAGAGAAATTCTTACACAATTCGTTCAGGGGCTGTGATGCAACCTGCATTGACCATATCTAGACCCACAGCTGGATGAGACATAAGGGTGGACACTCTTGGGGCTGAGAGGTTTGGTGAGGTTGGGTGAGCAAACGCAGACCCTTTAAAGTAATACTGCGTGCTACCCATCGCATGGGTCCCAAATCTCCAGGTTCAAGGGCATCTTCCTACATCGAAAACATGCATGAGAAACCCAGAATATGGTACACCGTGTGATGGGGAAAGGTTTCTAAAATGCACCTCATTTCTCATCTCCTTGTGCTCGTGTTCGCCATTCCAGCCACTTTACTAGCAATCTCCCTACTTGGAGCATCAGCACCTTTAACCTCCTGTTCCGTACAGGTTGCAATTTGTCCTGAGGATGAACGGGAAGACGGGGAACCAATGAGAGACTAGCTCTTGGTGTTGGGACAGGCACAGGTCACTCTATTTTCCCATCAGGAAGAAGAATTAACCACAGGCTCAGCCGGCCCCCCGGAACCAGAACAGGGCCTGAAGCCATCCTGCGCTTTTGCAGCCGGCTCCCAAAAAAGCGACTTGTAAAATGGAGCTTCAGGGCACTGCAATTCACACAAACCTGCAGAGTTATAAATGATAACTCTCGTCCACAAATATATTGAGGGAAGGCAAAGAAGAGGATTTGAAATCAAGGCAGAATTGCAGGAAACAGATTTCAGGAGGTAGATTCGAATCGCCTTTAAAGCACATGAAAAGCGGCAAAACGTTGACAATGATGTCCTTGGCCAAAAAGGGCGTATGCGTTTTTTCCTGAATATATTCAGGAAAAAACGCATACGCCCTTTTTGGCCAACCAAGCAACCTGGAAAGGCAAATCAGCGCTACAAAGAAGTCTCGCTTCCCATCGGTCAAAAGGGACATGCTGAAAAAGGTGTCAAAACCAGAAATGCAGGACAGGCCATGGAGAAATGGGAGCCTTGCTACACTGATGGGCGGGATGTAAATTGCCAACAGCCACTCTGGAGAAGTGTACGGTGTGTCCTGAAACATCTAAAAAACACAGCTTAGAGAGCATAGGGCACTTCCACGCATGGGGGGATAAAGTGGGAAAATTGAAAATCAGCAAGACACAAGCACCCCAAAGTTTAGGGCTGCTCTGTTGACAAGGACCTCCACTTCCTTCCACCTTAAATATCCCAGGAAAGCGAAAAATGGATAAAAATGTTGTGGTCCTTATGTACAATGGAATATCACTCAGCCATGAAATCAATGTCATAAGGCTAGTAGCAGCATGATGAGTGGATTAGGTAAGACGATTCTAAGTGAAATAAGTCACACAGAAAAGGACACTTCTCATAAGGTGTCACTTATAGAGGGAATGTAAAACCGTTACACTTGAACTGAATTACAAAACAGAACAGAGTCACACATGCAGAAAACACACTATGGCTGCTTAACGGGAAAGGTGAGGTGGGGTGATACATAAAACAAGAGTTTCAAATTAGCTCAGATACCGTTCCATAAACCCAATATGGAATAGACAAGACCTACTCCTTGCTCAGAGAACTGGACTCAACACGCCCGATTCACCGCACAAGAATATATCTGACTAGTAATAATCTTAAAACCTATGTATTGATATCTCTCTGTTAGTGTGTCAAGTGGGTGTAAAGCGGCCTAAACACAGCCGTGAAAAGCAGCTAAACCCCATTATAAAAATAAATTACTTTTAAAAACCCATGAAACAAAGACAGGGAAAGAGAGAAGAAATTCTTACACAATTCGTTCAGGGGCTGTGATGCAACCTGGATTGACCATATCTAGACCCACAGCTGGATGAGACATAAGGGTGGACACTCTTGGGGCTGAGAGTTTGGTGAGGTTGGGTGAGCAAACGCAGACCCTTTAAAGTAATACTGCGTGCTACCCATCGCATGGGTCCCAAATCTCCAGGTTCAAGGGCATCTTCCTACATCGAAAACATGCATGAGAAACCCAGAAGATGGTACACCGTGTGATGGGGAAAGGTTTCTAAAACGCACCTCATTTCTCACCTCCTTGTGCTCCGGTTCGCCATTCCAGACACTTTACTAGCAATCTCCCTACTTGGAGCATCAGCACCTTTAAACCTCCTGTTCCGTACAGGTTGCAATTTGTCCTGAGGATGAACGGGAAGACGGGAAACCAATGAGAGACTAGCTCTTGGTGTTGGGACAGTCACAGGTCACTCTATTTTCCCATCAGGAAGAAGAATTAACCACAGGCTCAGCCTGCCCCCCGGAACCAGAACAGGGCCTGAAGCCATCCTGCGCTTTTGCGGCCAGCTCCCAAAAAAGCGACTTGTAAAATGCAGCTTCAGGGCACTGCAATTCACAAACCTGCAGAGTTATAAATGATAACTCTCGTCCACAAATATATTGAGGGAAGGCAAAGAAGAGGATTTGAAATCAAGGCAGAATTGCAGGAAACAGATTTCAGGAGGTAGATTCGAATCGCCTTTAAAGCACATGAAAAGCGGCAAAACGTTGACAATGATGCCCTTGGCCAAAAAGGGCGTATACGTTTTTTCCTGAATATATTCAGGAAAAAACGCATACGCCCTTTTTGGCCAACCAAGCAACCTGGAAAGGCAAATCAGCGCTACAAAGAAGTCTCGCTTCCCATCGGTCAAAAGGGACATGCTGAAAAAAGTGTCAAAACCAGAAATGCAGGACAGGCCATGGAGAAATGGGAGCCTTGCTACACTGATGGGCAGGATGTAAATTGCCAACAGCCACTCTGGAGAAGTGTACGGTGTGTCCTGAAACATCTAAAAAACACAGCTTAGAGAGCATAGGGCACTTCCACACATGGGGGTATAGAGTGGGAAAATTGAAAATCAGCAAGACACAAGCACCCCAAAGTTTAGGGCTGCTCTGTTGACAAGGACCTCCACTTCATTCCACCTTAAATATCCCAGGAAAGCGAAAAATGGATAAAAAAGTTGTGGTCCTTATGTACAATGGAATATCACTCAGCCATGAAATCAATGTCATAAGGCTAGTAGCAGCATGATGAGTGGATTTAGGTAAGACGATTCTAAGTGAAATAAGTCACACAGAAAAGGACACTTCTCATAAGGTGTCACTTATAGAGGAATGTAAAAACCGTTACACTTGAACTGAATTACAAAACAGAACAGAGTCACACATGCAGAAAACACACTATGGCTGCTTAACGGGAAAGGTGAGGTGGGGTGATACATAAAACAAGAGTTTCAAATTAGCTCAGATACCGTTCCATAAAACCCAATATGGAATAGACAAGACCTACTCCTTGCTCAGAGAACTGGACTCAACACGCCCGATTCACCGCACAAGAATATATCTGACTAGTAATAATCTTAAAACCTATGTATTGATATCTCTCTGTTAGTGTGTCAAGTGTGTGTAAGGCGGCCTAAACACAGCCGTGAAAAGCAGCTAAACCCCATTATAAAAATAAATTACTTTTAAAACCCATGAAACAAAGACAGGGAAAGAGAGAGAAATTCTTACACAATTCGTTCAGGGGCTGTGATGCAACCTGGATTGACCATATCTAGACCCACAGCTGGATGAGACATAAGGGTGGACACTCTTGGGGCTGAGAGTTTTGGTGAGGTTGGGTGAGCAAACGCAGACCCTTTAAAGTAATACTGCGTGCTACCCATCGCATGGGTCCCAAATCTCCAGGTTCAAGGGCATCTTCCTACATCGAAAACATGCATGAGAAACCCAGAAGATGGTACACCGTGTGATGGGGAAAGGTTTCTAAAACGCACCTCATTTCTCACCTCCTTGTGCTCGGGTTCGCCATTCCAGACACTTTACTAGCAATCTCCCTACTTGGAGCATCAGCACCTTTAACCTCCTGTTCCGTACAGGTTGCAATTTGTCCTGAGGATGAACGGGAAGACGGGAAACCAATGAGAGACTAGCTCTTGGTGTTGGGACAGTCACAGGTCACTCTATTTTCCCATCAGGAAGAAGAATTAACCACAGGCTCAGCCTGCCCCCCGGAACCAGAACAGGGCCTGAAGCCATCCTGCGCTTTTGCGGCCAGCTCCCAAAAAAGCGACTTGTAAAATGCAGCTTCAGGGCACTGCAATTCACAAACCTGCAGAGTTATAAATGATAACTCTCGTCCACAAATATATTGAGGGAAGGCAAAGAAGAGGATTTGAAATCAAGGCAGAATTGCAGGAAACAGATTTCAGGAGGTAGATTCGAATCGCCTTTAAAGCACATGAAAAGCGGCAAAACGTTGACAATGATGCCCTTGGCCAAAAAGGGCGTATACGTTTTTTCCTGAATATATTCAGGAAAAAACGCATACGCCCTTTTTGGCCAACCAAGCAACCTGGAAAGGCAAATCAGCGCTACAAAGAAGTCTCGCTTCCCATCGGTCAAAAGGGACATGCTGAAAAAAGTGTCAAAACCAGAAATGCAGGACAGGCCATGGAGAAATGGGAGCCTTGCTACACTGATGGGCAGGATGTAAATTGCCAACAGCCACTCTGGAGAAGTGTACGGTGTGTCCTGAAACATCTAAAAAACACAGCTTAGAGAGCATAGGGCACTTCCACACATGGGGGTATAGAGTGGGAAAATTGAAAATCAGCAAGACACAAGCACCCCAAAGTTTAGGGCTGCTCTGTTGACAAGGACCTCCACTTCATTCCACCTTAAATATCCCAGGAAAGCGAAAAATGGATAAAAAAGTTTTGGTCCTTATGTACAATGGAATATCACTCAGCCATGAAATCAATGTCATAAGGCTAGTAGCAGCATGATGAGTGGATTTAGGTAAGACGATTCTAAGTGAAATAAGTCACACAGAAAAGGACACTTCTCATAAGGTGTCACTTATAGAGGGAATGTAAAAACCGTTACACTTGAACTGAATTACAAAACAGAACAGAGTCACACATGCAGAAAACACACTATGGCTGCTTAACGGGAAAGGTGAGGTGGGGTGATACATAAAACAAGAGTTTCAAATTAGCTCAGATACCGTTCCATAAACCCAATATGGAATAGACAAGACCTACTCCTTGCTCAGAGAACTGGACTCAACACGCCCGATTCACCGCACAAGAATATATCTGACTAGTAATAATCTTAAAACCTATGTATTGATATCTCTCTGTTAGTGTGTCAAGTGTGTGTAAGGCGGCATAAACACAGCCGTGAAAAGCAGCTAAACCCCATTATAAAAATAAATTACTTTTAAAAACCCATGAAACAAAGACAGGGAAAGAGAGAGAAATTCTTACACAATTCGTTCAGGGGCTGTGATGCAACCTGCATTGACCATATCTAGACCCACAGCTGGATGAGACATAAGGGTGGACACTCTTGGGGCTGAGAGGTTTGGTGAGGTTGGGTGAGCAAACGCAGACCCTTTAAAGTAATACTGCGTGCTACCCATCGCATGGGTCCCAAATCTCCAGGTTCAAGGGCATCTTCCTACATCGAAAACATGCATGAGAAACCCAGAAGATGGTACACCGTGTGATGGGGAAAGGTTTCTAAAACGCACCGCATTTCTCATCTCCTTGTGCTCGGGTTCGCCATTCCAGCCACTTTACTAGCAATCTCCCTACTTGGAGCATCAGCACCTTTAACCTCCTGTTCCGTACAGGTTGCAATTTGTCCTGAGGATGAACGGGAAGACGGGGAACTAATGAGAGACTAGCTCTTGGTGTTGGGACAGGCACAGGTCACTCTATTTTCCCATCAGGAAGAAGAATTAACCACAGGCTCAGCCTGCCCCCCTGAACCAGAACAGGGCCTGAAGCCATCCTGCGCTTTTGCGGCCGGCTCCCAAAAAAGCGACTTGTAAAATGCAGCTTCAGGGCACTGCAATTCACAAACCTGCAGAGTTATAAATGATAACTCTCGTCCACAAATATATTGAGGGAAGGCAAAGAAGAGGATTTGAAATCAAGGCAGAATTGCAGGAAACAGATTTCAGGAGGTAGATTCGAATCGCCTTTAAAGCACATGAAAAGCGGCAAAACGTTGACAATGATGCCCTTGGCCAAAAAGGGCGTATACGTTTTTTCCTGAATATATTCAGGAAAAAACGCATACGCCCTTTTTGGCCAACCAAGCAACCTGGAAAGGCAAATCAGCGCTACAAAGAAGTCTCGCTTCCCATCGGTCAAAAGGGCCATGCTGAAAAAAGTGTCAAAACCAGAAATGCAGGACAGGCCATGGAGAAATGGGAGCCTTGCTACACTGATGGGCGGGATGTAAATTGCCAACAGCCACTCTGGAGAAGTGTACGGTGTGTCCTGAAACATCTAAAAAACACAGCTTAGAGAGCATAGGGCACTTCCACGCATGGGGGGATAAAGTGGGAAAATTGAAAATCAGCAAGACACAAGCACCCCAAAGTTTAGGGCTGCTCTGTTGACAAGGACCTCCACTTCCTTCCACCTTAAATATCCCAGGAAAGCGAAAAATGGATAAAAAAGTTGTGGTCCTTATGTACAATGGAATATCACTCAGCCATGAAATCATTGTCAAAAGGCTAGTAGCAGCATGATGAGTGGATTTAGGTAAGACGATTCAAAGTGAAATAAGTCACACAGAAAAGGACACTTCTCATAAGGTGTCACTTATAGAGGGAATGTAAAAACCGTTACACTTGAACTGAATTACAAAACAGAACAGAGTCACACATGCAGAAAACACACTATGGCTGCTTAACGGGAAAGGTGAGGTGGGGTGATACATAAAACAAGAGTTTCAAATTAGCTCAGATACCGTTCCATAAACCCAATATGGAATAGACAAGACCTACTCCTTGCTCAGAGAACTGGACTCAACACGCCCGATTCACCGCACAAGAATATATCTGACTAGTAATAATCTTAAAACCTATGTATTGATATCTCTCTGTTAGTGTGTCAAGTGGGTGTAAAGCGGCCTAAACACAGCCGTGAAAAGCAGCTAAACCCCATTATAAAAATAAATTACTTTTAAAAACCCATGAAACAAAGACAGGGAAAGAGAGAGAAATTCTTACACAATTCGTTCAGGGGCTGTGATGCAACCTGGATTGACCATATCTAGACCCACAGCTGGATGAGACATAAGGGTGGACACTCTTGGGGCTGAGAGTTTTGGTGAGGTTGGGTGAGCAAACGCAGACCCTTTAAAGTAATACTGCGTGCTACCCATCGCATGGGTCCCAAATCTCCAGGTTCAAGGGCATCTTCCTACATCGAAAACATGCATGAGAAACCCAGAAGATGGTACACCGTGTGATGGGGAAAGGTTTCTAAAACGCACCTCATTTCTCACCTCCTTGTGCTCGGGTTCGCCATTCCAGCCACTTTACTAGCAATCTCCCTACTTGGAGCATCAGCACCTTTAACCTCCTGTTCCGTACAGGTTGCAATTTGTCCTGAGGATGAACGGGAAGACGGGAAACCAATGAGAGACTAGCTCTTGGTGTTGGGACAGGCACAGGTCACTCTATTTTCCCATCAGGAAGAAGAATTAACCACAGGCTCAGCCTGCCCCCCGGAACCAGAACAGGGCCTGAAGCCATCCTGCGCTTTTGCGGCCGGCTCCCAAAAAAGCGACTTGTAAAATGCAGCTTCAGGGCACTGCAATTCACAAACCTGCAGAGTTATAAATGATAACTCTCGTCCACAAATATATTGAGGGAAGGCAAAGAAGAGGATTTGAAATCAAGGCAGAATTGCAGGAAACAGATTTCAGGAGGTAGATTCGAATCGCCTTTAAAGCACATGAAAAGCGGCAAAACGTTGACAATGATGCCCTTGGCCAAAAAGGGCGTATGCGTTTTTTCCTGAATATATTCAGGAAAAAACGCATACGCCCTTTTTGGCCAACCAAGCAACCTGGAAAGGCAAATCAGCGCTACAAAGAAGTCTCGCTTCCCATCGGTCAAAAGGGACATGCTGAAAAAGGTGTCAAAACCAGAAATGCAGGACAGGCCATGGAGAAATGGGAGCCTTGCTACACTGATGGGCGGGATGTAAATTGCCAACAGCCACTCTGGAGAAGTGTACGGTGTGTCCTGAAACATCTAAAAAACACAGCTTAGAGAGCATAGGGCACTTCCACGCATGGGGGGATAAAGTGGGAAAATTGAAAATCAGCAAGACACAAGCACCCCAAAGTTTAGGGCTGCTCTGTTGACAAGGACCTCCACTTCATTCCACCTTAAATATCCCAGGAAAGCGAAAAATGGATAAAAAAGTTGTGGTCCTTATGTACAATGGAATATCACTCAGCCATGAAATCAATGTCATAAGGCTAGTAGCAGCATGATGAGTGGATTTAGGTAAGACGATTCTAAGTGAAATAAGTCACACAGAAAAGGACACTTCTCATAAGGTGTCACTTATAGAGGGAATGTAAAAACCGTTACACTTGAACTGAATTACAAAACAGAACAGAGTCACACATGCAGAAAACAAACTATGGCTGCTTAACGGGAAAGGTGAGGTGGGGTGATACATAAAACAAGAGTTTCAAATTAGCTCAGATACCGTTCCATAAACCCAATATGGAATAGACAAGACCTACTCCTTGCTCAGAGAACTGGACTCAACACGCCCGATTCACCGCACAAGAATATATCTGACTAGTAATAATCTTAAAACCTATGTATTGATATCTCTCTGTTAGTGTGTCAAGTGTGTGTAAGGCGGCCTAAACACAGCCGTGAAAAGCAGCTAAACCCCATTATAAAAATAAATTACTTTTAAAAACCCATGAAACAAAGACAGGGAAAGAGAGAGAAATTCTTACACAATTCGTTCAGGGGCTGTGATGCAACCTGCATTGACCATATCTAGACCCACAGCTGGATGAGACATAAGGTTGGACACTCTTGGGGCTGAGAGGTTTGGTGAGGTTGGGTGAGCAAACGCAGACCCTTTAAAGTAATACTGCGTGCTACCCATCGCATGGGTCCCAAATCTCCAGGTTCAAGGGCATCTTCCTACATCGAAAACATGCATGAGAAACCCAGAATATGGTACACCGTGTGATGGGGAAAGGTTTCTAAAATGCACCTCATTTCTCATCTCCTTGTGCTCGTGTTCGCCATTCCAGCCACTTTACTAGCAATCTCCCTACTTGGAGCATCAGCACCTTTAACCTCCTGTTCCGTACAGGTTGCAATTTGTCCTGAGGATGAACGGGAAGACGGGGAACCAATGAGAGACTAGCTCTTGGTGTTGGGACAGGCACAGGTCACTCTATTTTCCCATCAGGAAGAAGAATTAACCACAGGCTCAGCCGGCCCCCCGGAACCAGAACAGGGCCTGAAGCCATCCTGCGCTTTTGCGGCCGGCTCCCAAAAAAGCGACTTGTAAAATGGAGCTTCAGGGCACTGCAATTCACAAACCTGCAGAGTTATAAATGATAACTCTCGTCCACAAATATATTGAGGGAAGGCAAAGAAGAGGATTTGAAATCAAGGCAGAATTGCAGGAAACAGATTTCAGGAGGTAGATTCGAATCGCCTTTAAAGCACATGAAAAGCGGCAAAACGTTGACAATGATGTCCTTGGCCAAAAAGGGCGTATGCGTTTTTTCCTGAATATATTCAGGAAAAAACGCATACGCCCTTTTTGGCCAACCAAGCAACCTGGAAAGGCAAATCAGCGCTACAAAGAAGTCTCGCTTCCCATCGGTCAAAAGGGACATGCTGAAAAAGGTGTCAAAACCAGAAATGCAGGACAGGCCATGGAGAAATGGGAGCCTTGCTACACTGATGGGCGGGATGTAAATTGCCAACAGCCACTCTGGAGAAGTGTACGGTGTGTCCTGAAACATCTAAAAAACACAGCTTAGAGAGCATAGGGCACTTCCACGCATGGGGGGATAAAGTGGGAAAATTGAAAATCAGCAAGACACAAGCACCCCAAAGTTTAGGGCTGCTCTGTTGACAAGGACCTCCACTTCCTTCCACCTTAAATATCCCAGGAAAGCGAAAAATGGATAAAAATGTTGTGGTCCTTATGTACAATGGAATATCACTCAGCCATGAAATCAATGTCATAAGGCTAGTAGCAGCATGATGAGTGGATTTAGGTAAGACGATTCTAAGTGAAATAAGTCACACAGAAAAGGACACTTCTCATAAGGTGTCACTTATAGAGGGAATGTAAAAACCGTTACACTTGAACTGAATTACAAAACAGAACAGAGTCACACATGCAGAAAACACACTATGGCTGCTTAACGGGAAAGGTGAGGTGGGGTGATACATAAAACAAGAGTTTCAAATTAGCTCAGATACCGTTCCATAAACCCAATATGGAATAGACAAGACCTACTCCTTGCTCAGAGAACTGGACTCAACACGCCCGATTCACCGCACAAGAATATATCTGACTAGTAATAATCTTAAAACCTATGTATTGATATCTCTCTGTTAGTGTGTCAAGTGGGTGTAAAGCGGCCTAAACACAGCCGTGAAAAGCAGCTAAACCCCATTATAAAAATAAATTACTTTTAAAAACCCATGAAACAAAGACAGGGAAAGAGAGAGAAATTCTTACACAATTCGTTCAGGGGCTGTGATGCAACCTGGATTGACCATATCTAGACCCACAGCTGGATGAGACATAAGGGTGGACACTCTTGGGGCTGAGAGTTTTGGTGAGGTTGGGTGAGCAAACGCAGACCCTTTAAAGTAATACTGCGTGCTACCCATCGCATGGGTCCCAAATCTCCAGGTTCAAGGGCATCTTCCTACATCGAAAACATGCATGAGAAACCCAGAAGATGGTACACCGTGTGATGGGGAAAGGTTTCTAAAACGCACCTCATTTCTCACCTCCTTGTGCTCCGGTTCGCCATTCCAGACACTTTACTAGCAATCTCCCTACTTGGAGCATCAGCACCTTTAACCTCCTGTTCCGTACAGGTTGCAATTTGTCCTGAGGATGAACGGGAAGACGGGAAACCAATGAGAGACTAGCTCTTGGTGTTGGGACAGTCACAGGTCACTCTATTTTCCCATCAGGAAGAAGAATTAACCACAGGCTCAGCCTGCCCCCCGGAACCAGAACAGGGCCTGAAGCCATCCTGCGCTTTTGCGGCCAGCTCCCAAAAAAGCGACTTGTAAAATGCAGCTTCAGGGCACTGCAATTCACAAACCTGCAGAGTTATAAATGATAACTCTCGTCCACAAATATATTGAGGGAAGGCAAAGAAGAGGATTTGAAATCAAGGCAGAATTGCAGGAAACAGATTTCAGGAGGTAGATTCGAATCGCCTTTAAAGCACATGAAAAGCGGCAAAACGTTGACAATGATGCCCTTGGCCAAAAAGGGCGTATACGTTTTTTCCTGAATATATTCAGGAAAAAACGCATACGCCCTTTTTGGCCAACCAAGCAACCTGGAAAGGCAAATCAGCGCTACAAAGAAGTCTCGCTTCCCATCGGTCAAAAGGGACATGCTGAAAAAAGTGTCAAAACCAGAAATGCAGGACAGGCCATGGAGAAATGGGAGCCTTGCTACACTGATGGGCAGGATGTAAATTGCCAACAGCCACTCTGGAGAAGTGTACGGTGTGTCCTGAAACATCTAAAAAACACAGCTTAGAGAGCATAGGGCACTTCCACACATGGGGGTATAGAGTGGGAAAATTGAAAATCAGCAAGACACAAGCACCCCAAAGTTTAGGGCTGCTCTGTTGACAAGGACCTCCACTTCATTCCACCTTAAATATCCCAGGAAAGCGAAAAATGGATAAAAAAGTTGTGGTCCTTATGTACAATGGAATATCACTCAGCCATGAAATCAATGTCATAAGGCTAGTAGCAGCATGATGAGTGGATTTAGGTAAGACGATTCTAAGTGAAATAAGTCACACAGAAAAGGACACTTCTCATAAGGTGTCACTTATAGAGGGAATGTAAAAACCGTTACACTTGAACTGAATTACAAAACAGAACAGAGTCACACATGCAGAAAACACACTATGGCTGCTTAACGGGAAAGGTGAGGTGGGGTGATACATAAAACAAGAGTTTCAAATTAGCTCAGATACCGTTCCATAAACCCAATATGGAATAGACAAGACCTACTCCTTGCTCAGAGAACTGGACTCAACACGCCCGATTCACCGCACAAGAATATATCTGACTAGTAATAATCTTAAAACCTATGTATTGATATCTCTCTGTTAGTGTGTCAAGTGTGTGTAAGGCGGCATAAACACAGCCGTGAAAAGCAGCTAAACCCCATTATAAAAATAAATTACTTTTAAAAACCCATGAAACAAAGACAGGGAAAGAGAGAGAAATTCTTACACAATTCGTTCAGGGGCTGTGATGCAACCTGCATTGACCATATCTAGACCCACAGCTGGATGAGACATAAGGGTGGACACTCTTGGGGCTGAGAGGTTTGGTGAGGTTGGGTGAGCAAACGCAGACCCTTTAAAGTAATACTGCGTGCTACCCATCGCATGGGTCCCAAATCTCCAGGTTCAAGGGCATCTTCCTACATCGAAAACATGCATGAGAAACCCAGAAGATGGTACACCGTGTGATGGGGAAAGGTTTCTAAAACGCACCTCATTTCTCACCTCCTTGTGCTCGGGTTCGCCATTCCAGACACTTTACTAGCAATCTCCCTACTTGGAGCATCAGCACCTTTAACCTCCTGTTCCGTACAGGTTGCAATTTGTCCTGAGGATGAACGGGAAGACGGGAAACCAATGAGAGACTAGCTCTTGGTGTTGGGACAGTCACAGGTCACTCTATTTTCCCATCAGGAAGAAGAATTAACCACAGGCTCAGCCTGCCCCCCGGAACCAGAACAGGGCCTGAAGCCATCCTGCGCTTTTGCGGCCAGCTCCCAAAAAAGCGACTTGTAAAATGCAGCTTCAGGGCACTGCAATTCACAAACCTGCAGAGTTATAAATGATAACTCTCGTCCACAAATATATTGAGGGAAGGCAAAGAAGAGGATTTGAAATCAAGGCAGAATTGCAGGAAACAGATTTCAGGAGGTAGATTCGAATCGCCTTTAAAGCACATGAAAAGCGGCAAAACGTTGACAATGATGCCCTTGGCCAAAAAGGGCGTATACGTTTTTTCCTGAATATATTCAGGAAAAAACGCATACGCCCTTTTTGGCCAACCAAGCAACCTGGAAAGGCAAATCAGCGCTACAAAGAAGTCTCGCTTCCCATCGGTCAAAAGGGACATGCTGAAAAAAGTGTCAAAACCAGAAATGCAGGACAGGCCATGGAGAAATGGGAGCCTTGCTACACTGATGGGCAGGATGTAAATTGCCAACAGCCACTCTGGAGAAGTGTACGGTGTGTCCTGAAACATCTAAAAAACACAGCTTAGAGAGCATAGGGCACTTCCACACATGGGGGTATAGAGTGGGAAAATTGAAAATCAGCAAGACACAAGCACCCCAAAGTTTAGGGCTGCTCTGTTGACAAGGACCTCCACTTCATTCCACCTTAAATATCCCAGGAAAGCGAAAAATGGATAAAAAAGTTGTGGTCCTTATGTACAATGGAATATCACTCAGCCATGAAATCAATGTCATAAGGCTAGTAGCAGCATGATGAGTGGATTTAGGTAAGACGATTCTAAGTGAAATAAGTCACACAGAAAAGGACACTTCTCATAAGGTGTCACTTATAGAGGGAATGTAAAAACCGTTACACTTGAACTGAATTACAAAACAGAACAGAGTCACACATGCAGAAAACACACTATGGCTGCTTAACGGGAAAGGTGAGGTGGGGTGATACATAAAACAAGAGTTTCAAATTAGCTCAGATACCGTTCCATAAACCCAATATGGAATAGACAAGACCTACTCCTTGCTCAGAGAACTGGACTCAACACGCCCGATTCACCGCACAAGAATATATCTGACTAGTAATAATCTTAAAACCTATGTATTGATATCTCTCTGTTAGTGTGTCAAGTGTGTGTAAGGCGGCCTAAACACAGCCGTGAAAAGCAGCTAAACCCCATTATAAAAATAAATTACTTTTAAAAACCCATGAAACAAAGACAGGGAAAGAGAGAGAAATTCTTACACAATTCGTTCAGGGGCTGTGATGCAACCTGGATTGACCATATCTAGACCCACAGCTGGATGAGACATAAGGGTGGACACTCTTGGGGCTGAGAGTTTTGGTGAGGTTGGGTGAGCAAACGCAGACCCTTTAAAGTAATACTGCGTGCTACCCATCGCATGGGTCCCAAATCTCCAGGTTCAAGGGCATCTTCCTACATCGAAAACATGCATGAGAAACCCAGAAGATGGTACACCGTGTGATGGGGAAAGGTTTCTAAAACGCACCTCATTTCTCACCTCCTTGTGCTCGGGTTCGCCATTCCAGACACTTTACTAGCAATCTCCCTACTTGGAGCATCAGCACCTTTAACCTCCTGTTCCGTACAGGTTGCAATTTGTCCTGAGGATGAACGGGAAGACGGGAAACCAATGAGAGACTAGCTCTTGGTGTTGGGACAGTCACAGGTCACTCTATTTTCCCATCAGGAAGAAGAATTAACCACAGGCTCAGCCTGCCCCCCGGAACCAGAACAGGGCCTGAAGCCATCCTGCGCTTTTGCGGCCAGCTCCCAAAAAAGCGACTTGTAAAATGCAGCTTCAGGGCACTGCAATTCACAAACCTGCAGAGTTATAAATGATAACTCTCGTCCACAAATATATTGAGGGAAGGCAAAGAAGAGGATTTGAAATCAAGGCAGAATTGCAGGAAACAGATTTCAGGAGGTAGATTCGAATCGCCTTTAAAGCACATGAAAAGCGGCAAAACGTTGACAATGATGCCCTTGGCCAAAAAGGGCGTATACGTTTTTTCCTGAATATATTCAGGAAAAAACGCATACGCCCTTTTTGGCCAACCAAGCAACCTGGAAAGGCAAATCAGCGCTACAAAGAAGTCTCGCTTCCCATCGGTCAAAAGGGACATGCTGAAAAAAGTGTCAAAACCAGAAATGCAGGACAGGCCATGGAGAAATGGGAGCCTTGCTACACTGATGGGCAGGATGTAAATTGCCAACAGCCACTCTGGAGAAGTGTACGGTGTGTCCTGAAACATCTAAAAAACACAGCTTAGAGAGCATAGGGCACTTCCACACATGGGGGTATAGAGTGGGAAAATTGAAAATCAGCAAGACACAAGCACCCCAAAGTTTAGGGCTGCTCTGTTGACAAGGACCTCCACTTCATTCCACCTTAAATATCCCAGGAAAGCGAAAAATGGATAAAAAAGTTGTGGTCCTTATGTACAATGGAATATCACTCAGCCATGAAATCAATGTCATAAGGCTAGTAGCAGCATGATGAGTGGATTTAGGTAAGACGATTCTAAGTGAAATAAGTCACACAGAAAAGGACACTTCTCATAAGGTGTCACTTATAGAGGGAATGTAAAAACCGTTACACTTGAACTGAATTACAAAACAGAACAGAGTCACACATGCAGAAAACACACTATGGCTGCTTAACGGGAAAGGTGAGGTGGGGTGATACATAAAACAAGAGTTTCAAATTAGCTCAGATACCGTTCCATAAACCCAATATGGAATAGACAAGACCTACTCCTTGCTCAGAGAACTGGACTCAACACGCCCGATTCACCGCACAAGAATATATCTGACTAGTAATAATCTTAAAACCTATGTATTGATATCTCTCTGTTAGTGTGTCAAGTGTGTGTAAGGCGGCATAAACACAGCCGTGAAAAGCAGCTAAACCCCATTATAAAAATAAATTACTTTTAAAAACCCATGAAACAAAGACAGGGAAAGAGAGAGAAATTCTTACACAATTCGTTCAGGGGCTGTGATGCAACCTGCATTGACCATATCTAGACCCACAGCTGGATGAGACATAAGGGTGGACACTCTTGGGGCTGAGAGGTTTGGTGAGGTTGGGTGAGCAAACGCAGACCCTTTAAAGTAATACTGCGTGCTACCCATCGCATGGGTCCCAAATCTCCAGGTTCAAGGGCATCTTCCTACATCGAAAACATGCATGAGAAACCCAGAAGATGGTACACCGTGTGATGGGGAAAGGTTTCTAAAACGCACCGCATTTCTCATCTCCTTGTGCTCGGGTTCGCCATTCCAGCCACTTTACTAGCAATCTCCCTACTTGGAGCATCAGCACCTTTAACCTCCTGTTCCGTACAGGTTGCAATTTGTCCTGAGGATGAACGGGAAGACGGGGAACTAATGAGAGACTAGCTCTTGGTGTTGGGACAGGCACAGGTCACTCTATTTTCCCATCAGGAAGAAGAATTAACCACAGGCTCAGCCTGCCCCCCTGAACCAGAACAGGGCCTGAAGCCATCCTGCGCTTTTGCGGCCGGCTCCCAAAAAAGCGACTTGTAAAATGCAGCTTCAGGGCACTGCAATTCACAAACCTGCAGAGTTATAAATGATAACTCTCGTCCACAAATATATTGAGGGAAGGCAAAGAAGAGGATTTGAAATCAAGGCAGAATTGCAGGAAACAGATTTCAGGAGGTAGATTCGAATCGCCTTTAAAGCACATGAAAAGCGGCAAAACGTTGACAATGATGCCCTTGGCCAAAAAGGGCGTATACGTTTTTTCCTGAATATATTCAGGAAAAAACGCATACGCCCTTTTTGGCCAACCAAGCAACCTGGAAAGGCAAATCAGCGCTACAAAGAAGTCTCGCTTCCCATCGGTCAAAAGGGCCATGCTGAAAAAAGTGTCAAAACCAGAAATGCAGGACAGGCCATGGAGAAATGGGAGCCTTGCTACACTGATGGGCGGGATGTAAATTGCCAACAGCCTCTCTGGAGAAGTGTACGGTGTGTCCTGAAACATCTAAAAAACACAGCTTAGAGAGCATAGGGCACTTCCACGCATGGGGGGATAAAGTGGGAAAATTGAAAATCAGCAAGACACAAGCACCCCAAAGTTTAGGGCTGCTCTGTTGACAAGGACCTCCACTTCCTTCCACCTTAAATATCCCAGGAAAGCGAAATATGGATAAAAAAGTTGTGGTCCTTATGTACAATGGAATATCACTCAGCCATGAAATCAATGTCAAAAGGCTAGTAGCAGCATGATGAGTGGATTTAGGTAAGACGATTCAAAGTGAAATAAGTCACACAGAAAAGGACACTTCTCATAAGGTGTCACTTATAGAGGGAATGTAAAAACCGTTACACTTGAACTGAATTACAAAACAGAACAGAGTCACACATGCAGAAAACACACTATGGCTGCTTAACGGGAAAGGTGAGGTGGGGTGATACATAAAACAAGAGTTTCAAATTAGCTCAGATACCGTTCCATAAACCCAATATGGAATAGACAAGACCTACTCCTTGCTCAGAGAACTGGACTCAACACGCCCGATTCACCGCACAAGAATATATCTGACTAGTAATAATCTTAAAACCTATGTATTGATATCTCTCTGTTAGTGTGTCAAGTGGGTGTAAAGCGGCCTAAACACAGCCGTGAAAAGCAGCTAAACCCCATTATAAAAATAAATTACTTTTAAAAACCCATGAAACAAAGACAGGGAAAGAGAGAGAAATTCTTACACAATTCGTTCAGGGGCTGTGATGCAACCTGGATTGACCATATCTAGACCCACAGCTGGATGAGACATAAGGGTGGACACTCTTGGGGCTGAGAGTTTTGGTGAGGTTGGGTGAGCAAACGCAGACCCTTTAAAGTAATACTGCGTGCTACCCATCGCATGGGTCCCAAATCTCCAGGTTCAAGGGCATCTTCCTACATCGAAAACATGCATGAGAAACCCAGAAGATGGTACACCGTGTGATGGGGAAAGGTTTCTAAAATGCACCTCATTTCTCATCTCCTTGTGCTCGTGTTCGCCATTCCAGCCACTTTACTAGCAATCTCCCTACTTGGAGCATCAGCACCTTTAACCTCCTGTTCCGTACAGGTTGCAATTTGTCCTGAGGATGAACGGGAAGACGGGGAACCAATGAGAGACTAGCTCTTGGTGTTGGGACAGGCACAGGTCACTCTATTTTCCCATCAGGAAGAAGAATTAACCACAGGCTCAGCCGGCCCCCCGGAACCAGAACAGGGCCTGAAGCCATCCTGCGCTTTTGCGGCCGGCTCCCAAAAAAGCGACTTGTAAAATGGAGCTTCAGGGCACTGCAATTCACAAACCTGCAGAGTTATAAATGATAACTCTCGTCCACAAATATATTGAGGGAAGGCAAAGAAGAGGATTTGAAATCAAGGCAGAATTGCAGGAAACAGATTTCAGGAGGTAGATTCGAATCGCCTTTAAAGCACATGAAAAGCGGCAAAACGTTGACAATGATGCCCTTGGCCAAAAAGGGCGTATACGTTTTTTCCTGAATATATTCAGGAAAAAACGCATACGCCCTTTTTGGCCAACCAAGCAACCTGGAAAGGCAAATCAGCGCTACAAAGAAGTCTCGCTTCCCATCGGTCAAAAGGGCCATGCTGAAAAAAGTGTCAAAACCAGAAATGCAGGACAGGCCATGGAGAAATGGGAGCCTTGCTACACTGATGGGCGGGATGTAAATTGCCAACAGCCACTCTGGAGAAGTGTACGGTGTGTCCTGAAACATCTAAAAAACACAGCTTAGAGAGCATAGGGCACTTCCACGCATGGGGGGATAAAGTGGGAAAATTGAAAATCAGCAAGACACAAGCACCCCAAAGTTTAGGGCTGCTCTGTTGACAAGGACCTCCACTTCCTTCCACCTTAAATATCCCAGGAAAGCGAAAAATGGATAAAAAAGTTGTGGTCCTTATGTACAATGGAATATCACTCAGCCATGAAATCAATGTCATAAGGCTAGTAGCAGCATGATGAGTGGATTTAGGTAAGACGATTCAAAGTGAAATAAGTCACACAGAAAAGGACACTTCTCATAAGGTGTCACTTATAGAGGGAATGTAAAAACCGTTACACTTGAACTGAATTACAAAACAGAACAGAGTCACACATGCAGAAAACACACTATGGCTGCTTAACGGGAAAGGTGAGGTGGGGTGATACATAAAACAAGAGTTTCAAATTAGCTCAGATACCGTTCCATAAACCCAATATGGAATAGACAAGACCTACTCCTTGCTCAGAGAACTGGACTCAACACGCCCGATTCACCGCACAAGAATATATCTGACTAGTAATAATCTTAAAACCTATGTATTGATATCTCTCTGTTAGTGTGTCAAGTGGGTGTAAAGCGGCCTAAACACAGCCGTGAAAAGCAGCTAAACCCCATTATAAAAATAAATTACTTTTAAAAACCCATGAAACAAAGACAGGGAAAGAGAGAGAAATTCTTACACAATTCGTTCAGGGGCTGTGATGCAACCTGGATTGACCATATCTAGACCCACAGCTGGATGAGACATAAGGGTGGACACTCTTGGGGCTGAGAGTTTTGGTGAGGTTGGGTGAGCAAACGCAGACCCTTTAAAGTAATACTGCGTGCTACCCATCGCATGGGTCCCAAATCTCCAGGTTCAAGGGCATCTTCCTACATCGAAAACATGCATGAGAAACCCAGAAGATGGTACACCGTGTGATGGGGAAAGGTTTCTAAAATGCACCTCATTTCTCATCTCCTTGTGCTCGTGTTCGCCATTCCAGCCACTTTACTAGCAATCTCCCTACTTGGAGCATCAGCACCTTTAACCTCCTGTTCCGTACAGGTTGCAATTTGTCCTGAGGATGAACGGGAAGACGGGGAACCAATGAGAGACTAGCTCTTGGTGTTGGGACAGGCACAGGTCACTCTATTTTCCCATCAGGAAGAAGAATTAACCACAGGCTCAGCCGGCCCCCCGGAACCAGAACAGGGCCTGAAGCCATCCTGCGCTTTTGCGGCCGGCTCCCAAAAAAGCGACTTGTAAAATGGAGCTTCAGGGCACTGCAATTCACAAACCTGCAGAGTTATAAATGATAACTCTCGTCCACAAATATATTGAGGGAAGGCAAAGAAGAGGATTTGAAATCAAGGCAGAATTGCAGGAAACAGATTTCAGGAGGTAGATTCGAATCGCCTTTAAAGCACATGAAAAGCGGCAAAACGTTGACAATGATGCCCTTGGCCAAAAAGGGCGTATGCGTTTTTTCCTGAATATATTCAGGAAAAAACGCATACGCCCTTTTTGGCCAACCAAGCAACCTGGAAAGGCAAATCAGCGCTACAAAGAAGTCTCGCTTCCCATCGGTCAAAAGGGACATGCTGAAAAAGGTGTCAAAACCAGAAATGCAGGACAGGCCATGGAGAAATGGGAGCCTTGCTACACTGATGGGCGGGATGTAAATTGCCAACAGCCACTCTGGAGAAGTGTACGGTGTGTCCTGAAACATCTAAAAAACACAGCTTAGAGAGCATAGGGCACTTCCACGCATGGGGGGATAAAGTGGGAAAATTGAAAATCAGCAAGACACAAGCACCCCAAAGTTTAGGGCTGCTCTGTTGACAAGGACCTCCACTTCCTTCCACCTTAAATATCCCAGGAAAGCGAAAAATGGATAAAAATGTTGTGGTCCTTATGTACAATGGAATATCACTCAGCCATGAAATCAATGTCATAAGGCTAGTAGCAGCATGATGAGTGGATTTAGGTAAGACGATTCTAAGTGAAATAAGTCACACAGAAAAGGACACTTCTCATAAGGTGTCACTTATAGAGGGAATGTAAAAACCGTTACACTTGAACTGAATTACAAAACAGAACAGAGTCACACATGCAGAAAACACACTATGGCTGCTTAACGGGAAAGGTGAGGTGGGGTGATACATAAAACAAGAGTTTCAAATTAGCTCAGATACCGTTCCATAAACCCAATATGGAATAGACAAGACCTACTCCTTGCTCAGAGAACTGGACTCAACACGCCTGATTCACCGCACAAGAATATATCTGACTAGTAATAATCTTAAAACCTATGTATTGATATCTCTCTGTTAGTGTGTCAAGTGGGTGTAAAGCGGCCTAAACACAGCCGTGAAAAGCAGCTAAACCCCATTATAAAAATAAATTACTTTTAAAAACCCATGAAACAAAGACAGGGAAAGAGAGAGAAATTCTTACACAATTCGTTCAGGGGCTGTGATGCAACCTGGATTGACCATATCTAGACCCACAGCTGGATGAGACATAAGGGTGGACACTCTTGGGGCTGAGAGTTTTGGTGAGGTTGGGTGAGCAAACGCAGACCCTTTAAAGTAATACTGCGTGCTACCCATCGCATGGGTCCCAAATCTCCAGGTTCAAGGGCATCTTCCTACATCGAAAACATGCATGAGAAACCCAGAAGATGGTACACCGTGTGATGGGGAAAGGTTTCTAAAATGCACCTCATTTCTCATCTCCTTGTGCTCGTGTTCGCCATTCCAGCCACTTTACTAGCAATCTCCCTACTTGGAGCATCAGCACCTTTAACCTCCTGTTCCGTACAGGTTGCAATTTGTCCTGAGGATGAACGGGAAGACGGGGAACCAATGAGAGACTAGCTCTTGGTGTTGGGACAGGCACAGGTCACTCTATTTTCCCATCAGGAAGAAGAATTAACCACAGGCTCAGCCGGCCCCCCGGAACCAGAACAGGGCCTGAAGCCATCCTGCGCTTTTGCGGCCGGCTCCCAAAAAAGCGACTTGTAAAATGGAGCTTCAGGGCACTGCAATTCACAAACCTGCAGAGTTATAAATGATAACTCTCGTCCACAAATATATTGAGGGAAGGCAAAGAAGAGGATTTGAAATCAAGGCAGAATTGCAGGAAACAGATTTCAGGAGGTAGATTCGAATCGCCTTTAAAGCACATGAAAAGCGGCAAAACGTTGACAATGATGCCCTTGGCCAAAAAGGGCGTATACGTTTTTTCCTGAATATATTCAGGAAAAAACGCATACGCCCTTTTTGGCCAACCAAGCAACCTGGAAAGGCAAATCAGCGCTACAAAGAAGTCTCGCTTCCCATCGGTCAAAAGGGCCATGCTGAAAAAAGTGTCAAAACCAGAAATGCAGGACAGGCCATGGAGAAATGGGAGCCTTGCTACACTGATGGGCGGGATGTAAATTGCCAACAGCCACTCTGGAGAAGTGTACGGTGTGTCCTGAAACATCTAAAAAACACAGCTTAGAGAGCATAGGGCACTTCCACGCATGGGGGGATAAAGTGGGAAAATTGAAAATCAGCAAGACACAAGCACCCCAAAGTTTAGGGCTGCTCTGTTGACAAGGACCTCCACTTCCTTCCACCTTAAATATCCCAGGAAAGCGAAAAATGGATAAAAAAGTTGTGGTCCTTATGTACAATGGAATATCACTCAGCCATGAAATCAATGTCATAAGGCTAGTAGCAGCATGATGAGTGGATTTAGGTAAGACGATTCTAAGTGAAATAAGTCACACAGAAAAGGACACTTCTCATAAGGTGTCACTTATAGAGGGAATGTAAAAACCGTTACACTTGAACTGAATTACAAAACAGAACAGAGTCACACATGCAGAAAACACACTATGGCTGCTTAACGGGAATGGTGAGGTGGGGTGATACATAAAACAAGAGTTTCAAATTAGCTCAGATACCGTTCCATAAACCCAATATGGAATAGACAAGACCTACTCCTTGCTCAGAGAACTGGACTCAACACGCCCGATTCACCGCACAAGAATATATCTGACTAGTAATAATCTTAAAACCTATGTATTGATATCTCTCTGTTAGTGTGTCAAGTGGGTGTAAAGCGGCCTAAACACAGCCGTGAAAAGCAGCTAAACCCCATTATAAAAATAAATTACTTTTAAAAACCCATGAAACAAAGACAGGGAAAGAGAGAGAAATTCTTACACAATTCGTTCAGGGGCTGTGATGCAACCTGGATTGACCATATCTAGACCCACAGCTGGATGAGACATAAGGGTGGACACTCTTGGGGCTGAGAGTTTTGGTGAGGTTGGGTGAGCAAACGCAGACCCTTTAAAGTAATACTGCGTGCTACCCATCGCATGGGTCCCAAATCTCCAGGTTCAAGGGCATCTTCCTACATCGAAAACATGCATGAGAAACCCAGAAGATGGTACACCGTGTGATGGGGAAAGGTTTCTAAAACGCACCTCATTTCTCACCTCCTTGTGCTCGGGTTCGCCATTCCAGACACTTTACTAGCAATCTCCCTACTTGGAGCATCAGCACCTTTAACCTCCTGTTCCGTACAGGTTGCAATTTGTCCTGAGGATGAACGGGAAGACGGGAAACCAATGAGAGACTAGCTCTTGGTGTTGGGACAGTCACAGGTCACTCTATTTTCCCATCAGGAAGAAGAATTAACCACAGGCTCAGCCTGCCCCCCGGAACCAGAACAGGGCCTGAAGCCATCCTGCGCTTTTGCGGCCAGCTCCCAAAAAAGCGACTTGTAAAATGCAGCTTCAGGGCACTGCAATTCACAAACCTGCAGAGTTATAAATGATAACTCTCGTCCAAAAATATATTGAGGGAAGGCAAAGAAGAGGATTTGAAATCAAGGCAGAATTGCAGGAAACAGATTTCAGGAGGTAGATTCGAATCGCCTTTAAAGCACATGAAAAGCGGCAAAACGTTGACAATGATGCCCTTGGCCAAAAAGGGCGTATACGTTTTTTCCTGAATATATTCAGGAAAAAACGCATACGCCCTTTTTGGCCAACCAAGCAACCTGGAAAGGCAAATCAGCGCTACAAAGAAGTCTCGCTTCCCATCGGTCAAAAGGGACATGCTGAAAAAAGTGTCAAAACCAGAAATGCAGGACAGGCCATGGAGAAATGGGAGCCTTGCTACACTGATGGGCGGGATGTAAATTGCCAACAGCCACTCTGGAGAAGTGTACGGTGTGTCCTGAAACATCTAAAAAACACAGCTTAGAGAGCATAGGGCACTTCCACACATGGGGGTATAGAGTGGGAAAATTGAAAATCAGCAAGACACAAGCACCCCAAAGTTTAGGGCTGCTCTGTTGACAAGGACCTCCACTTCATTCCACCTTAAATATCCCAGGAAAGCGAAAAATGGATAAAAAAGTTGTGGTCCTTATGTACAATGGAATATCACTCAGCCATGAAATCAATGTCATAAGGCTAGTAGCAGCATGATGAGTGGATTTAGGTAAGACGATTCTAAGTGAAATAAGTCACACAGAAAAGGACACTTCTCATAAGGTGTCACTTATAGAGGGAATGTAAAAACCGTTACACTTGAACTGAATTACAAAACAGAACAGAGTCACACATGCAGAAAACACACTATGGCTGCTTAACGGGAAAGGTGAGGTGGGGTGATACATAAAACAAGAGTTTCAAATTAGCTCAGATACCGTTCCATAAACCCAATATGGAATAGACAAGACCTACTCCTTGCTCAGAGAACTGGACTCAACACGCCCGATTCACCGCACAAGAATATATCTGACTAGTAATAATCTTAAAACCTATGTATTGATATCTCTCTGTTAGTGTGTCAAGTGTGTGTAAGGCGGCATAAACACAGCCGTGAAAAGCAGCTAAACCCCATTATAAAAATAAATTACTTTTAAAAACCCATGAAACAAAGACAGGGAAAGAGAGAGAAATTCTTACACAATTCGTTCAGGGGCTGTGATGCAACCTGCATTGACCATATCTAGACCCACAGCTGGATGAGACATAAGGGTGGACACTCTTGGGGCTGAGAGGTTTGGTGAGGTTGGGTGAGCAAACGCAGACCCTTTAAAGTAATACTGCGTGCTACCCATCGCATGGGTCCCAAATCTCCAGGTTCAAGGGCATCTTCCTACATCGAAAACATGCATGAGAAACCCAGAAGATGGTACACCGTGTGATGGGGAAAGGTTTCTAAAACGCACCGCATTTCTCATCTCCTTGTGCTCGGGTTCGCCATTCCAGCCACTTTACTAGCAATCTCCCTACTTGGAGCATCAGCACCTTTAACCTCCTGTTCCGTACAGGTTGCAATTTGTCCTGAGGATGAACGGGAAGACGGGGAACTAATGAGAGACTAGCTCTTGGTGTTGGGACAGGCACAGGTCACTCTATTTTCCCATCAGGAAGAAGAATTAACCACAGGCTCAGCCTGCCCCCCGGAACCAGAACAGGGCCTGAAGCCATCCTGCGCTTTTGCGGCCGGCTCCCAAAAAAGCGACTTGTAAAATGCAGCTTCAGGGCACTGCAATTCACAAACCTGCAGAGTTATAAATGATTACTCTCGTCCACAAATATATTGAGGGAAGGCAAAGAAGAGGATTTGAAATCAAGGCAGAATTGCAGGAAACAGATTTCAGGAGGTAGATTCGAATCGCCTTTAAAGCACATGAAAAGCGGCAAAACGTTGACAATGATGCCCTTGGCCAAAAAGGGCGTATACGTTTTTTCCTGAATATATTCAGGAAAAAACGCATACGCCCTTTTTGGCCAACCAAGCAACCTGGAAAGGCAAATCAGCGCTACAAAGAAGTCTCGCTTCCCATCGGTCAAAAGGGCCATGCTGAAAAAAGTGTCAAAACCAGAAATGCAGGACAGGCCATGGAGAAATGGGAGCCTTGCTACACTGATGGGCGGGATGTAAATTGCCAACAGCCACTCTGGAGAAGTGTACGGTGTGTCCTGAAACATCTAAAAAACACAGCTTAGAGAGCATAGGGCACTTCCACACATGGGGGGATAAAGTGGGAAAATTGAAAATCAGCAAGACACAAGCACCCCAAAGTTTACGGCTGCTCTGTTGACAAGGACCTCCACTTCCTTCCACCTTAAATATCCCAGGAAAGCGAAAAATGGATAAAAAAGTTGTGGTCCTTATGTACAATGGAATATCACTCAGCCATGAAATCAATGTCAAAAGGCTAGTAGCAGCATGATGAGTGGATTTAGGTAAGACGATTCAAAGTGAAATAAGTCACACAGAAAAGGACACTTCTCATAAGGTGTCACTTATAGAGGGAATGTAAAAACCGTTACACTTGAACTGAATTACAAAACAGAACAGAGTCACACATGCAGAAAACACACTATGGCTGCTTAACGGGAAAGGTGAGGTGGGGTGATACATAAAACAAGAGTTTCAAATTAGCTCAGATACCGTTCCATAAACCCAATATGGAATAGACAAGACCTACTCCTTGCTCAGAGAACTGGACTCAACACGCCCGATTCACCGCACAAGAATATATCTGACTAGTAATAATCTTAAAACCTATGTATTGATATCTCTCTGTTAGTGTGTCAAGTGGGTGTAAAGCGGCCTAAACACAGCCGTGAAAAGCAGCTAAACCCCATTATAAAAATAAATTACTTTTAAAAACCCATGAAACAAAGACAGGGAAAGAGAGAGAAATTCTTACACAATTCGTTCAGGGGCTGTGATGCAACCTGGATTGACCATATCTAGACCCACAGCTGGATGAGACATAAGGGTGGACACTCTTGGGGCTGAGAGTTTTGGTGAGGTTGGGTGAGCAAACGCAGACCCTTTAAAGTAATACTGCGTGCTACCCATCGCATGGGTCCCAAATCTCCAGGTTCAAGGGCATCTTCCTACATCGAAAACATGCATGAGAAACCCAGAAGATGGTACACCGTGTGATGGGGAAAGGTTTCTAAAACGCACCTCATTTCTCACCTCCTTGTGCTCGGGTTCGCCATTCCAGCCACTTTACTAGCAATCTCCCTACTTGGAGCATCAGCACCTTTAACCTCCTGTTCCGTACAGGTTGCAATTTGTCCTGAGGATGAACGGGAAGACGGGAAACCAATGAGAGACTAGCTCTTGGTGTTGGGACAGTCACAGGTCACTCTATTTTCCCATCAGGAAGAAGAATTAACCACAGGCTCAGCCTGCCCCCCTGAACCAGAACAGGGCCTGAAGCCATCCTGCGCTTTTGCGGCCGGCTCCCAAAAAAGCGACTTGTAAAATGCAGCTTCAGGGCACTGCAATTCACAAACCTGCAGAGTTATAAATGATAACTCTCGTCCACAAATATATTGAGGGAAGGCAAAGAAGAGGATTTGAAATCAAGGCAGAATTGCAGGAAACAGATTTCAGGAGGTAGATTCGAATCGCCTTTAAAGCACATGAAAAGCGGCAAAACGTTGACAATGATGCCCTTGGCCAAAAAGGGCGTATACGTTTTTTCCTGAATATATTCAGGAAAAAACGCATACGCCCTTTTTGGCCAACCAAGCAACCTGGAAAGGCAAATCAGCGCTCCAAAGAAGTCTCGCTTCCCATCGGTCAAAAGGGACATGCTGAAAAAAGTGTCAAAACCAGAAATGCAGGACAGGCCATGGAGAAATGGGAGCCTTGCTACACTGATGGGCGGGATGTAAATTGCCAACAGCCACTCTGGAGAAGTGTACGGTGTGTCCTGAAACATCTAAAAAACACAGCTTAGAGAGCATAGGGCACTTCCACACATGGGGGGATAAAGTGGGAAAATTGAAAATCAGCAAGACACAAGCACCCCAAAGTTTAGGGCTGCTCTGTTGACAAGGACCTCCACTTCATTCCACCTTAAATATCCCAGGAAAGCGAAAAATGGATAAAAAAGTTGTGGTCCTTATGTACAATGGAATATCACTCAGCCATGAAATCAATGTCATAAGGCTAGTAGCAGCATGATGAGTGGATTTAGGTAAGACGATTCTAAGTGAAATAAGTCACACAGAAAAGGACACTTCTCATAAGGTGTCACTTATAGAGGGAATGTAAAAACCGTTACACTTGAACTGAATTACAAAACAGAACAGAGTCACACATGCAGAAAACACACTATGGCTGCTTAACGGGAAAGGTGAGGTGGGGTGATACATAAAACAAGAGTTTCAAATTAGCTCAGATACCGTTCCATAAACCCAATATGGAATAGACAAGACCTACTCCTTGCTCAGAGAACTGGACTCAACACGCCCGATTCACCGCACAAGAATATATCTGACTAGTAATAATCTTAAAACCTATGTATTGATATCTCTCTGTTAGTGTGTCAAGTGTGTGTAAGGCGGCATAAACACAGCCGTGAAAAGCAGCTAAACCCCATTATAAAAATAAATTACTTTTAAAAACCCATGAAACAAAGACAGGGAAAGAGAGAGAAATTCTTACACAATTCGTTCAGGGGCTGTGATGCAACCTGCATTGACCATATCTAGACCCACAGCTGGATGAGACATAAGGGTGGACACTCTTGGGGCTGAGAGGTTTGGTGAGGTTGGGTGAGCAAACGCAGACCCTTTAAAGTAATACTGCGTGCTACCCATCGCATGGGTCCCAAATCTCCAGGTTCAAGGGCATCTTCCTACATCGAAAACATGCATGAGAAACCCAGAAGATGGTACACCGTGTGATGGGGAAAGGTTTCTAAAACGCACCGCATTTCTCATCTCCTTGTGCTCGGGTTCGCCATTCCAGCCACTTTACTAGCAATCTCCCTACTTGGAGCATCAGCACCTTTAACCTCCTGTTCCGTACAGGTTGCAATTTGTCCTGAGGATGAACGGGAAGACGGGGAACCAATGAGAGACTAGCTCTTGGTGTTGGGACAGGCACAGGTCACTCAATTTTCCCATCAGGAAGAAGAATTAACCACAGGCTCAGCCTGCCCCCCGGAACCAGAACAGGGCCTGAAGCCATCCTGCGCTTTTGCGGCCGACTCCCAAAAAAGCGACTTGTAAAATGGAGCTTCAGGGCACTGCAATTCACAAACCTGCAGAATTATAAATGATAACTCTCGTCCACAAATATATTGAGGGAAGGCAAAGAAGAGGATTTGAAATCAAGGCAGAATTGCAGGAAACAGATTTCAGGAGGTAGATTCGAATCGCCTTTAAAGCACATGAAAAGCGGCAAAACGTTGACAATGATGCCCTTGGCCAAAAAGGGCGTATGCGTTTTTTCCTGAATATATTCAGGAAAAAACGCATACGCCCTTTTTGGCCAACCAAGCAACCTGGAAAGGCAAATCAGCGCTACAAAGAAGTCTCGCTTCCCATCGGTCAAAAGGGACATGCTGAAAAAGGTGTCAAAACCAGAAATGCAGGACAGGCCATGGAGAAATGGGAGCCTTGCTACACTGATGGGCGGGATGTAAATTGCCAACAGCCACTCTGGAGAAGTGTACGGTGTGTCCTGAAACATCTAAAAAACACAGCTTAGAGAGCATAGGGCACTTCCACGCATGGGGGGATAAAGTGGGAAAATTGAAAATCAGCAAGACACAAGCACCCCAAAGGTTAGGGCTGCTCTGTTGACAAGGACCTCCACTTCCTTCCACCTTAAATATCCCAGGAAAGCGAAAAATGGATAAAAAAGTTGTGGTCCTTATGTACAATGGAATATCACTCAGCCATGAAATCAATGTCATAAGGCTAGTAGCAGCATGATGAGTGGATTTAGGTAAGACGATTCTAAGTGAAATAAGTCACACAGAAAAGGACACTTCTCATAAGGTGTCACTTATAGAGGGAATGTAAAAACCGTTACACTTGAACTGAATTACAAAACAGAACAGAGTCACACATGCAGAAAACACACTATGGCTGCTTAACGGGAAAGGTGAGGTGGGGTGATACATAAAACAAGAGTTTCAAATTAGCTCAGATACCGTTCCATAAACCCAATATGGAATAGACAAGACCTACTCCTTGCTCAGAGAACTGGACTCAACACGCCCGATTCACCGCACAAGAATATATCTGACTAGTAATAATCTTAAAACCTATGTATTGATATCTCTCTGTTAGTGTGTCAAGTGGGTGTAAAGCGGCCTAAACACAGCCGTGAAAAGCAGCTAAACCCCATTATAAAAATAAATTACTTTTAAAAACCCATGAAACAAAGACAGGGAAAGAGAGAGAAATTCTTACACAATTCGTTCAGGGGCTGTGATGCAACCTGGATTGACCATATCTAGACCCACAGCTGGATGAGACATAAGGGTGGACACTCTTGGGGCTGAGAGTTTTGGTGAGGTTGGGTGAGCAAACGCAGACCCTTTAAATTAATACTGCGTGCTACCCATCGCATGGGTCCCAAATCTCCAGGTTCAAGGGCATCTTCCTACATCGAAAACATGCATGAGAAACCCAGAAGATGGTACACCGTGTGATGGGGAAAGGTTTCTAAAACGCACCTCATTTCTCACCTCCTTGTGCTCGGGTTCGCCATTCCAGCCACTTTACTAGCAATCTCCCTACTTGGAGCATCAGCACCTTTAACCTCCTGTTCCGTACAGGTTGCAATTTGTCCTGAGGATGAACGGGAAGACGGGAAACCAATGAGAGACTAGCTCTTGGTGTTGGGACAGTCACAGGTCACTCTATTTTCCCATCAGGAAGAAGAATTAACCACAGGCTCAGCCTGCCCCCCGGAACCAGAACAGGGCCTGAAGCCATCCTGCGCTTTTGCGGCCGACTCCCAAAAAAGCGACTTGTAAAATGGAGCTTCAGGGCACTGCAATTCACAAACCTGCAGAATTATAAATGATAACTCTCGTCCACAAATATATTGAGGGAAGGCAAAGAAGAGGATTTGAAATCAAGGCAGAATTGCAGGAAACAGATTTCAGGAGGTAGATTCGAATCGCCTTTAAAGCACATGAAAAGCGGCAAAACGTTGACAATGATGCCCTTGGCCAAAAAGGGCGTATGCGTTTTTTCCTGAATATATTCAGGAAAAAACGCATACGCCCTTTTTGGCCAACCAAGCAACCTGGAAAGGCAAATCAGCGCTACAAAGAAGTCTCGCTTCCCATCGGTCAAAAGGGAAATGCTGAAAAAGGTGTCAAAACCAGAAATGCAGGACAGGCCATGGAGAAATGGGAGCCTTGCTACACTGATGGGCGGGATGTAAATTGCCAACAGCCACTCTGGAGAAGTGTACGGTGTGTCCTGAAACATCTAAAAAACACAGCTTAGAGAGCATAGGGCACTTCCACGCATGGGGGGATAAAGTGGGAAAATTGAAAATCAGCAAGACACAAGCACCCCAAAGGTTAGGGCTGCTCTGTTGACAAGGACCTCCACTTCCTTCCACCTTAAATATCCCAGGAAAGCGAAAAATGGATAAAAAAGTTGTGGTCCTTATGTACAATGGAATATCACTCAGCCATGAAATCAATGTCATAAGGCTAGTAGCAGCATGATGAGTGGATTTAGGTAAGACGATTCTAAGTGAAATAAGTCACACAGAAAAGGACACTTCTCATAAGGTGTCACTTATAGAGGGAATGTAAAAACCGTTACACTTGAACTGAATTACAAAACAGAACAGAGTCACACATGCAGAAAACACACTATGGCTGCTTAACGGGAAAGGTGAGGTGGGGTGATACATAAAACAAGAGTTTCAAATTAGCTCAGATACCGTTCCATAAACCCAATATGGAATAGACAAGACCTACTCCTTGCTCAGAGAACTGGACTCAACACGCCCGATTCACCGCACAAGAATATATCTGACTAGTAATAATCTTAAAACCTATGTATTGATATCTCTCTGTTAGTGTGTCAAGTGGGTGTAAAGCGGCCTAAACACAGCCGTGAAAAGCAGCTAAACCCCATTATAAAAATAAATTACTTTTAAAAACCCATGAAACAAAGACAGGGAAAGAGAGAGAAATTCTTACACAATTCGTTCAGGGGCTGTGATGCAACCTGGATTGACCATATCTAGACCCACAGCTGGATGAGACATAAGGGTGGACACTCTTGGGGCTGAGAGTTTTGGTGAGGTTGGGTGAGCAAACGCAGACCCTTTAAATTAATACTGCGTGCTACCCATCGCATGGGTCCCAAATCTCCAGGTTCAAGGGCATCTTCCTACATCGAAAACATGCATGAGAAACCCAGAAGATGGTACACCGTGTGATGGGGAAAGGTTTCTAAAACGCACCTCATTTCTCACCTCCTTGTGCTCGGGTTCGCCATTCCAGCCACTTTACTAGCAATCTCCCTACTTGGAGCATCAGCACCTTTAACCTCCTGTTCCGTACAGGTTGCAATTTGTCCTGAGGATGAACGGGAAGACGGGAAACCAATGAGAGACTAGCTCTTGGTGTTGGGACAGTCACAGGTCACTCTATTTTCCCATCAGGAAGAAGAATTAACCACAGGCTCAGCCTGCCCCCCGGAACCAGAACAGGGCCTGAAGCCATCCTGCGCTTTTGCGGCCGGCTCCCAAAAAAGCGACTTGTAAAATGCAGCTTCAGGGCACTGCAATTCACAAACCTGCAGAGTTATAAATGATAACTCTCGTCCACAAATATATTGAGGGAAGGCAAAGAAGAGGATTTGAAATCAAGGCAGAATTGCAGGAAACAGATTTCAGGAGGTAGATTCGAATCGCCTTTAAAGCACATGAAAAGCGGCAAAACGTTGACAATGATGCCCTTGGCCAAAAAGGGCGTATACGTTTTTTCCTGAATATATTCAGGAAAAAACGCATACGCCCTTTTTGGCCAACCAAGCAACCTGGAAAGGCAAATCAGCGCTACAAAGAAGTCTCGCTTCCCATCGGTCAAAAGGGACATGCTGAAAAAAGTGTCAAAACCAGAAATGCAGGACAGGCCATGGAGAAATGGGAGCCTTGCTACACTGATGGGCGGGATGTAAATTGCCAACAGCCACTCTGGAGAAGTGTACGGTGTGTCCTGAAACATCTAAAAAACACAGCTTAGAGAGCATAGGGCACTTCCACACATGGGGGGATAAAGTGGGAAAATTGAAAATCAGCAAGACACAAGCACCCCAAAGTTTAGGGCTGCTCTGTTGACAAGGACCTCCACTTCATTCCACCTTAAATATCCCAGGAAAGCGAAAAATGGATAAAAAAGTTGTGGTCCTTATGTACAATGGAATATCACTCAGCCATGAAATCAATGTCATAAGGCTAGTAGCAGAATGATGAGTGGATTTAGGTAAGACGATTCTAAGTGAAATAAGTCACACAGAAAAGGACACTTCTCATAAGGTGTCACTTATAGAGGGAATGTAAAAACCGTTACACTTGAACTGAATTACAAAACAGAACAGAGTCACACATGCAGAAAACACACTATGGCTGCTTAACGGGAAAGGTGAGGTGGGGTGATACATAAAACAAGAGTTTCAAATTAGCTCAGATACCGTTCCATAAACCCAATATGGAATAGACAAGACCTACTCCTTGCTCAGAGAACTGGACTCAACACGCCCGATTCACCGCACAAGAATATATCTGACTAGTAATAATCTTAAAACCTATGTATTGATATCTCTCTGTTAGTGTGTCAAGTGTGTGTAAGGCGGCATAAACACAGCCGTGAAAAGCAGCTAAACCCCATTATAAAAATAAATTACTTTTAAAAACCCATGAAACAAAGACAGGGAAAGAGAGAGAAATTCTTACACAATTCGTTCAGGGGCTGTGATGCAACCTGCATTGACCATATCTAGACCCACAGCTGGATGAGACATAAGGGTGGACACTCTTGGGGCTGAGAGGTTTGGTGAGGTTGGGTGAGCAAACGCAGACCCTTTAAAGTAATACTGCGTGCTACCCATCGCATGGGTCCCAAATCTCCAGGTTCAAGGGCATCTTCCTACATCGAAAACATGCATGAGAAACCCAGAAGATGGTACACCGTGTGATGGGGAAAGGTTTCTAAAACGCACCGCATTTCTCATCTCCTTGTGCTCGGGTTCGCCATTCCAGCCACTTTACTAGCAATCTCCCTACTTGGAGCATCAGCACCTTTAACCTCCTGTTCCGTACAGGTTGCAATTTGTCCTGAGGATGAACGGGAAGACGGGGAACCAATGAGAGACTAGCTCTTGGTGTTGGGACAGGCACAGGTCACTCAATTTTCCCATCAGGAAGAAGAATTAACCACAGGCTCAGCCTGCCCCCCGGAACCAGAACAGGGCCTGAAGCCATCCTGCGCTTTTGCGGCCGACTCCCAAAAAAGCGACTTGTAAAATGGAGCTTCAGGGCACTGCAATTCACAAACCTGCAGAATTATAAATGATAACTCTCGTCCACAAATATATTGAGGGAAGGCAAAGAAGAGGATTTGAAATCAAGGCAGAATTGCAGGAAACAGATTTCAGGAGGTAGATTCGAATCGCCTTTAAAGCACATGAAAAGCGGCAAAACGTTGACAATGATGCCCTTGGCCAAAAAGGGCGTATGCGTTTTTTCCTGAATATATTCAGGAAAAAACGCATACGCCCTTTTTGGCCAACCAAGCAACCTGGAAAGGCAAATCAGCGCTACAAAGAAGTCTCGCTTCCCATCGGTCAAAAGGGACATGCTGAAAAAGGTGTCAAAACCAGAAATGCAGGACAGGCCATGGAGAAATGGGAGCCTTGCTACACTGATGGGCGGGATGTAAATTGCCAACAGCCACTCTGGAGAAGTGTACGGTGTGTCCTGAAACATCTAAAAAACACAGCTTAGAGAGCATAGGGCACTTCCACGCATGGGGGGATAAAGTGGGAAAATTGAAAATCAGCAAGACACAAGCACCCCAAAGGTTAGGGCTGCTCTGTTGACAAGGACCTCCACTTCCTTCCACCTTAAATATCCCAGGAAAGCGAAAAATGGATAAAAAAGTTGTGGTCCTTATGTACAATGGAATATCACTCAGCCATGAAATCAATGTCATAAGGCTAGTAGCAGCATGATGAGTGGATTTAGGTAAGACGATTCTAAGTGAAATAAGTCACACAGAAAAGGACACTTCTCATAAGGTGTCACTTATAGAGGGAATGTTAAAACCGTTACACTTGAACTGAATTACAAAACAGAACAGAGTCACACATGCAGAAAACACACTATGGCTGCTTAACGGGAAAGGTGAGGTGGGGTGATACATAAAACAAGAGTTTCAAATTAGCTCAGATACCGTTCCATAAACCCAATATGGAATAGACAAGACCTACTCCTTGCTCAGAGAACTGGACTCAACACGCCCGATTCACCACACAAGAATATATCTGACTAGTAATAATCTTAAAACCTATGTATAGTTATCTCTCTGTTAGTGTGTCAAGTGGGTGTAAAGCGGCCTAAACACAGCCGTGAAAAGCAGCTAAACCCCATTATAAAAATAAATTACTTTTAAAAACCCATGAAACAAAGACAGGGAAAGAGAGAGAAATTCTTACACAATTCGTTCAGGGGCTGTGATGCAACCTGGATTGACCATATCTAGACCCACAGCTGGATGAGACATAAGGGTGGACACTCTTGGGGCTGAGAGGTTCGGTGAGGTTGGGTGAGCAAACGCAGACCCTTTAAAGTAATACTGCGTGCTACCCATCGCATGGGTCCCAAATCTCCAGGTTCAAGGGCATCTTCCTACATCGAAAACATGCATGAGAAACCCAGAAGATGGTACACCGTGTGATGGGGAAAGGTTTCTAAAACGCACCGCATTTCTCATCTCCTTGTGCTCGGGTTCGCCATTCCAGCCACTTTACTAGCAATCTCCCTACTTGGAGCATCAGCACCTTTAACCTCCTGTTCCGTACAGGTTGCAATTTGTCCTGAGGATGAACGGGAAGACGGGGAACCAATGAGAGACTAGCTCTTGGTGTTGGGACAGGCACAGGTCACTCAATTTTCCCATCAGGAAGAAGAATTAACCACAGGCTCAGCCTGCCCCCCGGAACCAGAACAGGGCCTGAAGCCATCCTGCGCTTTTGCGGCCGACTCCCAAAAAAGCGACTTGTAAAATGGAGCTTCAGGGCACTGCAATTGACAAACCTGCAGAATTATAAATGATAACTCTCGTCCACAAATATATTGAGGGAAGGCAAAGAAGAGGATTTGAAATCAAGGCAGAATTGCAGGAAACAGATTTCAGGAGGTAGATTCGAATCGCCTTTAAAGCACATGAAAAGCGGCAAAACGTTGACAATGATGCCCTTGGCCAAAAAGGGCGTATGCGTTTTTTCCTGAATATATTCAGGAAAAAACGCATACGCCCTTTTTGGCCAACCAAGCAACCTGGAAAGGCAAATCAGCGCTACAAAGAAGTCTCGCTTCCCATCGGTCAAAAGGGAAATGCTGAAAAAGGTGTCAAAACCAGAAATGCAGGACAGGCCATGGAGAAATGGGAGCCTTGCTACACTGATGGGCGGGATGTAAATTGCCAACAGCCACTCTGGAGAAGTGTACGGTGTGTCCTGAAACATCTAAAAAACACAGCTTAGAGAGCATAGGGCACTTCCACGCATGGGGGGATAAAGTGGGAAAATTGAAAATCAGCAAGACACAAGCACCCCAAAGGTTAGGGCTGCTCTGTTGACAAGGACCTCCACTTCCTTCCACCTTAAATATCCCAGGAAAGCGAAAAATGGATAAAAAAGTTGTGGTCCTTATGTACAATGGAATATCACTCAGCCATGAAATCAATGTCATAAGGCTAGTAGCAGCATGATGAGTGGATTTAGGTAAGACGATTCTAAGTGAAATAAGTCACACAGAAAAGGACACTTCTCATAAGGTGTCACTTATAGAGGGAATGTAAAAACCGTTACACTTGAACTGAATTACAAAACAGAACAGAGTCACACATGCAGAAAACACACTATGGCTGCTTAACGGGAAAGGTGAGGTGGGGTGATACATAAAACAAGAGTTTCAAATTAGCTCAGATACCGTTCCATAAACCCAATATGGAATAGACAAGACCTACTCCTTGCTCAGAGAACTGGACTCAACACGCCCGATTCACCGCACAAGAATATATCTGACTAGTAATAATCTTAAAACCTATGTATTGATATCTCTCTGTTAGTGTGTCAAGTGGGTGTAAAGCGGCCTAAACACAGCCGTGAAAAGCAGCTAAACCCCATTATAAAAATAAATTACTTTTAAAAACCCATGAAACAAAGACAGGGAAAGAGAGAGAAATTCTTACACAATTCGTTCAGGGGCTGTGATGCAACCTGGATTGACCATATCTAGACCCACAGCTGGATGAGACATAAGGGTGGACACTCTTGGGGCTGAGAGTTTTGGTGAGGTTGGGTGAGCAAACGCAGACCCTTTAAATTAATACTGCGTGCTACCCATCGCATGGGTCCCAAATCTCCAGGTTCAAGGGCATCTTCCTACATCGAAAACATGCATGAGAAACCCAGAAGATGGTACACCGTGTGATGGGGAAAGGTTTCTAAAACGCACCTCATTTCTCACCTCCTTGTGCTCGGGTTCGCCATTCCAGCCACTTTACTAGCAATCTCCCTACTTGGAGCATCAGCACCTTTAACCTCCTGTTCCGTACAGGTTGCAATTTGTCCTGAGGATGAACGGGAAGACGGGAAACCAATGAGAGACTAGCTCTTGGTGTTGGGACAGTCACAGGTCACTCTATTTTCCCATCAGGAAGAAGAATTAACCACAGGCTCAGCCTGCCCCCCGGAACCAGAACAGGGCCTGAAGCCATCCTGCGCTTTTGCGGCCGGCTCCCAAAAAAGCGACTTGTAAAATGCAGCTTCAGGGCACTGCAATTCACAAACCTGCAGAGTTATAAATGATAACTCTCGTCCACAAATATATTGAGGGAAGGCAAAGAAGAGGATTTGAAATCAAGGCAGAATTGCAGGAAACAGATTTCAGGAGATAGATTCGAATCGCCTTTAAAGCACATGAAAACCGGCAAAACGTTGACAATGATGCCCTTGGCCAAAAAGTGCGTATACGTTTTTTCCTGAATATATTCAGGAAAAAACGCATACGCCCTTTTTGGCCAACCAAGCAACCTGGAAAGGCAAATCAGCGCTACAAAGAAGTCTCGCTTCCCATCGGTCAAAAGGGACATGCTGAAAAAAGTGTCAAAACCAGAAATGCAGGACAGGCCATGGAGAAATGGGAGCCTTGCTACACTGATGGGCGGGATGTAAATTGCCAACAGCCACTCTGGAGAAGTGTACGGTGTGTCCTGAAACATCTAAAAAACACAGCTTAGAGAGCATAGGGCACTTCCACACATGGGGGGATAAAGTGGGAAAATTGAAAATCAGCAAGACACAAGCACCCCAAAGTTTAGGGCTGCTCTGTTGACAAGGACCTCCACTTCATTCCACCTTAAATATCCCAGGAAAGCGAAAAATGGATAAAAAAGTTGTGGTCCTTATGTACAATGGAATATCACTCAGCCATGAAATCAATGTCATAAGGCTAGTAGCAGCATGATGAGTGGATTTAGGTAAGACGATTCTAAGTGAAATAAGTCACACAGAAAAGGACACTTCTCATAAGGTGTCACTTATAGAGGGAATGTAAAAACCGTTACACTTGAACTGAATTACAAAACAGAACAGAGTCACACATGCAGAAAACACACTATGGCTGCTTAACGGGAAAGGTGAGGTGGGGTGATACATAAAACAAGAGTTTCAAATTAGCTCAGATACCGTTCCATAAACCCAATATGGAATAGACAAGACCTACTCCTTGCTCAGAGAACTGGACTCAACACGCCCGATTCACCGCACAAGAATATATCTGACTAGTAATAATCTTAAAACCTATGTATTGATATCTCTCTGTTAGTGTGTCAAGTGTGTGTAAGGCGGCATAAACACAGCCGTGAAAAGCAGCTAAACCCCATTATAAAAATAAATTACTTTTAAAAACCCATGAAACAAAGACAGGGAAAGAGAGAGAAATTCTTACACAATTCGTTCAGGGGCTGTGATGCAACCTGCATTGACCATATCTAGACCCACAGCTGGATGAGACATAAGGGTGGACACTCTTGGGGCTGAGAGGTTTGGTGAGGTTGGGTGAGCAAACGCAGACCCTTTAAAGTAATACTGCGTGCTACCCATCGCATGGGTCCCAAATCTCCAGGTTCAAGGGCATCTTCCTACATCGAAAACATGCATGAGAAACCCAGAAGATGGTACACCGTGTGATGGGGAAAGGTTTCTAAAACGAACCGCATTTCTCATCTCCTTGTGCTCGGGTTCGCCATTCCAGCCACTTTACTAGCAATCTCCCTACTTGGAGCATCAGCACCTTTAACCTCCTGTTCCGTACAGGTTGCAATTTGTCCTGAGGATGAACGGGAAGACGGGGAACCAATGAGAGACTAGCTCTTGGTGTTGGGACAGGCACAGGTCACTCAATTTTCCCATCAGGAAGAAGAATTAACCACAGGCTCAGCCTGCCCCCCGGAACCAGAACAGGGCCTGAAGCCATCCTGCGCTTTTGCGGCCGACTCCCAAAAAAGCGACTTGTAAAATGGAGCTTCAGGGCACTGCAATTCACAAACCTGCAGAATTATAAATGATAACTCTCGTCCACAAATATATTGAGGGAAGGCAAAGAAGAGGATTTGAAATCAAGGCAGAATTGCAGGAAACAGATTTCAGGAGGTAGATTCGAATCGCCTTTAAAGCACATGAAAAGCGGCAAAACGTTGACAATGATGCCCTTGGCCAAAAAGGGCGTATGCGTTTTTTCCTGAATATATTCAGGAAAAAACGCATACGCCCTTTTTGGCCAACCAAGCAACCTGGAAAGGCAAATCAGCGCTACAAAGAAGTCTCGCTTCCCATCGGTCAAAAGGGACATGCTGAAAAAGGTGTCAAAACCAGAAATGCAGGACAGGCCATGGAGAAATGGGAGCCTTGCTACACTGATGGGCGGGATGTAAATTGCCAACAGCCACTCTGGAGAAGTGTACGGTGTGTCCTGAAACATCTAAAAAACACAGCTTAGAGAGCATAGGGCACTTCCACGCATGGGGGGATAAAGTGGGAAAATTGAAAATCAGCAAGACACAAGCACCCCAAAGGTTAGGGCTGCTCTGTTGACAAGGACCTCCACTTCCTTCCACCTTAAATATCCCAGGAAAGCGAAAAATGGATAAAAAAGTTGTGGTCCTTATGTACAATGGAATATCACTCAGCCATGAAATCAATGTCATAAGGCTAGTAGCAGCATGATGAGTGGATTTAGGTAAGACGATTCTAAGTGAAATAAGTCACACAGAAAAGGACACTTCTCATAAGGTGTCACTTATAGAGGGAATGTAAAAACCGTTACACTTGAACTGAATTACAAAACAGAACAGAGTCACACATGCAGAAAACACACTATGGCTGCTTAACGGGAAAGGTGAGGTGGGGTGATACATAAAACAAGAGTTTCAAATTAGCTCAGATACCGTTCCATAAACCCAATATGGAATAGACAAGACCTACTCCTTGCTCAGAGAACTGGACTCAACACGCCCGATTCACCGCACAAGAATATATCTGACTAGTAATAATCTTAAAACCTATGTATTGATATCTCTCTGTTAGTGTGTCAAGTGGGTGTAAAGCGGCCTAAACACAGCCGTGAAAAGCAGCTAAACCCCATTATAAAAATAAATTACTTTTAAAAACCCATGAAACAAAGACAGGGAAAGAGAGAGAAATTCTTACACAATTCGTTCAGGGGCTGTGATGCAACCTGGATTGACCATATCTAGACCCACAGCTGGATGAGTCATAAGGGTGGACACTCTTGGGGCTGAGAGGTTCGGTGAGGTTGGGTGAGCAAACGCAGACCCTTTAAAGTAATACTGCGTGCTACCCATCGCATGGGTCCCAAATCTCCAGGTTCAAGGGCATCTTCCTACATCGAAAACATGCATGAGAAACCCAGAAGATGGTACACCGTGTGATGGGGAAAGGTTTCTAAAACGCACCTCATTTCTCATCTCCTTGTGCTCGGGTTCGCCATTCCAGCCACTTTACTAGCAATCTCCCTACTTGGAGCATCAGCACCTTTAACCTCCTGTTCCGTACAGGTTGCAATTTGTCCTGAGGATGAATGGGAAGACGGGGAACCAATGAGAGACTAGCTCTTGGTGTTGGGAGAGGCACAGGTCACTCTATTTTCCCATCAGGAAGAAGAATTAACCATAGGCTCAGCCTGCCCCCCTGAACCAGAACAGGGCCTGAAGCCATCCTGCGCTTTTGCGGCCGGCTCCCAAAAAACCGACTTGTAAAATGGAGCTTCAGGGCACTGCAATTCACAAACCTGCAGAGTTATAAATGATAACTCTCGTCCACAAATATATTGAGGGAAGGCAAAGAAGAGGATTTGAAATCAAGGCAGAATTGCAGGAAACAGATTTCAGGAGGTAGATTCGAATCGCCTTTAAAGCACATGAAAAGCGGCAAAACGTTGACAATGATGCCCTTGGCCAAAAAGGGCGTATGCGTTTTTTCCTGAATATATTCAGGAAAAAACGCATACGCCCTTTTTGGCCAACCAAGCAACCTGGAAAGGCAAATCAGCGCTACAAAGAAGTCTCGCTTCCCATCGGTCAAAAGGGACATGCTGAAAAAGTTGTCAAAACCAGAAATGCAGGACAGGCCATGGAGAAATGGGAGCCTTGCTACACTGATGAGCGGGATGTAAATTGCCAACAGCCACTCTGGAGAAGTGTATGGTGTGTCCTGAAACATCTAAAAAACACAGCTTAGAGAGCATAGGGCACTTCCACGCATGGGGGGATAAAGTGGGAAAATTGAAAATCAGCAAGACACAAGCACCCCAAAGTTTAGGGCTGCTCTGTTGACAAGGACCTCCACTTCCTTCCACCTTAAATATCCCAGGAAAGCGAAAAATGGATAAAAAAGTTGTGGTCCTTATGTACAATGGAATATCACTCAGCCATGAAATCAATGTCATAAGGCTAGTAGCAGCATGATGAGTGGATTTAGGTAAGACGATTCTAAGTGAAATAAGTCACACAGAAAAGGACACTTCTCATAAGGTGTCACTTATAGAGGGAATGTTAAAACCGTTACACTTGAACTGAATTACAAAACAGAACAGAGTCACACATGCAGAAAACACACTATGGCTGCTTAACGGGAAAGGTGAGGTGGGGTGATACATAAAACAAGAGTTTCAAATTAGCTCAGATACCGTTCCATAAACCCAATATGGAATAGACAAGACCTACTCCTTGCTCAGAGAACTGGACTCAACACGCCCGATTCACTGCACAAGAATATATCTGACTAGTAATAATCTTAAAACCTATGTATTGATATCTCTCTGTTAGTGTGTCAAGTGGGTGTAAAGCGGCCTAAACACAGCCGTGAAAAGCAGCTAAACCCCATTATAAAAATAAATTACTTTTAAAAACCCATGAAACAAAGACAGGGAAAGAGAGAGAAATTCTTACACAATTCGTTCAGGGGCTGTGATGCAACCTGGATTGACCATATCTAGACCCACAGCTGGATGAGACATACGGGTGGACACTCTTGGGGCTGAGAGGTTCGGTGAGGTTGGGTGAGCAAACGCAGACCCTTTAAAGTGATACTGCCTGCTACCCATCGCATGGGTCCCAAATCTCCAGGTTCAAGGGCATCTTCCTACATCGAAAACATGCATGAGAAACCCAGAAGATGGTACACCGTGTGATGGGGAAAGGTTTCTAAAACGCACCTCATTTCTCATCTCCTTGTGCTCGGGTTCGCCATTCCAGCCACTTTACTAGCAATCTCCCTACTTGGAGCATCAGCACCTTTAACCTCCTGTTCCGTACAGGTTGCAATTTGTCCTGAGGATGAACGGGAAGACGGGGAACCAATGAGAGACTAGCTCTTGGTGTTGGGAGAGGCACAGGTCACTCTATTTTCCCATCAGGAAGAAGAATTAACCACAGGCTCAGCCTGCCCCCCGGAACCAGAACAGGGCCTGAAGCCATCCTGCGCTTTTGCGGCCGGCTCCCAAAAAAGCGACTTGTAAAATGGAGCTTCAGGGCACTGCAATTCACAAACCTGCAGAGTTATAAATGATAACTCTCGTCCACAAATATATTGAGGGAAGGCAAAGAAGAGGATTTGAAATCAAGGCAGAATTGCAGGAAACAGATTTCAGGAGGAAGATGCGAATCGCCTTTAAAGCACATGAAAAGCGGCAAAACGTTGACAATGATGCCCTTGGCCAAAAAGGGCGTATGCTTTTTTTCCTGAATATATTCAGGAGAAAACGCATACGCCCTTTTTGGCCAACCAAGCAACCTGGAAAGGCAAATCAGCGCTACAAAGAAGTCTCGCTTCCCATCGGTCAAAAGGGCCATGCTGAAAAAAGTGTCAAAACCAGAAATGCAGGACAGGCCATGGAGAAATGGGAGCCTTGCTACACTGATGGGCGGGATGTAAATTGCCAACAGCCACTCTGGAGAAGTGTACGGTGTGTCCTGAAACATCTAAAAAACACAGCTTAGAGAGCATAGGGCACTTCCACGCATGGGGGGATAAAGTGGGAAAATTGAAAATCAGCAAGACACAAGCACCCCAAAGGTTAGGGCTGCTCTGTTGACAAGGACCTCCACTTCCTTCCACCTTAAATATCCCAGGAAAGCGAAAAATGGATAAAAAAGATGTGGTCCTTATGTACAATGGAATATCACTCAGCCATGAAATCAATGTCATAAGGCTAGTAGCAGCATGATGAGTGGATTTAGGTAAGACGATTCTAAGTGAAATAAGTCACACAGAAAAGGACACTTCTCATAAGGTGTCACTTATAGAGGGAATGTAAAAACCGTTACACTTGAACTGAATTACAAAACAGAACAGAGTCACACATGCAGAAAACACACTATGGCTGCTTAACGGGAAAGGTGAGGTGGGGTGATACATAAAACAAGAGTTTCAAATTAGCTCAGATACCGTTCCATAAACCCAATATGGAATAGACAAGACCTACTCCTTGCTCAGAGAACTGGACTCAACACGCCCGATTCACCGCACAAAAATATATCTGACTAGTAATAATCTTAAAACCTATGTATTGATATCTCTCTGTTAGTGTGTCAAGTGTGTGTAAGGCGGCATAAACACAGCCGTGAAAAGCAGCTAAACCCCATTATAAAAATAAATTACTTTTAAAAACCCATGAAACAAAGACAGGGAAAGAGAGAGAAATTCTTACACAATTCGTTCAGGGGCTGTGATGCAACCTGCATTGACCATATCTAGACCCACAGCTGGATGAGACATAAGGGTGGACACTCTTGGGGCTGAGAGGTTTGGTGAGGTTGGGTGAGCAAACGCAGACCCTTTAAAGTAATACTGCGTGCTACCCATCGCATGGGTCCCAAATCTCCAGGTTCAAGGGCATCTTCCTACATCGAAAACATGCATGAGAAACCCAGAAGATGGTACACCGTGTGATGGGGAAAGGTTTCTAAAACGCACCGCATTTCTCATCTCCTTGTGCTCGGGTTCGCCATTCCAGCCACTTTACTAGCAATCTCCCTACTTGGAGCATCAGCACCTTTAACCTCCTGTTCCGTACAGGTTGCAATTTGTCCTGAGGATGAACGGGAAGACGGGGAACCAATGAGAGACTAGCTCTTGGTGTTGGGACAGGCACAGGTCACTCAATTTTCCCATCAGGAAGAAGAATTAACCACAGGCTCAGCCTGCCCCCCGGAACCAGAACAGGGCCTGAAGCCATCCTGCGCTTTTGCGGCCGACTCCCAAAAAAGCGACTTGTAAAATGGAGCTTCAGGGCACTGCAATTCACAAACCTGCAGAATTATAAATGATAACTCTCGTCCACAAATATATTGAGGGAAGGCAAAGAAGAGGATTTGAAATCAAGGCAGAATTGCAGGAAACAGATTTCAGGAGGTAGATTCGAATCGCCTTTAAAGCACATGAAAAGGGGCAAAACGTTGACAATGATGCCCTTGGCCAAAAAGGGCGTATGCGTTTTTTCCTGAATATATTCAGGAAAAAACGCATACGCCCTTTTAGGCCAACCAAGCAACCTGGAAAGGCAAATCAGCGCTACAAAGAAGTCTCGCTTCCCATCGGTCAAAAGGGACATGCTGAAAAAGGTGTCAAAACCAGAAATGCAGGACAGGCCATGGAGAAATGGGAGCCTTGCTACACTGATGGGCGGGATGTAAATTGCCAACAGCCACTCTGGAGAAGTGTACGGTGTGTCCTGAAACATCTAAAAAACACAGCTTAGAGAGCATAGGGCACTTCCACGCATGGGGGGATAAAGTGGGAAAATTGAAAATCAGCAAGACACAAGCACCCCAAAGGTTAGGGCTGCTCTGTTGACAAGGACCTCCACTTCCTTCCACCTTAAATATCCCAGGAAAGCGAAAAATGGATAAAAAAGTTGTGGTCCTTATGTACAATGGAATATCACTCAGCCATGAAATCAATGTCATAAGGCTAGTAGCAGCATGATGAGTGGATTTAGGTAAGACGATTCTAAGTGAAATAAGTCACACAGAAAAGGACACTTCTCATAAGGTGTCACTTATAGAGGGAATGTTAAAACCGTTACACTTGAACTGAATTACAAAACAGAACAGAGTCACACATGCAGAAAACACACTATGGCTGCTTAACGGGAAAGGTGAGGTGGGGTGATACATAAAACAAGAGTTTCAAATTAGCTCAGATACCGTTCCATAAACCCAATATGGAATAGACAAGACCTACTCCTTGCTCAGAGAACTGGACTCAACACGCCCGATTCACCACACAAGAATATATCTGACTAGTAATAATCTTAAAACCTATGTATAGATATCTCTCTGTTAGTGTGTCAAGTGGGTGTAAAGCGGCCTAAACACAGCCGTGAAAAGCAGCTAAACCCCATTATAAAAATAAATTACTTTTAAAAACCCATGAAACAAAGACAGGGAAAGAGAGAGAAATTCTTACACAATTCGTTCAGGGGCTGTGATGCAACCTGGATTGACCATATCTAGACCCACAGCTGGATGAGTCATAAGGGTGGACACTCTTGGGGCTGAGAGGTTCGGTGAGGTTGGGTGAGCAAACGCAGACCCTTTAAAGTAATACTGCGTGCTACCCATCGCATGGGTCCCAAATCTCCAGGTTCAAGGGCATCTTCCTACATCGAAAACATGCATGAGAAACCCAGAAGATGGTACACCGTGTGATGGGGAAAGGTTTCTAAAACGCACCTCATTTCTCATCTCCTTGTGCTCGGGTTCGCCATTCCAGCCACTTTACTAGCAATCTCCCTACTTGGAGCATCAGCACCTTTAACCTCCTGTTCCGTACAGGTTGCAATTTGTCCTGAGGATGAATGGGAAGACGGGGAACCAATGAGAGACTAGCTCTTGGTGTTGGGAGAGGCACAGGTCACTCTATTTTCCCATCAGGAAGAAGAATTAACCATAGGCTCAGCCTGCCCCCCTGAACCAGAACAGGGCCTGAAGCCATCCTGCGCTTTTGCGGCCGGCTCCCAAAAAACCGACTTGTAAAATGGAGCTTCAGGGCACTGCAATTCACAAACCTGCAGAGTTATAAATGATAACTCTCGTCCACAAATATATTGAGGGAAGGCAAAGAAGAGGATTTGAAATCAAGGCAGAATTGCAGGAAACAGATTTCAGGAGGTAGATTCGAATCGCCTTTAAAGCACATGAAAAGCGGCAAAACGTTGACAATGATGCCCTTGGCCAAAAAGGGCGTATGCGTTTTTTCCTGAATATATTCAGGAAAAAACGCATACGCCCTTTTTGGCCAACCAAGCAACCTGGAAAGGCAAATCAGCGCTACAAAGAAGTCTCGCTTCCCATCGGTCAAAAGGGACATGCTGAAAAAGTTGTCAAAACCAGAAATGCAGGACAGGCCATGGAGAAATGGGAGCCTTGCTACACTGATGAGCGGGATGTAAATTGCCAACAGCCACTCTGGAGAAGTGTATGGTGTGTCCTGAAACATCTAAAAAACACAGCTTAGAGAGCATAGGGCACTTCCACGCATGGGGGGATAAAGTGGGAAAATTGAAAATCAGCAAGACACAAGCACCCCAAAGTTTAGGGCTGCTCTGTTGACAAGGACCTCCACTTCCTTCCACCTTAAATATCCCAGGAAAGCGAAAAATGGATAAAAAAGTTGTGGTCCTTATGTACAATGGAATATCACTCAGCCATGAAATCAATGTCATAAGGCTAGTAGCAGCATGATGAGTGGATTTAGGTAAGACGATTCTAAGTGAAATAAGTCACACAGAAAAGGACACTTCTCATAAGGTGTCACTTATAGAGGGAATGTTAAAACCGTTACACTTGAACTGAATTACAAAACAGAACAGAGTCACACATGCAGAAAACACACTATGGCTGCTTAACGGGAAAGGTGAGGTGGGGTGATACATAAAACAAGAGTTTCAAATTAGCTCAGATACCGTTCCATAAACCCAATATGGAATAGACAAGACCTACTCCTTGCTCAGAGAACTGGACTCAACACGCCCGATTCACTGCACAAGAATATATCTGACTAGTAATAATCTTAAAACCTATGTATTGATATCTCTCTGTTAGTGTGTCAAGTGGGTGTAAAGCGGCCTAAACACAGCCGTGAAAAGCAGCTAAACCCCATTATAAAAATAAATTACTTTTAAAAACCCATGAAACAAAGACAGGGAAAGAGAGAGAAATTCTTACACAATTCGTTCAGGGGCTGTGATGCAACCTGGATTGACCATATCTAGACCCACAGCTGGATGAGACATAAGGGTGGACACTCTTGGGGCTGAGAGGTTCGGTGAGGTTGGGTGAGCAAACGCAGACCCTTTAAAGTGATACTGCCTGCTACCCATCGCATGGGTCCCAAATCTCCAGGTTCAAGGGCATCTTCCTACATCGAAAACATGCATGAGAAACCCAGAAGATGGTACACCGTGTGATGGGGAAAGGTTTCTAAAACGCACCTCATTTCTCATCTCCTTGTGCTCGGGTTCGCCATTCCAGCCACTTTACTAGCAATCTCCCTACTTGGAGCATCAGCACCTTTAACCTCCTGTTCCGTACAGGTTGCAATTTGTCCTGAGGATGAACGGGAAGACGGGGAACCAATGAGAGACTAGCTCTTGGTGTTGGGAGAGGCACAGGTCACTCTATTTTCCCATCAGGAAGAAGAATTAACCACAGGCTCAGCCTGCCCCCCGGAACCAGAACAGGGCCTGAAGCCATCCTGCGCTTTTGCGGCCGGCTCCCAAAAAAGCGACTTGTAAAATGGAGCTTCAGGGCACTGCAATTCACAAACCTGCAGAGTTATAAATGATAACTCTCGTCCACAAATATATTGAGGGAAGGCAAAGAAGAGGATTTGAAATCAAGGCAGAATTGCAGGAAACAGATTTCAGGAGGAAGATGCGAATCGCCTTTAAAGCACATGAAAAGCGGCAAAACGTTGACAATGATGCCCTTGGCCAAAAAGGGCGTATGCTTTTTTTCCTGAATATATTCAGGAGAAAACGCATACGCCCTTTTTGGCCAACCAAGCAACCTGGAAAGGCAAATCAGCGCTACAAAGAAGTCTCGCTTCCCATCGGTCAAAAGGGCCATGCTGAAAAAAGTGTCAAAACCAGAAATGCAGGACAGGCCATGGAGAAATGGGAGCCTTGCTACACTGATGGGCGGGATGTAAATTGCCAACAGCCACTCTGGAGAAGTGTACGGTGTGTCCTGAAACATCTAAAAAACACAGCTTAGAGAGCATAGGGCACTTCCACGCATGGGGGGATAAAGTGGGAAAATTGAAAATCAGCAAGACACAAGCACCCCAAAGGTTAGGGCTGCTCTGTTGACAAGGACCTCCACTTCCTTCCACCTTAAATATCCCAGGAAAGCGAAAAATGGATAAAAAAGTTGTGGTCCTTATGTACAATGGAATATCACTCAGCCATGAAATCAATGTCATAAGGCTAGTAGCAGCATGATGAGTGGATTTAGGTAAGACGATTCTAAGTGAAATAAGTCACACAGAAAAGGACACTTCTCATAAGGTGTCACTTATAGAGGGAATGTTAAAACCGTTACACTTGAACTGAATTACAAAACAGAACAGAGTCACACATGCAGAAAACACACTATGGCTGCTTAACGGGAAAGGTGAGGTGGGGTGATACATAAAACAAGAGTTTCAAATTAGCTCAGATACCGTTCCATAAACCCAATATGGAATAGACAAGACCTACTCCTTGCTCAGAGAACTGGACTCAACACGCCCGATTCACTGCACAAGAATATATCTGACTAGTAATAATCTTAAAACCTATGTATTGATATCTCTCTGTTAGTGTGTCAAGTGGGTGTAAAGCGGCCTAAACACAGCCGTGAAAAGCAGCTAAACCCCATTATAAAAATAAATTACTTTTAAAAACCCATGAAACAAAGACAGGGAAAGAGAGAGAAATTCTTACACAATTCGTTCAGGGGCTGTGATGCAACCTGGATTGACCATATCTAGACCCACAGCTGGATGAGACATACGGGTGGACACTCTTGGGGCTGAGAGGTTCGGTGAGGTTGGGTGAGCAAACGCAGACCCTTTAAAGTGATACTGCCTGCTACCCATCGCATGGGTCCCAAATCTCCAGGTTCAAGGGCATCTTCCTACATCGAAAACATGCATGAGAAACCCAGAAGATGGTACACCGTGTGATGGGGAAAGGTTTCTAAAACGCACCTCATTTCTCATCTCCTTGTGCTCGGGTTCGCCATTCCAGCCACTTTACTAGCAATCTCCCTACTTGGAGCATCAGCACCTTTAACCTCCTGTTCCGTACAGGTTGCAATTTGTCCTGAGGATGAACGGGAAGACGGGGAACCAATGAGAGACTAGCTCTTGGTGTTGGGAGAGGCACAGGTCACTCTATTTTCCCATCAGGAAGAAGAATTAACCACAGGCTCAGCCTGCCCCCCGGAACCAGAACAGGGCCTGAAGCCATCCTGCGCTTTTGCGGCCGGCTCCCAAAAAAGCGACTTGTAAAATGGAGCTTCAGGGCACTGCAATTCACAAACCTGCAGAGTTATAAATGATAACTCTCGTCCACAAATATATTGAGGGAAGGCAAAGAAGAGGATTTGAAATCAAGGCAGAATTGCAGGAAACAGATTTCAGGAGGAAGATGCGAATCGCCTTTAAAGCACATGAAAAGCGGCAAAACGTTGACAATGATGCCCTTGGCCAAAAAGGGCGTATGCTTTTTTTCCTGAATATATTCAGGAGAAAACGCATACGCCCTTTTTGGCCAACCAAGCAACCTGGAAAGGCAAATCAGCGCTACAAAGAAGTCTCGCTTCCCATCGGTCAAAAGGGCCATGCTGAAAAAAGTGTCAAAACCAGAAATGCAGGACAGGCCATGGAGAAATGGGAGCCTTGCTACACTGATGGGCGGGATGTAAATTGCCAACAGCCACTCTGGAGAAGTGTACGGTGTGTCCTGAAACATCTAAAAAACACAGCTTAGAGAGCATAGGGCACTTCCACGCATGGGGGGATAAAGTGGGAAAATTGAAAATCAGCAAGACACAAGCACCCCAAAGGTTAGGGCTGCTCTGTTGACAAGGACCTCCACTTCCTTCCACCTTAAATATCCCAGGAAAGCGAAAAATGGATAAAAAAGTTGTGGTCCTTATGTACAATGGAATATCACTCAGCCATGAAATCAATGTCATAAGGCTAGTAGCAGCATGATGAGTGGATTTAGGTAAGACGATTCTAAGTGAAATAAGTCACACAGAAAAGGACACTTCTCATAAGGTGTCACTTATAGAGGGAATGTTAAAACCGTTACACTTGAACTGAATTACAAAACAGAACAGAGTCACACATGCAGAAAACACACTATGGCTGCTTAACGGGAAAGGTGAGGTGGGGTGATACATAAAACAAGAGTTTCAAATTAGCTCAGATACCGTTCCATAAACCCAATATGGAATAGACAAGACCTACTCCTTGCTCAGAGAACTGGACTCAACACGCCCGATTCACTGCACAAGAATATATCTGACTAGTAATAATCTTAAAACCTATGTATTGATATCTCTCTGTTAGTGTGTCAAGTGGGTGTAAAGCGGCCTAAACACAGCCGTGAAAAGCAGCTAAACCCCATTATAAAAATAAATTACTTTTAAAAACCCATGAAACAAAGACAGGGAAAGAGAGAGAAATTCTTACACAATTCTTTCAGGGGCTGTGATGCAACCTGGATTGACCATATCTAGACCCACAGCTGGATGAGACATAAGGGTGGACACTCTTAGGGCTGAGAGGTTCGGTGAGGTTGGGTGAGCAAACGCAGACCCTTTAAAGTGATACTGCCTGCTACCCATCGCATGGGTCCCAAATCTCCAGGTTCAAGGGCATCTTCCTACATCGAAAACATGCATGAGAAACCCAGAAGATGGTACACCGTGTGATGGGGAAAGGTTTCTAAAACGCACCTCATTTCTCATCTCCTTGTGCTCGGGTTCGCCATTCCAGCCACTTTAGTAGCAATCTCCCTACTTGGAGCATCAGCACCTTTAACCTCCTGTTCCGTACAGGTTGCAATTTGTCCTGAGGATGAACGGGAAGACGGGGAACCAATGAGAGACTAGCTCTTGGTGTTGGGACAGGCACAGGTCACTCTATTTTCCCATCAGGAAGAAGAATTAACCACAGGCTCAGCCTGCCCCCCGGAACCAGATCAGGGCCTGAAGCCATCCTGCGCTTTTGCGGCCGGCTCCCAAAAAACCGACTTGTAAAATGGAGCTTCAGGGCACTGCAATTCACAAACCTGCAGAGTTATAAATGATAACTCTCGTCCACAAATATATTGAGGGAAGGCAAAGAAGAGGATTTGAAATCAAGGCAGAATTGCAGGAAACAGATTTCAGGAGGTAGATTCGAATCGCCTTTAAAGCACATGAAAAGCGGCAAAACGTTGACAATGATGCCCTTGGCCAAAAAGGGCGTATGCGTTTTTTCCTGAATATATTCAGGAAAAAACGCATACGCCCTTTTTGGCCAACCAAGCAACCTGGAAAGGCAAATCAGCGCAACAAAGAAGTCTCGCTTCCCTTCGGTCAAAAGGGCCATGCTGAAAAAAGTGTCAAAACCAGAAATGCAGGACAGGCCATGGAGAAATGGGAGCCTTGCTACACTGATGAGCGGGATGTAAATTGCCAACAGCCACTCTGGAGAAGTGTATGGTGTGTCCTGAAACATCTAAAAAACACAGCTTAGAGAGCATAGGGCACTTCCACGCATGGGGGGATAAAGTGGGAAAATTGAAAATCAGCAAGACACAAGCACCCCAAAGTTTAGGGCTGCTCTGTTGACAAGGACCTCCACTTCCTTCCACCTTAAATATCCCAGGAAAGCGAAAAATGGATAAAAAAGTTGTGGTCCTTATGTACAATGGAATATCACTCAGCCATGAAATCAATGTCATAAGGCTAGTAGCAGCATGATGAGTGGATTTAGGTAAGACGATTCTAAGTGAAATAAGTCACACAGAAAAGGACACTTCTCATAAGGTGTCACTTATAGAGGGAATGTTAAAACCGTTACACTTGAACTGAATTACAAAACAGAACAGAGTCACACATGCAGAAAACACACTATGGCTGCTTAACGGGAAAGGTGAGGTGGGGTGATACATAAAACAAGAGTTTCAAATTAGCTCTGATACCGTTCCATAAACCCAATATGGAATAGACAAGACCTACTCCTTGCTCAGAGAACTGGACTCAACACGCCCGATTCACCGCACAAGAATATATCTGACTAGTAATAATCTTAAAACCTATGTATTGATATCTCTCTGTTAGTGTGTCAAGTGGGTGTAAAGCGGCCTAAACACAGCCGTGAAAAGCAGCTAAACCCCATTATAAAAATAAATTACTTTTAAAAACCCATGAAACAAAGACAGGGAAAGAGAGAGAAATTCTTACACAATTCGTTCAGGGGCTGTGATGCAACCTGGATTGACCATATCTAGACCCACAGCTGGATGAGACATACGGGTGGACACTCTTGGGGCTGAGAGGTTCGGTGAGGTTGGGTGAGCAAACGCAGACCCTTTAAAGTGATACTGCCTGCTACCCATCGCATGGGTCCCAAATCTCCAGGTTCAAGGGCATCTTCCTACATCGAAAACATGCATGAGAAACCCAGAAGATGGTACACCGTGTGATGGGGAAAGGTTTCTAAAACGCACCTCATTTCTCATCTCCTTGTGCTCGGGTTCGCCATTCCAGCCACTTTAGTAGCAATCTCCCTACTTGGAGCATCAGCACCTTTAACCTCCTGTTCCGTACAGGTTGCAATTTGTCCTGAGGATGAACGGGAAGACGGGGAACCAATGAGAGACTAGCTCTTGGTGTTGGGAGAGGCACAGGTCACTCTATTTTCCCATCAGGAAGAAGAATTAACCACAGGCTCAGCCTGCCCCCCGGAACCAGAACAGGGCCTGAAGCCATCCTGCGCTTTTGCGGCCGGCTCCCAAAAAAGCGACTTGTAAAATGGAGCTTCAGGGCACTGCAATTCACAAACCTGCAGAGTTATAAATGATAACTCTCGTCCACAAATATATTGAGGGAAGGCAAAGAAGAGGATTTGAAATCAAGGCAGAATTGCAGGAAACAGATTTCAGGAGGAAGATGCGAATCGCCTTTAAAGCACATGAAAAGCGGCAAAACGTTGACAATGATGCCCTTGGCAAAAAAGGGCGTATGCGTTTTTTCCTGAATATATTCAGGAGAAAACGCATACGCCCTTTTTGGCCAACCAAGCAACCTGGAAAGGCAAATCAGCGCTACAAAGAAGTCTCGCTTCCCATCGGTCAAAAGGGCCATGCTGAAAAAAGTGTCAAAACCAGAAATGCAGGACAGGCCATGGAGAAATGGGAGCCTTGCTACACTGATGGGCGGGATGTAAATTGCCAACAGCCACTCTGGAGAAGTGTACGGTGTGTCCTGAAACATCTAAAAAACACAGCTTAGAGAGCATAGGGCACTTCCACGCATGGGGGGATAAAGTGGGAAAATTGAAAATCAGCAAGACACAAGCACCCCAAAGGTTAGGGCTGCTCTGTTGACAAGGACCTCCACTTCCTTCCACCTTAAATATCCCAGGAAAGCGAAAAATGGATAAAAAAGTTGTGGTCCTTATGTACAATGGAATATCACTCAGCCATGAAATCAATGTCATAAGGCTAGTAGCAGCATGATGAGTGGATTTAGGTAAGACGATTCTAAGTGAAATAAGTCACACAGAAAAGGACACTTCTCATAAGGTGTCACTTATAGAGGGAATGTTAAAACCGTTACACTTGAACTGAATTACAAAACAGAACAGAGTCACACATGCAGAAAACACACTATGGCTGCTTAACGGGAAAGGTGAGGTGGGGTGATACATAAAACAAGAGTTTCAAATTAGCTCAGATACCGTTCCATAAACCCAATATGGAATAGACAAGACCTACTCCTTGCTCAGAGAACTGGACTCAACACGCCCGATTCACCGCACAAGAATATATCTGACTAGTAATAATCTTAAAACCTATGTATTGATATCTCTCTGTTAGTGTGTCAAGTGGGTGTAAAGCGGCCTAAACACAGCCGTGAAAAGCAGCTAAACCCCATTATAAAAATAAATTACTTTTAAAAACCCATGAAACAAAGACAGGGAAAGAGAGAGAAATTCTTACACAATTCGTTCAGGGGCTGTGATGCAACCTGGATTGACCATATCTAGACCCACAGCTGGATGAGACATACGGGTGGACACTCTTGGGGCTGAGAGGTTCGGTGAGGTTGGGTGAGCAAACGCAGACCCTTTAAAGTGATACTGCCTGCTACCCATCGCATGGGTCCCAAATCTCCAGGTTCAAGGGCATCTTCCTACATCGAAAACATGCATGAGAAACCCAGAAGATGGTACACCGTGTGATGGGGAAAGGTTTCTAAAACGCACCTCATTTCTCATCTCCTTGTGCTCGGGTTCGCCATTCCAGCCACTTTAGTAGCAATCTCCCTACTTGGAGCATCAGCACCTTTAACCTCCTATTCCGTACAGGTTGCAATTTGTCCTGAGGATGAACGGGAAGACGGGGAACCAATGAGAGACTAGCTCTTGGTGTTGGGACAGGCACAGGTCACTCTATTTTCCCATCAGGAAGAAGAATTAACCACAGGCTCAGCCTGCCCCCCGGAACCAGAACAGGGCCTGAAGCCATCCTGCGCTTTTGCGGCCGGCTCCCAAAAAAGCGACTTGTAAAATGGAGCTCCAGGGCACTGCAATTCACAAACCTGCAGAGTTACAAATGATAACTCTCGTCCACAAATATATTGAGGGAAGGCAAAGAAGAGGATTTGAAATCAAGGCAGAATTGCAGGAAACAGATTTCAGGAGGAAGATGCGAATCGCCTTTAAAGCACATGAAAAGCGGCAAAACGTTGACAATGATGCCCTTGGCCAAAAAGGGCGTATGCGTTTTTTCCTGAATATATTCAGGAGAAAACGCATACGCCCTTTTTGGCCAACCAAGCAACCTGGAAAGGCAAATCAGCGCTACAAAGAAGTCTCGCTTCCCATCGGTCAAAAGGGCCATGCTGAAAAAAGTGTCAAAACCAGAAATGCAGGACAGGCCATGGAGAAATGGGAGCCTTGCTACACTGATGGGCGGGATGTAAATTGCCAACAGCCACTCTGGAGAAGTGTACGGTGTGTCCTGAAACATCTAAAAAACACAGCTTAGAGAGCATAGGGCACTTCCACGCATGGGGGGATAAAGTGGGAAAATTGAAAATCAGCAAGACACAAGCACCCCAAAGGTTAGGGCTGCTCTGTTGACAAGGACCTCCACTTCATTCCACCTTAAATATCCCAGGAAAGTTAAAAATGGATAAAAAAGTTGTGGTCCTTATGTACAATGGAATATCACTCAGCCATGAAATCAATGTCAAAAGGCTAGTAGCAGCATGATGAGTGGATTTAGGTAAGACGATTCTAAGTGAAATAAGTCACACAGAAAAGGACACTTCTCATAAGGTGTCACTTATAGAGGGAATGTAAAAACCGTTACACTTGAACTGAATTACAAAACAGAACAGAGTCACACATGCAGAAAACACACTATGGCTGCTTAACGGGAAAGGTGAGGTGGGGTGATACATAAAACAAGAGTTTCAAATTAGCTCAGATACCGTTCCATAAACCCAATATGGAATAGACAAGACCTACTCCTTGCTCAGAGAACTGGACTCAACACGCCCGATTCACCGCACAAGAATATATCTGACTAGTAATAATCTTAAAACCTATGTATTGATATCTCTCTGTTAGTGGGTCAAGTGGGTGTAAAGCGGCCTAAACACAGCCGTGAAAAGCAGCTAAACCCCATTATAAAAATAAATTACTTTTAAAAACCCATGAAACAAAGACAGGGAAAGAGAGAGAAATTCTTACACAATTCGTTCAGGGGCTGTGATGCAACCTGGATTGACCATATCTAGACCCACAGCTGGATGAGACATAAGGGTGGACACTCTTGGGGCTGAGAGGTTCGGTGAGGTTGGGTGAGCAAACGCAGACCCTTTAAAGTAATACTGCGTGCTACCCATCGCATGGGTCCCAAATCTCCAGGTTCAAGGGCATCTTCCTACATCGAAAACATGCATGAGAAACCCAGAAGATGGTACACTGTGTGATGGGGAAAGGTTTCTAAAACGCACCTCATTTCTCATCTCCTTGTGCTCGGGTTCGCCATTCCAGCCACTTTACTAGCAATCTCCCTACTTGGAGCATCAGCACCTTTAACCTCCTGTTCCGTACAGGTTGCAATTTGTCCTGAGGATGAACGGGAAGACGGGGAACCAATGAGAGACTAGCTCTTGGTGTTGGGACAGGCACAGGTCACTCTATTTTCCCATCAGGAAGAAGAATTAACCACAGGCTCAGCCTGCCCCCCGGAACCAGAACAGGGCCTGAAGCCATCCTGCGCTTTTGCGGCCGGCTCCCAAAAAACCGACTTGTAAAATGGAGCTTCAGGGCACTGCAATTCACAAACCTGCAGAGTTATAAATGATAACTCTCGTCCACAAATATATTGAGGGAAGGCAAAGAAGAGGATTTGAAATCAAGGCAGAATTGCAGGAAACAGATTTCAGGAGGTAGATTCGAATCGCCTTTAAAGCACATGAAAAGCGGCAAAACGTTGACAATGATGCCCTTGGCCAAAAAGGGCGTATGCGTTTTTTCCTGAATATATTCAGGAAAAAACGCATACGCCCTTTTTGGCCAACCAAGCAACCTGGAAAGGCAAATCAGCGCTACAAAGAAGTCTCGCTTCCCATCGGTCAAAAGGGACATGCTGAAAAAGGTGTCAAAACCAGAAATGCAGGACAGGCCCTGGAGAAATGGGAGCCTTGCTACACTGATGGGCGGGATGTAAATTGCCAACAGCCACTCTGGAGAAGTGTATGGTGTGTCCTGAAACATCTAAAAAACACAGCTTAGAGAGCATAGGGCACTTCCACGCATGGGGGGATAAAGTGGGAAAATTGAAAATCAGCAAGACAAAAGCACCCCAAAGTTTAGGGCTGCTCTGTTGACAAGGACCTCCACTTCCTTCCACCTTAAATATCCCAGGAAAGCGAAAAATGGATAAAAAAGTTGTGGTCCTTATGTACAATGGAATATCACTCAGCCATGAAATCAATGTCAAAAGGCTAGTAGCAGCATGATGAGTGGATTTAGGTAAGACGATTCTAAGTGAAATAAGTCACACAGAAAAGGACACTTCTCATAAGGTGTCACTTATAGAGGGAATGTAAAAACCGTTACACTTGAACTGAATTACAAAACAGAACAGAGTCACACATGCAGAAAACACACTATGGCTGCTTAACGGGAAAGGTGAGGTGGGGTGATACATAAAACAAGAGTTTCAAATTAGCTCAGAAACCGTTCCATAAACCCAATATGGAATAGACAAGACCTACTCCTTGCTCAGAGAACTGGACTCAACACGCCCGATTCACCGCACAAGAATATATCTGACTAGTAATAATCTTAAAACCTATGTATTGTTATCTCTCTGTTAGTGGGTCAAGTGGGTGAAAAGCGGCCTAAACACAGCCGTGAAAAGCAGCTAAACCCCATTATAAAAATAAATTACTTTTAAAAACCCATGAAACAAAGACAGGGAAAGAGAGAGAAATTCTTACACAATTCGTTCAGGGGCTGTGATGCAACCTGGATTGACCATATCAAGACCCACAGCTGGATGAGACATAAGGGTGGACACTCTTGGGGCTGAGAGGTTCGGTGAGGTTGGGTGAGCAAACGCAGACCCTTTAAAGTAATACTGCGTGCTACCCATCGCATGGGTCCCAAATCTCCAGGTTCAAGGGCATCTTCCTACATCGAAAACATGCATGAGAAACCCAGAAGATGGTACACCGTGTGATGGGGAAAGGTTTCTAAAACGCACCTCATTTCTCATCTCCTTGTGCTCGGGTTCGCCATTCCAGCCACTTTACTAGCAATCTCCCTACTTGGAGCATCAGCACCTTTAACCTCCTGTTCCGTACAGGTTGCAATTTGTCCTGAGGATGAACGGGAAGACGGGGAACCAATGAGAGACTAGCTCTTGGTGTTGGGACAGGCACAGGTCACTCTATTTTCCCATCAGGAAGAAGAATTAACCACAGGCTCAGCCTGCCCCCCGGAACCAGAACAGGGCCTGAAGCCATCCTGCGCTTTTGCGGCCGGCTCCCAAAAAAGCGACTTGTAAAATGGAGCTCCAGGGCACTGCAATTCACAAACCTGCAGAGTTACAAATGATAACTCTCGTCCACAAATATATTGAGGGAAGGCAAAGAAGAGGATTTGAAATCAAGGCAGAATTGCAGGAAACAGATTTCAGGAGGAAGATGCGAATCGCCTTTAAAGCACATGAAAAGCGGCAAAACGTTGACAATGATGCCCTTGGCCAAAAAGGGCGTATGCGTTTTTTCCTGAATATATTCAGGAGAAAACGCATACGCCCTTTTTGGCCAACCAAGCAACCTGGAAAGGCAAATCAGCGCTACAAAGAAGTCTCGCTTCCCATCGGTCAAAAGGGCCATGCTGAAAAAAGTGTCAAAACCAGAAATGCAGGACAGGCCATGGAGAAATGGGAGCCTTGCTACACTGATAGGCGGGATGTAAATTGCCAACAGCCACTCTGGAGAAGTGTACGGTGTGTCCTGAAACATCTAAAAAACACAGCTTAGAGAGCATAGGGCACTTCCACGCATGGGGGGATAAAGTGGGAAAATTGAAAATCAGCAAGACACAAGCACCCCAAAGGTTAGGGCTGCTCTGTTGACAAGGACCTCCACTTCATTCCACCTTAAATATCCCAGGAAAGTTAAAAATGGATAAAAAAGTTGTGGTCCTTATGTACAATGGAATATCACTCAGCCATGAAATCAATGTCAAAAGGCTAGTAGCAGCATGATGAGTGGATTTAGGTAAGACGATTCTAAGTGAAATAAGTCACACAGAAAAGGACACTTCTCATAAGGTGTCACTTATAGAGGGAATGTAAAAACCGTTACACTTGAACTGAATTACAAAACAGAACAGAGTCACACATGCAGAAAACACACTATGGCTGCTTAACGGGAAAGGTGAGGTGGGGTGATACATAAAACAAGAGTTTCAAATTAGCTCAGATACCGTTCCATAAACCCAATATGGAATAGACAAGACCTACTCCTTGCTCAGAGAACTGGACTCAACACGCCCGATTCACCGCACAAGAATATATCTGACTAGTAATAATCTTAAAACCTATGTATTGATATCTCTCTGTTAGTGGGTCAAGTGGGTGTAAAGCGGCCTAAACACAGCCGTGAAAAGCAGCTAAACCCCATTATAAAAATAAATTACTTTTAAAAACCCATGAAACAAAGACAGGGAAAGAGAGAGAAATTCTTACACAATTCGTTCAGGGGCTGTGATGCAACCTGGATTGACCATATCTAGACCCACAGCTGGATGAGACATAAGGGTGGACACTCTTGGGGCTGAGAGGTTCGGTGAGGTTGGGTGAGCAAACGCAGACCCTTTAAAGTAATACTGCGTGCTACCCATCGCATGGGTCCCAAATCTCCAGGTTCAAGGGCATCTTCCTACATCGAAAACATGCATGAGAAACCCAGAAGATGGTACACTGTGTGATGGGGAAAGGTTTCTAAAACGCACCTCATTTCTCATCTCCTTGTGCTCGGGTTCGCCATTCCAGCCACTTTACTAGCAATCTCCCTACTTGGAGCATCAGCACCTTTAACCTCCTGTTCCGTACAGGTTGCAATTTGTCCTGAGGATGAACGGGAAGACGGGGAACCAATGAGAGACTAGCTCTTGGTGTTGGGACAGGCACAGGTCACTCTATTTTCCCATCAGGAAGAAGAATTAACCACAGGCTCAGCCTGCCCCCCGGAACCAGAACAGGGCCTGAAGCCATCCTGCGCTTTTGCGGCCGGCTCCCAAAAAACCGACTTGTAAAATGGAGCTTCAGGGCACTGCAATTCACAAACCTGCAGAGTTATAAATGATAACTCTCGTCCACAAATATATTGAGGGAAGGCAAAGAAGAGGATTTGAAATCAAGGCAGAATTGCAGGAAACAGATTTCAGGAGGTAGATTCGAATCGCCTTTAAAGCACATGAAAAGCGGCAAAACGTTGACAATGATGCCCTTGGCCAAAAAGGGCGTATGCGTTTTTTCCTGAATATATTCAGGAAAAAACGCATACGCCCTTTTTGGCCAACCAAGCAACCTGGAAAGGCAAATCAGCGCTACAAAGAAGTCTCGCTTCCCATCGGTCAAAAGGGACATGCTGAAAAAGGTGTCAAAACCAGAAATGCAGGACAGGCCCTGGAGAAATGGGAGCCTTGCTACACTGATGGGCGGGATGTAAATTGCCAACAGCCACTCTGGAGAAGTGTATGGTGTGTCCTGAAACATCTAAAAAACACAGCTTAGAGAGCATAGGGCACTTCCACGCATGGGGGGATAAAGTGGGAAAATTGAAAATCAGCAAGACAAAAGCACCCCAAAGTTTAGGGCTGCTCTGTTGACAAGGACCTCCACTTCCTTCCACCTTAAATATCCCAGGAAAGCGAAAAATGGATAAAAAAGTTGTGGTCCTTATGTACAATGGAATATCACTCAGCCATGAAATCAATGTCAAAAGGCTAGTAGCAGCATGATGAGTGGATTTAGGTAAGACGATTCTAAGTGAAATAAGTCACACAGAAAAGGACACTTCTCATAAGGTGTCACTTATAGAGGGAATGTAAAAACCGTTACACTTGAACTGAATTACAAAACAGAACAGAGTCACACATGCAGAAAACACACTATGGCTGCTTAACGGGAAAGGTGAGGTGGGGTGATACATAAAACAAGAGTTTCAAATTAGCTCAGATACCGTTCCATAAACCCAATATGGAATAGACAAGACCTACTCCTTGCTCAGAGAACTGGACTCAACACGCCCGATTCACCGCACAAGAATATATCTGACTAGTAATAATCTTAAAACCTATGTATTGTTATCTCTCTGTTAGTGGGTCAAGTGGGTGAAAAGCGGCCTAAACACAGCCGTGAAAAGCAGCTAAACCCCATTATAAAAATAAATTACTTTTAAAAACCCATGAAACAAAGACAGGGAAAGAGAGAGAAATTCTTACACAATTCGTTCAGGGGCTGTGATGCAACCTGGATTGACCATATCAAGACCCACAGCTGGATGAGACATAAGGGTGGACACTCTTGGGGCTGAGAGGTTCGGTGAGGTTGGGTGAGCAAACGCAGACCCTTTAAAGTAATACTGCGTGCTACCCATCGCATGGGTCCCAAATCTCCAGGTTCAAGGGCATCTTCCTACATCGAAAACATGCATGAGAAACCCAGAAGATGGTACACCGTGTGATGGGGAAAGGTTTCTAAAACGCACCTCATTTCTCATCTCCTTGTGCTCGGGTTCGCCATTCCAGCCACTTTACTAGCAATCTCCCTACTTGGAGCATCAGCACCTTTAACCTCCTGTTCCGTACAGGTTGCAATTTGTCCTGAGGATGAACGGGAAGACGGGGAACCAATGAGAGACTAGCTCTTGGTGTTGGGACAGGCACAGGTCACTCTATTTTTCCATCAGGAAGAAGAATTAACCACAGGCTCAGCCTGCCCCCCGGAACCAGAACAGGGCCTGAAGCCATCCTGCGCTTTTGCGGCCGGCTCCCAAAAAACCGACTTGTAAAATGGAGCTTCAGGGCACTGCAATTCACAAACCTGCAGAGTTATAAATGATAACTCTCGTCCACAAATATATTGAGGGAAGGCAAAGAAGAGGATTTGAAATCAAGGCAGAATTGCAGGAAACAGATTTCAGGAGGTAGATTCGAATCGCCTTTAAAGCACATGAAAAGCGGCAAAACGTTGACAATGATGCCCTTGGCCAAAAAGGGCGTATGCGTTTTTTCCTGAATATATTCAGGAAAAAACGCATACGCCCTTTTTGGCCAACCAAGCAACCTGGAAAGGCAAATCAGCGCTACAAAGAAGTCTCGCTTCCCATCGGTCAAAAGGGACATGCTGAAAAAGGTGTCAAAACCAGAAATGCAGGACAGGCCATGGAGAAATGGGAGCCTTGCTACACTGATGGGCGGGATGTAAATTGCCAACAGCCACTCTGGAGAAGTGTACGGTGTGTCCTGAAACATCTAAAAAACACAGCTTAGAGAGCATAGGGCACTTCCACGCATGGGGGGATAAAGTGGGAAAATTGAAAATCAGCAAGACACAAGCACCCCAAAGGTTAGGGCTGCTCTGTTGACAAGGACCTCCACTTCCTTCCACCTTAAATATCCCAGGAAAGCGAAAAATGGATAAAAAAGTTGTGGTCCTTATGTACAATGGAATATCACTCAGCCATGAAATCAATGTCATAAGGCTAGTAGCAGCATGATGAGTGGATTTAGGTAAGACGATTCTAAGTGAAATAAGTCACACAGAAAAGGACACTTCTCATAAGGTGTCACTTATAGAGGGAATGTAAAAACCGTTACACTTGAACTGAATTACAAAACAGAACAGAGTCACACATGCAGAAAACACACTATGGCTGCTTAACGGGAAAGGTGAGGTGGGGTGATACATAAAACAAGAGTTTCAAATTAGCTCAGATACCGTTCCATAAACCCAATATGGAATAGACAAGACCTACTCCTTGCTCAGAGAACTGGACTCAACACGCCCGATTCACCGCACAAGAATATATCTGACTAGTAATAATCTTAAAACCTATGTATTGATATCTCTCTGTTAGTGTGTCAAGTGGGTGTAAAGCGGCCTAAACACAGCCGTGAAAAGCAGCTAAACCCCATTATAAAAATAAATTACTTTTAAAAACCCATGAAACAAAGACAGGGAAAGAGAGAGAAATTCTTACACAATTCGTTCAGGGGCTGTGATGCAACCTGGATTGACCATATCTAGACCCACAGCTGGATGAGACATAAGGGTGGACACTCTTGGGGCTGAGAGGTTCGGTGAGGTTGGGTGAGCAAACGCAGACCCTTTAAAGTAATACTGCGTGCTACCCATCGCATGGGTCCCAAATCTCCAGGTTCAAGGGCATCTTCCTACATCGAAAACATGCATGAGAAACCCAGAAGATGGTACACCGTGTGATGGGGAAAGGTTTCTAAAACGCACCTCATTTCTCATCTCCTTGTGCTCGGGTTCGCCATTCCAGCCACTTTACTAGCAATCTCCCTACTTGGAGCATCAGCACCTTTAACCTCCTGTTCCGTACAGGTTGCAATTTGTCCTGAGGATGAACGGGAAGACGGGGAACCAATGAGAGACTAGCTCTTGGTGTTGGGACAGGCACAGGTCACTCTATTTTCCCATCAGGAAGAAGAATTAACCACAGGCTCAGCCTGCCCCCCGGAACCAGAACAGGGCCTGAAGCCATCCTGCGCTTTTGCGGCCGGCTCCCAAAAAACCGACGTGTAAAATGGAGCTTCAGGGCACTGCAATTCACAAACCTGCAGAGTTATAAATGATAACTCTCGTCCACAAATATATTGAGGGAAGGCAAAGAAGAGGATTTGAAATCAAGGCAGAATTGCAGGAAACAGATTTCAGGAGGTAGATTCGAATCGCCTTTAAAGCACATGAAAAGCGGCAAAACGTTGACAATGATGCCCTTGGCCAAAAAGGGCGTATGCGTTTTTTCCTGAATATATTCAGGAAAAAACGCATACGCCCTTTTTGGCCAACCAAGCAACCTGGAAAGGCAAATCAGCGCTACAAAGAAGTCTCGCTTCCCATCGGTCAAAAGGGACATGCTGAAAAAGTTGTCAAAACCAGAAATGCAGGACAGGCCCTGGAGAAATGGGAGCCTTGCTACACTGATGGGCGGGATGTAAATTGCCAACAGCCACTCTGGAGAAGTGTATGGTGTGTCCTGAAACATCTAAAAAACACAGCTTAGAGAGCATAGGGCACTTCCACGCATGGGGGGATAAAGTGGGAAAATTGAAAATCAGCAAGACAAAAGCACCCCAAAGTTTAGGGCTGCTCTGTTGACAAGGACCTCCACTTCCTTCCACCTTAAATATCCCAGGAAAGCGAAAAATGGATAAAAAAGTTGTGGTCCTTATGTACAATGGAATATCACTCAGCCATGAAATCAATGTCAAAAGGCTAGTAGCAGCATGATGAGTGGATTTAGGTAAGACGATTCTAAGTGAAATAAGTCACACAGAAAAGGACACTTCTCATAAGGTGTCACTTATAGAGGGAATGTAAAAACCGTTACACTTGAACTGAATTACAAAACAGAACAGAGTCACACATGCAGAAAACACACTATGGCTGCTTAACGGGAAAGGTGAGGTGGGGTGATACATAAAACAAGAGTTTCAAATTAGCTCAGATACCGTTCCATAAACCCAATATGGAATAGACAAGACCTACTCCTTGCTCAGAGAACTGGACTCAACACGCCCGATTCACCGCACAAGAATATATCTGACTAGTAATAATCTTAAAACCTATGTATTGTTATCTCTCTGTTAGTGGGTCAAGTGGGTGTAAAGCGGCCTAAACACAGCCGTGAAAAGCAGCTAAACCCCATTATAAAAATAAATTACTTTTAAAAACCCATGAAACAAAGACAGGGAAAGAGAGAGAAATTCTTACACAATTCGTTCAGGGGCTGTGATGCAACCTGGAATGACCATATCAAGACCCACAGCTGGATGAGACATAAGGGTGGACACTCTTGGGGCTGAGAGGTTCGGTGAGGTTGGGTGAGCAAACGCAGACCCTTTAAAGTAATACTGCGTGCTACCCATCGCATGGGTCCCAAATCTCCAGGTTCAAGGGCATCTTCCTACATCGAAAACATGCATGAGAAACCCAGAAGATGGTACACCGTGTGATGGGGAAAGGTTTCTAAAACGCACCTCATTTCTCATCTCCTTGTGCTCGGGTTCGCCATTCCAGCCACTTTAGTAGCAATCTCCCTACTTGGAGCATCAGCACCTTTAACCTCCTGTTCCGTACAGGTTGCAATTTGTCCTGAGGATGAACGGGAAGACGGGGAACCAATGAGAGACTAGCTCTTGGTGTTGGGACAGGCACAGGTCACTCTATTTTCCCATCAGGAAGAAGAATTAACCACAGGCTCAGCCTGCCCCCCGGAACCAGAACAGGGCCTGAAGCCATCCTGCGCTTTTGCGGCCGGCTCCCAAAAAAGCGACTTGTAAAATGGAGCTTCAGGGCACTGCAATTCACAAACCTGCAGAGTTATAAATGATAACTCTCGTCCACAAATATATTGAGGGAAGGCAAAGAAGAGGATTTGAAATCAAGGCAGAATTGCAGGAAACAGATTTCAGGAGGTAGATTCGAATCGCCTTTAAAGCACATGAAAAGCGGCAAAACGTTGACAATGATGCCCTTGGCCAAAAAGGGCGTATGCGTTTTTTCCTGAATATATTCAGGAAAAAACGCATACGCCCTTTTTGGCCAACCAAGCAACCTGGAAAGGCAAATCAGCGCTACAAAGAAGTCTCGCTTCCCATCGGTCAAAAGGGACATGCTGAAAAAGGTGTCACAACCAGAAATGCAGGACAGGCCATGGAGAAATGGGAGCCTTGCTACACTGATGGGCGGGATGTAAATTGCCAACAGCCACTCTGGAGAAGTGTACGGTGTGTCCTGAAACATCTAAAAAACACAGCTTAGAGAGCATAGGGCACTTCCACGCATGGGGGGATAAAGTGGGAAAATTGAAAATCAGCAAGACACAAGCACCCCAAAGGTTAGGGCTGCTCTGTTGACAAGGACCTCCACTTCCTTCCACCTTAAATATCCCAGGAAAGCGAAAAATGGATAAAAAAGTTGTGGTCCTTATGTACAATGGAATATCACTCAGCCATGAAATCAATGTCATAAGGCTAGTAGCAGCATGATGAGTGGATTTAGGTAAGACGATTCTAAGTGAAATAAGTCACACAGAAAAGGACACTTCTCATAAGGTGTCACTTATAGAGGGAATGTAAAAACCGTTACACTTGAACTGAATTACAAAACAGAACAGAGTCACACATGCAGAAAACACACTATGGCTGCTTAACGGGAAAGGTGAGGTGGGGTGATACATAAAACAAGAGTTTCAAATTAGCTCAGATACCGTTCCATAAACCCAATATGGAATAGACAAGACCTACTCCTTGCTCAGAGAACTGGACTCAACACGCCCGATTCACCGCACAAGAATATATCTGACTAGTAATAATCTTAAAACCTATGTATTGATATCTCTCTGTTAGTGTGTCAAGTGGGTGTAAAGCGGCCTAAACACAGCCGTGAAAAGCAGCTAAACCCCATTATAAAAATAAATTACTTTTAAAAACCCATGAAACAAAGACAGGGAAAGAGAGAGAAATTCTTACACAATTCGTTCAGGGGCTGTGATGCAACCTGGATTGACCATATCTAGACCCACAGCTGGATGAGACATAAGGGTGGACACTCTTGGGGCTGAGAGGTTCGGTGAGGTTGGGTGAGCAAACGCAGACCCTTTAAAGTAATACTGCGTGCTACCCATCGCATGGGTCCCAAATCTCCAGGTTCAAGGGCATCTTCCTACATCGAAAACATGCATGAGAAACCCAGAAGATGGTACACCGTGTGATGGGGAAAGGTTTCTAAAACGCACCTCATTTCTCATCTCCTTGTGCTCGGGTTCGCCATTCCAGCCACTTTAGTAGCAATCTCCCTACTTGGAGCATCAGCACCTTTAACCTCCTGTTCCGTACAGGTTGCAATTTGTCCTGAGGATGAACGGGAAGACGGGGAACCAATGAGAGACTAGCTCTTGGTGTTGGGACAGGCACAGGTCACTCTATTTTCCCATCAGGAAGAAGAATTAACCACAGGCTCAGCCTGCCCCCCGGAACCAGAACAGGGCCTGAAGCCATCCTGCGCTTTTGCGGCCGGCTCCCAAAAAAGCGACTTGTAAAATGGAGCTTCAGGGCACTGCAATTCACAAACCTGCAGAGTTATAAATGATAACTCTCGTCCACAAATATATTGAGGGAAGGCAAAGAAGAGGATTTGAAATCAAGGCAGAATTGCAGGAAACAGATTTCAGGAGGTAGATTCGAATCGCCTTTAAAGCACATGAAAAGCGGCAAAACGTTGACAATGATGCCCTTGGCCAAAAAGGGCGTATGCGTTTTTTCCTGAATATATTCAGGAAAAAACGCATACGCCCTTTTTGGCCAACCAAGCAACCTGGAAAGGCAAATCAGCGCTACAAAGAAGTCTCGCTTCCCATCGGTCAAAAGGGACATGCTGAAAAAGGTGTCACAACCAGAAATGCAGGACAGGCCATGGAGAAATGGGAGCCTTGCTACACTGATGGGCGGGATGTAAATTGCCAACAGCCACTCTGGAGAAGTGTACGGTGTGTCCTGAAACATCTAAAAAACACAGCTTAGAGAGCATAGGGCACTTCCACGCATGGGGGGATAAAGTGGGAAAATTGAAAATCAGCAAGACACAAGCACCCCAAAGGTTAGGGCTGCTCTGTTGACAAGGACCTCCACTTCCTTCCACCTTAAATATCCCAGGAAAGCGAAAAATGGATAAAAAAGTTGTGGTCCTTATGTACAATGGAATATCACTCAGCCATGAAATCAATGTCATAAGGCTAGTAGCAGCATGATGAGTGGATTTAGGTAAGACGATTCTAAGTGAAATAAGTCACACAGAAAAGGACACTTCTCATAAGGTGTCACTTATAGAGGGAATGTAAAAACCGTTACACTTGAACTGAATTACAAAACAGAACAGAGTCACACATGCAGAAAACACACTATGGCTGCTTAACGGGAAAGGTGAGGTGGGGTGATACATAAAACAAGAGTTTCAAATTAGCTCAGATACCGTTCCATAAACCCAATATGGAATAGACAAGACCTACTCCTTGCTCAGAGAACTGGACTCAACACGCCCGATTCACCGCACAAGAATATATCTGACTAGTAATAATCTTAAAACCTATGTATTGATATCTCTCTGTTAGTGTGTCAAGTGGGTGTAAAGCGGCCTAAACACAGCCGTGAAAAGCAGCTAAACCCCATTATAAAAATAAATTACTTTTAAAAACCCATGAAACAAAGACAGGGAAAGAGAGAGAAATTCTTACACAATTCGTTCAGGGGCTGTGATGCAACCTGGATTGACCATATCTAGACCCACAGCTGGATGAGACATAAGGGTGGACACTCTTGGGGCTGAGAGGTTCGGTGAGGTTGGGTGAGCAAACGCAGACCCTTTAAAGTAATACTGCGTGCTACCCATCGCATGGGTCCCAAATCTCCAGGTTCAAGGGCATCTTCCTACATCGAAAACATGCATGAGAAACCCAGAAGATGGTACACCGTGTGATGGGGAAAGGTTTCTAAAACGCACCTCATTTCTCATCTCCTTGTGCTCGGGTTCGCCATTCCAGCCACTTTACTAGCAATCTCCCTACTTGGAGCATCAGCACCTTTAACCTCCTGTTCCGCACAGGTTGCAATTTGTCCTGAGGATGAACGGGAAGACGGGGAACCAATGAGAGACTAGCTCTTGGTGTTGGGAGAGGCACAGGTCACTCTATTTTCCCATCAGGAAGAAGAATTAACCATAGGCTCAGCCTGCCCCCCTGAACCAGAACAGGGCCTGAAGCCATCCTGCGCTTTTGCGGCCGGCTCCCAAAAAACCGACTTGTAAAATGGAGCTTCAGGGCACTGCAATTCACAAACCTGCAGAGTTATAAATGATAACTCTCGTCCACAAATATATTGAGGGAAGGCAAAGAAGAGGATTTGAAATCAAGGCAGAATTGCAGGAAACAGATTTCAGGAGGTAGATTCGAATCGCCTTTAAAGCACATGAAAAGCGGCAAAACGTTGACAATGATGCCCTTGGCCAAAAAGGGCGTATGCGTTTTTTCCTGAATATATTCAGGAAAAAACGCATACGCCCTTTTTGGCCAACCAAGCAACCTGGAAAGGCAAATCAGCGCTACAAAGAAGTCTCGCTTCCCATCGGTCAAAAGGGCCATGCTGAAAAAAGTGTCAAAACCAGAAATGCAGGACAGGCCATGGAGAAATGGGAGCCTTGCTACACTGATGGGCGGGATGTAAATTGCCAACAGCCACTCTGGAGAAGTGTACGGTGTGTCCTGAAACATCTAAAAAACACAGCTTAGAGAGCATAGGGCACTTCCACGCATGGGGGGATAAAGTGGGAAAATTGAAAATCAGCAAGACACAAGCACCCCAAAGGTTAGGGCTGCTCTGTTGACAAGGACCTCCACTTCCTTCCACCTTAAATATCCCAGGAAAGCGAAAAATGGATAAAAAAGTTGTGGTCCTTATGTACAATGGAATATCACTCAGCCATGAAATCAATGTCATAAGGCTAGTAGCAGCATGATGAGTGGATTTAGGTAAGACGATTCTAAGTGAAATAAGTCACACAGAAAAGGACACTTCTCATAAGGTGTCACTTATAGAGGGAATGTAAAAACCGTTACACTTGAACTGAATTACAAAACAGAACAGAGTCACACATGCAGAAAACACACTATGGCTGCTTAACGGGAAAGGTGAGGTGGGGTGATACATAAAACAAGAGTTTCAAATTAGCTCAGATACCGTTCCATAAACCCAATATGGAATAGACAAGACCTACTCCTTGCTCAGAGAACTGGACTCAACACGCCCGATTCACCGCACAAGAATATATCTGACTAGTAATAATCTTAAAACCTATGTATTGATATCTCTCTGTTAGTGTGTCAAGTGGGTGTAAAGCGGCCTAAACACAGACGTGAAAAGCAGCTAAACCCCATTATAAAAATAAATTAATTTTAAAAACCCATGAAACAAAGACAGGGAAAGAGAGAGAAATTCTTACACAATTCGTTCAGGGGCTGTGATGCAATCTGGATTGACCATACCTAGACCCACAGCTGGATGAGACATAAGGGTGGACACTCTTGGGGCTGAGAGGTTCGGTGAGGTTGGGTGAGCAAACGCAGACCCTTTAAAGTAATACTGCGTGCTACCCATCGCATGGGTCCCAAATCTCCAGGTTCAAGGGCATCTTCCTACATCGAAAACATGCATGAGAAACCCAGAAGATGGTACACCGTGTGATGGGGAAAGGTTTCTAAAACGCATCTAATTCCTCATCTCCTTGTGCTCGGGTTCGCCATTCCAGCCACTTTACTAGCAATCTCCCTACTTGGAGCATCAGCACCTTTAACCTCCTGTTCCGTACAGGTTGCAATTTGTCCTGAGATTGAACGGGAAGACGGGGAACCAATGAGAGACTAGCTCTTGGTGTTGGGACAGGCACAGGTCACTCTATTTTCCCATCAGGAAGAAGAATTAACCACAGGCTCAGCCTGCCCCCCGGAACCAGAACAGGGCCTGAAGCCATCCTGCGCTTTTGCGGCCGGCTCCCAAAAAAGCGACTTGTAAAATGGAGCTTCAGGGCACTGCAATTCACAAACCTGCAGAGTTATAAATGATAACTCTCGTCCACAAATATATTGAGGGAAGGCAAAGAAGAGGATTTGAAATCAAGGCAGAATTGCAGGAAACAGATTTCAGGAGGAAGATGCGAATCGCCTTTAAAGCACATGAAAAGCGGCAAAACGTTGACAATGATGCCCTTGGCCAAAAAGGGCGTATGCGTTTTTTCCTGAATATATTCAGGAGAAAACGCATACGCCCTTTTTGGCCAACAAAGCAACCTGGAAAGGCAAATCAGCGCAACAAAGAAGTCTCGCTTCCCATCGGTCAAAAGGGCCATGCTGAAAAAAGTTTCAAAACCAGAAATGCAGGACAGGCCATGGAGAAATGGGAGCCTTGCTACACTGATGGGCGGGATGTAAATTGCCAACAGCCACTCTGGAGAAGTGTACGGTGTGTCCTGAAACATCTAAAAAACACAGCTTAGAGAGCATAGGGCACTTCCACGCATGGGGGGATAAAGTGGGAAAATTGAAAATCAGCAAGACACAAGCACCCCAAAGGTTAGGGCTGCTCTGTTGACAAGGACCTCCACTTCCTTCCACCTTAAATATCCCAGGAAAGCGAAAAATGGATAATAAAGTTGTGGTCCTTATGTACAATGGAATATCACTCAGCCATGAAATCAATGTCATAAGGCTAGTAGCAGCATGATGAGTGGATTTAGGTAAGACGATTCTAAGTGAAATAAGTCACACAGAAAAGGACACTTCTCATAAGGTGTCACTTATAGAGGGAATGTTAAAACCGTTACACTTGAACTGAATTACAAAACAGAACAGAGTCACACATGCAGAAAACACACTATGGCTGCTTAACGGGAAAGGTGAGGTGGGGTGATACATAAAACAAGAGTTTCAAATTAGCTCAGATACCGTTCCATAAACCCAATATGGAATAGACAAGACCTACTCCTTGCTCAGAGAACTGGACTCAACACGCCCGATTCACTGCACAAGAATATATCTGACTAGTAATAATCTTAAAACCTATGTATTGATATCTCTCTGTTAGTGTGTCAAGTGGGTGTAAAGCGGCCTAAACACAGCCGTGAAAAGCAGCTAAACCCCATTATAAAAATAAATTACTTTTAAAAACCCATGAAACAAAGACAGGGAAAGAGAGAGAAATTCTTACACAATTCGTTCAGGGGCTGTGATGCAACCTGGATTGACCATATCTAGACCCACAGCTGGATGAGACATACGGGTGGACACTCTTGGGGCTGAGAGGTTCGGTGAGGTTGGGTGAGCAAACGCAGACCCTTTAAAGTGATACTGCCTGCTACCCATCGCATGGGTCCCAAATCTCCAGGTTCAAGGGCATCTTCCTACATCGAAAACATGCATGAGAAACCCAGAAGATGGTACACCGTGTGATGGGGAAAGGTTTCTAAAACGCACCTCATTTCTCATCTCCTTGTGCTCGGGTTCGCCATTCCAGCCACTTTAGTAGCAATCTCCCTACTTGGAGCATCAGCACCTTTAACCTCCTGTTCCGTACAGGTTGCAATTTGTCCTGAGGATGAACGGGAAGACGGGGAACCAATGAGAGACTAGCTCTTGGTGTTGGGAGAGGCACAGGTCACTCTATTTTCCCATCAGGAAGAAGAATTAACCACAGGCTCAGCCTGCCCCCCTGAACCAGAACAGGGCCTGAAGCCATCCTGCGCTTTTGCGGCCGGCTCCCAAAAAAGCGACTTGTAAAATGGAGCTTCAGGGCACTGCAATTCACAAACCTGCAGAGTTATAAATGATAACTCTCGTCCACAAATATATTGAGGGAAGGCAAAGAAGAGGATTTGAAATCAAGGCAGAATTGCAGGAAACAGATTTCAGGAGGAAGATGCGAATCGCCTTTAAAGCACATGAAAAGCGGCAAAACGTTGACAATGATGCCCTTGGCCAAAAAGGGCGTATGCGTTTTTTCCTGAATATATTCAGGAGAAAACGCATACGCCCTTTTTGGCCAACCAAGCAACCTGGAAAGGCAAATCAGCGCTACAAAGAAGTCTCGCTTCCCATCGGTCAAAAGGGCCATGCTGAAAAAAGTGTCAAAACCAGAAATGCAGGACAGGCCATGGAGAAATGGGAGCCTTGCTACACTGATGGGCGGGATGTAAATTGCCAACAGCCACTCTGGAGAAGTGTACGGTGTGTCCTGAAACATCTAAAAAACACAGCTTAGAGAGCATAGGGCACTTCCACGCATGGGGGGATAAAGTGGGAAAATTGAAAATCAGCAAGACACAAGCACCCCAAAGGTTAGGGCTGCTCTGTTGACAAGGACCTCCACTTCCTTCCACCTTAAATATCCCAGGAAAGCGAAAAATGGATAAAAAAGTTGTGGTCCTTATGTACAATGGAATATCACTCAGCCATGAAATCAATGTCATAAGGCTAGTAGCAGCATGATGAGTGGATTTAGGTAAGACGATTCTAAGTGAAATAAGTCACACAGAAAAGGACACTTCTCATAAGGTGTCACTTATAGAGGGAATGTTAAAACCGTTACACTTGAACTGAATTACAAAACAGAACAGAGTCACACATGCAGAAAACACACTATGGCTGCTTAACGGGAAAGGTGAGGTGGGGTGATACATAAAACAAGAGTTTCAAATTAGCTCAGATACCGTTCCATAAACCCAATATGGAATAGACAAGACCTACTCCTTGCTCAGAGAACTGGACTCAACACGCCCGATTCACTGCACAAGAATATATCTGACTAGTAATAATCTTAAAACCTATGTATTGATATCTCTCTGTTAGTGTGTCAAGTGGGTGTAAAGCGGCCTAAACACAGCCGTGAAAAGCAGCTAAACCCCATTATAAAAATAAATTACTTTTAAAAACCCATGAAACAAAGACAGGGAAAGAGAGAGAAATTCTTACACAATTCGTTCAGGGGCTGTGATGCAACCTGGATTGACCATATCTAGACCCACAGCTGGATGAGACATACGGGTGGACACTCTTGGGGCTGAGAGGTTCGGTGAGGTTGGGTGAGCAAACGCAGACCCTTTAAAGTGATACTGCCTGCTACCCATCGCATGGGTCCCAAATCTCCAGGTTCAAGGGCATCTTCCTACATCGAAAACATGCATGAGAAACCCAGAAGATGGTACACCGTGTGATGGGGAAAGGTTTCTAAAACGCACCTCATTTCTCATCTCCTTGTGCTCGGGTTCGCCATTCCAGCCACTTTAGTAGCAATCTCCCTACTTGGAGCATCAGCACCTTTAACCTCCTGTTCCGTACAGGTTGCAATTTGTCCTGAGGATGAACGGGAAGACGGGGAACCAATGAGAGACTAGCTCTTGGTGTTGGGAGAGGCACAGGTCACTCTATTTTCCCATCAGGAAGAAGAATTAACCACAGGCTCAGCCTGCCCCCCTGAACCAGAACAGGGCCTGAAGCCATCCTGCGCTTTTGCGGCCGGCTCCCAAAAAAGCGACTTGTAAAATGGAGCTTCAGGGCACTGCAATTCACAAACCTGCAGAGTTATAAATGATAACTCTCGTCCACAAATATATTGAGGGAAGGCAAAGAAGAGGATTTGAAATCAAGGCAGAATTGCAGGAAACAGATTTCAGGAGGAAGATGCGAATCGCCTTTAAAGCACATGAAAAGCGGCAAAACGTTGACAATGATGCCCTTGGCCAAAAAGGGCGTATGCGTTTTTTCCTGAATATATTCAGGAGAAAACGCATACGCCCTTTTTGGCCAACCAAGCAACCTGGAAAGGCAAATCAGCGCTACAAAGAAGTCTCGCTTCCCATCGGTCAAAAGGGCCATGCTGAAAAAAGTGTCAAAACCAGAAATGCAGGACAGGCCATGGAGAAATGGGAGCCTTGCTACACTGATGGGCGGGATGTAAATTGCCAACAGCCACTCTGGAGAAGTGTACGGTGTGTCCTGAAACATCTAAAAAACACAGCTTAGAGAGCATAGGGCACTTCCACGCATGGGGGGATAAAGTGGGAAAATTGAAAATCAGCAAGACACAAGCACCCCAAAGGTTAGGGCTGCTCTGTTGACAAGGACCTCCACTTCCTTCCACCTTAAATATCCCAGGAAAGCGAAAAATGGATAAAAAAGTTGTGGTCCTTATGTACAATGGAATATCACTCAGCCATGAAATCAATGTCATAAGGCTAGTAGCAGCATGATGAGTGGATTTAGGTAAGACGATTCTAAGTGAAATAAGTCACACAGAAAAGGACACTTCTCATAAGGTGTCACTTATAGAGGGAATGTTAAAACCGTTACACTTGAACTGAATTACAAAACAGAACAGAGTCACACATGCAGAAAACACACTATGGCTGCTTAACGGGAAAGGTGAGGTGGGGTGATACATAAAACAAGAGTTTCAAATTAGCTCAGATACCGTTCCATAAACCCAATATGGAATAGACAAGACCTACTCCTTGCTCAGAGAACTGGACTCAACACGCCCGATTCACTGCACAAGAATATATCTGACTAGTAATAATCTTAAAACCTATATATTGATATCTCTCTGTTAGTGTGTCAAGTGGGTGTAAAGCGGCCTAAACACAGCCGTGAAAAGCAGCTAAACCCCATTATAAAAATAAATTACTTTTAAAAACCCATGAAACAAAGACAGGGAAAGAGAGAGAAATTCTTACACAATTCGTTCAGGGGCTGTGATGCAACCTGGATTGACCATATCTAGACCCACAGCTGGATGAGACATAAGGGTGGACACTCTTAGGGCTGAGAGGTTCGGTGAGGTTGGGTGAGCAAACGCAGACCCTTTAAAGTGATACTGCCTGCTACCCATCGCATGGGTCCCAAATCTCCAGGTTCAAGGGCATCTTCCTACATCGAAAACATGCATGAGAAACCCAGAAGATGGTACACCGTGTGATGGGGAAAGGTTTCTAAAACGCACCTCATTTCTCAGCTCCTTGTGCTCGGGTTCGCCATTCCAGCCACTTTAGTAGCAATCTCCCTACTTGGAGCATCAGCACCTTTAACCTCCTGTTCCGTACAGGTTGCAATTTGTCCTGAGGATGAACGGGAAGACGGGGAACCAATGAGAGACTAGCTCTTGGTGTTGGGACAGGCACAGGTCACTCTATTTTCCCATCAGGAAGGAGAATAAACCACAGGCTCAGCCTGCCCCCCGGAACCAGAACAGGGCCTGAAGCCATCCTGCGCTTTTGCGGCCGGCTCCCAAAAAAGCGACTTGTAAAATGGAGCTCCAGGGCACTGCAATTCACAAACCTGCAGAGTTACACATGATAACTCTCGTCCACAAATATATTGAGGGAAGGCAAAGAAGAGGATTTGAAATCAAGGCAGAATTGCAGGAAACAGATTTCAGGAGGAAGATGCGAATCGCCTTTAAAGCACATGAAAAGCGGCAAAACGTTGACAATGATGCCCTTGGCCAAAAAGGGCGTATGCGTTTTTTCCTGAATATATTCAGGAGAAAACGCATACGCCCTTTTTGGCCAACCAAGCAACCTGGAAAGGCAAATCAGCGCTACAAAGAAGTCTCGCTTCCCATCGGTCAAAAGGGCCATGCTGAAAAAAGTGTCAAAACCAGAAATGCAGGACAGGCCATGGAGAAATGGGAGCCTTGCTACACTGATGGGCGGGATGTAAATTGCCAACAGCCACTCTGGAGAAGTGTACGGTGTGTCCTGAAACATCTAAAAAACACAGCTTAGAGAGCATAGGGCACTTCCACGCATGGGGGGATAAAGTGGGAAAATTGAAAATCAGCAAGACACAAGCACCCCAAAGGTTAGGGCTGCTCTGTTGACAAGGACCTCCACTTCATTCCACCTTAAATATCCCAGGAAAGTTAAAAATGGATAAAAAAGTTGTGGTCCTTATGTACAATGGAATATCACTCAGCCATGAAATCAATGTCAAAAGGCTAGTAGCAGCATGATGAGTGGATTTAGGTAAGACGATTCTAAGTGAAATAAGTCACACAGAAAAGGACACTTCTCATAAGGTGTCACTTATAGAGGGAATGTAAAAACCGTTACACTTGAACTGAATTACAAAACAGAACAGAGTCACACATGCAGAAAACACACTATGGCTGCTTAACGGGAAAGGTGAGGTGGGGTGATACATAAAACAAGAGTTTCAAATTAGCTCAGATACCGTTCCATAAACCCAATATGGAATAGACAAGACCTACTCCTTGCTCAGAGAACTGGACTCAACACGCCCGATTCACCGCACAAGAATATATCTGACTAGTAATAATCTTAAAACCTATGTATTGATATCTCTCTGTTAGTGGGTCAAGTGGGTGTAAAGCGGCCTAAACACAGCCGTGAAAAGCAGCTAAACCCCATTATAAAAATAAATTACTTTTAAAAACCCATGAAACAAAGACAGGGAAAGAGAGAGAAATTCTTACACAATTCGTTCAGGGGCTGTGATGCAACCTGGATTGACCATATCTAGACCCACAGCTGGATGAGACATAAGGGTGGACACTCTTGGGGCTGAGAGGTTCGGTGAGGTTGGGTGAGCAAACGCAGACCCTTTAAAGTAATACTGCGTGCTACCCATCGCATGGGTCCCAAATCTCCAGGTTCAAGGGCATCTTCCTACATCGAAAACATGCATGAGAAACCCAGAAGATGGTACACCGTGTGATGGGGAAAGGTTTCTAAAACGCACCTCATTTCTCATCTCCTTGTGCTCGGGTTCGCCATTCCAGCCACTTTACTAGCAATCTCCCTACTTGGAGCATCAGCACCTTTAACCTCCTGTTCCGTACAGGTTGCAATTTGTCCTGAGGATGAACGGGAAGACGGGGAACCAATGAGAGACTAGCTCTTGGTGTTGGGACAGGCACAGGTCACTCTATTTTCCCATCAGGAAGAAGAATTAACCACAGGCTCAGCCTGCCCCCCGGAACCAGAACAGGGCCTGAAGCCATCCTGCGCTTTTGCGGCCGGCTCCCAAAAAACCGACTTGTAAAATGGAGCTTCAGGGCACTGCAATTCACAAACCTGCAGAGTTATAAATGATAACTCTCGTCCACAAATATATTGAGGGAAGGCAAAGAAGAGGATTTGAAATCAAGGCAGAATTGCAGGAAACAGATTTCAGGAGGTAGATTCGAATCGCCTTTAAAGCACATGAAAAGCGGCAAAACGTTGACAATGATGCCCTTGGCCAAAAAGGGCGTATGCGTTTTTTCCTGAATATATTCAGGAAAAAACGCATACGCCCTTTTTGGCCAACCAAGCAACCTGGAAAGGCAAATCAGCGCTACAAAGAAGTCTCGCTTCCCATCGGTCAAAAGGGACATGCTGAAAAAGGTGTCAAAACCAGAAATGCAGGACAGGCCATGGAGAAATGGGAGCCTTGCTACACTGATGGGCGGGATGTAAATTGCCAACAGCCACTCTGGAGAAGTGTACGGTGTGTCCTGAAACATCTAAAAAACACAGCTTAGAGAGCATAGGGCACTTCCACGCCTGGGGGGATAAAGTGGGAAAATTGAAAATCAGCAAGACACAAGCACCCCAAAGGTTAGGGCTGCTCTGTTGACAAGGACCTCCACTTCCTTCCACCTTAAATATCCCAGGAAAGCGAAAAATGGATAAAAAAGTTGTGGTCCTTATGTACAATGGAATATCACTCAGCCATGAAATCAATGTCATAAGGCTAGTAGCAGCATGATGAGTGGATTTAGGTAAGACGATTCTAAGTGAAATAAGTCACACAGAAAAGGACACTTCTCATAAGGTGTCACTTATAGAGGGAATGTAAAAACCGTTACACTTGAACTGAATTACAAAACAGAACAGAGTCACACATGCAGAAAACACACTATGGCTGCTTAACGGGAAAGGTGAGGTGGGGTGATACATAAAACAAGAGTTTCAAATTAGCTCAGATACCGTTCCATAAACCCAATATGGAATAGACAAGACCTACTCCTTGCTCAGAGAACTGGACTCAACACGCCCGATTCACCGCACAAGAATATATCTGACTAGTAATAATCTTAAAACCTATGTATTGATATCTCTCTGTTAGTGTGTCAAGTGGGTGTAAAGCGGCCTAAACACAGCCGTGAAAAGCAGCTAAACACCATTATAAAAATAAATTACTTTTAAAAACCCATGAAACAAAGACAGGGAAAGAGAGAGAAATTCTTACACAATTCGTTCAGGGGCTGTGATGCAACCTGGATTGACCATATCTAGACCCACAGCTGGATGAGACATAAGGGTGGACACTCTTGGGGCTGAGAGGTTCGGTGAGGTTGGGTGAGCAAACGCAGACCCTTTAAAGTAATACTGCGTGCTACCCATCGCATGGGTCCCAAATCTCCAGGTTCAAGGGCATCTTCCTACATCGAAAACATGCATGAGAAACCCAGAAGATGGTACACCGTGTGATGGGGAAAGGTTTCTAAAACGCACCTCATTTCTCATCTCCTTGTGCTCGGGTTCGCCATTCCAGCCACTTTACTAGCAATCTCCCTACTTGGAGCATCAGCACCTTTAACCTCCTGTTCCGTACAGGTTGCAATTTGTCCTGAGGATGAACGGGAAGACGGGGAACCAATGAGAGACTAGCTCTTGGTGTTGGGAGAGGCACAGGTCACTCTATTTTCCCATCAGGAAGAAGAATTAACCATAGGCTCAGCCTGCCCCCCTGAACCAGAACAGGGCCTGAAGCCATCCTGCGCTTTTGCGGCCGGCTCCCAAAAAACCGACTTGTAAAATGGAGCTTCAGGGCACTGCAATTCACAAACCTGCAGAGTTATAAATGATAACTCTCGTCCACAAATATATTGAGGGAAGGCAAAGAAGAGGATTTGAAATCAAGGCAGAATTGCAGGAAACAGATTTCAGGAGGTAGATTCGAATCGCCTTTAAAGCACATGAAAAGCGGCAAAACGTTGACAATGATGCCCTTGGCCAAAAAGGGCGTATGCGTTTTTTCCTGAATATATTCAGGAAAAAACGCATACGCCCTTTTTGGCCAACCAAGCAACCTGGAAAGGCAAATCAGCGCTACAAAGAAGTCTCGCTTCCCATCGGTCAAAAGGGCCATGCTGAAAAAAGTGTCAAAACCAGAAATGCAGGACAGGCCATGGAGAAATGGGAGCCTTGCTACACTGATGGGCGGGATGTAAATTGCCAACAGCCACTCTGGAGAAGTGTACGGTGTGTCCTGAAACATCTAAAAAACACAGCTTAGAGAGCATAGGGCACTTCCACGCATGGGGGGATAAAGTGGGAAAATTGAAAATCAGCAAGACACAAGCACCCCAAAGGTTAGGGCTGCTCTGTTGACAAGGACCTCCACTTCCTTCCACCTTAAATATCCCAGGAAAGCGAAAAATGGATAAAAAAGTTGTGGTCCTTATGTACAATGGAATATCACTCAGCCATGAAATCAATGTCATAAGGCTAGTAGCAGCATGATGAGTGGATTTAGGTAAGACGATTCTAAGTGAAATAAGTCACACAGAAAAGGACACTTCTCATAAGGTGTCACTTATAGAGGGAATGTAAAAACCGTTACACTTGAACTGAATTACAAAACAGAACAGAGTCACACATGCAGAAAACACACTATGGCTGCTTAACGGGAAAGGTGAGGTGGGGTGATACATAAAACAAGAGTTTCAAATTAGCTCAGATACCGTTCCATAAACCCAATATGGAATAGACAAGACCTACTCCTTGCTCAGAGAACTGGACTCAACACGCCCGATTCACCGCACAAGAATATATCTGACTAGTAATAATCTTAAAACCTATGTATTGATATCTCTCTGTTAGTGTGTCAAGTGGGTGTAAAGCGGCCTAAACACAGACGTGAAAAGCAGCTAAACCCCATTATAAAAATAAATTAATTTTAAAAACCCATGAAACAAAGACAGGGAAAGAGAGAGAAATTCTTACACAATTCGTTCAGGGGCTGTGATGCAACCTGGATTGACCATATCTAGACCCACAGCTGGATGAGACATAAGGGTGGACACTCTTGGGGCTGAGAGGTTCGGTGAGGTTGGGTGAGCAAACGCAGACCCTTTAAAGTAATACTGCGTGCTACCCATCGCATGGGTCCCAAATCTCCAGGTTCAAGGGCATCTTCCTACATCGAAAACATGCATGAGAAACCCAGAAGATGGTACACCGTGTGATGGGGAAAGGTTTCTAAAACGCACCTCATTTCTCATCTCCTTGTGCTCGGGTTCGCCATTCCAGCCACTTTACTAGCAATCTCCCTACTTGGAGCATCAGCACCTTTAACCTCCTGTTCCGTACAGGTTGCAATTTGTCCTGAGGATGAACGGGAAGACGGGGAACCAATGAGAGACTAGCTCTTGGTGTTGGGAGAGGCACAGGTCACTCTATTTTCCCATCAGGAAGAAGAATTAACCACAGGCTCAGCCTGCCCCCCTGAACCAGAACAGGGCCTGAAGCCATCCTGCGCTTTTGCGGCCGGCTCCCAAAAAACCGACTTGTAAAATGGAGCTTCAGGGCACTGCAATTCACAAACCTGCAGAGTTATAAATGATAACTCTCGTCCACAAATATATTGAGGGAAGGCAAAGAAGAGGATTTGAAATCAAGGCAGAATTGCAGGAAACAGATTTCAGGAGGTAGATTCGAATCGCCTTTAAAGCACATGAAAAGCGGCAAAACGTTGACAATGATGCCCTTGGCCAAAAAGGGCGTATGCGTTTTTTCCTGAATATATTCAGGAAAAAACGCATACGCCATTTTTGGCCAACCAAGCAACCTGGAAAGGCAAATCAGCGCTACAAAGAAGTCTCGCTTCCCATCGGTCAAAAGGGACATGCTGAAAAAGTTGTCAAAACCAGAAATGCAGGACAGGCCCTGGAGAAATGGGAGCCTTGCTACACTGATGGGCGGGATGTAAATTGCCAACAGCCACTCTGGAGAAGTGTATGGTGTGTCCTGAAACATCTAAAAAACACAGCTTAGAGAGCATAGGGCACTTCCACGCATGGGGGGATAAAGTGGGAAAATTGAAAATCAGCAAGACAAAAGCACCCCAAAGTTTAGGGCTGCTCTGTTGACAAGGACCTCAACTTCCTTCCACCTTAAATATCCCAGGAAAGCGAAAAATGGATAAAAAAGTTGTGGTCCTTATGTACAATGGAATATCACTCAGCCATGAAATCAATGTCATAAGGCTAGTAGCAGCATGATGAGTGGATTTAGGTAAGACGATTCTAAGTGAAATAAGTCACACAGAAAAGGACACTTCTCATAAGGTGTCACTTATAGAGGGAATGTAAAAACCGTTACACTTGAACTGAATTACAAAACAGAACAGAGTCACACATGCAGAAAACACACTATGGCTGCTTAACGGGAAAGGTGAGGTGGGGTGATACATAAAACAAGAGTTTCAAATTAGCTCAGATACCGTTCCATAAACCCAATATGGAATAGACAAGACTTACTCCTTGCTCAGAGAACTGGACTCAACACGCCCGATTCACCGCACAAGAATATATCTGACTAGTAATAATCTTAAAACCTATGTATTGATATCTCTCTGTTAGTGTGTCAAGTGGGTGTAAAGCGGCCTAAACACAGCCGTGAAAAGCAGCTAAACCCCATTATAAAAATAAATTACTTTTAAAAACCCATGAAACAAAGACAGGGAAAGAGAGAGAAATTCTTACACAATTCGTTCAGGGGCTGTGATGCAACCTGGATTGACCATATCTAGACCCACAGCTGGATGAGACATAAGGGTGGACACTCTTAGGGCTGAGAGGTTCGGTGAGGTTGGGTGAGCAAACGCAGACCCTTTAAAGTGATACTGCCTGCTACCCATCGCATGGGTCCCAAATCTCCAGGTTCAAGGGCATCTTCCTACATCGAAAACATGCATGAGAAACCCAGAAGATGGTACACCGTGTGATGGGGAAAGGTTTCTAAAACGCACCTCATTTCTCATCTCCTTGTGCTCGGGTTCGCCATTCCAGCCACTTTAGTAGCAATCTCCCTACTTGGAGCATCAGCACCTTTAACCTCCTGTTCCGTACAGGTTGCAATTTGTCCTGAGGATGAACGGGAAGACGGGGAACCAATGAGAGACTAGCTCTTGGTGTTGGGACAGGCACAGGTCACTCTATTTTCCCATCAGGAAGAAGAATTAACCACAGGCTCAGCCTGCCCCCCGGAACCAGAACAGGGCCTGAAGCCATCCTGCGCTTTTGCGGCCGGCTCCCAAAAAAGCGACTTGTAAAATGGAGCTTCAGGGGACTGCAATTCACAAACCTGCAGAGTTACAAATGATAACTCTCGTCCACAAATATATTGAGGGAAGGCAAAGAAGAGGATTTGAAATCAAGGCAGAATTGCAGGAAACAGATTTCAGGAGGAAGATGCGAATCGCCTTTAAAGCACATGAAAAGCGGCAAAACGTTGACAATGATGCCCTTGGCCAAAAAGGGCGTATGCGTTTTTTCCTGAATATATTCAGGAGAAAACGCATACGCCCTTTTGGCCAACCAAGCAACCTGGAAAGGCAAATCAGCGCTACAAAGAAGTCTCGCTTCCCATCGGTCAAAAGGGCCATGCTGAAAAAAGTGTCAAAACCAGAAATGCAGGACAGGCCATGGAGAAATGGGAGCCTTGCTACACTGATGGGCGGGATGTAAATTGCCAACAGCCACTCTGGAGAAGTGTACGGTGTGTCCTGAAACATCTAAAAAACACAGCTTAGAGAGCATAGGGCACTTCCACGCCTGGGGGGATAAAGTGGGAAAATTGAAAATCAGCAAGACACAAGCACCCCAAAGGTTAGGGCTGCTCTGTTGACAAGGACCTCCACTTCATTCCACCTTAAATATCCCAGGAAAGCGAAAAATGGATAAAAAAGTTGTGGTCCTTATGTACAATGGAATATCACTCAGCCATGAAATCAATGTCATAAGGCTAGTAGCAGCATGATGAGTGGATTTAGGTAAGACGATTCTAAGTGAAATAAGTCACACAGAAAAGGACACTTCTCATAAGGTGTCACTTATAGAGGGAATGTAAAAACCGTTACACTTGAACTGAATTACAAAACAGAACAGAGTCACACATGCAGAAAACACACTATGGCTGCTTAACGGGAAAGGTGAGGTGGGGTGATACATAAAACAAGAGTTTCAAATTAGCTCAGATACCGTTCCATAAACCCAATATGGAATAGACAAGACCTACTCCTTGCTCAGAGAACTGGACTCAACACGCCCGATTCACCGCACAAGAATATATCTGACTAGTAATAATCTTAAAACCTATGTATTGATATCTCTCTGTTAGTGTGTCAAGTGGGTGTAAAGCGGCCTAAACACAGCCGTGAAAAGCAGCTAAACACCATTATAAAAATAAATTACTTTTAAAAACCCATGAAACAAAGACAGGGAAAGAGAGAGAAATTCTTACACAATTCGTTCAGGGGCTGTGATGCAACCTGGATTGACCATATCTAGACCCACAGCTGGATGAGACATAAGGGTGGACACTCTTGGGGCTGAGAGGTTCGGTGAGGTTGGGTGAGCAAACGCAGACCCTTTAAAGTAATACTGCGTGCTACCCATCGCATGGGTCCCAAATCTCCAGGTTCAAGGGCATCTTCCTACATCGAAAACATGCATGAGAAACCCAGAAGATGGTACACCGTGTGATGGGGAAAGGTTTCTAAAACGCACCTCATTTCTCATCTCCTTGTGCTCGGGTTCGCCATTCCAGCCACTTTACTAGCAATCTCCCTACTTGGAGCATCAGCACCTTTAACCTCCTGTTCCGTACAGGTTGCAATTTGTCCTGAGGATGAACGGGAAGACGGGGAACCAATGAGAGACTAGCTCTTGGTGTTGGGAGAGGCACAGGTCACTCTATTTTCCCATCAGGAAGAAGAATTAACCATAGGCTCAGCCTGCCCCCCTGAACCAGAACAGGGCCTGAAGCCATCCTGCGCTTTTGCGGCCGGCTCCCAAAAAACCGACTTGTAAAATGGAGCTTCAGGGCACTGCAATTCACAAACCTGCAGAGTTATAAATGATAACTCTCGTCCACAAATATATTGAGGGAAGGCAAAGAAGAGGATTTGAAATCAAGGCAGAATTGCAGGAAACAGATTTCAGGAGGTAGATTCGAATCGCCTTTAAAGCACATGAAAAGCGGCAAAACGTTGACAATGATGCCCTTGGCCAAAAAGGGCGTATGCGTTTTTTCCTGAATATATTCAGGAAAAAACGCATACGCCCTTTTTGGCCAACCAAGCAACCTGGAAAGGCAAATCAGCGCTACAAAGAAGTCTCGCTTCCCATCGGTCAAAAGGGCCATGCTGAAAAAAGTGTCAAAACCAGAAATGCAGGACAGGCCATGGAGAAATGGGAGCCTTGCTACACTGATGGGCGGGATGTAAATTGCCAACAGCCACTCTGGAGAAGTGTACGGTGTGTCCTGAAACATCTAAAAAACACAGCTTAGAGAGCATAGGGCACTTCCACGCATGGGGGGATAAAGTGGGAAAATTGAAAATCAGCAAGACACAAGCACCCCAAAGGTTAGGGCTGCTCTGTTGACAAGGACCTCCACTTCCTTCCACCTTAAATATCCCAGGAAAGCGAAAAATGGATAAAAAAGTTGTGGTCCTTATGTACAATGGAATATCACTCAGCCATGAAATCAATGTCATAAGGCTAGTAGCAGCATGATGAGTGGATTTAGGTAAGACGATTCTAAGTGAAATAAGTCACACAGAAAAGGACACTTCTCATAAGGTGTCACTTATAGAGGGAATGTAAAAACCGTTACACTTGAACTGAATTACAAAACAGAACAGAGTCACACATGCAGAAAACACACTATGGCTGCTTAACGGGAAAGGTGAGGTGGGGTGATACATAAAACAAGAGTTTCAAATTAGCTCAGATACCGTTCCATAAACCCAATATGGAATAGACAAGACCTACTCCTTGCTCAGAGAACTGGACTCAACACGCCCGATTCACCGCACAAGAATATATCTGACTAGTAATAATCTTAAAACCTATGTATTGATATCTCTCTGTTAGTGTGTCAAGTGGGTGTAAAGCGGCCTAAACACAGACGTGAAAAGCAGCTAAACCCCATTATAAAAATAAATTAATTTTAAAAACCCATGAAACAAAGACAGGGAAAGAGAGAGAAATTCTTACACAATTCGTTCAGGGGCTGTGATGCAACCTGGATTGACCATATCTAGACCCACAGCTGGATGAGACATAAGGGTGGACACTCTTGGGGCTGAGAGGTTCGGTGAGGTTGGGTGAGCAAACGCAGACCCTTTAAAGTAATACTGCGTGCTACCCATCGCATGGGTCCCAAATCTCCAGGTTCAAGGGCATCTTCCTACATCGAAAACATGCATGAGAAACCCAGAAGATGGTACACCGTGTGATGGGGAAAGGTTTCTAAAACGCACCTCATTTCTCATCTCCTTGTGCTCGGGTTCGCCATTCCAGCCACTTTACTAGCAATCTCCCTACTTGGAGCATCAGCACCTTTAACCTCCTGTTCCGTACAGGTTGCAATTTGTCCTGAGGATGAACGGGAAGACGGGGAACCAATGAGAGACTAGCTCTTGGTGTTGGGAGAGGCACAGGTCACTCTATTTTCCCATCAGGAAGAAGAATTAACCACAGGCTCAGCCTGCCCCCCTGAACCAGAACAGGGCCTGAAGCCATCCTGCGCTTTTGCGGCCGGCTCCCAAAAAACCGACTTGTAAAATGGAGCTTCAGGGCACTGCAATTCACAAACCTGCAGAGTTATAAATGATAACTCTCGTCCACAAATATATTGAGGGAAGGCAAAGAAGAGGATTTGAAATCAAGGCAGAATTGCAGGAAACAGATTTCAGGAGGTAGATTCGAATCGCCTTTAAAGCACATGAAAAGCGGCAAAACGTTGACAATGATGCCCTTGGCCAAAAAGGGCGTATGCGTTTTTTCCTGAATATATTCAGGAAAAAACGCATACGCCATTTTTGGCCAACCAAGCAACCTGGAAAGGCAAATCAGCGCTACAAAGAAGTCTCGCTTCCCATCGGTCAAAAGGGACATGCTGAAAAAGTTGTCAAAACCAGAAATGCAGGACAGGCCCTGGAGAAATGGGAGCCTTGCTACACTGATGGGCGGGATGTAAATTGCCAACAGCCACTCTGGAGAAGTGTATGGTGTGTCCTGAAACATCTAAAAAACACAGCTTAGAGAGCATAGGGCACTTCCACGCATGGGGGGATAAAGTGGGAAAATTGAAAATCAGCAAGACAAAAGCACCCCAAAGTTTAGGGCTGCTCTGTTGACAAGGACCTCAACTTCCTTCCACCTTAAATATCCCAGGAAAGCGAAAAATGGATAAAAAAGTTGTGGTCCTTATGTACAATGGAATATCACTCAGCCATGAAATCAATGTCATAAGGCTAGTAGCAGCATGATGAGTGGATTTAGGTAAGACGATTCTAAGTGAAATAAGTCACACAGAAAAGGACACTTCTCATAAGGTGTCACTTATAGAGGGAATGTAAAAACCGTTACACTTGAACTGAATTACAAAACAGAACAGAGTCACACATGCAGAAAACACACTATGGCTGCTTAACGGGAAAGGTGAGGTGGGGTGATACATAAAACAAGAGTTTCAAATTAGCTCAGATACCGTTCCATAAACCCAATATGGAATAGACAAGACTTACTCCTTGCTCAGAGAACTGGACTCAACACGCCCGATTCACCGCACAAGAATATATCTGACTAGTAATAATCTTAAAACCTATGTATTGATATCTCTCTGTTAGTGTGTCAAGTGGGTGTAAAGCGGCCTAAACACAGCCGTGAAAAGCAGCTAAACCCCATTATAAAAATAAATTACTTTTAAAAACCCATGAAACAAAGACAGGGAAAGAGAGAGAAATTCTTACACAATTCGTTCAGGGGCTGTGATGCAACCTGGATTGACCATATCTAGACCCACAGCTGGATGAGACATAAGGGTGGACACTCTTAGGGCTGAGAGGTTCGGTGAGGTTGGGTGAGCAAACGCAGACCCTTTAAAGTGATACTGCCTGCTACCCATCGCATGGGTCCCAAATCTCCAGGTTCAAGGGCATCTTCCTACATCGAAAACATGCATGAGAAACCCAGAAGATGGTACACCGTGTGATGGGGAAAGGTTTCTAAAACGCACCTCATTTCTCATCTCCTTGTGCTCGGGTTCGCCATTCCAGCCACTTTAGTAGCAATCTCCCTACTTGGAGCATCAGCACCTTTAACCTCCTGTTCCGTACAGGTTGCAATTTGTCCTGAGGATGAACGGGAAGACGGGGAACCAATGAGAGACTAGCTCTTGGTGTTGGGACAGGCACAGGTCACTCTATTTTCCCATCAGGAAGAAGAATTAACCACAGGCTCAGCCTGCCCCCCGGAACCAGAACAGGGCCTGAAGCCATCCTGCGCTTTTGCGGCCGGCTCCCAAAAAAGCGACTTGTAAAATGGAGCTTCAGGGGACTGCAATTCACAAACCTGCAGAGTTACAAATGATAACTCTCGTCCACAAATATATTGAGGGAAGGCAAAGAAGAGGATTTGAAATCAAGGCAGAATTGCAGGAAACAGATTTCAGGAGGAAGATGCGAATCGCCTTTAAAGCACATGAAAAGCGGCAAAACGTTGACAATGATGCCCTTGGCCAAAAAGGGCGTATGCGTTTTTTCCTGAATATATTCAGGAGAAAACGCATACGCCCTTTTGGCCAACCAAGCAACCTGGAAAGGCAAATCAGCGCTACAAAGAAGTCTCGCTTCCCATCGGTCAAAAGGGCCATGCTGAAAAAAGTGTCAAAACCAGAAATGCAGGACAGGCCATGGAGAAATGGGAGCCTTGCTACACTGATGGGCGGGATGTAAATTGCCAACAGCCACTCTGGAGAAGTGTACGGTGTGTCCTGAAACATCTAAAAAACACAGCTTAGAGAGCATAGGGCACTTCCACGCATGGGGGGATAAAGTGGGAAAATTGAAAATCAGCAAGACACAAGCACCCCAAAGGTTAGGGCTGCTCTGTTGACAAGGACCTCCACTTCATTCCACCTTAAATATCCCAGGAAAGTTAAAAATGGATAAAAAAGTTGTGGTCCTTATGTACAATGGAATATCACTCAGCCATGAAATCAATGTCAAAAGGCTAGTAGCAGCATGATGAGTGGATTTAGGTAAGACGATTCTAAGTGAAATAAGTCACACAGAAAAGGACACTTCTCATAAGGTGTCACTTATAGAGGGAATGTAAAAACCGTTACACTTGAACTGACTTACAAAACAGAACAGAGTCACACATGCAGAAAACACACTATGGCTGCTTAACGGGAAAGGTGAGGTGGGGTGATACATAAAACAAGAGTTTCAAATTAGCTCAGATACCGTTCCATAAACCCAATATGGAATAGACAAGACCTACTCCTTGCTCAGAGAACTGGACTCAACACGCCCGATTCACCGCACAAGAATATATCTGACTAGTAATAATCTTAAAACCTATGTATTGATATCTCTCTGTTAGTGTGTCAAGTGGGTGTAAAGCGGCCTAAACACAGCCGTGAAAAGCAGCTAAACCCCATTATAAAAATAAATTACTTTTAAAAACCCATGAAACAAAGACAGGGAAAGAGAGAGAAATTCTTACACAATTCGTTCAGGGGCTGTGATGCAACCTGGATTGACCATATCTAGACCCACAGGTGGATGAGACATAAGGGTGGACACTCTTGGGGCTGAGAGGTTCGGTGAGGTTGGGTGAGCAAACGCAGACCCTTTAAAGTAATACTGCGTGCTACCCATCGCATGGGTCCCAAATCTCCAGGTTCAAGGGCATCTTCCTACATCAAAAACATGCATGAGAAACCCAGAAGATGGTACACCGTGTGATGGGGAAAGGTTTCTAAAACGCACCTCATTTCTCATCTCCTTGTGCTCGGGTTCGCCATTCCAGCCACTTTACTAGCAATCTCCCTACTTGGAGCATCAGCACCTTTAACCTCCTGTTCCGTACAGGTTGCAATTTGTCCTGAGGATGAACGGGAAGACGGGGAACCAATGAGAGACTAGCTCTTGGTGTTGGGACAGGCACAGGTCACTCTATTTTCCCATCAGGAAGAAGAATTAACCACAGGCTCAGCCTGCCCCCCGGAACCAGAACAGGGCCTGAAGCCATCCTGCGCTTTTGCGGCCGGCTCCCAAAAAAGCGACTTGTAAAATGGAGCTTCAGGGCACTGCAATTCACAAACCTGCAGAGTTATAAATGATAACTCTCGTCCACAAATATATTGAGGGAAGGCAAAGAAGAGGATTTGAAATCAAGGCAGAATTGCAGGAAACAGATTTCAGGAGGTAGATTCGAATCGCCTTTAAAGCACATGAAAAGCGGCAAAACGTTGACAATGATGCCCTTGGCCAAAAAGGGCGTATGCGTTTTTTCCTGAATATATTCAGGAAAAAACGCATACGCCCTTTTTGGCCAACCAAGCAACCTGGAAAGGCAAATCAGCGCTACAAAGAAGTCTCGCTTCCCATCGGTCAAAAGGGCCATGCTGAAAAAAGTGTCAAAACCAGAAATGCAGGACAGGCCATGGAGAAATGGGAGCCTTGCTACACTGATGGGCGGGATGTAAATTGCCAACAGCCACTCTGGAGAAGTGTACGGTGTGTCCTGAAACATCTAAAAAACACAGCTTAGAGAGCATAGGGCACTTCCACGCATGGGGGGATAAAGTGGGAAAATTGAAAATCAGCAAGACACAAGCACCCCAAAGTTTAGGGCTGCTCTGTTGACAAGGACCTCCACTTCATTCCACCTTAAATATCCCAGGAAAGCGAAAAATGGATAAAAAAGTTGTGGTCCTTATGTACAATGGAATATCACTCAGCCATGAAATCAATGTCATAAGGCTAGTAGCAGCATGATGAGTGGATTTAGGTAAGACGATTCTAAGTGAAATAAGTCACACAGAAAAGGACACTTCTCATAAGGTGTCACTTATAGAGGGAATGTTAAAACCGTTACACTTGAACTGAATTACAAAACAGAACAGAGTCACACATGCAGAAAACACACTATGGCTGCTTAACGGGAAAGGTGAGGTGGGGTGATACATAAAACAAGAGTTTCAAATTAGCTCAGATACCGTTCCATAAACCCAATATGGAATAGACAAGACCTACTCCTTGCTCAGAGAACTGGACTCAACACGCCCGATTCACTGCACAAGAATATATCTGACTAGTAATAATCTTAAAACCTATGTATTGATATCTCTCTGTTAGTGTGTCAAGTGGGTGTAAAGCGGCCTAAACACAGCCGTGAAAAGCAGCTAAACCCCATTATAAAAATAAATTACTTTTAAAAACCCATGAAACAAAGACAGGGAAAGAGAGAGAAATTCTTACACAATTCGTTCAGGGGCTGTGATGCAACCTGGATTGACCATATCTAGACCCACAGCTGGATGAGACATAAGGGTGGACACTCTTAGGGCTGAGAGGTTCGGTGAGGTTGGGTGAGCAAACGCAGACCCTTTAAAGTGATACTGCCTGCTACCCATCGCATGGGTCCCAAATCTCCAGGTTCAAGGGCATCTTCCTACATCGAAAACATGCATGAGAAACCCAGAAGATGGTACACCGTGTGATGGGGAAAGGTTTCTAAAACGCACCTCATTTCTCATCTCCTTGTGCTCGGGTTCGCCATTCCAGCCACTTTAGTAGCAATCTCCCTACTTGGAGCATCAGCACCTTTAACCTCCTGTTCCGTACAGGTTGCAATTTGTCCTGAGGATGAACGGGAAGACGGGGAACCAATGAGAGACTAGCTCTTGGTGTTGGGACAGGCACAGGTCACTCTATTTTCCCATCAGGAAGAAGAATTAACCACAGGCTCAGCCTGCCCCCCGGAACCAGAACAGGGCCTGAAGCCATCCTGCGCTTTTGCGGCCGGCTCCCAAAAAAGCGACTTGTAAAATGGAGCTTCAGGGCACTGCAATTCACAAACCTGCAGAGTTACAAATGATAACTCTCGTCCACAAATATATTGAGGGAAGGCAAAGAAGAGGATTTGAAATCAAGGCAGAATTGCAGGAAACAGATTTCAGGAGGAAGATGCGAATCGCCTTTAAAGCACATGAAAAGCGGCAAAACGTTGACAATGATGCCCTTGGCCAAAAAGGGCGTATGCGTTTTTTCCTGAATATATTCAGGAGAAAACGCATACGCCCTTTTTGGCCAACCAAGCAACCTGGAAAGGCAAATCAGCGCTACAAAGAAGTCTCGCTTCCCATCGGTCAAAAGGGCCATGCTGAAAAAAGTGTCAAAACCAGAAATGCAGGACAGGCCATGGAGAAATGGGAGCCTTGCTACACTGATGGGCGGGATGTAAATTGCCAACAGCCACTCTGGAGAACTGTACGGTGTGTCCTGAAACATCTAAAAAACACAGCTTAGAGAGCATAGGGCACTTCCACGCATGGGGAGATAAAGTGGGAAAATTGAAAATCAGCAAGACACAAGCACCCCAAAGGTTAGGGCTGCTCTGTTGACAAGGACCTCCACTTCCTTCCACCTTAAATATCCCAGGAAAGCGAAAAATGGATAAAAAAGTTGTGGTCCTTATGTACAATGGAATATCACTCAGCCATGAAATCAATGTCATAAGGCTAGTAGCAGCATGATGAGTGGATTTAGGTAAGACGATTCTAAGTGAAATAAGTCACACAGAAAAGGACACTTCTCATAAGGTGTCACTTATAGAGGGAATGTAAAAACCGTTACACTTGAACTGAATTACAAAACAGAACAGAGTCACACATGCAGAAAACACACTATGGCTGCTTAACGGGAAAGGTGAGGTGGGGTGATACATAAAACAAGAGTTTCAAATTAGCTCAGATACCGTTCCATAAACCCAATATGGAATAGACAAGACCTACTCCTTGCTCAGAGAACTGGACTCAACACGCCCGATTCACCGCACAAGAATATATCTGACTAGTAATAATCTTAAAACCTATGTATTGATATCTCTCTGTTAGTGGGTCAAGTGGGTGTAAAGCGGCCTAAACACAGCCGTGAAAAGCAGCTAAACCCCATTATAAAAATAAATTACTTTTAAAAACCCATGAAACAAAGACAGGGAAAGAGAGAGAAATTCTTACACAATTCGTTCAGGGGCTGTGATGCAAACTGGATTGACCATATCTAGACCCACAGCTGGATGAGACATAAGGGTGGACACTCTTGGGGCTGAGAGGTTCGGTGAGGTTGGGTGAGCAAACGCAGACACTTTAAAGTAATACTGCGTGCTACCCATCGCATGGGTCCCAAATCTCCAGGTTCAAGGGCATCTTCCTACATCGAAAACATGCATGAGAAACCCAGAAGATGGTACACCGTGTGATGGGGAAAGGTTTCTAAAACGCACCTCATTTCTCATCTCCTTGTGCTCGGGTTCGCCATTCCAGCCACTTTAGTAGCAATCTCCCTACTTGGAGCATCAGCACCTTTAACCTCCTGTTCCGTACAGGTTGCAATTTGTCCTGAGGATGAACGGGAAGACGGGGAACCAATGAGAGACTAGCTCTTGGTGTTGGGACAGGCACAGGTCACTCTATTTTCCCATCAGGAAGAAGAATTAACCACAGGCTCAGCCTGCCCCCCGGAACCAGAACAGGGCCTGAAGCCATCCTGCGCTTTTGCGGCCGGCTCCCAAAAAACCGACTTGTAAAATGGAGCTTCAGGGCACTGCAATTCACAAACCTGCAGAGTTACAAATGATAACTCTCGTCCACAAATATATTGAGGGAAGGCAAAGAAGAGGATTTGAAATCAAGGCAGAATTGCAGGAAACAGATTTCAGGAGGAAGATGCGAATCGCCTTTAAAGCACATGAAAAGCGGCAAAACGTTGACAATGATGCCCTTGGCCAAAAAGGGCGTATGCGTTTTTTCCTGAATATATTCAGGAAAAAACGCATACGCCCTTTTTGGCCAACCAAGCAACCTGGAAAGGCAAATCAGCGCTACAAAGAAGTCTCGCTTCCCATCGGTCAAAAGGGCCATGCTGAAAAAAGTGTCAAAACCAGAAATGCAGGACAGGCCATGGAGAAATGGGAGCCTTGCTACACTGATGGGCGGGATGTAAATTGCCAACAGCCACTCTGGAGAAGTGTACGGTGTGTCCTGAAACATCTAAAAAACACAGCTTAGAGAGCATAGGGCACTTCCACGCATGGGGGGATAAAGTGGGAAAATTGAAAATCAGCAAGACACAAGCACCCCAAAGGTTAGGGCTGCTCTGTTGACAAGGACCTCCACTTCCTTCCACCTTAAATATCCCAGGAAAGCGAAAAATGGATAAAAAAGTTGTGGTCCTTATGTACAATGGAATATCACTCAGCCATGAAATCAATGTCATAAGGCTAGTAGCAGCATGATGAGTGGATTTAGGTAAGACGATTCTAAGTGAAATAAGTCACACAGAAAAGGACACTTCTCATAAGGTGTCACTTATAGAGGGAATGTAAAAACCGTTACACTTGAACTGAATTACAAAACAGAACAGAGTCACACATGCAGAAAACACACTATGGCTGCTTAACGGGAAAGGTGGGGTGGGGTGATACATAAAACAAGAGTTTCAAATTAGCTCAGATACCGTTCCATAAACCCAATATGTAACAGACAAGACCTACTCCTTGCTCAGAGAACTGGACTCAACACGCCCGATTCACCGCACAAGAATATATCTGACTAGTAATAATCTTAAAACCTATGTATTGATATCTCTCTGTTAGTGGGTCAAGTGGGTGTAAAGCGGCCTAAACACAGCCGTGAAAAGCAGCTAAACCCCATTATAAAAATAAATTACTTTTAAAAACCCAGGAAACAAAGACAGGGAAAGAGAGAGAAATTCTTACACAATTCGTTCAGGGGCTGTGATGCAACCTGGATTGACCATATCTAGACCCACAGCTGGATGAGACATAAGGGTGGACACTCTTGGGGCTGAGAGGTTCGGTGAGGTTGGGTGAGCAAACGCAGACCCTTTAAAGTAATACTGCGTGCTACCCATCGCATGGGTCCCAAATCTCCAGGTTCAAGGGCATCTTCCTACATCGAAAACATGCATGAGAAACCCAGAAGATGGTACACCGTGTGATGGGGAAAGGTTTCTAAAACGCACCTCATTTCTCATCTCCTTGTGCTCGGGTTCGCCATTCCAGCCACTTTACTAGCAATCTCCCTACTTGGAGCATCAGCACCTTTAACCTCCTGTTCCGTACAGGTTGCAATTTGTCCTGAGGATGAACGGGAAGACGGGGAACCAATGAGAGACTAGCTCTTGGTGTTGGGAGAGGCACAGGTCACTCTATTTTCCCATCAGGAAGAAGAATTAACCACAGGCTCAGCCTGCCCCCCTGAACCAGAACAGGGCCTGAAGCCATCCTGCGCTTTTGCGGCCGGCTCCCAAAAAAGCGACTTGTAAAATGGAGCTTCAGGGCACTGCAATTCACAAACCTGCAGAGTTATAAATGATAACTCTCGTCCACAAATATATTGAGGGAAGGCAAAGAAGAGGATTTGAAATCAAGGCAGAATTGCAGGAAACAGATTTCAGGAGGAAGATGCGAATCGCCTTTAAAGCACATGAAAAGCGGCAAAACGTTGACAATGATGCCCTTGTCCAAAAAGGGCGTATGCGTTTTTTCCTGAATATATTCAGGAGAAAACGCATACGCCCTTTTTGGCCAACCAAGCAACCTGGAAAGGCAAATCAGCGCTACAAAGAAGTCTCGCTTCCCATCGGTCAAAAGGGCCATGCTGAAAAAAGTGTCAAAACCAGAAATGCAGGACAGGCCATGGAGAAATGGGAGCCTTGCTACACTGATGGGCGGGATGTAAATTGCCAACAGCCACTCTGGAGAAGTGTACGGTGTGTCCTGAAACATCTAAAAAACACAGCTTAGAGAGCATAGGGCACTTCCACGCATGGGGGGATAAAGTGGGAAAATTGAAAATCAGCAAGACACAAGCACCCCAAAGGTTAGGGCTGCTCTGTTGACAAGGACCTCCACTTCATTCCACCTTAAATATCCCAGGAAAGTTAAAAATGGATAAAAAAGTTGTGGTCCTTATGTACAATGGAATATCACTCAGCCATGAAATCAATGTCAAAAGGCTAGTAGCAGCATGATGAGTGGATTTAGGTAAGACGATTCTAAGTGAAATAAGTCACACAGAAAAGGACACTTCTCATAAGGTGTCACTTATAGAGGGAATGTAAAAACCGTTACACTTGAACTGAATTACAAAACAGAACAGAGTCACACATGCAGAAAACACACTATGGCTGCTTAACGGGAAAGGTGAGGTGGGGTGATACATAAAACAAGAGTTTCAAATTAGCTCAGATACCGTTCCATAAACCCAATATGGAATAGACAAGACCTACTCCTTGCTCAGAGAACTGGACTCAACACGCCCGATTCACCGCACAAGAATATATCTGACTAGTAATAATCTTAAAACCTATGTATTGATATCTCTCTGTTAGTGGGTCAAGTGGGTGTAAAGCGGCCTAAACACAGCCGTGAAAAGCAGCTAAACCCCATTATAAAAATAAATTACTTTTAAAAACCCATGAAACAAAGACAGGGAAAGAGAGAGAAATTCTTACACAATTCGTTCAGGGGCTGTGATGCAACCTGGATTGACCATATCTAGACCCACAGCTGGATGAGACATAAGGGTGGACACTCTTGGGGCTGAGAGGTTCGGTGAGGTTGGGTGAGCAAACGCAGACCCTTTAAAGTAATACTGCGTGCTACCCATCGCATGGGTCCCAAATCTCCAGGTTCAAGGGCATCTTCCTACATCGAAAACATGCATGAGAAACCCAGAAGATGGTACACCGTGTGATGGGGAAAGGTTTCTAAAACGCACCTCATTTCTCATCTCCTTGTGCTCGGGTTCGCCATTCCAGCCACTTTACTAGCAATCTCCCTACTTGGAGCATCAGCACCTTTAACCTCCTGTTCCGTACAGGTTGCAATTTGTCCTGAGGATGAACGGGAAGACGGGGAACCAATGAGAGACTAGCTCTTGGTGTTGGGAGATGCACAGGTCACTCTATTTTCCCATCAGGAAGAAGAATTAACCACAGGCTCAGCCTGCCCCCCGGAACCAGAACAGGGCCTGAAGCCATCCTGCGCTTTTGCGGCCGGCTCCCAAAAAAGCGACTTGTAAAATGGAGCTTCAGGGCACTGCAATTCACAAACCTGCAGAGTTATAAATGATAACTCTCGTCCACAAGTATATTGAGGGAAGGCAAAGAAGAGGATTTGAAATCAAGGCAGAATTGCAGGAAACAGATTTCAGGAGGTAGATTCGAATCGCCTTTAAAGCACATGAAAAGCGGCAAAACGTTGACAATGATGCCCTTGGCCAAAAAGGGCGTATGCGTTTTTTCCTGAATGTATTCAGGAAATGAATACATTCAGGAAAAAACGCATACGCCCTTTTTGGCCAACCAAGCAACCTGGAAAGGCAAATCAGCGCTACAAAGAAGTCTCGCTTCCCATCGGTCAAAAGGGCCATGCTGAAAAAAGTGTCAAAACCAGAAATGCAGGACAGGTCATGGAGAAATGGGAGCCTTGCTACACTGATGGGCGGGATGTAAATTGCCAACAGCCACTCTGGAGAAGTGTACGGTGTGTCCTGAAACATCTAAAAACACAGCTTAGAGAGCATAGGGCACTTCCACGCATGGGGGGATAAAGTGGGAAAATTGAAAATCAGCAAGACACAAGCACTCCAAAGGTTAGGGCTGCTCTGTTGACAAGGACCTCCACTTTCTTCCACCTTAAATATCCCAGGAAAGCGAAAAATGGATAAAAAAGTTGTGGTCCTTATGTACAATGGAATATCACTCAGCCATGAAATCAATGTCATAAGGCTAGTAGCAGCATGATGAGTGGATTTAGGTAAGACGATTCTAAGTGAAATAAGTCACACAGAAAAGGACACTTCTCATAAGGTGTCACTTATAGAGGGAATGTAAAAACCGTTACACTTGAACTGAATTACAAAACAGAACAGAGTCACACATGCAGAAAACACACTATGGCTGCTTAACGGGAAAGGTGAGGTGGGGTGATACATAAAACAAGAGTTTCAAATTAGCTCAGATACCGTTCCATAAACCCAATATGGAATAGACAAGACCTACTCCTTGCTCAGAGAACTGGACTCAACACGCCCGATTCACCGCACAAGAATATATCTGACTAGTAATAATCTTAAAACCTATATATTGATATCGCTCTGTTAGTGGCTCAAGTGGGTGTAAAGCGGCCTAAACACAGCCGTGAAAAGCAGCTAAACCCCATTATAAAAATAAATTACTTTTAAAAACCCATGAAACAAAGACAGGGAAAGAGAGAGAAATTCTTACACAATTCGTTCAGGGGCTGTGATGCAACCTGGATTGACCATATCTAGACCCACAGCTGGATGAGACATAAGGGTGGACACTCTTGGGGCTGAGAGGTTCGGTGAGGTTGGGTGAGCAAACGCAGACCCTTTAAAGTAATACTGCGTGCTACCCATCGCATGGGTCCCAAATCTCCAGGTTCAAGGGCATCTTCCTACATCGAAAACATGCATGAGAAACCCAGAAGATGGTACACCGTGTGATGGGGAAAGGTTTCTAAAACGCACCTCATTTCTCATCTCCTTGTGCTCGGGTTCGCCATTCCAGCCACTTTACTAGCAATCTCCCTACTTGGAGCATCATCACCTTTAACCTCCTGTTCCGTACAGGTTGCAATTTGTCCTGAGGATGAACGGGAAGACGGGGAACCAATGAGAGACTAGCTCTTGGTGTTGGGACAGGCACAGGTCACTCTATTTTCCCATCAGGAAGAAGAATTAACCACAGGCTCAGCCTGCCCCCCGGAACCAGAACAGGGCCTGAAGCCATCCTGCGCTTTTGCGGCCGGCTCCCAAATAAGCGACTTGTAAAATGGAGCTTCAGGGCACTGCAATTCACAAACCTGCAGAGTTATAAATGATAACTCTCGTCCACAAATATATTGAGGGAAGGCAAAGAAGAGGATTTGAAATCAAGGCAGAATTGCAGGAAACAGATTTCAGGAGGAAGATGCGAATCGCCTTTAAAGCACATGAAAAGCGGCAAAACGTTGACAATGATGCCCTTGGCCAAAAAGGGCGTATGCGTTTTTTCCTGAATATATTCAGGAGAAAACGCATACGCCCTTTTTGGCCAACCAAGCAACCTGGAAAGGCAAATCAGCGCTACAAAGAAGTCTCGCTTCCCATCGGTCAAAAGGGCCATGCTGAAAAAAGTGTCAAAACCAGAAATGCAGGACAGGCCATGGAGAAATGGGAGCCTTGCTACACTGATGGGCGGGATGTAAATTGCCAACAGCCACTCTGGAGAAGTGTACGGTGTGTCCTGAAACATCTAAAAAACACAGCTTAGAGAGCATAGGGCACTTCCACGCATGGGGAGATAAAGTGGGAAAATTGAAAATCAGCAAGACACAAGCACCCCAAAGGTTAGGGCTGCTCTGTTGACAAGGACCTCCACTTCCTTCCACCTTAAATATCCCAGGAAAGCGAAAAATGGATAAAAAAGTTGTGGTCCTTATGTACAATGGAATATCACTCAGCCATGAAATCAATGTCATAAGGCTAGTAGCAGCATGATGAGTGGATTTAGGTAAGACGATTCTAAGTGAAATAAGTCACACAGAAAAGGACACTTCTCATAAGGTGTCACTTATAGAGGGAATGTAAAAACCGTTACACTTGAACTGAATTACAAAACAGAACAGAGTCACACATGCAGAAAACACACTATGGCTGCTTAACGGGAAAGGTGAGGTGGGGTGATACATAAAACAAGAGTTTCAAATTAGCTCAGATACCGTTCCATAAACCCAATATGGAATAGACAAGACCTACTCCTTGCTCAGAGAACTGGACTCAACACGCCCGATTCACCGCACAAGAATATATCTGACTAGTAATAATCTTAAAACCTATGTATTGATATCTCTCTGTTAGTGGGTCAAGTGGGTGTAAAGCGGCCTAAACACAGCCGTGAAAAGCAGCTAAACCCCATTATAAAAATAAATTACTTTTAAAAACCCATGAAACAAAGACAGGGAAAGAGAGAGAAATTCTTACACAATTCGTTCAGGGGCTGTGATGCAAACTGGATTGACCATATCTAGACCCACAGCTGGATGAGACATAAGGGTGGACACTCTTGGGGCTGAGAGGTTCGGTGAGGTTGGGTGAGCAAACGCAGACACTTTAAAGTAATACTGCGTGCTACCCATCGCATGGGTCCCAAATCTCCAGGTTCAAGGGCATCTTCCTACATCGAAAACATGCATGAGAAACCCAGAAGATGGTACACTGTGTGATGGGGAAAGGTTTCTAAAACGCACCTCATTTCTCATCTCCTTGTGCTCGGGTTCGCCATTCCAGCCACTTTAGTAGCAATCTCCCTACTTGGAGCATCAGCACCTTTAACCTCCTGTTCCGTACAGGTTGCAATTTGTCCTGAGGATGAACGGGAAGACGGGGAACCAATGAGAGACTAGCTCTTGGTGTTGGGACAGGCACAGGTCACTCTATTTTCCCATCAGGAAGAAGAATTAACCACAGGCTCAGCCTGCCCCCCGGAACCAGAACAGGGCCTGAAGCCATCCTGCGCTTTTGCGGCCGGCTCCCAAAAAACCGACTTGTAAAATGGAGCTTCAGGGCACTGCAATTCACAAACCTGCAGAGTTACAAATGATAACTCTCGTCCACAAATATATTGAGGGAAGGCAAAGAAGAGGATTTGAAATCAAGGCAGAATTGCAGGAAACAGATTTCAGGAGGAAGATGCGAATCGCCTTTAAAGCACATGAAAAGCGGCAAAACGTTGACAATGATGCCCTTGGCCAAAAAGGGCGTATGCGTTTTTTCCTGAATATATTCAGGAAAAAACGCATACGCCCTTTTTGGCCAACCAAGCAACCTGGAAAGGCAAATCAGCGCTACAAAGAAGTCTCGCTTCCCATCGGTCAAAAGGGCCATGCTGAAAAAAGTGTCAAAACCAGAAATGCAGGACAGGCCATGGAGAAATGGGAGCCTTGCTACACTGATGGGCGGGATGTAAATTGCCAACAGCCACTCTGGAGAAGTGTACGGTGTGTCCTGAAACATCTAAAAAACACAGCTTAGAGAGCATAGGGCACTTCCACGCATGGGGGGATAAAGTGGGAAAATTGAAAATCAGCAAGACACAAGCACTCCAAAGGTTAGGGCTGCTCTGTTGACAAGGACCTCCACTTTCTTCCACCTTAAATATCCCAGGAAAGCGAAAAATGGATAAAAAAGTTGTGGTCCTTATGTACAATGGAATATCACTCAGCCATGAAATCAATGTCATAAGGCTAGTAGCAGCATGATGAGTGGATTTAGGTAAGACGATTCTAAGTGAAATAAGTCACACAGAAAAGGACACTTCTCATAAGGTGTCACTTATAGAGGGAATGTAAAAACCGTTACACTTGAACTGAATTACAAAACAGAACAGAGTCACACATGCAGAAAACACACTATGGCTGCTTAACGGGAAAGGTGAGGTGGGGTGATACATAAAACAAGAGTTTCAAATTAGCTCAGATACCGTTCCATAAACCCAATATGGAATAGACAAGACCTACTCCTTGCTCAGAGAACTGGACTCAACACGCCCGATTCACCGCACAAGAATATATCTGACTAGTAATAATCTTAAAACCTATGTATTGATATCTCTCTGTTAGTGTGTCAAGTGGGTGTAAAGCGGCCTAAACACAGCCGTGAAAAGCAGCTAAACCCCATTATAAAAATAAATTACTTTTAAAAACCCATGAAACAAAGACAGGGAAAGAGAGAGAAATTCTTACACAATTCGTTCAGGGGCTGTGATGCAACCTGGATTGACCATATCTAGACCCACAGCTGGATGAGACATAAGGGTGGACACTCTTGGGGCTGAGAGGTTCGGTGAGGTTGGGTGAGCAAACGCAGACCCTTTAAAGTAATACTGCGTGCTACCCATCGCATGGGTCCCAAATCTCCAGGTTCAAGGGCATCTTCCTACATCGAAAACATGCATGAGAAACCCAGAAGATGGTACACCGTGTGATGGGGAAAGGTTTCTAAAACGCACCTCATTTCTCATCTCCTTGTGCTCGGGTTCGCCATTCCAGCCACTTTACTAGCAATCTCCCTACTTGGAGCATCAGCACCTTTAACCTCCTGTTCCGTACAGGTTGCAATTTGTCCTGAGGATGAACGGGAAGACGGGGAACCAATGAGAGACTAGCTCTTGGTGTTGGGACAGGCACAGGTCACTCTATTTTCCCATCAGGAAGAAGAATTAACCACAGGCTCAGCCTGCCCCCCTGAACCAGAACAGGGCCTGAAGCCATCCTGCGCTTTTGCGGCCGGCTCCCAAAAAAGCGACTTGTAAAATGGAGCTTCAGGGCACTGCAATTCACAAACCTGCAGAGTTATAAATGATAACTCTCGTCCACAAATATATTGAGGGAAGGCAAAGAAGAGGATTTGAAATCAAGGCAGAATTGCAGGAAACAGATTTCAGGAGGTAGATTCGAATCGCCTTTAAAGCACATGAAAAGCGGCAACACGTTGACAATGATGCCCTTGGCCAAAAAGGGCGTATGCGTTTTTTCCTGAATATATTCAGGAAAAAACGCATACGCCCTTTTTGGCCAACCAAGCAACCTGGAAAGGCAAATCAGCGCTACAAAGAAGTCTCGCTTCCCATCGGTCAAAAGGGCCATGCTGAAAAAAGTGTCAAAACCAGAAATGCAGGACAGGCCATGGAGAAATGGGAGCCTTGCTACACTGACGGGCGGGATGTAAATTGCCAACAGCCACTCTGGAGAAGTGTACGGTGTGTCCTGAAACATCTAAAAAACACAGCTTAGAGAGCATAGGGCACTTCCACGCATGGGGGGATAAAGTGGGAAAATGGAAAATCAGCAAGACACAAGCACCCCAAAGGTTAGGGCTGCTCTGTTGACAAGGACCTCCACTTCCTTCCACCTTAAATATCCCAGGAAAGCGAAAAATGGATAAAAAAGTTGTGGTCCTTATGTACAATGGAATATCACTCAGCCATGAAATCAATGTCATAAGGCTAGTAGCAGCATGATGAGTGGATTTAGGTAAGACGATTCTAAGTGAAATAAGTCACACAGAAAAGGACACTTCTCATAAGGTGTCACTTATAGAGGGAATGTAAAAACCGTTACAATTGAACTGAATTACAAAACAGAACAGAGTCACACATGCAGAAAACACACTATGGCTGCTTAACGGGAAAGGTGAGGTGGGGTGATACATAAAACAAGAGTTTCAAATTAGCTCAGATACCGTTCCATAAACCCAATATGTAACAGACAAGACCTACTCCTTGCTCAGAGAACTGGACTCAACACGCCCGATTCACCGCACAAGAATATATCTGACTAGTAATAATCTTAAAACCTATATATTGATATCGCTCTGTTAGTGGCTCAAGTGGGTGTAAAGCGGCCTAAACACAGCCGTGAAAAGCAGCTAAACCCCATTATAAAAATAAATTACTTTTAAAAACCCATGAAACAAAGACAGGGAAAGAGAGAGAAATTCTTACACAATTCGTTCAGGGGCTGTGATGCAACCTGGATTGACCATATCTAGACCCACAGCTGGATGAGACATAAGGGTGGACACTCTTGGGGCTGAGAGGTTCGGTGAGGTTGGGTGAGCAAACGCAGACCCTTTAAAGTAATACTGCGTGCTACCCATCGCATGGGTCCCAAATCTCCAGGTTCAAGGGCATCTTCCTACATCGAAAACATGCATGAGAAACCCAGAAGATGGTACACCGTGTGATGGGGAAAGGTTTCTAAAACGCACCTCATTTCTCATCTCCTTGTGCTCGGGTTCGCCATTCCAGCCACTTTACTAGCAATCTCCCTACTTGGAGCATCATCACCTTTAACCTCCTGTTCCGTACAGGTTGCAATTTGTCCTGAGGATGAACGGGAAGACGGGGAACCAATGAGAGACTAGCTCTTGGTGTTGGGACAGGCACAGGTCACTCTATTTTCCCATCAGGAAGAAGAATTAACCACAGGCTCAGCCTGCCCCCCGGAACCAGAACAGGGCCTGAAGCCATCCTGCGCTTTTGCGGCCGGCTCCCAAATAAGCGACTTGTAAAATGGAGCTTCAGGGCACTGCAATTCACAAACCTGCAGAGTTATAAATGATAACTCTCGTCCACAAATATATTGAGGGAAGGCAAAGAAGAGGATTTGAAATCAAGGCAGAATTGCAGGAAACAGATTTCAGGAGGAAGATGCGAATCGCCTTTAAAGCACATGAAAAGCGGCAAAACGTTGACAATGATGCCCTTGTCCAAAAAGGGCGTATGCGTTTTTTCCTGAATATATTCAGGAGAAAACGCATACGCCCTTTTTGGCCAACCAAGCAACCTGGAAAGGCAAATCAGCGCTACAAAGAAGTCTCGCTTCCCATCGGTCAAAAGGGCCATGCTGAAAAAAGTGTCAAAACCAGAAATGCAGGACAGGCCATGGAGAAATGGGAGCCTTGCTACACTGACGGGCGGGATGTAAATTGCCAACAGCCACTCTGGAGAAGTGTACGGTGTGTCCTGAAACATCTAAAAAACACAGCTTAGAGAGCATAGGGCACTTCCACGCATGGGGGGATAAAGTGGGAAAATGGAAAATCAGCAAGACACAAGCACCCCAAAGGTTAGGGCTGCTCTGTTGACAAGGACCTCCACTTCCTTCCACCTTAAATATCCCAGGAAAGCGAAAAATGGATAAAAAAGTTGTGGTCCTTATGTACAATGGAATATCACTCAGCCATGAAATCAATGTCATAAGGCTAGTAGCAGCATGATGAGTGGATTTAGGTAAGACGATTCTAAGTGAAATAAGTCACACAGAAAAGGACACTCCTCATAAGGTGTCACTTATAGAGGGAATGTAAAAACCGTTACAATTGAACTGAATTACAAAACAGAACAGAGTCACACATGCAGAAAACACACTATGGCTGCTTAACGGGAAAGGTGAGGTGGGGTGATACATAAAACAAGAGTTTCAAATTAGCTCAGATACCGTTCCATAAACCCAATATGTAACAGACAAGACCTACTCCTTGCTCAGAGAACTGGACTCAACACGCCCGATTCACCGCACAAGAATATATCTGACTAGTAATAATCTTAAAACCTATATATTGATATCGCTCTGTTAGTGGCTCAAGTGGGTGTAAAGCGGCCTAAACACAGCCGTGAAAAGCAGCTAAACCCCATTATAAAAATAAATTACTTTTAAAAACCCATGAAACAAAGACAGGGAAAGAGAGAGAAATTCTTACACAATTCGTTCAGGGGCTGTGATGCAACCTGGATTGACCATATCTAGACCCACAGCTGGATGAGACATAAGGGTGGACACTCTTGGGGCTGAGAGGTTCGGTGAGGTTGGGTGAGCAAACGCAGACCCTTTAAAGTAATACTGCGTGCTACCCATCGCATGGGTCCCAAATCTCCAGGTTCAAGGGCATCTTCCTACATCGAAAACATGCATGAGAAACCCAGAAGATGGTACACCGTGTGATGGGGAAAGGTTTCTAAAACGCACCTCATTTCTCATCTCCTTGTGCTCGGGTTCGCCATTCCAGCCACTTTACTAGCAATCTCCCTACTTGGAGCATCATCACCTTTAACCTCCTGTTCCGTACAGGTTGCAATTTGTCCTGAGGATGAACGGGAAGACGGGGAACCAATGAGAGACTAGCTCTTGGTGTTGGGACAGGCACAGGTCACTCTATTTTCCCATCAGGAAGAAGAATTAACCACAGGCTCAGCCTGCCCCCCGGAACCAGAACAGGGCCTGAAGCCATCCTGCGCTTTTGCGGCCGGCTCCCAAATAAGCGACTTGTAAAATGGAGCTTCAGGGCACTGCAATTCACAAACCTGCAGAGTTATAAATGATAACTCTCGTCCACAAATATATTGAGGGAAGGCAAAGAAGAGGATTTGAAATCAAGGCAGAATTGCAGGAAACAGATTTCAGGAGGAAGATGCGAATCGCCTTTAAAGCACATGAAAAGCGGCAAAACGTTGACAATGATGCCCTTGTCCAAAAAGGGCGTATGCGTTTTTTCCTGAATATATTCAGGAGAAAACGCATACGCCCTTTTTGGCCAACCAAGCAACCTGGAAAGGCAAATCAGCGCTACAAAGAAGTCTCGCTTCCCATCGGTCAAAAGGGCCATGCTGAAAAAAGTGTCAAAACCAGAAATGCAGGACAGGCCATGGAGAAATGGGAGCCTTGCTACACTGATGGGCGGGATGTAAATTGCCAACAGCCACTCTGGAGAAGTGTACGGTGTGTCCTGAAACATCTAAAAAACACAGCTTAGAGAGCATAGGGCACTTCCACGCATGGGGGGATAAAGTGGGAAAATTGAAAATCAGCAAGACACAAGCACCCCAAAGGTTAGGGCTGCTCTGTTGACAAGGACCTCCACTTCCTTCCACCTTAAATATCCCAGGAAAGCGAAAAATGGATAAAAAAGTTGTGGTCCTTATGTACAATGGAATATCACTCAGCCATGAAATCAATGTCATAAGGCTAGTAGCAGCATGATGAGTGGACTTAGGTAAGACGATTCTAAGTGAAATAAGTCACACAGAAAAGGACACTTCTCATAAGGTGTCACTTATAGAGGGAATGTAAAAACCGTTACACTTGAACTGAATTACAAAACAGAACAGAGTCACACATGCAGAAAACACACTATGGCTGCTTAACGGGAAAGGTGAGGTGGGGTGATACATAAAACAAGAGTTTCAAATTAGCTCAGATACCGTTCCATAAACCCAATATGGAATAGACAAGACCTACTCCTTGCTCAGAGAACTGGACTCAACACGCCCGATTCACCGCACAAGAATATATCTGACTAGTAATAATCTTAAAACCTATGTATTGATATCTCTCTGTTAGTGGGTCAAGTGGGTGTAAAGCGGCCTAAACACAGCCGTGAAAAGCAGCTAAACCCCATTATAAAAATAAATTACTTTTAAAAACCCATGAAACAAAGACAGGGAAAGAGAGAGAAATTCTTACACAATTCGTTCAGGGGCTGTGATGCAAACTGGATTGACCATATCTAGACCCACAGCTGGATGAGACATAAGGGTGGACACTCTTGGGGCTGAGAGGTTCGGTGAGGTTGGGTGAGCAAACGCAGACACTTTAAAGTAATACTGCGTGCTACCCATCGCATGGGTCCCAAATCTCCAGGTTCAAGGGCATCTTCCTACATCGAAAACATGCATGAGAAACCCAGAAGATGGTACACCGTGTGATGGGGAAAGGTTTCTAAAACGCACCTCATTTCTCATCTCCTTGTGCTCGGGTTCGCCATTCCAGCCACTTTAGTAGCAATCTCCCTACTTGGAGCATCAGCACCTTTAACCTCCTGTTCCGTACAGGTTGCAATTTGTCCTGAGGATGAACGGGAAGACGGGGAACCAATGAGAGACTAGCTCTTGGTGTTGGGACAGGCACAGGTCACTCTATTTTCCCATCAGGAAGAAGAATTAACCACAGGCTCAGCCTGCCCCCCGGAACCAGAACAGGGCCTGAAGCCATCCTGCGCTTTTGCGGCCGGCTCCCAAAAAACCGACTTGTAAAATGGAGCTTCAGGGCACTGCAATTCACAAACCTGCAGAGTTACAAACGATAACTCTCGTCCACAAATATATTGAGGGAAGGCAAAGAAGAGGATTTGAAATCAAGGCAGAATTGCAGGAAACAGATTTCAGGAGGAAGATGCGAATCGCCTTTAAAGCACATGAAAAGCGGCAAAACGTTGACAATGATGCCCTTGGCCAAAAAGGGCGTATGCGTTTTTTCCTGAATATATTCAGGAAAAAACGCATACGCCCTTTTTGGCCAACCAAGCAACCTGGAAAGGCAAATCAGCGCTACAAAGAAGTCTCGCTTCCCATCGGTCAAAAGGGCCATGCTGAAAAAAGTGTCAAAACCAGAAATGCAGGACAGGCCATGGAGAAATGGGAGCCTTGCTACACTGATGGGCGGGATGTAAATTGCCAACAGCCACTCTGGAGAAGTGTACGGTGTGTCCTGAAACATCTAAAAAACACAGCTTAGAGAGCATAGGGCACTTCCACGCATGGGGGGATAAAGTGGGAAAATTGAAAATCAGCAAGACACAAGCACCCCAAAGGTTAGGGCTGCTCTGTTGACAAGGACCTCCACTTCCTTCCACCTTAAATATCCCAGGAAAGCGAAAAATGGATAAAAAAGTTGTGGTCCTTATGTACAATGGAATATCACTCAGCCATGAAATCAATGTCATAAGGCTAGTAGCAGCATGATGAGTGGACTTAGGTAAGACGATTCTAAGTGAAATAAGTCACACAGAAAAGGACACTTCTCATAAGGTGTCACTTATAGAGGGAATGTAAAAACCGTTACACTTGAACTGAATTACAAAACAGAACAGAGTCACACATGCAGAAAACACACTATGGCTGCTTAACGGGAAAGGTGAGGTGGGGTGATACATAAAACAAGAGTTTCAAATTAGCTCAGATACCGTTCCATAAACCCAATATGGAATAGACAAGACCTACTCCTTGCTCAGAGAACTGGACTCAACACGCCCGATTCACCGCACAAGAATATATCTGACTAGTAATAATCTTAAAACCTATGTATTGATATCTCTCTGTTAGTGGGTCAAGTGGGTGTAAAGCGGCCTAAACACAGCCGTGAAAAGCAGCTAAACCCCATTATAAAAATAAATTACTTTTAAAAACCCATGAAACAAAGACAGGGAAAGAGAGAGAAATTCTTACACAATTCGTTCAGGGGCTGTGATGCAAACTGGATTGACCATATCTAGACCCACAGCTGGATGAGACATAAGGGTGGACACTCTTGGGGCTGAGAGGTTCGGTGAGGTTGGGTGAGCAAACGCAGACACTTTAAAGTAATACTGCGTGCTACCCATCGCATGGGTCCCAAATCTCCAGGTTCAAGGGCATCTTCCTACATCGAAAACATGCATGAGAAACCCAGAAGATGGTACACCGTGTGATGGGGAAAGGTTTCTAAAACGCACCTCATTTCTCATCTCCTTGTGCTCGGGTTCGCCATTCCAGCCACTTTAGTAGCAATCTCCCTACTTGGAGCATCAGCACCTTTAACCTCCTGTTCCGTACAGGTTGCAATTTGTCCTGAGGATGAACGGGAAGACGGGGAACCAATGAGAGACTAGCTCTTGGTGTTGGGACAGGCACAGGTCACTCTATTTTCCCATCAGGAAGAAGAATTAACCACAGGCTCAGCCTGCCCCCCGGAACCAGAACAGGGCCTGAAGCCATCCTGCGCTTTTGCGGCCGGCTCCCAAAAAACCGACTTGTAAAATGGAGCTTCAGGGCACTGCAATTCACAAACCTGCAGAGTTACAAACGATAACTCTCGTCCACAAATATATTGAGGGAAGGCAAAGAAGAGGATTTGAAATCAAGGCAGAATTGCAGGAAACAGATTTCAGGAGGAAGATGCGAATCGCCTTTAAAGCACATGAAAAGCGGCAAAACGTTGACAATGATGCCCTTGGCCAAAAAGGGCGTATGCGTTTTTTCCTGAATATATTCAGGAAAAAACGCATACGCCCTTTTTGGCCAACCAAGCAACCTGGAAAGGCAAATCAGCGCTACAAAGAAGTCTCGCTTCCCATCGGTCAAAAGGGCCATGCTGAAAAAAGTGTCAAAACCAGAAATGCAGGACAGGCCATGGAGAAATGGGAGCCTTGCTACACTGATGGGCGGGATGTAAATTGCCAACAGCCACTCTGGAGAAGTGTACGGTGTGTCCTGAAACATCTAAAAAACACAGCTTAGAGAGCATAGGGCACTTCCACGCATGGGGGGATAAAGTGGGAAAATTGAAAATCAGCAAGACACAAGCACCCCAAAGGTTAGGGCTGCTCTGTTGACAAGGACCTCCACTTCCTTCCACCTTAAATATCCCAGGAAAGCGAAAAATGGATAAAAAAGTTGTGGTCCTTATGTACAATGGAATATCACTCAGCCATGAAATCAATGTCATAAGGCTAGTAGCAGCATGATGAGTGGATTTAGGTAAGACGATTCTAAGTGAAATAAGTCACACAAAAAAGGACACTTCTCATAAGGTGTCACTTATAGAGGGAATGTAAAAACCGTTACACTTGAACTGAATTACAAAACAGAACAGAGTCACACATGCAGAAAACACACTATGGCTGCTTAACGGGAAAGGTGAGGTGGGGTGATACATAAAACAAGAGTTTCAAATTAGCTCAGATACCGTTCCATAAACCCAATATGTAACAGACAAGACCTACTCCTTGCTCAGAGAACTGGACTCAACACGCCCGATTCACCGCACAAGAATATATCTGACTAGTAATAATCTTAAAACCTATGTATTGATATCTCTCTGTTAGTGGGTCAAGTGGGTGTAAAGCGGCCTAAACACAGCCGTGAAAAGCAGCTAAACCCCATTATAAAAATAAATTACTTTTAAAAACCCAGGAAACAAAGACAGGGAAAGAGAGAGAAATTCTTACACAATTCGTTCAGGGGCTGTGATGCAACCTGGATTGACCATATCTAGACCCACAGCTGGATGAGACATAAGGGTGGACACTCTTGGGGCTGAGAGGTTCGGTGAGGTTGGGTGAGCAAACGCAGACCCTTTAAAGTAATACTGCGTGCTACCCATCGCATGGGTCCCAAATCTCCAGGTTCAAGGGCATCTTCCTACATCGAAAACATGCATGAGAAACCCAGAAGATGGTACACCGTGTGATGGGGAAAGGTTTCTAAAACGCACCTCATTTCTCATCTCCTTGTGCTCGGGTTCGCCATTCCAGCCACTTTACTAGCAACCTCCCTACTTGGAGCATCAGCACCTTTAACCTCCTGTTCCGTACAGGTTGCAATTTGTCCTGAGGATGAACGGGAAGACGGGGAACCAATGAGAGACTAGCTCTTGGTGTTGGGAGAGGCACAGGTCACTCTATTTTCCCATCAGGAAGAAGAATTAACCACAGGCTCAGCCTGCCCCCCTGAACCAGAACAGGGCCTGAAGCCATCCTGCGCTTTTGCGGCCGGCTCCCAAAAAAGCGACTTGTAAAATGGAGCTTCAGGGCACTGCAATTCACAAACCTGCAGAGTTATAAATGATAACTCTCGTCCACAAATATATTGAGGGAAGGCAAAGAAGAGGATTTGAAATCAAGGCAGAATTGCAGGAAACAGATTTCAGGAGGAAGATGCGAATCGCCTTTAAAGCACATGAAAAGCGGCAAAACGTTGACAATGATGCCCTTGTCCAAAAAGGGCATATGCGTTTTTTCCTGAATAGATTCAGGAGAAAACGCATACGCCCTTTTTGGCCAACCAAGCAACCTGGAAAGGCAAATCAGCGCTACAAAGAAGTCTCGCTTCCCATCGGTCAAAAGGGCCATGCTGAAAAAAGTGTCAAAACCAGAAATGCAGGACAGGCCATGGAGAAATGGGAGCCTTGCTACACTGATGGGCGGGATGTAAATTGCCAACAGCCACTCTGGAGAAGTGTACGGTGTGTCCTGAAACATCTAAAAAACACAGCTTAGAGAGCATAGGGCACTTCCACGCATGGGGGGATAAAGTGGGAAAATTGAAAATCAGCAAGACACAAGCACCCCAAAGGTTAGGGCTGCTCTGTTGACAAGGACCTCCACTTCATTCCACCTTAAATATCCCAGGAAAGTTAAAAATGGATAAAAAAGTTGTGGTCCTTATGTACAATGGAATATCACTCAGCCATGAAATCAATGTCAAAAGGCTAGTAGCAGCATGATGAGTGGATTTAGGTAAGACGATTCTAAGTGAAATAAGTCACACAGAAAAGGACACTTCTCATAAGGTGTCACTTATAGAGGGAATGTAAAAACCGTTACACTTGAACTGAATTACAAAACAGAACAGAGTCACACATGCAGAAAACACACTATGGCTGCTTAACGGGAAAGGTGAGGTGGGGTGATACATAAAACAAGAGTTTCAAATTAGCTCAGATACCGTTCCATAAACCCAATATGGAATAGACAAGACCTACTCCTTGCTCAGAGAACTGGACTCAACACGCCCGATTCACCGCACAAGAATATATCTGACTAGTAATAATCTTAAAACCTATGTATTGATATCTCTCTGTTAGTGGGCCAAGTGGGTGTAAAGCGGCCTAAACACAGCCGTGAAAAGCAGCTAAACCCCATTATAAAAATAAATTACTTTTAAAAACCCATGAAACAAAGACAGGGAAAGAGAGAGAAATTCTTACACAATTCGTTCAGGGGCTGTGATGCAACCTGGATTGACCATATCTAGACCCACAGCTGGATGAGACATAAGGGTGGACACTCTTGGGGCTGAGAGGTTCGGTGAGGTTGGGTGAGCAAACGCAGACCCTTTAAAGTAATACTGCGTGCTACCCATCGCATGGGTCCCAAATCTCCAGGTTCAAGGGCATCTTCCTACATCGAAAACATGCATGAGAAACCCAGAAGATGGTACACCGTGTGATGGGGAAAGGTTTCTAAAACGCACCTCATTTCTCATCTCCTTGTGCTCGGGTTCGCCATTCCAGCCACTTTACTAGCAATCTCCCTACTTGGAGCATCAGCACCTTTAACCTCCTGTTCCGTACAGGTTGCAATTTGTCCTGAGGATGAACGGGAAGACGGGGAACCAATGAGAGACTAGCTCTTGGTGTTGGGAGATGCACAGGTCACTCTATTTTCCCATCAGGAAGAAGAATTAACCACAGGCTCAGCCTGCCCCCCGGAACCAGAACAGGGCCTGAAGCCATCCTGCGCTTTTGCGGCCGGCTCCCAAAAAAGCGACTTGTAAAATGGAGCTTCAGGGCACTGCAATTCACAAACCTGCAGAGTTATAAATGATAACTCTCGTCCACAAGTATATTGAGGGAAGGCAAAGAAGAGGATTTGAAATCAAGGCAGAATTGCAGGAAACAGATTTCAGGAGGTAGATTCGAATCGCCTTTAAAGCACATGAAAAGCGGCAAAACGTTGACAATGATGCCCTTGGCCAAAAAGGGCGTATGCGTTTTTTCCTGAATGTATTCAGGAAATGAATACATTCAGGAAAAAACGCATACGCCCTTTTTGGCCAACCAAGCAACCTGGAAAGGCAAATCAGCGCTACAAAGAAGTCTCGCTTCCCATCGGTCAAAAGGGCCATGCTGAAAAAAGTGTCAAAACCAGAAATGCAGGACAGGTCATGGAGAAATGGGAGCCTTGCTACACTGATGGGCGGGATGTAAATTGCCAACAGCCACTCTGGAGAAGTGTACGGTGTGTCCTGAAACATCTAAAAACACAGCTTAGAGAGCATAGGGCACTTCCACGCATGGGGGGATAAAGTGGGAAAATTGAAAATCAGCAAGACACAAGCACTCCAAAGGTTAGGGCTGCTCTGTTGACAAGGACCTCCACTTTCTTCCACCTTAAATATCCCAGGAAAGCGAAAAATGGATAAAAAAGTTGTGGTCCTTATGTACAATGGAATATCACTCAGCCATGAAATCAATGTCATAAGGCTAGTAGCAGCATGATGAGTGGATTTAGGTAAGACGATTCTAAGTGAAATAAGTCACACAGAAAAGGACACTTCTCATAAGGTGTCACTTATAGAGGGAATGTAAAAACCGTTACACTTGAACTGAATTACAAAACAGAACAGAGTCACACATGCAGAAAACACACTATGGCTGCTTAACGGGAAAGGTGAGGTGGGGTGATACATAAAACAAGAGTTTCAAATTAGCTCAGATACCGTTCCATAAACCCAATATGGAATAGACAAGACCTACTCCTTGCTCAGAGAACTGGACTCAACACGCCCGATTCACCGCACAAGAATATATCTGACTAGTAATAATCTTAAAACCTATGTATTGATATCTCTCTGTTAGTGTGTCAAGTGGGTGTAAAGCGGCCTAAACACAGCCGTGAAAAGCAGCTAAACCCCATTATAAAAATGAATTACTTTTAAAAACCCATGAAACAAAGACAGGGAAAGAGAGAGAAATTCTTACACAATTCGTTCAGGGGCTGTGATGCAACCTGGATTGACCATATCTAGACCCACAGCTGGATGAGACATAAGGGTGGACACTCTTGGGGCTGAGAGGTTCGGTGAGGTTGGGTGAGCAAACGCAGACCCTTTAAAGTAATACTGCGTGCTACCCATCGCATGGGTCCCAAATCTCCAGGTTCAAGGGCATCTTCCTACATCGAAAACATGCATGAGAAACACAGAAGATGGTACACCGTGTGATGGGGAAAGGTTTCTAAAACGCACCTCATTTCTCATCTCCTTGTGCTCGGGTTCGCCATTCCAGCCACTTTACTAGCAATCTCCCTACTTGGAGCATCAGCACCTTTAACCTCCTGTTCCGTACAGGTTGCAATTTGTCCTGAGGATGAACGGGAAGACGGGGAACCAATGAGAGACTAGCTCTTGGTGTTGGGACAGGCACAGGTCACTCTATTTTCCCATCAGGAAGAAGAATTAACCACAGGCTCAGCCTGCCCCCCGGAACCAGAACAGGGCCTGAAGCCATCCTGCGCTTTTGCGGCCGGCTCGCAAAAAAGCGACTTGTAAAATGGAGCTTCAGGGCACTGCAATTCACAAACCTGCAGAGTTATAAATGATAACTCTCGTCCACAAATATATTGAGGGAAGGCAAAGAAGAGGATTTGAAATCAAGGCAGAATTGCAGGAAACAGATTTCAGGAGGTAGATTCGAATCGCCTTTAAAGCACATGAAAAGCGGCAACACGTTGACAATGATGCCCTTGGCCAAAAAGGGCGTATGCGTTTTTTCCTGAATATATTCAGGAAAAAACGCATACGCCCTTTTTGGCCAACCAAGCAACCTGGAAAGGCAAATCAGCGCTACAAAGAAGTCTCGCTTCCCATCGGTCAAAAGGGCCATGCTGAAAAAAGTGTCAAAACCAGAAATGCAGGACAGGCCATGGAGAAATGGGAGCCTTGCTACACTGACGGGCGGGATGTAAATTGCCAACAGCCACTCTGGAGAAGTGTACGGTGTGTCCTGAAACATCTAAAAAACACAGCTTAGAGAGCATAGGGCACTTCCACGCATGGGGGGATAAAGTGGGAAAATGGAAAATCAGCAAGACACAAGCACCCCAAAGGTTAGGGCTGCTCTGTTGACAAGGACCTCCACTTCCTTCCACCTTAAATATCCCAGGAAAGCGAAAAATGGATAAAAAAGTTGTGGTCCTTATGTACAATGGAATATCACTCAGCCATGAAATCAATGTCATAAGGCTAGTAGCAGCATGATGAGTGGATTTAGGTAAGACGATTCTAAGTGAAATAAGTCACACAGAAAAGGACACTTCTCATAAGGTGTCACTTATAGAGGGAATGTAAAAACCGTTACACTTGAACTGAATTACAAAACAGAACAGAGTCACACATGCAGAAAACACACTATGGCTGCTTAACGGGAAAGGTGAGGTGGGGTGATACATAAAACAAGAGTTTCAAATTAGCTCAGATACCGTTCCATAAACCCAATATGTAACAGACAAGACCTACTCCTTGCTCAGAGAACTGGACTCAACACGCCCGATTCACCGCACAAGAATATATCTGACTAGTAATAATCTTAAAACCTATATATTGATATCGCTCTGTTAGTGGGTCAAGTGGGTGTAAAGCGGCCTAAACACAGCCGTGAAAAGCATCTAAACCCCATTATAAAAATAAATTACTTTTAAAAACCCATGAAACAAAGACAGGGAAAGAGAGAGAAATTCTTACACAATTCGTTCAGGGGCTGTGATGCAACCTGGATTGACCATATCTAGACCCACAGCTGGATGAGACATAAGGGTGGACACTCTTGGGGCTGAGAGGTTCGGTGAGGTTGGGTGAGCAAACGCAGACCCTTTAAAGTAATACTGCGTGCTACCCATCGCATGGGTCCCAAATCTCCAGGTTCAAGGGCATCTTCCTACATCGAAAACATGCATGAGAAACCCAGTAGATGGTACACCGTGTGATGGGGAAAGGTTTCTAAAACGCACCTCATTTCTCATCTCCTTGTGCTCGGGTTCGCCATTCCAGCCACTTTACTAGCAATCTCCCTACTTGGAGCATCATCACCTTTAACCTCCTGTTCCGTACAGGTTGCAATTTGTCCTGAGGATGAACGGGAAGACGGGGAACCAATGAGAGACTAGCTCTTGGTGTTGGGACAGGCACAGGTCACTCTATTTTCCCATCAGGAAGAAGAATTAACCACAGGCTCAGCCTGCCCCCCGGAACCAGAACAGGGCCTGAAGCCATCCTGCGCTTTTGCGGCCGGCTCCCAAATAAGCGACTTGTAAAATGGAGCTTCAGGGCACTGCAATTCACAAACCTGCAGAGTTATAAATGATAACTCTCGTCCACAAATATATTGAGGGAAGGCAAAGAAGAGGATTTGAAATCAAGGCAGAATTGCAGGAAACAGATTTCAGGAGGAAGATGCGAATCGCCTTTAAAGCACATGAAAAGCGGCAAAACGTTGACAATGATGCCCTTGTCCAAAAAGGGCGTATGCGTTTTTTCCTGAATATATTCAGGAGAAAACGCATACGCCCTTTTTGGCCAACCAAGCAACCTGGAAAGGCAAATCAGCGCTACAAAGAAGTCTCGCTTCCCATCGGTCAAAAGGGCCATGCTGAAAAAAGTGTCAAAACCAGAAATGCAGGACAGGCCATGGAGAAATGGGAGCCTTGCTACACTGATGGGCGGGATGTAAATTGCCAACAGCCACTCTGGAGAAGTGTACGGTGTGTCCTGAAACATCTAAAAAACACAGCTTAGAGAGCATAGGGCACTTCCACGCATGGGGGGATAAAGTGGGAAAATTGAAAATCAGCAAGACACAAGCACCCCAAAGGTTAGGGCTGCTCTGTTGACAAGGACCTCCACTTCCTTCCACCTTAAATATCCCAGGAAAGCGAAAAATGGATAAAAAAGTTGTGGTTCTTATGTACAATGGAATATCACTCAGCCATGAAATCAATGTCATAAGGCTAGTAGCAGCATGATGAGTGGATTTAGGTAAGACGATTCTAAGTGAAATAAGTCACACAGAAAAGGACACTTCTCATAAGGTGTCACTTATAGAGGGAATGTAAAAACCGTTACACTTGAACTGAATTACAAAACAGAACAGAGTCACACATGCAGAAAACACACTATGGCTGCTTAACGGGAAAGGTGAGGTGGGGTGATACATAAAACAAGAGTTTCAAATTAGCTCAGATACCGTTCCATAAACCCAATATGGAATAGACAAGACCTACTCCTTGCTCAGAGAACTGGACTCAACACGCCCGATTCACCGCACAAGAATATATCTGACTAGTAATAATCTTAAAACCTATGTATTGATATCTCTCTGTTAGTGTGTCAAGTGGGTGTAAAGCGGCCTAAACACAGCCGTGAAAAGCAGCTAAACCCCATTATAAAAATAAATTACTTTTAAAAACCCATGAAACAAAGACAGGGAAAGAGAGAGAAATTCTTACACAATTCGTTCAGGGGCTGTGATGCAACCTGGATTGACCATATCTAGACCCACAGCTGGATGAGACATAAGGGTGGACACTCTTGGGGCTGAGAGGTTCGGTGAGGTTGGGTGAGCAAACGCAGACCCTTTAAAGTAATACTGCGTGCTACCCATCGCATGGGTCCCAAATCTCCAGGTTCAAGGGCATCTTCCTACATCGAAAACATGCATGAGAAACCCAGAAGATGGTACACCGTGTGATGGGGAAAGGTTTCTAAAACGCACCTCATTTCTCATCTCCTTGTGCTCGGGTTCGCCATTCCAGCCACTTTACTAGCAATCTCCCTACTTGGAGCATCAGCACCTTTAACCTCCTGTTCCGTACAGGTTGCAATTTGTCCTGAGGATGAACGGGAAGACGGGGAACCAATGGGAGACTAGCTCTTGGTGTTGGGAGAGGCACAGGTCACTCTATTTTCCCATCAGGAAGAAGAATTAACCACAGGCTCAGCCTGCCCCCCTGAACCAGAACAGGGCCTGAAGCCATCCTGCGCTTTTGCGGCCGGCTCCCAAAAAAGCGACTTGTAAAATGGAGCTTCAGGGCACTGCAATTCACAAACCTGCAGAGTTATAAATGATAACTCTCGTCCACAAATATATTGAGGGAAGGCAAAGAAGAGGATTTGAAATCAAGGCAGAATTGCAGGAAACAGATTTCAGGAGGTAGATTCGAATCGCCTTTAAAGCACATGAAAAGCGGCAAAACGTTGACAATGATGCCCTTGGCCAAAAAGGGCGTATGCGTTTTTTCCTGAATATATTCAGGAAAAAACGCATACGCCCTTTTTGGCCAACCAAGCAACCTGGAAAGGCAAATCAGCGCTACAAAGAAGTCTCGCTTCCCATCGGTCAAAAGGGCCATGCTGAAAAAAGTGTCAAAACCAGAAATGCAGGACAGGCCATGGAGAAATGGGAGCCTTGCTACACTGACGGGCGGGATGTAAATTGCCAACAGCCACTCTGGAGAAGTGTACGGTGTGTCCTGAAACATCTAAAAAACACAGCTTAGAGAGCATAGGGCACTTCCACGCATGGGGGGATAAAGTGGGAAAATGGAAAATCAGCAAGACACAAGCACCCCAAAGGTTAGGGCTGCTCTGTTGACAAGGACCTCCACTTCCTTCCACCTTAAATATCCCAGGAAAGCGAAAAATGGATAAAAAAGTTGTGGTCCTTATGTACAATGGAATATCACTCAGCCATGAAATCAATGTCATAAGGCTAGTAGCAGCATGATGAGTGGATTTAGGTAAGACGATTCTAAGTGAAATAAGTCACACAGAAAAGGACACTTCTCATAAGGTGTCACTTATAGAGGGAATGTAAAAACCGTTACACTTGAACTGAATTACAAAACAGAACAGAGTCACACATGCAGAAAACACACTATGGCTGCTTAACGGGAAAGGTGAGGTGGGGTGATACATAAAACAAGAGTTTCAAATTAGCTCAGATACCGTTCCATAAACCCAATATGTAACAGACAAGACCTACTCCTTGCTCAGAGAACTGGACTCAACACGCCCGATTCACCGCACAAGAATATATCTGACTAGTAATAATCTTAAAACCTATATATTGATATCGCTCTGTTAGTGGGTCAAGTGGGTGTAAAGCGGCCTAAACACAGCCGTGAAAAGCAGCTAAACCCCATTATAAAAATAAATTACTTTTAAAAACCCATGAAACAAAGACAGGGAAAGAGAGAGAAATTCTTACACAATTCGTTCAGGGGCTGTGATGCAACCTGGATTGACCATATCTAGACCCACAGCTGGATGAGACATAAGGGTGGACACTCTTGGGGCTGAGAGGTTCGGTGAGGTTGGGTGAGCAAACGCAGACCCTTTAAAGTAATACTGCGTGCTACCCATCGCATGGGTTCCAAATCTCCAGGTTCAAGGGCATCTTCCTACATCGCAAACATGCATGAGAAACCCAGAAGATGGTACACCATGTGATGGGGAAAGGTTTCTAAAACGCACCTCATTTCTCATCTCCTTGTGCTCGGGTTCGCCATTCCAGCCACTTTACTAGCAATCTCCCTACTTGGAGCATCATCACCTTTAACCTCCTGTTCCGTACAGGTTGCAATTTGTCCTGAGGATGAACGGGAAGACGGGGAACCAATGAGAGACTAGCTCTTGGTGTTGGGACAGGCACAGGTCACTCTATTTTCCCATCAGGAAGAAGAATTAACCACAGGCTCAGCCTGCCCCCCGGAACCAGAACAGGGCCTGAAGCCATCCTGCGCTTTTGCGGCCGGCTCCCAAATAAGCGACTTGTAAAATGGAGCTTCAGGGCACTGCAATTCACAAACCTGCAGAGTTATAAATGATAACTCTCGTCCACAAATATATTGAGGGAAGGCAAAGAAGAGGATTTGAAATCAAGGCAGAATTGCAGGAAACAGATTTCAGGAGGAAGATGCGAATCGCCTTTAAAGCACATGAAAAGCGGCAAAACGTTGACAATGATGCCCTTGTCCAAAAAGGGCGTATGCGTTTTTTCCTGAATATATTCAGGAGAAAACGCATACGCCCTTTTTGGCCAACCAAGCAACCTGGAAAGGCAAATCAGCGCTACAAAGAAGTCTCGCTTCCCATCGGTCAAAAGGGCCATGCTGAAAAAAGTGTCAAAACCAGAAATGCAGGACAGGCCATGGAGAAATGGGAGCCTTGCTACACTGATGGGCGGGATGTAAATTGCCAACAGCCACTCTGGAGAAGTGTACGGTGTGTCCTGAAACATCTAAAAAACACAGCTTAGAGAGCATAGGGCACTTCCACGCATGGGGGGATAAAGTGGGAAAATTGAAAATCAGCAAGACACAAGCACCCCAAAGGTTAGGGCTGCTCTGTTGACAAGGACCTCCACTTCCTTCCACCTTAAATATCCCAGGAAAGCGAAAAATGGATAAAAAAGTTGTGGTCCTTATGTACAATGGAATATCACTCAGCCATGAAATCAATGTCATAAGGCTAGTAGCAGCATGATGAGTGGATTTAGGTAAGACGATTCTAAGTGAAATAAGTCACACAGAAAAGGACACTTCTCATAAGGTGTCACTTATAGAGGGAATGTAAAAACCGTTACACTTGAACTGAATTACAAAACAGAACAGAGTCACACATGCAGAAAACACACTATGGCTGCTTAACGGGAAAGGTGAGGTGGGGTGATACATAAAACAAGAGTTTCAAATTAGCTCAGATACCGTTCCATAAACCCAATATGGAATAGACAAGACCTACTCCTTGCTCAGAGAACTGGACTCAACACGCCCGATTCACCGCACAAGAATATATCTGACTAGTAATAATCTTAAAACCTATGTATTGATATCTCTCTGTTAGTGTGTCAAGTGGGTGTAAAGCGGCCTAAACACAGCCGTGAAAAGCAGCTAAACCCCATTATAAAAATAAATTACTTTTAAAAACCCATGAAACAAAGACAGGGAAAGAGAGAGAAATTCTTACACAATTCGTTCAGGGGCTGTGATGCAACCTGGATTGACCATATCTAGACCCACAGCTGGATGAGACATAAGGGTGGACACTCTTGGGGCTGAGAGGTTCGGTGAGGTTGGGTGAGCAAACGCAGACCCTTTAAAGTAATACTGCGTGCTACCCGTCGCATGGGTCCCAAATCTCCAGGTTCAAGGGCATCTTCCTACATCGAAAACATGCATGAGAAACCCAGAAGATGGTACACCGTGTGATGGGGAAAGGTTTCTAAAACGCACCTCATTTCTCATCTCCTTGTGCTCGGGTTCGCCATTCCAGCCACTTTACTAGCAATCTCCCTACTTGGAGCATCAGCACCTTTAACCTCCTGTTCCGTACAGGTTGCAATTTGTCCTGAGGATGAACGGGAAGACGGGGAACCAATGAGAGACTAGCTCTTGGTGTTGGGAGAGGCACAGGTCACTCTATTTTCCCATCAGGAAGAAGAATTAACCACAGGCTCAGCCTGCCCCCCTGAACCAGAACAGGGCCTGAAGCCATCCTGCGCTTTTGCGGCCGGCTCCCAAAAAAGCGACTTGTAAAATGGAGCTTCAGGGCACTGCAATTCACAAACCTGCAGAGTTATAAATGATAACTCTCGTCCACAAATATATTGAGGGAAGGCAAAGAAGAGGATTTGAAATCAAGGCAGAATTGCAGGAAACAGATTTCAGGAGGTAGATTCGAATCGCCTTTAAAGCACATGAAAAGCGGCAAAACGTTGACAATGATGCCCTTGGCCAAAAAGGGCGTATGCGTTTTTTCCTGAATATATTCAGGAAAAAACGCATACGCCCTTTTTGGCCAACCAAGCAACCTGGAAAGGCAAATCAGCGCTACAAAGAAGTCTCGCTTCCCATCGGTCAAAAGGGCCATGCTGAAAAAAGTGTCAAAACCAGAAATGCAGGACAGGCCATGGAGAAATGGGAGCCTTGCTACACTGACGGGCGGGATGTAAATTGCCAACAGCCACTCTGGAGAAGTGTACGGTGTGTCCTGAAACATCTAAAAAACACAGCTTAGAGAGCATAGGGCACTTCCACGCATGGGGGGATAAAGTGGGAAAATTGAAAATCAGCAAGACACAAGCACCCCAATGTTTAGGGCTGCTCTGTTGACAAGGACCTCCACTTCCTTCCACCTTAAATATCCCAGGAAAGCGAAAAATGGATAAAAAAGTTGTGGTCCTTATGTACAATGGAATATCACTCAGCCATGAAATCAATGTCATAAGGCTAGTAGCAGCATGATGAGTGGATTTAGGTAAGACGATTCTAAGTGAAATAAGTCACACAGAAAAGGACACTTCTCATAAGGTGTCACTTATAGAGGAAATGTAAAAACCGTTACACTTGAACTGAATTACAAAACAGAACAGAGTCACACATGCAGAAAACACACTATGGCTGCTTAACGGGAAAGGTGAGGTGGGGTGATACATAAAACAAGAGTTTCAAATTAGCTCAGATACCGTTCCATAAACCCAATATGTAACAGACAAGACCTACTCCTTGCTCAGAGAACTGGACTCAACACGCCCGATTCACCGCACAAGAATATATCTGACTAGTAATAATCTTAAAACCTATGTATTGATATCTCTCTGTTAGTGTGTCAAGTGGGTGTAAAGCGGCCTAAACACAGCCGTGAAAAGCAGCTAAACCACATTATAAAAATAAATTACTTTTAAAAACCCATGAAACAAAGACAGGGAAAGAGAGAGAAATTCTTACACAATTCGTTCAGGGGCTGTGATGCAACCTGGATTGACCATATCTAGACCCACAGCTGGATGAGACATAAGGGTGGACACTCTTGGGGCTGAGAGGTTCGGTGAGGTTGGGTGAGCAAACACAGACCCTTTAAAGTAATACTGCGTGCTACCCATCGCATGGGTCCCAAATCTCCAGGTTCAAGGGCATCTTCCTACATCGAAAACATGCATGAGAAACCCAGAAGATGGTACACCGTGTGATGGGGAAAGGTTTCTAAAACGCACCTCATTTCTCGTCTCCTTGTGCTCGGGTTCGCCATTCCAGCCACTTTACTAGCAATCTCCCTACTTGGAGCATCAGCACCTTTAACCTCCTGTTCCGTACAGGTTGCAATTTGTCCTGAGGATGAACGGGAAGACGGGGAACCAATGAGAGACTAGCTCTTGGTGTTGGGACAGGCACAGGTCACTCTATTTTCCCATCAGGAAGAAGAATTAACCACAGGCTCAGCCTGCCCCCCGGAACCAGAACAGGGCCTGAAGCCATCCTGCGCTTTTGCGGCCGGCTCCCAAAAAACCGACTTGTAAAATGGAGCTTCAGGGCACTGCAATTCACAAACCTGCAGAGTTACAAATGATAACTCTCGTCCACAAATATATTGAGGGAAGGCAAAGAAGAGGATTTGAAATCAAGGCAGAATTGCAGGAAACAGATTTCAGGAGGAAGATGCGAATCGCCTTTAAAGCACATGAAAAGCGGCAAAACGTTGACAATGATGCCCTTGGCCAAAAAGGGCGTATGCGTTTTTTCCTGAATATATTCAGGAAAAAACGCATACGCCCTTTTTGGCCAACCAAGCAACCTGGAAAGGCAAATCAGCGCTACAAAGAAGTCTCGCTTCCCATCGGTCAAAAGGGCCATGCTGAAAAAAGTGTCAAAACCAGAAATGCAGGACAGGCCATGGAGAAATGGGAGCCTTGCTACACTGATGGGCGGGATGTAAATTGCCAACAGCCACTCTGGAGAAGTGTACGGTGTGTCCTGAAACATCTAAAAAACACAGCTTAGAGAGCATAGGGCACTTCCACGCATGGGGGGATAAAGTGGGAAAATTGAAAATCAGCAAGACACAAGCACCCCAAAGGTTAGGGCTGCTCTGTTGACAAGGACCTCCACTTCCTTCCACCTTAAATATCCCAGGAAAGCGAAAAATGGATAAAAAAGTTGTGGTCCTTATGTACAATGGAATATCACTCAGCCATGAAATCAATGTCATAAGGCTAGTAGCAGCATGATGAGTGGATTTAGGTAAGACGATTCTAAGTGAAATAAGTCACACAGAAAAGGACACTTCTCATAAGGTGTCACTTATAGAGGGAATGTAAAAACCGTTACACTTGAACTGAATTACAAAACAGAACAGAGTCACACATGCAGAAAACACACTATGGCTGCTTAACGGGAAAGGTGAGGTGGGGTGATACATAAAACAAGAGTTTCAAATTAGCTCAGATACCGTTCCATAAACCCAATATGTAACAGACAAGACCTACTCCTTGCTCAGAGAACTGGACTCAACACGCCCGATTCACCGCACAAGAATATATCTGACTAGTAATAATCTTAAAACCTATGTATTGATATCTCTCTGTTAGTGGGTCAAGTGGGTGTAAAGCGGCCTAAACACAGCCGTGAAAAGCAGGTAAACCCCATTATAAAAATAAATTACTTTTAAAAACCCAGGAAACAAAGACAGGGAAAGAGAGAGAAATTCTTACACAATTCGTTTAGGGGCTGTGATGCAACCTGGATTGACCATATCTAGACCCACAGCTGGATGAGACATAAGGGTGGACACTCTTGGGGCTGAGAGGTTCGGTGAGGTTGGGTGAGCAAACGCAGACCCTTTAAAGTAATACTGCGTGCTACCCATCGCATGGGTCCCAAATCTCCAGGTTCAAGGGCATCTTCCTACATCGAAAACATGCATGAGAAACCCAGAAGATGGTACACCGTGTGATGGGGAAAGGTTTCTAAAACGCACCTCATTTCTCATCTCCTTGTGCTCGGGTTCGCCATTCCAGCCACTTTACTAGCAATCTCCCTACTTGGAGCATCAGCACCTTTAACCTCTTGTTCCGTACAGGTTGCAATTTGTCCTGAGGATGAACGGGAAGACGGGGAACCAATGAGAGACTAGCTCTTGGTGTTGGGAGAGGCACAGGTCACTCTATTTTCCCATCAGGAAGAAGAATTAACCACAGGCTCAGCCTGCCCCCCTGAACCAGAACAGGGCCTGAAGCCATCCTGCACTTTTGCGGCCGGCTCCCAAAAAAGCGACTTGTAAAATGGAGCTTCAGGGCACTGCAATTCACAAACCTGCAGAGTTATAAATGATAACTCTCGTCCACAAATATATTGAGGGAAGGCAAAGAAGAGGATTTGAAATCAAGGCAGAATTGCAGGAAACAGATTTCAGGAGGAAGATGCGAATCGCCTTTAAAGCACATGAAAAGCGGCAAAACGTTGACAATGATGCCCTTGTCCAAAAAGGGCGTATGCGTTTTTTCCTGAATATATTCAGGAGAAAACGCATACGCCCTTTTTGGCCAACCAAGCAACCTGGAAAGGCAAATCAGCGCTACAAAGAAGTCTCGCTTCCCATCGGTCAAAAGGGCCATGCTGAAAAAAGTGTCAAAACCAGAAATGCAGGACAGGCCATGGAGAAATGGGAGCCTTGCTACACTGGTGGGCGGGATGTAAATTGCCAACAGCCACTCTGGAGAAGTGTACGGTGTGTCCTGAAACATCTAAAAAACACAGCTTAGAGAGCATAGGGCACTTCCACGCATGGGGGGATAAAGTGGGAAAATTGAAAATCAGCAAGACACAAGCACCCCAAAGGTTAGGGCTGCTCTGTTGACAAGTACCTCCACTTCCTTCCACCTTAAATATCCCGGGAAAGCGAAAAATGGAAAAAAAAGTTGTGGTCCTTATGTACAATGGGATATCACTCAGCCATGAAATCAATGTAATAAGGCTAGTAGCAGCATGATGAGTGGATTTAGGTAAGACGATTCTAAGTGAAATAAGTCACACAGAAAAGGACACTTCTCATAAGGTGTCACTTATAGAGGGAATGTTAAAACCGTTACACTTGAACTGAATTACAAAACAGAACAGAGTCACACATGCAGAAAACACACTATGGCTGCTTAACGGGAAAGGTGAGGTGGGGTGATACATAAAACAAGAGTTTCAAATTAGCTCAGATACCGTTCCATAAACCCAATATGGAATAGACAAGACCTACTCCTTGCTCAGAGAACTGGACTCAACACGCCCGATTCACTGCACAAGAATATATCTGACTAGTAATAATCTTAAAACCTATGTATTGATATCTCTCTGTTAGTGGGTCAAGTGGGTGTAAAGCGGCCTAAACACAGCCGTGAAAAGCAGCTAAACCCCATTATAAAAATAAATTACTTTTAAAAACCCATGAAACAAAGACAGGGAAAGAGAGAGAAATTCTTACACAATTCGTTCAGGGACTGTGATGCAACCTGGATTGACCATATCTAGACCCACAGCTGGATGAGACATAAGGGTGGACACTCTTAGGGCTGAGAGGTTCGGTGAGGTTGGGTGAGCAAACGCAGACCCTTTAAAGTGATACTGCCTGCTACCCATCGCATGGGTCCCAAATCTCCAGGTTCAAGGGCATCTTCCTACATCGAAAACATGCATGAGAAACCCAGAAGATGGTACACCGTGTGATGGGGAAAGGTTTCTAAAACGCACCTCATTTCTCATCTCCTTGTGCTCGGGTTCGCCATTCCAGCCACTTTAGTAGCAATCTCCCTACTTGGAGCATCAGCACCTTTAACCTCCTGTTCCGTACAGGTTGCAATTTGTCCTGAGGATGAACGGGAAGACGGGGAACCAATGAGAGACTAGCTCTTGGTGTTGGGACAGGCACAGGTCACTCTATTTTCCCATCAGGAAGGAGAATAAACCACAGGCTCAGCCTGCCCCCCGGAACCAGAACAGGGCCTGAAGCCATCCTGCGCTTTTGCGGCCGGCTCCCAAAAAACCGACTTGTAAAATGGAGCTTCAGGGCACTGCAATTCACAAACCTGCAGAGTTACAAATGATAACTCTCGTCCACAAATATATTGAGGGAAGGCAAAGAAGAGGATTTGAAATCAAGGCAGAATTGCAGGAAACAGATTTCAGGAGGAAGATGCGAATCGCCTTTAAAGCACATGAAAAGCGGCAAAACATTGACAATGATGCCCTTGGCCAAAAAGGGCGTATGCGTTTTTTCCTGAATATATTCAGGAGAAAACGCATACGCCCTTTTTGGCCAACCAAGCAACCTGGAAAGGCAAATCAGCGCTACAAAGAAGTCTCGCTTCCCATCGGTCAAAAGGGCCATGCTGAAAAAAGTGTCAAAACCAGAAATGCAGGACAGGCCATGGAGAAATGGGAGCCTTGCTACACTGATGGGCGGGATGTAAATTGCCAACAGCCACTCTGGAGAAGTGTACGGTGTGTCCTGAAACATCTAAAAAACACAGCTTAGAGAGCATAGGGCACTTCCACGCATGGGGGGATAAAGTGGGAAAATTGAAAATCAGCAAGACACAAGCACCCCAAAGGTTAGGGCTGCTCTGTTGACAAGGACCTCCACTTCCTTCCACCTTAAATATCCCAGGAAAGCGAAAAATGGATAAAAAAGTTGTGGTCCTTATGTACAATGGAATATCACTCAGCCATGAAATCAATGTCATAAGGCTAGTAGCAGCATGATGAGTGGATTTAGGTAAGACGATTCTAAGTGAAATAAGTCACACAGAAAAGGACACTTCTCATAAGGTGTCACTTATAGAGGGAATGTAAAAACCGTTACACTTGAACTGAATTACAAAACAGAACAGAGTCACACATGCAGAAAACACACTATGGCTGCTTAACGGGAAAGGTGAGGTGGGGTGATACATAAAACAAGAGTTTCAAATTAGCTCAGATACCGTTCCATAAACCCAATATGGAATAGACAAGACCTACTCCTTGCTCAGAGAACTGGACTCAACACGCCCGATTCACCGCACAAGAATATATCTGACTAGTAATAATCTTAAAACCTATGTATTGATATCTCTCTGTTAGTGGGTCAAGTGGGTGTAAAGCGGCCTAAACACAGCCGTGAAAAGCAGCTAAACCCCATTATAAAAATAAATTACTTTTAAAAACCCATGAAACAAAGACAGGGAAAGAGAGAGAAATTCTTACACAATTCGTTCAGGGGCTGTGATGCAACCTGGATTGACCATATCTAGACCCACAGCTGGATGAGACATAAGGGTGGACACTCTTGGGGCTGAGAGGTTCGGTGAGGTTGGGTGAGCAAACGCAGACCCTTTAAAGTAATACTGCGTGCTACCCATCAGATGGGTCCCAAATCTCCAGGTTCAAGGGCATCTTCCTACATCGAAAACATGCATGAGAAACCCAGAAGATGGTACACCGTGTGATGGGGAAAGGTTTCTAAAACGCACCTCATTTCTCATCTCCTTGTGCTCGGGTTCACCATTCCAGCCACTTTACTAGCAATCTCCCTACTTGGAGCATCAGCACCTTTAACCTCCTGTTCCGTACAGGTTGCAATTTGTCCTGAGGATGAACGGGAAGACGGGGAACCAATGAAAGACTAGCTCTTGGTGTTGGGAGATGCACAGGTCACTCTATTTTCCCATCAGGAAGAAGAATTAACCACAGGCTCAGCCTGCCCCCCGGAACCAGAACAGGGCCTGAAGCCATCCTGCGCTTTTGCGGCCGGCTCCCAAAAAAGCGACTTCTAAAATGGAGCTTCAGGGCACTGCAATTCACAAACCTGCAGAGTTATAAATGATAACTCTCGTCCACAAGTATATTGAGGGAAGGCAAAGAAGAGGATTTGAAATCAAGGCAGAATTGCAGGAAACAGATTTCAGGAGGTAGATTCGAATCGCCTTTAAAGCACATGAAAAGCGGCAAAACGTTGACAATGATGCCCTTGGCCAAAAAGGGCGTATGCGTTTTTTCCTGAATGTATTCAGGAAATGAATACATTCAGGAAAAAACGCATACGCCCTTTTTGGCCAACCAAGCAACCTGGAAAGGCAAATCAGCGCTACAAAGAAGTCTCGCTTCCCATCGGTCAAAAGGGCCATGCTGAAAAAAGTGTCAAAACCAGAAATGCAGGACAGGCCATGGAGAAATGGGAGCCTTGCTACACTGACGGGCGGGATGTAAATTGCCAACAGCCACTCTGGAGAAGTGTACGGTGTGTCCTGAAACATCTAAAAAACACAGCTTAGAGAGCATAGGGCACTTCCACGCATGGGGGGATAAAGTGGGAAAATGGAAAATCAGCAAGACACAAGCACCCCAAAGTTTAGGGCTGCTCTGTTGACAAGGACCTCCACTTCCTTCCACCTTAAATATCCCAGGAAAGCGAAAAATGGATAAAAAAGTTGTGGTCCTTATGTACAATGGAATATCACTCAGCCATGAAATCAATGTCATAAGGCTAGTAGCAGCATGATGAGTGGATTTAGGTAAGACGATTCTAAGTGAAATAAGTCACACAGAAAAGGACACTTCTCATAAGGTGTCACTTATAGAGGGAATGTAAAAACCGTTACACTTGAACTGAATTACAAAACAGAACAGAGTCACACATGCAGAAAACACACTATGGCTGCTTAACGGGAAAGGTGAGGTGGGGTGATACATAAAACAAGAGTTTCAAATTAGCTCAGATACCGTTCCATAAACCCAATATGGAATAGACAAGACCTACTCCTTGCTCAGAGAACTGGACTCAACACGCCCGATTCACCGCACAAGAATATATCTGACTAGTAATAATCTTAAAACCTATGTATTGATATCTCTCTGTTAGTGTGTCAAGTGGGTGTAAAGCGGCCTAAACACAGCCGTGAAAAGCAGCTAAACCCCATTATAAAAATAAATTACTTTTAAAAACCCATGAAACAAAGACAGGGAAAGAGAGAGAAATTCTTACACAATTCGTTCAGGGGCTGTGATGCAACCTGGATTGACCATATCTAGACCCACAGCTGGATGAGACATAAGGGTGGACACTCTTGGGGCTGAGAGGTTTGGTGAGGTTGGGTGAGCAAACGCAGACCCTTTAAAGTAATACTGCGTGCTACCCATCGCATGGGTCCCAAATCTCCAGGTTCAAGGGCATCTTCCTACATCGAAAACATGCATGAGAAACCCAGAAGATGGTACACCGTGTGATGGGGAAAGGTTTCTAAAACGCACCTCATTTCTCATCTCCTTGTGCTCGGGTTCGCCATTCCAGCCACTTTACTAGCAATCTCCCTACTTGGAGCATCAGCACCTTTAACCTCCTGTTCCGTACAGGTTGCAATTTGTCCTGAGGATGAACGGGAAGACGGGGAACCAATGGGAGACTAGCTCTTGGTGTTGGGAGAGGCACAGGTCACTCTATTTTCCCATCAGGAAGAAGAATTAACCACAGGCTCAGCCTGCCCCCCTGAACCAGAACAGGGCCTGAAGCCATCCTGCGCTTTTGCGGCCGGCTCCCAAAAAAGCGACTTGTAAAATGGAGCTTCAGGGCACTGCAATTCACAAACCTGCAGAGTTATAAATGATAACTCTCGTCCACAAATATATTGAGGGAAGGCAAAGAAGAGGATTTGAAATCAAGGCAGAATTGCAGGAAACAGATTTCAGGAGGTAGATTCGAATCGCCTTTAAAGCACATGAAAAGCGGCAAAACGTTGACAATGATGCCCTTGGCCAAAAAGGGCGTATGCGTTTTTTCCTGAATATATTCAGGAAAAAACGCATACGCCCTTTTTGGCCAACCAAGCAACCTGGAAAGGCAAATCAGCGCTACAAAGAAGTCTCGCTTCCCATCGGTCAAAAGGGCCATGCTGAAAAAAGTGTCAAAACCAGAAATGCAGGACAGGCCATGGAGAAATGGGAGCCTTGCTACACTGACGGGCGGGATGTAAATTGCCAACAGCCACTCTGGAGAAGTGTACGGTGTGTCCTGAAACATCTAAAAAACACAGCTTAGAGAGCATAGGGCACTTCCACGCATGGGGGGATAAAGTGGGAAAATGGAAAATCAGCAAGACACAAGCACCCCAAAGTTTAGGGCTGCTCTGTTGACAAGGACCTCCACTTCCTTCCACCTTAAATATCCCAGGAAAGCGAAAAATGGATAAAAAAGTTGTGGTCCTTATGTACAATGGAATATCACTCAGCCATGAAATCAATGTCATAAGGCTAGTAGCAGCATGATGAGTGGATTTAGGTAAGACGATTCTAAGTGAAATAAGTCACACAGAAAAGGACACTTCTCATAAGGTGTCACTTATAGAGGGAATGTAAAAACCGTTACACTTGAACTGAATTACAAAACAGAACAGAGTCACACATGCAGAAAACACACTATGGCTGCTTAACGGGAAAGGTGAGGTGGGGTGATACATAAAACAAGAGTTTCAAATTAGCTCAGATACCGTTCCATAAACCCAATATGGAATAGACAAGACCTACTCCTTGCTCAGAGAACTGGACTCAACACGCCCGATTCACCGCACAAGAATATATCTGACTAGTAATAATCTTAAAACCTATGTATTGATATCTCTCTGTTAGTGTGTCAAGTGGGTGTAAAGCGGCCTAAACACAGCCGTGAAAAGCAGCTAAACCCCATTATAAAAATAAATTACTTTTAAAAACCCATGAAACAAAGACAGGGAAAGAGAGAGAAATTCTTACACAATTCGTTCAGGGGCTGTGATGCAACCTGGATTGACCATATCTAGACCCACAGCTGGATGAGACATAAGGGTGGACACTCTTGGGGCTGAGAGGTTTGGTGAGGTTGGGTGAGCAAACGCAGACCCTTTAAAGTAATACTGCGTGCTACCCGTCGCATGGGTCCCAAATCTCCAGGTTCAAGGGCATCTTCCTACATCGAAAACATGCATGAGAAACCCAGAAGATGGTACACCGTGTGATGGGGAAAGGTTTCTAAAACGCACCTCATTTCTCATCTCCTTGTGCTCGGGTTCGCCATTCCAGCCACTTTACTAGCAATCTCCCTACTTGGAGCATCAGCACCTTTAACCTCCTGTTCCGTACAGGTTGCAATTTGTCCTGAGGATGAACGGGAAGACGGGGAACCAATGAGAGACTAGCTCTTGGTGTTGGGAGAGGCACAGGTCACTCTATTTTCCCATCAGGAAGAAGAATTAACCACAGGCTCAGCCTGCCCCCCTGAACCAGAACAGGGCCTGAAGCCATCCTGCGCTTTTGCGGCCGGCTCCCAAAAAAGCGACTTGTAAAATGGAGCTTCAGGGCACTGCAATTCACAAACCTGCAGAGTTATAAATGATAACTCTCGTCCACAAATATATTGAGGGAAGGCAAAGAAGAGGATTTGAAATCAAGGCAGAATTGCAGGAAACAGATTTCAGGAGGTAGATTCGAATCGCCTTTAAAGCACATGAAAAGCGGCAAAACGTTGACAATGATGCCCTTGGCCAAAAAGGGCGTATGCGTTTTTTCCTGAATATATTCAGGAAAAAACGCATACGCCCTTTTTGGCCAACCAAGCAACCTGGAAAGGCAAATCAGCGCTACAAAGAAGTCTCGCTTCCCATCGGTCAAAAGGGCCATGCTGAAAAAAGTGTCAAAACCAGAAATGCAGGACAGGCCATGGAGAAATGGGAGCCTTGCTACACTGATGGGCGGGATGTAAATTGCCAACAGCCACTCTGGAGAAGTGTACGGTGTGTCCTGAAACATCTAAAAAACACAGCTTAGAGAGCATAGGGCACTTCCACGCATGGGGGGATAAAGTGGGAAAATTGAAAATCAGCAAGACACAAGCACCCCAATGTTTAGGGCTGCTCTGTTGACAAGGACCTCCACTTCCTTCCACCTTAAATATCCCAGGAAAGCGAAAAATGGATAAAAAAGTTGTGGTCCTTATGTACAATGGAATATCACTCAGCCATGAAATCAATGTCATAAGGCTAGTAGCAGCATGATGAGTGGATTTAGGTAAGACGATTCTAAGTGAAATAAGTCACACAGAAAAGGACACTTCTCATAAGGTGTCACTTATAGAGGGAATGTAAAAACCGTTACACTTGAACTGAATTACAAAACAGAACAGAGTCACACATGCAGAAAACACACTATGGCTGCTTAACGGGAAAGGTGAGGTGGGGTGATACATAAAACAAGAGTTTCAAATTAGCTCAGATACCGTTCCATAAACCCAATATGTAACAGACAAGACCTACTCCTTGCTCAGAGAACTGGACTCAACACGCCCGATTCACCGCACAAGAATATATCTGACTAGTAATAATCTTAAAACCTATGTATTGATATCGCTCTCTTAGTGGGTCAAGTGGGTGTAAAGCGGCCTAAACACAGCCGTGAAAAGCAGCTAAACCCCATTATAAAAATAAATTACTTTTAAAAACCCATGAAACAAAGACAGGGAAAGAGAGAGAAATTCTTACACAATTCGTTCAGGGGCTGTGATGCAACCTGGATTGACCATATCTAGACCCACAGCTGGATGAGACATAAGGGTGGACACTCTTGGGGCTGAGAGGTTCGGTGAGGTTGGGTGAGCAAACACAGACCCTTTAAAGTAATACTGCGTGCTACCCATCGCATGGGTCCCAAATCTCCAGGTTCAAGGGCATCTTCCTACATCGAAAACATGCATGAGAAACCCAGAAGATGGTACACCGTGTGATGGGGAAAGGTTTCTAAAACGCACCTCATTTCTCATCTCCTTGTGCTCGGGTTCGCCATTCCAGCCACTTTACTAGCAATCTCCCTACTTGGAGCATCAGCACCTTTAACCTCCTGTTCCGTACAGGTTGCAATTTGTCCTGAGGATGAACGGGAAGACGGGGAACCAATGAGAGACTAGCTCTTGGTGTTGGGACAGGCACAGGTCACTCTATTTTCCCATCAGGAAGAAGAATTAACCACAGGCTCAGCCTGCCCCCCGGAACCAGAACAGGGCCTGAAGCCATCCTGCGCTTTTGCGGCCGGCTCCCAAAAAACCGACTTGTAAAATGGAGCTTCAGGGCACTGCAATTCACAAACCTGCAGAGTTACAAATGATAACTCTCGTCCACAAATATATTGAGGGAAGGCAAAGAAGAGGATTTGAAATCAAGGCAGAATTGCAGGAAACAGATTTCAGGAGGAAGATGCGAATCGCCTTTAAAGCACATGAAAAGCGGCAAAACGTTGACAATGATGCCCTTGGCCAAAAAGGGCGTATGCGTTTTTTCCTGAATATATTCAGGAGAAAACGCATACGCCCTTTTTGGCCAACCAAGCAACCTGGAAAGGCAAATCAGCGCTACAAAGAAGTCTCGCTTCCCATCGGTCAAAAGGGCCATGCTGAAAAAAGTGTCAAAACCAGAAATGCAGGACAGGCCATGGAGAAATGGGAGCCTTGCTACACTGGTGGGCGGGATGTAAATTGCCAACAGCCACTCTGGAGAAGTGTACGGTGTGTCCTGAAACATCTAAAAAACACAGCTTAGAGAGCATAGGGCACTTCCACGCATGGGGGGATAAAGTGGGAAAATTGAAAATCAGCAAGACACAAGCACCCCAAAGGTTAGGGCTGCTCTGTTGACAAGGACCTCCACTTCCTTCCACCTTAAATATCCCAGGAAAGCGAAAAATGGAAAAAAAAGTTGTGGTCCTTATGTACAATGGGATATCACTCAGCCATGAAATCAATGTCATAAGGCTAGTAGCAGCATGATGAGTGGATTTAGGTAAGACGATTCTAAGTGAAATAAGTCACACAGAAAAGGACACTTCTCATAAGGTGTCACTTATAGAGGGAATGTTAAAACCGTTACACTTGAACTGAATTACAAAACAGAACAGAGTCACACATGCAGAAAACACACTATGGCTGCTTAACGGGAAAGGTGAGGTGGGGTGATACATAAAACAAGAGTTTCAAATTAGCTCAGATACCGTTCCATAAACCCAATATGGAATAGACAAGACCTACTCCTTGCTCAGAGAACTGGACTCAACACGCCCGATTCACCGCACAAGAATATATCTAACTAGTAATAATCTTAAAACCTATGTATTGATATCTCTCTGTTAGTGGGTCAAGTGGGTGTAAAGCGGCCTAAACACAGCCGTGAAAAGCAGCTAAACCCCATTATAAAAATAAATTACTTTTAAAAACCCATGAAACAAAGACAGGGAAAGAGAGAGAAATTCTTACACAATTCGTTCAGGGGCTGTGATGCAACCTGGATTGACCATATCTAGACCCACAGCTGGATGAGACATAAGGGTGGACACTCTTAGGGCTGAGAGGTTCGGTGAGGTTGGGTGAGCAAACGCAGACCCTTTAAAGTGATACTGCCTGCTACCCATCGCATGGGTCCCAAATCTCCAGGTTCAAGGGCATCTTCCTACATCGAAAACATGCATGAGAAACCCAGAAGATGGTACACCGTGTGATGGGGAAAGGTTTCTAAAACGCACCTCATTTCTCATCTCCTTGTGCTCGGGTTCGCCATTCCAGCCACTTTAGTAGCAATCTCCCTACTTGGAGCATCAGCACCTTTAACCTCCTGTTCCGTACAGGTTGCAATTTGTCCTGAGGATGAACGGGAAGACGGGGAACCAATGAGAGACTAGCTCTTGGTGTTGGGACAGGCACAGGTCACTCTATTTTCCCATCAGGAAGGAGAATAAACCACAGGCTCAGCCTGCCCCCCGGAACCAGAACAGGGCCTGAAGCCATCCTGCGCTTTTGCGGCCGGCTCCCAAAAAACCGACTTGTAAAATGGAGCTTCAGGGCACTGCAATTCACAAACCTGCAGAGTTACAAATGATAACTCTCGTCCACAAATATATTGAGGGAAGGCAAAGAAGAGGATTTGAAATCAAGGCAGAATTGCAGGAAACAGATTTCAGGAGGAAGATGCGAATCGCCTTTAAAGCACATGAAAAGCGGCAAAACGTTGACAATGATGCCCTTGGCCAAAAAGGGCGTATGCGTTTTTTCCTGTATATATTCAGGAGAAAACGCATACGCCCTTTTTGGCCAACCAAGCAACCTGGAAAGGCAAATCAGCGCTACAAAGAAGTCTCGCTTCCCATCGGTCAAAAGGGCCATGCTGAAAAAAGTGTCAAAACCAGAAATGCAGGACAGGCCATGGAGAAATGGGAGCCTTGCTACACTGATGGGCGGGATGTAAATTGCCAACAGCCACTCTGGAGAAGTGTACGGTGTGTCCTGAAACATCTAAAAAACACAGCTTAGAGAGCATAGGGCACTTCCACGCATGGGGGGATAAAGTGGGAAAATTGAAAATCAGCAAGACACAAGCACCCCAAAGGTTAGGGCTGCTCTGTTGACAAGGACCTCCACTTCCTTCCACCTTAAATATCCCAGGAAAGCGAAAAATGGATAAAAAAGTTGTGGTCCTTATGTACAATGGAATATCACTCAGCCATGAAATCAATGTCATAAGGCTAGTAGCAGCATGATGAGTGGATTTAGGTAAGACGATTCTAAGTGAAATAAGTCACACAGAAAAGGACACTTCTCATAAGGTGTCACTTATAGAGGGAATGTAAAAACCGTTACACTTGAACTGAATTACAAAACAGAACAGAGTCACACATGCAGAAAACACACTATGGCTGCTTAACGGGAAAGGTGAGGTGGGGTGATACATAAAACAAGAGTTTCAAATTAGCTCAGATACCGTTCCATAAACCCAATATGGAATAGACAAGACCTACTCCTTGCTCAGAGAACTGGACTCAACACGCCCGATTCACCGCACAAGAATATATCTGACTAGTAATAATCTTAAAACCTATGTATTGATATCTCTCTGTTAGTGGGTCAAGTGGGTGTAAAGCGGCCTAAACACAGCCGTGAAAAGCAGCTAAACCCCATTATAAAAATAAATTACTTTTAAAAACCCATGAAACAAAGACAGGGAAAGAGAGAGAAATTCTTACACAATTCGTTCAGGGGCTGTGATGCAACCTGGATTGACCATATCTAGACCCACAGCTGGATGAGACATAAGGGTGGACACTCTTGGGGCTGAGAGGTTCGGTGAGGTTGGGTGAGCAAACGCAGACCCTTTAAAGTAATACTGCGTGCTACCCATCGCATGGGTCCCAAATCTCCAGGTTCAAGGGCATCTTCCTACATCGAAAACATGCATGAGAAACCCAGAAGATGGTACACCGTGTGATGGGGAAAGGTTTCTAAAACGCACCTCATTTCTCATCTCCTTGTGCTCGGGTTCGCCATTCCAGCCACTTTACTAGCAATCTCCCTACTTGGAGCATCAGCACCTTTAACCTCCTGTTCCGTACAGGTTGCAATTTGTCCTGAGGATGAACGGGAAGACGGGGAACCAATGAGAGACTAGCTCTTGGTGTTGGGACAGGCACAGGTCACTCTATTTTCCCATCAGGAAGAAGAAATAACCACAGGCTCAGCCTGCCCCCCGGAACCAGAACAGGGCCTGAAGCCATCCTGCGCTTTTGCGGCCGGCTCCCAAAAAAGCGACTTGTAAAATGGAGCTTCAGGGCACTGCAATTCACAAACCTGCAGAGTTATAAATGATAACTCTCGTCCACAAATATATTGAGGGAAGGCAAAGAAGAGGATTTGAAATCAAGGCAGAATTGCAGGAAACAGATTTCAGGAGGTAGATTCGAATCGCCTTTAAAGCACATGAAAAGCGGCAACACGTTGACAATGATGCCCTTGGCCAAAAAGGGCGTATGCGTTTTTTCCTGAATATATTCAGGAAAAAACGCATACGCCCTTTTTGGCCAACCAAGCAACCTGGAAAGGCAAATCAGCGCTACAAAGAAGTCTCGCTTCCCATCGGTCAAAAGGGCCATGCTGAAAAAAGTGTCAAAACCAGAAATGCAGGACAGGCCATGGAGAAATGGGAGCCTTGCTACACTGACGGGCGGGATGTAAATTGCCAACAGCCACTCTGGAGAAGTGTACGGTGTGTCCTGAAACATCTAAAAAACACAGCTTAGAGAGCATAGGGCACTTCCACGCATGGGGGGATAAAGTGGGAAAATGGAAAATCAGCAAGACACAAGCACCCCAAAGTTTAGGGCTGCTCTGTTGACAAGGACCTCCACTTCCTTCCACCTTAAATATCCCAGGAAAGCGAAAAATGGATAAAAAAGTTGTGGTCCTTATGTACAATGGAATATCACTCAGCCATGAAATCAATGTCATAAGGCTAGTAGCAGCATGATGAGTGGATTTAGGTAAGACGATTCTAAGTGAAATAAGTCACACAGAAAAGGACACTTCTCATAAGGTGTCACTTATAGAGGGAATGTAAAAACCGTTACACTTGAACTGAATTACAAAACAGAACAGAGTCACACATGCAGAAAACACACTATGGCTGCTTAACGGGAAAGGTGAGGTGGGGTGATACATAAAACAAGAGTTTCAAATTAGCTCAGATACCGTTCCATAAACCCAATATGGAATAGACAAGACCTACTCCTTGCTCAGAGAACTGGACTCAACACGCCCGATTCACCGCACAAGAATATATCTGACTAGTAATAATCTTAAAACCTATGTATTGATATCTCTCTGTTAGTGTGTCAAGTGGGTGTAAAGCGGCCTAAACACAGCCGTGAAAAGCAGCTAAACCCCATTATAAAAATAAATTACTTTTAAAAACCCATGAAACAAAGACAGGGAAAGAGAGAGAAATTCTTACACAATTCGTTCAGGGGCTGTGATGCAACCTGGATTGACCATATCTAGACCCACAGCTGGATGAGACATAAGGGTGGACACTCTTGGGGCTGAGAGGTTTGGTGAGGTTGGGTGAGCAAACGCAGACCCTTTAAAGTAATACTGCGTGCTACCCATCGCATGGGTCCCAAATCTCCAGGTTCAAGGGCATCTTCCTACATCGAAAACATGCATGAGAAACCCAGAAGATGGTACACCGTGTGATGGGGAAAGGTTTCTAAAACGCACCTCATTTCTCATCTCCTTGTGCTCGGGTTCGCCATTCCAGCCACTTTACTAGCAATCTCCCTACTTGGAGCATCAGCACCTTTAACCTCCTGTTCCGTACAGGTTGCAATTTGTCCTGAGGATGAACGGGAAGACGGGGAACCAATGGGAGACTAGCTCTTGGTGTTGGGAGAGGCACAGGTCACTCTATTTTCCCATCAGGAAGAAGAATTAACCACAGGCTCAGCCTGCCCCCCTGAACCAGAACAGGGCCTGAAGCCATCCTGCGCTTTTGCGGCCGGCTCCCAAAAAAGCGACTTGTAAAATGGAGCTTCAGGGCACTGCAATTCACAAACCTGCAGAGTTATAAATGATAACTCTCGTCCACAAATATATTGAGGGAAGGCAAAGAAGAGGATTTGAAATCAAGGCAGAATTGCAGGAAACAGATTTCAGGAGGTAGATTCGAATCGCCTTTAAAGCACATGAAAAGCGGCAAAACGTTGACAATGATGCCCTTGGCCAAAAAGGGCGTATGCGTTTTTTCCTGAATATATTCAGGAAAAAACGCATACGCCCTTTTTGGCCAACCAAGCAACCTGGAAAGGCAAATCAGCGCTACAAAGAAGTCTCGCTTCCCATCGGTCAAAAGGGCCATGCTGAAAAAAGTGTCAAAACCAGAAATGCAGGACAGGCCATGGAGAAATGGGAGCCTTGCTACACTGACGGGCGGGATGTAAATTGCCAACAGCCACTCTGGAGAAGTGTACGGTGTGTCCTGAAACATCTAAAAAACACAGCTTAGAGAGCATAGGGCACTTCCACGCATGGGGGGATAAAGTGGGAAAATTGAAAATCAGCAAGACACAAGCACCCCAAAGTTTAGGGCTGCTCTGTTGACAAGGACCTCCACTTCCTTCCACCTTAAATATCCCAGGAAAGCGAAAAATGGATAAAAAAGTTGTGGTCCTTATGTACAATGGAATATCACTCAGCCATGAAATCAATGTCATAAGGCTAGTAGCAGCATGATGAGTGGATTTAGGTAAGACGATTCTAAGTGAAATAAGTCACACAGAAAAGGACACTTCTCATAAGGTGTCACTTATAGAGGGAATGTAAAAACCGTTACACTTGAACTGAATTACAAAACAGAACAGAGTCACACATGCAGAAAACACACTATGGCTGCTTAACGGGAAAGGTGAGGTGGGGTGATACATAAAACAAGAGTTTCAAATTAGCTCAGATACCGTTCCATAAACCCAATATGGAATAGACAAGACCTACTCCTTGCTCAGAGAACTGGACTCAACACGCCCGATTCACCGCACAAGAATATATCTGACTAGTAATAATCTTAAAACCTATGTATTGATATCTCTCTGTTAGTGTGTCAAGTGGGTGTAAAGCGGCCTAAACACAGCCGTGAAAAGCAGCTAAACCCCATTATAAAAATAAATTACTTTTAAAAACCCATGAAACAAAGACAGGGAAAGAGAGAGAAATTCTTACACAATTCGTTCAGGGGCTGTGATGCAACCTGGATTGACCATATCTAGACCCACAGCTGGATGAGACATAAGGGTGGACACTCTTGGGGCTGAGAGGTTGGGTGAGGTTGGGTGAGCAAACGCAGACCCTTTAAAGTAATACTGCGTGCTACCCGTCGCATGGGTCCCAAATCTCCAGGTTCAAGGGCATCTTCCTACATCGAAAACATGCATGAGAAACCCAGAAGATGGTACACCGTGTGTTGGGGAAAGGTTTCTAAAACGCACCTCATTTCTCATCTCCTTGTGCTCGGGTTCGCCATTCCAGCCACTTTACTAGCAATCTCCCTACTTGGAGCATCAGCACCTTTAACCTCCTGTTCCGTACAGGTTGCAATTTGTCCTGAGGATGAACGGGAAGACGGGGAACCAATGAGAGACTAGCTCTTGGTGTTGGGAGAGGCACAGGTCACTCTATTTTCCCATCAGGAAGAAGAATTAACCACAGGCTCAGCCTGCCCCCCTGAACCAGAACAGGGCCTGAAGCCATCCTGCGCTTTTGCGGCCGGCTCCCAAAAAAGCGACTTGTAAAATGGAGCTTCAGGGCACTGCAATTCACAAACCTGCAGAGTTATAAATGATAACTCTCGTCCACAAATATATTGAGGGAAGGCAAAGAAGAGGATTTGAAATCAAGGCAGAATTGCAGGAAACAGATTTCAGGAGGTAGATTCGAATCGCCTTTAAAGCACATGAAAAGCGGCAAAACGTTGACAATGATGCCCTTGGCCAAAAAGGGCGTATGCGTTTTTTCCTGAATATATTCAGGAAAAAACGCATACGCCCTTTTTGGCCAACCAAGCAACCTGGAAAGGCAAATCAGCGCTACAAAGAAGTCTCGCTTCCCATCGGTCAAAAGGGCCATGCTGAAAAAAGTGTCAAAACCAGAAATGCAGGACAGGCCATGGAGAAATGGGAGCCTTGCTACACTGACGGGCGGGATGTAAATTGCCAACAGCCACTCTGGAGAAGTGTACGGTGTGTCCTGAAACATCTAAAAAACACAGCTTAGAGAGCATAGGGCACTTCCACGCATGGGGGGATAAAGTGGGAAAATTGAAAATCAGCAAGACACAAGCACCCCAAAGTTTAGGGCTGCTCTGTTGACAAGGACCTCCACTTCCTTCCACCTTAAATATCCCAGGAAAGCGAAAAATGGATAAAAAAGTTGTGGTCCTTATGTACAATGGAATATCACTCAGCCATGAAATCAATGTCATAAGGCTAGTAGCAGCATGATGAGTGGATTTAGGTAAGACGATTCTAAGTGAAATAAGTCACACAGAAAAGGACACTTCTCCTAAGGTGTCACTTATAGAGGGAATGTAAAAACCGTTACACTTGAACTGAATTACAAAACAGAACAGAGTCACACATGCAGAAAACACACTATGGCTGCTTAACGGGAAAGGTGAGGTGGGGTGATACATAAAACAAGAGTTTCAAATTAGCTCAGATACCGTTCCATAAACCCAATATGGAATAGACAAGACCTACTCCTTGCTCAGAGAACTGGACTCAACACGCCCGATTCACCGCACAAGAATATATCTGACTAGTAATAATCTTAAAACCTATGTATTGATATCTCTCTGTTAGTGTGTCAAGTGGGTGTAAAGCGGCCTAAACACAGCCGTGAAAAGCAGCTAAACCCCATTATAAAAATAAATTACTTTTAAAAACCCATGAAACAAAGACAGGGAAAGAGAGAGAAATTCTTACACAATTCGTTCAGGGGCTGTGATGCAACCTGGATTGACCATATCTAGACCCACAGCTGGATGAGACATAAGGGTGGACACTCTTGGGGCTGAGAGGTTTGGTGAGCAAACGCAGACCCTTTAAAGTAATACTGCGTGCTACCCGTCGCATGGGTCCCAAATCTCCAGGTTCAAGGGCATCTTCCTACATCGAAAACATGCATGAGAAACCCAGAAGATGGTACACCGTGTGATGGGGAAAGGTTTCTAAAACGCACCTCATTTCTCATCTCCTTGTGCTCGGGTTCGCCATTCCAGCCACTTTACTAGCAATCTCCCTACTTGGAGCATCAGCACCTTTAACCTCCTGTTCCGTACAGGTTGCAATTTGTCCTGAGGATGAACGGGAAGACGGGGAACCAATGAGAGACTAGCTCTTGGTGTTGGGACAGGCACAGGTCACTCTATTTTCCCATCAGGAAGAAGAATTAACCACAGGCTCAGCCTGCCCCCCTGAACCAGAACAGGGCCTGAAGCCATCCTGCGCTTTTGCGGCCGGCTCCCAAAAAAGCGACTTGTAAAATGGAGCTTCAGGGCACTGCAATTCACAAACCTGCAGAGTTATAAATGATAACTCTCGTCCACAAATATATTGAGGGAAGGCAAAGAAGAGGATTTGAAATCAAGGCAGAATTGCAGGAAACAGATTTCAGGAGGTAGATTCGAATCGCCTTTAAAGCACATGAAAAGCGGCAAAACGTTGACAATGATGCCCTTGGCCAAAAAGGGCGTATGCGTTTTTTCCTGAATATATTCAGGAAAAAACGCATACGCCCTTTTTGGCCAACCAAGCAACCTGGAAAGGCAAATCAGCGCTACAAAGAAGTCTCGCTTCCCATCGGTCAAAAGGGCCATGCTGAAAAAAGTGTCAAAACCAGAAATGCAGGACAGGCCATGGAGAAATGGGAGCCTTGCTACACTGATGGGCGGGATGTAAATTGCCAACAGCCACTCTGGAGAAGTGTACGGTGTGTCCTGAAACATCTAAAAAACACAGCTTAGAGAGCATAGGGCACTTCCACGCATGGGGGGATAAAGTGGGAAAATTGAAAATCAGCAAGACACAAGCACCCCAATGTTTAGGGCTGCTCTGTTGACAAGGACCTCCACTTCCTTCCACCTTAAATATCCCAGGAAAGCGAAAAATGGATAAAAAAGTTGTGGTCCTTATGTACAATGGAATATCACTCAGCCATGAAATCAATGTCATAAGGCTAGTAGCAGCATGATGAGTGGATTTAGGTAAGACGATTCTAAGTGAAATAAGTCACACAGAAAAGGACACTTCTCATAAGGTGTCACTTATAGAGGGAATGTTAAAACCGTTACACTTGAACTGAATTACAAAACAGAACAGAGTCACACATGCAGAAAACACACTATGGCTGCTTAACGGGAAAGGTGAGGTGGGGTGATACATAAAACAAGAGTTTCAAATTAGCTCAGATACCGTTCCATAAACCCAATATGGAATAGACAAGACCTACTCCTTGCTCAGAGAACTGGACTCAACACGCCCGATTCACTGCACAAGAATATATCTGACTAGTAATAATCTTAAAACCTATGTATTGATATCTCTCTGTTAGTGGGTCAAGTGGGTGTAAAGCGGCCTAAACACAGCCGTGAAAAGCAGCTAAACCCCATTATAAAAATAAATTACTTTTAAAAACCCATGAAACAAAGACAGGGAAAGAGAGAGAAATTCTTACACAATTCGTTCAGGGGCTGTGATGCAACCTGGATTGACCATATCTAGACCCACAGCTGGATGAGACATAAGGGTGGACACTCTTAGGGCTGAGAGGTTCGGTGAGGTTGGGTGAGCAAACGCAGACCCTTTAAAGTGATACTGCCTGCTACCCATCGCATGGGTCCCAAATCTCCAGGTTCAAGGGCATCTTCCTACATCGAAAACATGCATGAGAAACCCAGAAGATGGTACACCGTGTGATGGGGAAAGGTTTCTAAAACGCACCTCATTTCTCATCTCCTTGTGCTCGGGTTCGCCATTCCAGCCACTTTAGTAGCAATCTCCCTACTTGGAGCATCAGCACCTTTAACCTCCTGTTCCGTACAGGTTGCAATTTGTCCTGAGGATGAACGGGAAGACGGGGAACCAATGAGAGACTAGCTCTTGGTGTTGGGACAGGCACAGGTCACTCTATTTTCCCATCAGGAAGGAGAATAAACCACAGGCTCAGCCTGCCCCCCGGAACCAGAACAGGGCCTGAAGCCATCCTGCGCTTTTGCGGCCGGCTCCCAAAAAACCGACTTGTAAAATGGAGCTTCAGGGCACTGCAATTCACAAACCTGCAGAGTTACAAATGATAACTCTCGTCCACAAATATATTGAGGGAAGGCAAAGAAGAGGATTTGAAATCAAGGCAGAATTGCAGGAAACAGATTTCAGGAGGAAGATGCGAATCGCCTTTAAAGCACATGAAAAGCGGCAAAACGTTGACAATGATGCCCTTGGCCAAAAAGGGCGTATGCGTTTTTTCCTGTATATATTCAGGAGAAAACGCATACGCCCTTTTTGGCCAACCAAGCAACCTGGAAAGGCAAATCAGCGCTACAAAGAAGTCTCGCTTCCCATCGGTCAAAAGGGCCATGCTGAAAAAAGTGTCAAAACCAGAAATGCAGGACAGGCCATGGAGAAATGGGAGCCTTGCTACACTGATGGGCGGGATGTAAATTGCCAACAGCCACTCTGGAGAAGTGTACGGTGTGTCCTGAAACATCTAAAAAACACAGCTTAGAGAGCATAGGGCACTTCCACGCATGGGGGGATAAAGTGGGAAAATTGAAAATCAGCAAGACACAAGCACCCCAAAGGTTAGGGCTGCTCTGTTGACAAGGACCTCCACTTCCTTCCACCTTAAATATCCCAGGAAAGCGAAAAATGGATAAAAAAGTTGTGGTCCTTATGTACAATGGAATATCACTCAGCCATGAAATCAATGTCATAAGGCTAGTAGCAGCATGATGAGTGGATTTAGGTAAGACGATTCTAAGTGAAATAAGTCACACAGAAAAGGACACTTCTCATAAGGTGTCACTTATAGAGGGAATGTAAAAACCGTTACACTTGAACTGAATTACAAAACAGAACAGAGTCACACATGCAGAAAACACACTATGGCTGCTTAACGGGAAAGGTGAGGTGGGGTGATACATAAAACAAGAGTTTCAAATTAGCTCAGATACCGTTCCATAAACCCAATATGGAATAGACAAGACCTACTCCTTGCTCAGAGAACTGGACTCAACACGCCCGATTCACCGCACAAGAATATATCTGACTAGTAATAATCTTAAAACCTATGTATTGATATCTCTCTGTTAGTGGGTCAAGTGGGTGTAAAGCGGCCTAAACACAGCCGTGAAAAGCAGCTAAACCCCATTATAAAAATAAATTACTTTTAAAAACCCATGAAACAAAGACAGGGAAAGAGAGAGAAATTCTTACACAATTCGTTCAGGGGCTGTGATGCAACCTGGATTGACCATATCTAGACCCACAGCTGGATGAGACATAAGGGTGGACACTCTTGGGGCTGAGAGGTTCGGTGAGGTTGGGTGAGCAAACGCAGACCCTTTAAAGTAATACTGCGTGCTACCCATCGCATGGGTCCCAAATCTCCAGGTTCAAGGGCATCTTCCTACATCGAAAACATGCATGAGAAACCCAGAAGATGGTACACCGTGTGATGGGGAAAGGTTTCTAAAACGCACCTCATTTCTCATCTCCTTGTGCTCGGGTTCGCCATTCCAGCCACTTTACTAGCAATCTCCCTACTTGGAGCATCAGCACCTTTAACCTCCTGTTCCGTACAGGTTGCAATTTGTCCTGAGGATGAACGGGAAGACGGGGAACCAATGAGAGACTAGCTCTTGGTGTTGGGACAGGCACAGGTCACTCTATTTTCCCATCAGGAAGAAGAAATAACCACAGGCTCAGCCTGCCCCCCGGAACCAGAACAGGGCCTGAAGCCATCCTGCGCTTTTGCGGCCGGCTCCCAAAAAAGCGACTTGTAAAATGGAGCTTCAGGGCACTGCAATTCACAAACCTGCAGAGTTATAAATGATAACTCTCGTCCACAAATATATTGAGGGAAGGCAAAGAAGAGGATTTGAAATCAAGGCAGAATTGCAGGAAACAGATTTCAGGAGGTAGATTCGAATCGCCTTTAAAGCACATGAAAAGCGGCAACACGTTGACAATGATGCCCTTGGCCAAAAAGGGCGTATGCGTTTTTTCCTGAATATATTCAGGAAAAAACGCATACGCCCTTTTTGGCCAACCAAGCAACCTGGAAAGGCAAATCAGCGCTACAAAGAAGTCTCGCTTCCCATCGGTCAAAAGGGCCATGCTGAAAAAAGTGTCAAAACCAGAAATGCAGGACAGGCCATGGAGAAATGGGAGCCTTGCTACACTGACGGGCGGGATGTAAATTGCCAACAGCCACTCTGGAGAAGTGTACGGTGTGTCCTGAAACATCTAAAAAACACAGCTTAGAGAGCATAGGGCACTTCCACGCATGGGGGGATAAAGTGGGAAAATGGAAAATCAGCAAGACACAAGCACCCCAAAGTTTAGGGCTGCTCTGTTGACAAGGACCTCCACTTCCTTCCACCTTAAATATCCCAGGAAAGCGAAAAATGGATAAAAAAGTTGTGGTCCTTATGTACAATGGAATATCACTCAGCCATGAAATCAATGTCATAAGGCTAGTAGCAGCATGATGAGTGGATTTAGGTAAGACGATTCTAAGTGAAATAAGTCACACAGAAAAGGACACTTCTCCTAAGGTGTCACTTATAGAGGGAATGTAAAAACCGTTACACTTGAACTGAATTACAAAACAGAACAGAGTCACACATGCAGAAAACACACTATGGCTGCTTAACGGGAAAGGTGAGGTGGGGTGATACATAAAACAAGAGTTTCAAATTAGCTCAGATACCGTTCCATAAACCCAATATGGAATAGACAAGACCTACTCCTTGCTCAGAGAACTGGACTCAACACGCCCGATTCACCGCACAAGAATATATCTGACTAGTAATAATCTTAAAACCTATGTATTGATATCTCTCTGTTAGTGTGTCAAGTGGGTGTAAAGCGGCCTAAACACAGCCGTGAAAAGCAGCTAAACCCCATTATAAAAATAAATTACTTTTAAAAACCCATGAAACAAAGACAGGGAAAGAGAGAGAAATTCTTACACAATTCGTTCAGGGGCTGTGATGCAACCTGGATTGACCATATCTAGACCCACAGCTGGATGAGACATAAGGGTGGACACTCTTGGGGCTGAGAGGTTTGGTGAGGTTGGGTGAGCAAACGCAGACCCTTTAAAGTAATACTGCGTGCTACCCATCGCATGGGTCCCAAATCTCCAGGTTCAAGGGCATCTTCCTACATCGAAAACATGCATGAGAAACCCAGAAGATGGTACACCGTGTGATGGGGAAAGGTTTCTAAAACGCACCTCATTTCTCATCTCCTTGTGCTCGGGTTCGCCATTCCAGCCACTTTAGTAGCAATCTCCCTACTTGGAGCATCAGCACCTTTAACCTCCTGTTCCGTACAGGTTGCAATTTGTCCTGAGGATGAACGGGAAGACGGGGAACCAATGGGAGACTAGCTCTTGGTGTTGGGAGAGGCACAGGTCACTCTATTTTCCCATCAGGAAGAAGAATTAACCACAGGCTCAGCCTGCCCCCCTGAACCAGAACAGGGCCTGAAGCCATCCTGCGCTTTTGCGGCCGGCTCCCAAAAAAGCGACTTGTAAAATGGAGCTTCAGGGCACTGCAATTCACAAACCTGCAGAGTTATAAATGATAACTCTCGTCCACAAATATATTGAGGGAAGGCAAAGAAGAGGATTTGAAATCAAGGCAGAATTGCAGGAAACAGATTTCAGGAGGTAGATTCGAATCGCCTTTAAAGCACATGAAAAGCGGCAAAACGTTGACAATGATGCCCTTGGCCAAAAAGGGCGTATGCGTTTTTTCCTGAATATATTCAGGAAAAAACGCATACGCCCTTTTTGGCCAACCAAGCAACCTGGAAAGGCAAATCAGCGCTACAAAGAAGTCTCGCTTCCCATCGGTCAAAAGGGCCATGCTGAAAAAAGTGTCAAAACCAGAAATGCAGGATAGGCCATGGAGAAATGGGAGCCTTGCTACACTGACGGGCGGGATGTAAATTGCCAACAGCCACTCTGGAGAAGTGTACGGTGTGTCCTGAAACATCTAAAAAACACAGCTTAGAGAGCATAGGGCACTTCCACGCATGGGGGGATAAAGTGGGAAAATTGAAAATCAGCAAGACACAAGCACCCCAAAGTTTAGGGCTGCTCTGTTGACAAGGACCTCCACTTCCTTCCACCTTAAATATCCCAGGAAAGCGAAAAATGGATAAAAAAGTTGTGGTCCTTATGTACAATGGAATATCACTCAGCCATGAAATCAATGTCATAAGGCTAGTAGCAGCATGATGAGTGGATTTAGGTAAGACGATTCTAAGTGAAATAAGTCACACAGAAAAGGACACTTCTCATAAGGTGTCACTTATAGAGGGAATGTAAAAACCGTTACACTTGAACTGAATTACAAAACAGAACAGAGTCACACATGCAGAAAACACACTATGGCTGCTTAACGGGAAAGGTGAGGTGGGGTGATACATAAAACAAGAGTTTCAAATTAGCTCAGATACCGTTCCATAAACCCAATATGGAATAGACAAGACCTACTCCTTGCTCAGAGAACTGGACTCAACACGCCCGATTCACCGCACAAGAATATATCTGACTAGTAATAATCTTAAAACCTATGTATTGATATCTCTCTGTTAGTGGGTCAAGTGGGTGTAAAGCGGCCTAAACACAGCCGTGAAAAGCAGCTAAACCCCATTATAAAAATAAATTACTTTTAAAAACCCATGAAACAAAGACAGGGAAAGAGAGAGAAATTCTTACACAATTCGTTCAGGGGCTGTGATGCAACCTGGATTGACCATATCTAGACCCACAGCTGGATGAGACATAAGGGTGGACACTCTTAGGGCTGAGAGGTTCGGTGAGGTTGGGTGAGCAAACGCAGACCCTTTAAAGTGATACTGCCTGCTACCCATCGCATGGGTCCCAAATCTCCAGGTTCAAGGGCATCTTCCTACATCGAAAACATGCATGAGAAACCCAGAAGATGGTACACCGTGTGATGGGGAAAGGTTTCTAAAACGCACCTCATTTCTCATCTCCTTGTGCTCGGGTTCGCCATTCCAGCCACTTTAGTGGCAATCTCCCTACTTGGAGCATCAGCACCTTTAACCTCCTGTTCCGTACAGGTTGCAATTTGTCCTGAGGATGAACGGGAAGACGGGGAACCAATGAGAGACTAGCTCTTGGTGTTGGGACAGGCACAGGTCACTCTATTTTCCCATCAGGAAGGAGAATAAACCACAGGCTCAGCCTGCCCCCCGGAACCAGAACAGGGCCTGAAGCCATCCTGCGCTTTTGCGGCCGGCTCCCAAAAAACCGACTTGTAAAATGGAGCTTCAGGGCACTGCAATTCACAAACCTGCAGAGTTACAAATGATAACTCTCGTCCACAAATATATTGAGGGAAGGCAAAGAAGAGGATTTGAAATCAAGGCAGAATTGCAGGAAACAGATTTCAGGAGGAAGATGCGAATCGCCTTTAAAGCACATGAAAAGCGGCAAAACGTTGACAATGATGCCCTTGGCCAAAAAGGGCGTATGCGTTTTTTCCTGTATATATTCAGGAGAAAACGCATACGCCCTTTTTGGCCAACCAAGCAACCTGGAAAGGCAAATCAGCGCTACAAAGAAGTCTCGCTTCCCATCGGTCAAAAGGGCCATGCTGAAAAAAGTGTCAAAACCAGAAATGCAGGACAGGCCATGGAGAAATGGGAGCCTTGCTACACTGATGGGCGGGATGTAAATTGCCAACAGCCACTCTGGAGAAGTGTACGGTGTGTCCTGAAACATCTAAAAAACACAGCTTAGAGAGCATAGGGCACTTCCACGCATGGGGGGATAAAGTGGGAAAATTGAAAATCAGCAAGACACAAGCACCCCAAAGGTTAGGGCTGCTCTGTTGACAAGGACCTCCACTTCCTTCCACCTTAAATATCCCAGGAAAGCGAAAAATGGATAAAAAAGTTGTGGTCCTTATGTACAATGGAATATCACTCAGCCATGAAATCAATGTCATAAGGCTAGTAGCAGCATGATGAGTGGATTTAGGTAAGACGATTCTAAGTGAAATAAGTCACACAGAAAAGGACACTTCTCATAAGGTGTCACTTATAGAGGGAATGTAAAAACCGTTACACTTGAACTGAATTACAAAACAGAACAGAGTCACACATGCAGAAAACACACTATGGCTGCTTAACGGGAAAGGTGAGGTGGGGTGATACATAAAACAAGAGTTTCAAATTAGCTCAGATACCGTTCCATAAACCCAATATGGAATAGACAAGACCTACTCCTTGCTCAGAGAACTGGACTCAACACGCCCGATTCACCGCACAAGAATATATCTGACTAGTAATAATCTTAAAACCTATGTATTGATATCTCTCTGTTAGTGGGTCAAGTGGGTGTAAAGCGGCCTAAACACAGCCGTGAAAAGCAGCTAAACCCCATTATAAAAATAAATTACTTTTAAAAACCCATGAAACAAAGACAGGGAAAGAGAGAGAAATTCTTACACAATTCGTTCAGGGGCTGTGATGCAACCTGGATTGACCATATCTAGACCCACAGCTGGATGAGACATAAGGGTGGACACTCTTGGGGCTGAGAGGTTCGGTGAGGTTGGGTGAGCAAACGCAGACCCTTTAAAGTAATACTGCGTGCTACCCATCGCATGGGTCCCAAATCTCCAGGTTCAAGGGCATCTTCCTACATCGAAAACATGCATGAGAAACCCAGAAGATGGTACACCGTGTGATGGGGAAAGGTTTCTAAAACGCACCTCATTTCTCATCTCCTTGTGCTCGGGTTCGCCATTCCAGCCACTTTACTAGCAATCTCCCTACTTGGAGCATCAGCACCTTTAACCTCCTGTTCCGTACAGGTTGCAATTTGTCCTGAGGATGAACGGGAAGACGGGGAACCAATGAGAGACTAGCTCTTGGTGTTGGGACAGGCACAGGTCACTCTATTTTCCCATCAGGAAGAAGAAATAACCACAGGCTCAGCCTGCCCCCCGGAACCAGAACAGGGCCTGAAGCCATCCTGCGCTTTTGCGGCCGGCTCCCAAAAAAGCGACTTGTAAAATGGAGCTTCAGGGCACTGCAATTCACAAACCTGCAGAGTTATAAATGATAACTCTCGTCCACAAATATATTGAGGGAAGGCAAAGAAGAGGATTTGAAATCAAGGCAGAATTGCAGGAAACAGATTTCAGGAGGTAGATTCGAATCGCCTTTAAAGCACATGAAAAGCGGCAACACGTTGACAATGATGCCCTTGGCCAAAAAGGGCGTATGCGTTTTTTCCTGAATATATTCAGGAAAAAACGCATACGCCCTTTTTGGCCAACCAAGCAACCTGGAAAGGCAAATCAGCGCTACAAAGAAGTCTCGCTTCCCATCGGTCAAAAGGGCCATGCTGAAAAAAGTGTCAAAACCAGAAATGCAGGACAGGCCATGGAGAAATGGGAGCCTTGCTACACTGACGGGCGGGATGTAAATTGCCAACAGCCACTCTGGAGAAGTGTACGGTGTGTCCTGAAACATCTAAAAAACACAGCTTAGAGAGCATAGGGCACTTCCACGCATGGGGGGATAAAGTGGGAAAATTGAAAATCAGCAAGACACAAGCACCCCAAAGTTTAGGGCTGCTCTGTTGACAAGGACCTCCACTTCCTTCCACCTTAAATATCCCAGGAAAGCGAAAAATGGATAAAAAAGTTGTGGTCCTTATGTACAATGGAATATCACTCAGCCATGAAATCAATGTCATAAGGCTAGTAGCAGCATGATGAGTGGATTTAGGTAGGACGATTCTAAGTGAAATAAGTCACACAGAAAAGGACACTTCTCATAAGGTGTCACTTATAGAGGGAATGTAAAAACCGTTACACTTGAACTGAATTACAAAACAGAACAGAGTCACACATGCAGAAAACACACTATGGCTGCTTAACGGGAAAGGTGAGGTGGGGTGATACATAAAACAAGAGTTTCAAATTAGCTCAGATACCGTTCCATAAACCCAATATGGAATAGACAAGACCTACTCCTTGCTCAGAGAACTGGACTCAACACGCCCGATTCACCGCACAAGAATATATCTGACTAGTAATAATCTTAAAACCTATGTATTGATATCTCTCTGTTAGTGTGTCAAGTGGGTGTAAAGCGGCCTAAACACAGCCGTGAAAAGCAGCTAAACCCCATTATAAAAATAAATTACTTTTAAAAACCCATGAAACAAAGACAGGGAAAGAGAGAGAAATTCTTACACAATTCGTTCAGGGGCTGTGATGCAACCTGGATTGACCATATCTAGACCCACAGCTGGATGAGACATAAGGGTGGACACTCTTGGGGCTGAGAGGTTGGGTGAGGTTGGGTGAGCAAACGCAGACCCTTTAAAGTAATACTGCGTGCTACCCGTCGCATGGGTCCCAAATCTCCAGGTTCAAGGGCATCTTCCTACATCGAAAACATGCATGAGAAACCCAGAAGATGGTACACCGTGTGATGGGGAAAGGTTTCTAAAACGCACCTCATTTCTCATCTCCTTGTGCTCGGGTTCGCCATTCCAGCCACTTTACTAGCAATCTCCCTACTTGGAGCATCAGCACCTTTAACCTCCTGTTCCGTACAGGTTGCAATTTGTCCTGAGGATGAACGGGAAGACGGGGAACCAATGAGAGACTAGCTCTTGGTGTTGGGAGAGGCACAGGTCACTCTATTTTCCCATCAGGAAGAAGAATTAACCACAGGCTCAGCCTGCCCCCCTGAACCAGAACAGGGCCTGAAGCCATCCTGCGCTTTTGCGGCCGGCTCCCAAAAAAGCGACTTGTAAAATGGAGCTTCAGGGCACTGCAATTCACAAACCTGCAGAGTTATAAATGATAACTCTCGTCCACAAATATATTGAGGGAAGGCAAAGAAGAGGATTTGAAATCAAGGCAGAATTGCAGGAAACAGATTTCAGGAGGTAGATTCGAATCGCCTTTAAAGCACATGAAAAGCGGCAAAACGTTGACAATGATGCCCTTGGCCAAAAAGGGCGTATGCGTTTTTTCCTGAATATATTCAGGAAAAAACGCATACGCCCTTTTTGGCCAACCAAGCAACCTGGAAAGGCAAATCAGCGCTACAAAGAAGTCTCGCTTCCCATCGGTCAAAAGGGCCATGCTGAAAAAAGTGTCAAAACCAGAAATGCAGGACAGGCCATGGAGAAATGGGAGCCTTGCTACACTGACGGGCGGGATGTAAATTGCCAACAGCCACTCTGGAGAAGTGTACGGTGTGTCCTGAAACATCTAAAAAACACAGCTTAGAGAGCATAGGGCACTTCCACGCATGGGGGGATAAAGTGGGAAAATGGAAAATCAGCAAGACACAAGCACCCCAAAGTTTAGGGCTGCTCTGTTGACAAGGACCTCCACTTCCTTCCACCTTAAATATCCCAGGAAAGCGAAAAATGGATAAAAAAGTTGTGGTCCTTATGTACAATGGAATATCACTCAGCCATGAAATCAATGTCATAAGGCTAGTAGCAGCATGATGAGTGGATTTAGGTAAGACGATTCTAAGTGAAATAAGTCACACAGAAAAGGACACTTCTCATAAGGTGTCACTTATAGAGGGAATGTAAAAACCGTTACACTTGAACTGAATTACAAAACAGAACAGAGTCACACATGCAGAAAACACACTATGGCTGCTTAACGGGAAAGGTGAGGTGGGGTGATACATAAAACAAGAGTTTCAAATTAGCTCAGATACCGTTCCATAAACCCAATATGGAATAGACAAGACCTACTCCTTGCTCAGAGAACTGGACTCAACACGCCCGATTCACCGCACAAGAATATATCTGACTAGTAATAATCTTAAAACCTATGTATTGATATCTCTCTGTTAGTGTGTCAAGTGGGTGTAAAGCGGCCTAAACACAGCCGTGAAAAGCAGCTAAACCCCATTATAAAAATAAATTACTTTTAAAAACCCATGAAACAAAGACAGGGAAAGAGAGAGAAATTCTTACACAATTCGTTCAGGGGCTGTGATGCAACCTGGATTGACCATATCTAGACCCACAGCTGGATGAGACATAAGGGTGGACACTCTTGGGGCTGAGAGGTTTGGTGAGCAAACGCAGACCCTTTAAAGTAATACTGCGTGCTACCCGTCGCATGGGTCCCAAATCTCCAGGTTCAAGGGCATCTTCCTACATCGAAAACATGCATGAGAAACCCAGAAGATGGTACACCGTGTGATGGGGAAAGGTTTCTAAAACGCACCTCATTTCTCATCTCCTTGTGCTCGGGTTCGCCATTCCAGCCACTTTACTAGCAATCTCCCTACTTGGAGCATCAGCACCTTTAACCTCCTGTTCCGTACAGGTTGCAATTTGTCCTGAGGATGAACGGGAAGACGGGGAACCAATGAGAGACTAGCTCTTGGTGTTGGGACAGGCACAGGTCACTCTATTTTCCCATCAGGAAGAAGAATTAACCACAGGCTCAGCCTGCCCCCCTGAACCAGAACAGGGCCTGAAGCCATCCTGCGCTTTTGCGGCCGGCTCCCAAAAAAGCGACTTGTAAAATGGAGCTTCAGGGCACTGCAATTCACAAACCTGCAGAGTTATAAATGATAACTCTCGTCCACAAATATATTGAGGGAAGGCAAAGAAGAGGATTTGAAATCAAGGCAGAATTGCAGGAAACAGATTTCAGGAGGTAGATTCGAATCGCCTTTAAAGCACATGAAAAGCGGCAAAACGTTGACAATGATGCCCTTGGCCAAAAAGGGCGTATGCGTTTTTTCCTGAATATATTCAGGAAAAAACGCATACGCCCTTTTTGGCCAACCAAGCAACCTGGAAAGGCAAATCAGCGCTACAAAGAAGTCTCGCTTCCCATCGGTCAAAAGGGCCATGCTGAAAAAAGTGTCAAAACCAGAAATGCAGGACAGGCCATGGAGAAATGGGAGCCTTGCTACACTGATGGGCGGGATGTAAATTGCCAACAGCCACTCTGGAGAAGTGTACGGTGTGTCCTGAAACATCTAAAAAACACAGCTTAGAGAGCATAGGGCACTTCCACGCATGGGGGGATAAAGTGGGAAAATTGAAAATCAGCAAGACACAAGCACCCCAATGTTTAGGGCTGCTCTGTTGACAAGGACCTCCACTTCCTTCCACCTTAAATATCCCAGGAAAGCGAAAAATGGATAAAAAAGTTGTGGTCCTTATGTACAATGGAATATCACTCAGCCATGAAATCAATGTCATAAGGCTAGTAGCAGCATGATGAGTGGATTTAGGTAAGACGATTCTAAGTGAAATAAGTCACACAGAAAAGGACACTTCTCATAAGGTGTCACTTATAGAGGGAATGTAAAAACCGTTACACTTGAACTGAATTACAAAACAGAACAGAGTCACACATGCAGAAAACACACTATGGCTGCTTAACGGGAAAGGTGAGGTGGGGTGATACATAAAACAAGAGTTTCAAATTAGCTCAGATACCGTTCCATAAACCCAATATGTAACAGACAAGACCTACTCCTTGCTCAGAGAACTGGACTCAACACGCCCGATTCACCGCACAAGAATATATCTGACTAGTAATAATCTTAAAACCTATGTATTGATATCGCTCTGTTAGTGGGTCAAGTGGGTGTAAAGCGGCCTAAACACAGCCGTGAAAAGCAGCTAAACCCCATTATAAAAATAAATTACTTTTAAAAACCCATGAAACAAAGACAGGGAAAGAGAGAGAAATTCTTACACAATTCGTTCAGGGGCTGTGATGCAACCTGGATTGACCATATCTAGACCCACAGCTGGATGAGACATAAGGGTGGACACTCTTGGGGCTGAGAGGTTCGGTGAGGTTGGGTGAGCAAACGCAGACCCTTTAAAGTAATACTGCGTGCTACCCATCGCATGGGTCCCAAATCTCCAGGTTCAAGGGCATCTTCCTACATCGAAAACATGCATGAGAAACCCAGAAGATGGTACACCGTGTGATGGGGAAAGGTTTCTAAAACGCACCTCATTTCTCATCTCCTTGTGCTCGGGTTCGCCATTCCAGCCACTTTACTAGCAATCTCCCTACTTGGAGCATCAGCACCTTTAACCTCCTGTTCCGTACAGGTTGCAATTTGTCCTGAGGATGAACGGGAAGACGGGGAACCAATGAGAGACTAGCTCTTGGTGTTGGGACAGGCACAGGTCACTCTATTTTCCCATCAGGAAGAAGAATTAACCACAGGCTCAGCCTGCCCCCCTGAACCAGAACAGGGCCTGAAGCCATCCTGCGCTTTTGCGGCCGGCTCCCAAAAAGGCGACTTGTAAAATGGAGCTTCAGGGCACTGCAATTCACAAACCTGCAGAGTTATAAATGATAACTCTCGTCCACAAATATATTGAGGGAAGGCAAAGAAGAGGATTTGAAATCAAGGCAGAATTGCAGGAAACAGATTTCAGGAGGTAGATTCGAATCGCCTTTAAAGCACATGAAAAGCGGCAAAACGTTGACAATGATGCCCTTGGCCAAAAAGGGCGTATGCGTTTTTTCCTGAATATATTCAGGAAAAAACGCATACGCCCTTTTTGGCCAACCAAGCAACCTGGAAAGGCAAATCAGCGCTACAAAGAAGTCTCGCTTCCCATCGGTCAAAAGGGCCATGCTGAAAAAAGTGTCAAAACCAGAAATGCAGGACAGGCCATGGAGAAATGGGAGCCTTGCTACACTGATGGGCGGGATGTAAATTGCCAACAGCCACTCTGGAGAAGTGTACGGTGTGTCCTGAAACATCTAAAAAACACAGCTTAGAGAGCATAGGGCACTTCCACGCATGGGGGGATAAAGTGGGAAAATTGAAAATCAGCAAGACACAAGCACCCCAAAGGTTAGGGCTGCTCTGTTGACAAGGACCTCCACTTCCTTCCACCTTAAATATCCCAGGAAAGCGAAAAATGGATAAAAAATTTGTGGTCCTTATGTACAATGGAATATCACTCAGCCATGAAATCAATGTCATAAGGCTAGTAGCAGCATGATGAGTGGATTTAGGTAAGACGATTCTAAGTGAAATAAGTCACACAGAAAAGGACACTTCTCATAAGGTGTCACTTATAGAGGGAATGTAAAAACCGTTACACTTGAACTGAATTACAAAACAGAACAGAGTCACACATGCAGAAAACACACTATGGCTGCTTAACGGGAAAGGTGAGGTGGGGTGATACATAAAACAAGAGTTTCAAATTAGCTCAGATACCGTTCCATAAACCCAATATGTAACAGACAAGACCTACTCCTTGCTCAGAGAACTGGACTCAACACGCCCGATTCACCGCACAAGAATATATCTGACTAGTAATAATCTTAAAACCTATGTATTGATATCGCTCTGTTAGTGGGTCAAGTGGGTGTAAAGCGGCCTAAACACAGCCGTGAAAAGCAGCTAAACCCCATTATAAAAATAAATTACTTTTAAAAACCCATGAAACAAAGACAGGGAAAGAGAGAGAAATTCTTACACAATTCGTTCAGGGGCTGTGATGCAACCTGGATTGACCATATCTAGACCCACAGCTGGATGAGACATAAGGGTGGACACTCTTGGGGCTGAGAGGTTCGGTGAGGTTGGGTGAGCAAACGCAGACCCTTTAAAGTAATACTGCGTGCTACCCATCGCATGGGTCCCAAATCTCCAGGTTCAAGGGCATCTTCCTACATCGAAAACATGCATGAGAAACCCAGAAGATGGTACACCGTGTGATGGGGAAAGGTTTCTAAAACGCACCTCATTTCTCATCTCCTTGTGCTCGGGTTCGCCATTCCAGCCACTTTACTAGCAATCTCCCTACTTGGAGCATCAGCACCTTTAACCTCCTGTTCCGTACAGGTTGCAATTTGTCCTGAGGATGAACGGGAAGACGGGGAACCAATGAGAGACTAGCTCTTGGTGTTGGGACAGGCACAGGTCACTCTATTTTCCCATCAGGAAGAAGAATTAACCACAGGCTCAGCCTGCCCCCCTGAACCAGAACAGGGCCTGAAGCCATCCTGCGCTTTTGCGGCCGGCTCCCAAAAAGGCGACTTGTAAAATGGAGCTTCAGGGCACTGCAATTCACAAACCTGCAGAGTTATAAATGATAACTCTCGTCCACAAATATATTGAGGGAAGGCAAAGAAGAGGATTTGAAATCAAGGCAGAATTGCAGGAAACAGATTTCAGGAGGTAGATTCGAATCGCCTTTAAAGCACATGAAAAGCGGCAAAACGTTGACAATGATGCCCTTGGCCAAAAAGGGCGTATGCGTTTTTTCCTGAATATATTCAGGAAAAAACGCATACGCCCTTTTTGGCCAACCAAGCAACCTGGAAAGGCAAATCAGCGCTACAAAGAAGTCTCGCTTCCCATCGGTCAAAAGGGCCATGCTGAAAAAAGTGTCAAAACCAGAAATGCAGGACAGGCCATGGAGAAATGGGAGCCTTGCTACACTGATGGGCGGGATGTAAATTGCCAACAGCCACTCTGGAGAAGTGTACGGTGTGTCCTGAAACATCTAAAAAACACAGCTTAGAGAGCATAGGGCACTTCCACGCATGGGGGGATAAAGTGGGAAAATTGAAAATCAGCAAGACACAAGCACCCCAAAGGTTAGGGCTGCTCTGTTGACAAGGACCTCCACTTCCTTCCACCTTAAATATCCCAGGAAAGCGAAAAATGGATAAAAAAGTTGTGGTCCTTATGTACAATGGAATATCACTCAGCCATGAAATCAATGTCATAAGGCTAGTAGCAGCATGATGAGTGGATTTAGGTAAGACGATTCTAAGTGAAATAAGTCACACAGAAAAGGACACTTCTCATAAGGTGTCACTTATAGAGGGAATGTAAAAACCGTTACACTTGAACTGAATTACAAAACAGAACAGAGTCACACATGCAGAAAACACACTATGGCTGCTTAACGGGAAAGGTGAGGTGGGGTGATACATAAAAAAAGAGTTTCAAATTAGCTCAGATACCGTTCCATAAACCCAATATGGAATAGACAAGACCTACTCCTTGCTCAGAGAACTGGACTCAACACGCCCGATTCACCGCACAAGAATATATCTGACTAGTAATAATCTTAAAACCTATGTATTGATATCTCTCTGTTAGTGGGTCAAGTGGGTGTAAAGCGGCCTAAACACAGCCGTGAAAAGCAGCTAAACCCCATTATAAAAATAAATTACTTTTAAAAACCCATGAAACAAAGACAGGGAAAGAGAGAGAAATTCTTACACAATTCGTTCAGGGGCTGTGATGCAACCTGGATTGACCATATCTAGACCCACAGCTGGATGAGACATAAGGGTGGACACTCTTGGGGCTGAGAGGTTTGGTGAGGTTGGGTGAGCAAACGCAGACCCTTTAAAGTAATACTGCGTGCTACCCGTCGCATGGGTCCCAAATCTCCAGGTTCAAGGGCATCTTCCTACATCGAAAACATGCATGAGAAACCCAGAAGATGGTACACCGTGTGATGGGGAAAGGTTTCTAAAACGCACCTCATTTCTCATCTCCTTGTGCTCGGGTTCGCCATTCCAGCCACTTTACTAGCAATCTCCCTACTTGGAGCATCAGCACCTTTAACCTCCTGTTCCGTACAGGTTGCAATTTGTCCTGAGGATGAACGGGAAGACGGGGAACCAATGAGAGACTAGCTCTTGGTGTTGGGACAGGCACAGGTCACTCTATTTTCCCATCAGGAAGAAGAATTAACCACAGGCTCAGCCTGCCCCCCTGAACCAGAACAGGGCCTGAAGCCATCCTGCGCTTTTGCGGCCGGCTCCCAAAAAAGCGACTTGTAAAATGGAGCTTCAGGGCACTGCAATTCACAAACCTGCAGAGTTATAAATGATAACTCTCGTCCACAAATATATTGAGGGAAGGCAAAGAAGAGGATTTGAAATCAAGGCAGAATTGCAGGAAACAGATTTCAGGAGGTAGATTCGAATCGCCTTTAAAGCACATGAAAAGCGGCAAAACGTTGACAATGATGCCCTTGGCCAAAAAGGGCGTATGCGTTTTTTCCTGAATATATTCAGGAAAAAACGCATACGCCCTTTTTGGCCAACCAAGCAACCTGGAAAGGCAAATCAGCGCTACAAAGAAGTCTCGCTTCCCATCGGTCAAAAGGGCCATGCTGAAAAAAGTGTCAAAACCAGAAATGCAGGACAGGCCATGGAGAAATGGGAGCCTTGCTACACTGATGGGCGGGATGTAAATTGCCAACAGCCACTCTGGAGAAGTGTACGGTGTGTCCTGAAACATCTAAAAAACACAGCTTAGAGAGCATAGGGCACTTCCACGCATGGGGGGATAAAGTGGGAAAATTGAAAATCAGCAAGACACAAGCACCCCAAAGGTTAGGGCTGCTCTGTTGACAAGGACCTCCACTTCCTTCCACCTTAAATATCCCAGGAAAGCGAAAAATGGATAAAAAAGTTGTGGTCCTTATGTACAATGGAATATCACTCAGCCATGAAATCAATGTCATAAGGCTAGTAGCAGCATGATGAGTGGATTTAGGTAAGACGATTCTAAGTGAAATAAGTCACACAGAAAAGGACACTTCTCATAAGGTGTCACTTATAGAGGGAATGTAAAAACCGTTACACTTGAACTGAATTACAAAACAGAACAGAGTCACACATGCAGAAAACACACTATGGCTGCTTAACGGGAAAGGTGAGGTGGGGTGATACATAAAACAAGAGTTTCAAATTAGCTCAGATACCGTTCCATAAACCCAATATGGAATAGACAAGACCTACTCCTTGCTCAGAGAACTGGACTCAACACGCCCGATTCACCGCACAAGAATATATCTGACTAGTAATAATCTTAAAACCTATGTATTGATATCTCTCTGTTAGTGTGTCAAGTGGGTGTAAAGCGGCCTAAACACAGCCGTGAAAAGCAGCTAAACCCCATTATAAAAATAAATTACTTTTAAAAACCCATGAAACAAAGACAGGGAAAGAGAGAGAAATTCTTACACAATTCGTTCATGGGCTGTGATGCAACCTGGATTGACCATATCTAGACCCACAGCTGGATGAGACATAAGGGTGGACACTCTTGGGGCTGAGAGGTTTGGTGAGGTTGGGTGAGCAAACGCAGACCCTTTAAAGTAATACTGCGTGCTACCCGTCGCATGGGTCCCAAATCTCCAGGTTCAAGGGCATCTTCTTACATCGAAAACATGCATGAGAAACCCAGAAGATGGTACACCGTGTGATGGGGAAAGGTTTCTAAAACGCACCTCATTTCTCATCTCCTTGTGCTCGGGTTCGCCATTCCAGCCACTTTACTAGCAATCTCCCTACTTGGAGCATCAGCACCTTTAACCTCCTGTTCCGTACAGGTTGCAATTTGTCCTGAGGATGAACGGGAAGACGGGGAACCAATGAGAGACTAGCTCTTGGTGTTGGGAGAGGCACAGGTCACTCTATTTTCCCATCAGGAAGAAGAATTAACCACAGGCTCAGCCTGCCCCCCTGAACCAGAACAGGGCCTGAAGCCATCCTGCGCTTTTGCGGCCGGCTCCCAAAAAAGCGACTTGTAAAATGGAGCTTCAGGGCACTGCAATTCACAAACCTGCAGAGTTATAAATGATAACTCTCGTCCACAAATATATTGAGGGAAGGCAAAGAAGAGGATTTGAAATCAAGGCAGAATTGCAGGAAACAGATTTCAGGAGGTAGATTCGAATCGCCTTTAAAGCACATGAAAAGCGGCAAAACGTTGACAATGATGCCCTTGGCCAAAAAGGGCGTATGCGTTTTTTCCTGAATATATTCAGGAAAAAACGCATACGCCCTTTTTGGCCAACCAAGCAACCTGGAAAGGCAAATCAGCGCTACAAAGAAGTCTCGCTTCCCATCGGTCAAAAGGGCCATGCTGAAAAAAGTGTCAAAACCAGAAATGCAGGACAGGCCATGGAGAAATGGGAGCCTTGCTACACTGATGGGCGGGATGTAAATTGCCAACAGCCACTCTGGAGAAGTGTACGGTGTGTCCTGAAACATCTAAAAAACACAGCTTAGAGAGCATAGGGCACTTCCACGCATGGGGGGATAAAGTGGGAAAATTGAAAATCAGCAAGACACAAGCACCCCAATGTTTAGGGCTGCTCTGTTGACAAGGACCTCCACTTCCTTCCACCTTAAATATCCCAGGAAAGCGAAAAATGGATAAAAAAGTTGTGGTCCTTATGTACAATGGAATATCACTCAGCCATGAAATCAATGTCATAAGGCTAGTAGCAGCATGATGAGTGGATTTAGGTAAGACGATTCTAAGTGAAATAAGTCACACAGAAAAGGACACTTCTCATAAGGTGTCACTTATAGAGGGAATGTAAAAACCGTTACACTTGAACTGAATTACAAAACAGAACAGAGTCACACATGCAGAAAACACACTATGGCTGCTTAACGGGAAAGGTGAGGTGGGGTGATACATAAAACAAGAGTTTCAAATTAGCTCAGATACCGTTCCATAAACCCAATATGTAACAGACAAGACCTACTCCTTGCTCAGAGAACTGGACTCAACACGCCCGATTCACCGCACAAGAATATATCTGACTAGTAATAATCTTAAAACCTATGTATTGATATCGCTCTGTTAGTGGGTCAAGTGGGTGTAAAGCGGCCTAAACACAGCCGTGAAAAGCAGCTAAACCCCATTATAAAAATAAATTACTTTTAAAAACCCATGAAACAAAGACAGGGAAAGAGAGAGAAATTCTTACACAATTCGTTCAGGGGCTGTGATGCAACCTGGATTGACCATATCTAGACCCACAGCTGGATGAGACATAAGGGTGGACACTCTTGGGGCTGAGAGGTTCGGTGAGGTTGGGTGAGCAAACGCAGACCCTTTAAAGTAATACTGCGTGCTACCCATCGCATGGGTCCCAAATCTCCAGGTTCAAGGGCATCTTCCTACATCGAAAACATGCATGAGAAACCCAGAAGATGGTACACCGTGTGATGGGGAAAGGTTTCTAAAACGCACCTCATTTCTCATCTCCTTGTGCTCGGGTTCGCCATTCCAGCCACTTTACTAGCAATCTCCCTACTTGGAGCATCAGCACCTTTAACCTCCTGTTCCGTACAGGTTGCAATTTGTCCTGAGGATGAACGGGAAGACGGGGAACCAATGAGAGACTAGCTCTTGGTGTTGGGACAGGCACAGGTCACTCTATTTTCCCATCAGGAAGAAGAATTAACCACAGGCTCAGCCTGCCCCCCTGAACCAGAACAGGGCCTGAAGCCATCCTGCGCTTTTGCGGCCGGCTCCCAAAAAAGCGACTTGTAAAATGGAGCTTCAGGGCACTGCAATTCACAAACCTGCAGAGTTATAAATGATAACTCTCGTCCACAAATATATTGAGGGAAGGCAAAGAAGAGGATTTGAAATCAAGGCAGAATTGCAGGAAACAGATTTCAGGAGGTAGATTCGAATCGCCTTTAAAGCACATGAAAAGCGGCAAAACGTTGACAATGATGCCCTTGGCCAAAAAGGGCGTATGCGTTTTTTCCTGAATATATTCAGGAAAAAACGCATACGCCCTTTTTGGCCAACCAAGCAACCTGGAAAGGCAAATCAGCGCTACAAAGAAGTCTCGCTTCCCATCGGTCAAAAGGGCCATGCTGAAAAAAGTGTCAAAACCAGAAATGCAGGACAGGCCATGGAGAAATGGGAGCCTTGCTACACTGACGGGCGGGATGTAAATTGCCAACAGCCACTCTGGAGAAGTGTACGGTGTGTCCTGAAACATCTAAAAAACACAGCTTAGAGAGCATAGGGCACTTCCACGCATGGGGGGATAAAGTGGGAAAATTGAAAATCAGCAAGACACAAGCACCCCAAAGTTTAGGGCTGCTCTGTTGACAAGGACCTCCACTTCCTTCCACCTTAAATATCCCAGGAAAGCGAAAAATGGATAAAAAAGTTGTGGTCCTTATGTACAATGGAATATCACTCAGCCATGAAATCAATGTCATAAGGCTAGTAGCAGCATGATGAGTGGATTTAGGTAAGACGATTCTAAGTGAAATAAGTCACACAGAAAAGGACACTTCTCATAAGGTGTCACTTATAGAGGGAATGTAAAAACCGTTACACTTGAACTGAATTACAAAACAGAACAGAGTCACACATGCAGAAAACACACTATGGCTGCTTAACGGGAAAGGTGAGGTGGGGTGATACATAAAACAAGAGTTTCAAATTAGCTCAGATACCGTTCCATAAACCCAATATGTAACAGACAAGACCTACTCCTTGCTCAGAGAACTGGACTCAACACGCCCGATTCACCGCACAAGAATATATCTGACTAGTAATAATCTTAAAACCTATGTATTGATATCGCTCTGTTAGTGGGTCAACTGGGTGTAAAGCGGCCTAAACACAGCCGTGAAAAGCAGCTAAACCCCATTATAAAAATAAATTACTTTTAAAAACCCATGAAACAAAGACAGGGAAAGAGAGAGAAATTCTTACACAATTCGTTCAGGGGCTGTGATGCAACCTGGATTGACCATATCTAGACCCACAGCTGGATGAGACATAAGGGTGGACACTCTTGGGGCTGAGAGGTTCGGTGAGGTTGGGTGAGCAAACGCAGACCCTTTAAAGTAATACTGCGTGCTACCCATCGCATGGGTCCCAAATCTCCAGGTTCAAGGGCATCTTCCTACATCGAAAACATGCATGAGAAACCCAGAAGATGGTACACCGTGTGATGGGGAAAGGTTTCTAAAACGCACCTCATTTCTCATCTCCTTGTGCTCGGGTTCGCCATTCCAGCCACTTTACTAGCAATCTCCCTACTTGGAGCATCAGCACCTTTAACCTCCTGTTCCGTACAGGTTGCAATTTGTCCTGAGGATGAACGGGAAGACGGGGAACCAATGAGAGACTAGCTCTTGGTGTTGGGAGAGGCACAGGTCACTCTATTTTCCCATCAGGAAGAAGAATTAACCACAGGCTCAGCCTGCCCCCCTGAACCAGAACAGGGCCTGAAGCCATCCTGCGCTTTTGCGGCCGGCTCCCAAAAAAGCGACTTGTAAAATGGAGCTTCAGGGCACTGCAATTCACAAACCTGCAGAGTTATAAATGATAACTCTCGTCCACAAATATATTGAGGGAAGGCAAAGAAGAGGATTTGAAATCAAGGCAGAATTGCAGGAAACAGATTTCAGGAGGTAGATTCGAATCGCCTTTAAAGCACATGAAAAGCGGCAAAACGTTGACAATGATGCCCTTGGCCAAAAAGGGCGTATGCGTTTTTTGCTGAATATATTCAGGAAAAAACGCATACGCCCTTTTTGGCCAACCAAGCAACCTGGAAAGGCAAATCAGCGCTACAAAGAAGTCTCGCTTCCCATCGGTCAAAAGGGCCATGCTGAAAAAAGTGTCAAAACCAGAAATGCAGGACAGGCCATGGAGAAATGGGAGCCTTGCTACACTGACGGGCGGGATGTAAATTGCCAACAGCCACTCTGGAGAAGTGTACGGTGTGTCCTGAAACATCTAAAAAACACAGCTTAGAGAGCATAGGGCACTTCCACGCATGGGGGGATAAAGTGGGAAAATTGAAAATCAGCAAGACACAAGCACCCCAAAGTTTAGGGCTGCTCTGTTGACAAGGACCTCCACTTCCTTCCACCTTAAATATCCCAGGAAAGCGAAAAATGGATAAAAAAGTTGTGGTCCTTATGTACAATGGAATATCACTCAGCCATGAAATCAATGTCATAAGGCTAGTAGCAACATGATGAGTGGATTTAGGTAAGACGATTCTAAGTGAAATAAGTCACACAGAAAAGGACACTTCTCATAAGGTGTCACTTATAGAGGGAATGTAAAAACCGTTACACTTGAACTGAATTACAAAACAGAACAGAGTCACACATGCAGAAAACACACTATGGCTGCTTAAAGGGAAAGGTGAGGTGGGGTGATACATAAAACAAGAGTTTCAAATTAGCTCAGATACCGTTCCATAAACCCAATATGTAACAGACAAGACCTACTCCTTGCTCAGAGAACTGGACTCAACACGCCCGATTCACCGCACAAGAATATATCTGACTAGTAATAATCTTAAAACCTATGTATTGATATCTCTCTGTTAGTGGGTCAAGTGGGTGTAAAGCGGCCTAAACACAGCCGTGAAAAGCAGCTACACCCCATTATAAAAATAAATTACTTTTAAAAACCCATGAAACAAAGACAGGGAAAGAGAGAGAAATTCTTACACAATTCGTTCAGGGGCTGTGATGCAACCTGGATTGACCATATCTAGACCCATAGCTGGATGAGACATAAGGGTGGACACTCTTGGGGCTGAGAGGTTTGGTGAGGTTGGGTGAGCAAACGCAGACCCTTTAAAGTAATACTGCGTGCTACCCATCGCATGGGTCCCAAATCTCCAGGTTCAAGGGCATCTTCCTACATCGAAAACATGCATGAGAAACCCAGAAGATGGTACACCGTGTGATGGGGAAAGGTTTCTAAAACGCACCTCATTTCTCATCTCCTTGTGCTCGGGTTCGCCATTCCAGCCACTTTACTAGCAATCTCCCTACTTGGAGCATCAGCACCTTTAACCTCCTGTTCCGTACAGGTTGCAATTTGTCCTGAGGATGAACGGGAAGACGGGGAACCAATGAGAGACTAGCTCTTGGTGTTGGGACAGGCACAGGTCACTCTATTTTCCCATCAGGAAGAAGAATTAACCACAGGCTCAGCCTGCCCCCCTGAACCAGAACAGGGCCTGAAGCCATCCTGCGCTTTTGCGGCCGGCTCCCAAAAAACCGACTTGTAAAATGGAGCTTCAGGGCACTGCAATTCACAAACCTGCAGAGTTATAAATGATAACTCTCGTCCACAAATATATTGAGGGAAGGCAAAGAAGAGGATTTGAAATCAAGGCAGAATTGCAGGAAACAGATTTCAGGAGGTAGATTCGAATCGCCTTTAAAGCACATGAAAAGCGGCAAAACGTTGACAATGATGCCCTTGGCCAAAAAGGGCGTATGCGTTTTTTCCTGAATACATTCAGGAAAAAACGCATACGCCCTTTTTGGCCAACCAAGCAACCTGGAAAGGCAAATCAGCGCTCCAAAGAAGTCTCGCTTCCCATCGGTCAAAAGGGCCATGCTGAAAAAAGTGTCAAAACCAGAAATGCAGGACAGGCCATGGAGAAATGGGAGCCTTGCTACACTGATGGGCGGGATGTAAATTGCCAACAGCCACTCTGGAGAAGTGTACGGTGTGTCCTGAAACATCTAAAAAACACAGCTTAGAGAGCATAGGGCACTTCCACGCATGGGGGGATAAAGTGGGAAAATTGAAAATCAGCAAGACACAAGCACCCCAAAGTTTAGGGCTGCTCTGTTGACAAGGACCTCCACTTCCTTCCACCTTAAATATCCCAGGAAAGCGAAAAATGGATAAAAAAGTTGTGGTCCTTATGTACAATGGAATATCACTCAGCCATGAAATCAATGTCATAAGGCTAGTAGCAGCATGATGAGTGGATTTAGGTAAGACGATTCTAAGTGAAATAAGTCACACAGAAAAGGACACTTCTCATAAGGTGTCACTTATAGAGGGAATGTAAAAACCGTTACACTTGAACTGAATTACAAAACAGAACAGAGTCACACATGCAGAAAACACACTATGGCTGCTTAACGGGAAAGGTGAGGTGGGGTGATACATAAAACAAGAGTTTCAAATTAGCTCAGATACCGTTCCATAAACCCAATATGTAACAGACAAGACCTACTCCTTGCTCAGAGAACTGGACTCAACACGCCCGATTCACCGCACAAGAATATATCTGACTAGTAATAATCTTAAAACCTATGTATTGATATCTCTCTGTTAGTGGGTCAAGTGGGTGTAAAGCGGCCTAAACACAGCCGTGAAAAGCAGCTACACCCCATTATAAAAATAAATTACTTTTAAAAACCCATGAAACAAAGACAGGGAAAGAGAGAGAAATTCTTACACAATTCGTTCAGGGGCTGTGATGCAACCTGGATTGACCATATCTAGACCCACAGCTGGATGAGACATAAGGGTGGACACTCTTGGGGCTGAGAGGTTCGGTGAGGTTGGGTGAGCAAACGCAGACCCTTTAAAGTAATACTGCGTGCGACCCATCGCATGGGTCCCAAATCTCCAGGTTCAAGGGCATCTTCCTACATCGAAAACATGCATGAGAAACCCAGAAGATGGTACACCGTGTGATGGGGAAAGGTTTCTAAAACGCACCTCATTTCTCATCTCCTTGTGCTCGGGTTCGCCATTCCAGCCACTTTACTAGCAATCTCCCTACTTGGAGCATCAGCACCTTTAACCTCCTGTTCCGTACAGGTTGCAATTTGTCCTGAGGATGAACGGGAAGACGGGGAACCAATGAGAGACTAGCTCTTGGTGTTGGGAGAGGCACAGGTCACTCTATTTTCCCATCAGGAAGAAGAATTAACCACAGGCTCAGCCTGCCCCCCTGAACCAGAACAGGGCCTGAAGCCATCCTGCGCTTTTGCGGCCGGCTCCCAAAAAAGCGACTTGTAAAATGGAGCTTCAGGGCACTGCAATTCACAAACCTGCAGAGTTATAAATGATAACTCTCGTCCACAAATATATTGAGGGAAGGCAAAGAAGAGGATTTGAAATCAAGGCAGAATTGCAGGAAACAGATTTCAGGAGGTAGATTCGAATCGCCTTTAAAGCACATGAAAAGCGGCAAAACGTTGACAATGATGCCCTTGGCCAAAAAGGGCGTATGCGTTTTTTCCTGAATATATTCAGGAAAAAACGCATACGCCCTTTTTGGCCAACCAAGCAACCTGGAAAGGCAAATCAGCGCTACAAAGAAGTCTCGCTTCCCATCGGTCAAAAGGGCCATGCTGAAAAAAGTGTCAAAACCAGAAATGCAGGACAGGCCATGGAGAAATGGGAGCCTTGCTACACTGATGGGCGGGATGTAAATTGCCAACAGCCACTCTGGAGAAGTGTACGGTGTGTCCTGAAACATCTAAAAAACACAGCTTAGAGAGCATAGGGCACTTCCACGCATGGGGGGATAAAGTGGGAAAATTAAAAATCAGCAAGACACAAGCACCCCAAAGTTTAGGGCTGCTCTGTTGACAAGGACCTCCACTTCCTTCCACCTTAAATATCCTAGGAAAGCGAAAAATGGATAAAAAAGTTGTGGTCCTTATGTACAATGGAATATCACTCAGCCATGAAATCAATGTCATAAGGCTAGTAGCAGCATGATGAGTGGATTTAGGTAAGACGATTCTAAGTGAAATAAGTCACACAGAAAAGGACACTTCTCATAAGGTGTCACTTATAGAGGGAATGTAAAAACCGTTACACTTGAACTGAATTACAAAACAGAACAGAGTCACACATGCAGAAAACACACTATGGCTGCTTAAAGGGAAAGGTGAGGTGGGGTGATACATAAAACAAGAGTTTCAAATTAGCTCAGATACCGTTCCATAAACCCAATATGGAATAGACAAGACCTACTCCTTGCTCAGAGAACTGGACTCAACACGCCCGATTCACCGCACAAGAATATATCTGACTAGTAATAATCTTAAAACCTATGTATTGATATCTCTCTGTTAGTGGGTCAAGTGGGTGTAAAGCGGCCTAAACACAGCCGTGAAAAGCAGCTACACCCCATTATAAAAATAAATTACTTTTAAAAACCCATGAAACAAAGACAGGGAAAGAGAGAGAAATTCTTACACAATTCGTTCAGGGGCTGTGATGCAACCTGGATTGACCATATCTAGACCCATAGCTGGATGAGACATAAGGGTGGACACTCTTGGGGCTGAGAGGTTTGGTGAGGTTGGGTGAGCAAACGCAGACCCTTTAAAGTAATACTGCGTGCTACCCATCGCATGGGTCCCAAATCTCCAGGTTCAAGGGCATCTTCCTACATCGAAAACATGCATGAGAAACCCAGAAGATGGTACACCGTGTGATGGGGAAAGGTTTCTAAAACGCACCTCATTTCTCATCTCCTTGTGCTCGGGTTCGCCATTCCAGCCACTTTACTAGCAATCTCCCTACTTGGAGCATCAGCACCTTTAACCTCCTGTTCCGTACAGGTTGCAATTTGTCCTGAGGATGAACGGGAAGACGGGGAACCAATGAGAGACTAGCTCTTGGTGTTGGGACAGGCACAGGTCACTCTATTTTCCCATCAGGAAGAAGAATTAACCACAGGCTCAGCCTGCCCCCCTGAACCAGAACAGGGCCTGAAGCCATCCTGCGCTTTTGCGGCCGGCTCCCAAAAAACCGACTTGTAAAATGGAGCTTCAGGGCACTGCAATTCACAAACCTGCAGAGTTATAAATGATAACTCTCGTCCACAAATATATTGAGGGAAGGCAAAGAAGAGGATTTGAAATCAAGGCAGAATTGCAGGAAACAGATTTCAGGAGGTAGATTCGAATCGCCTTTAAAGCACATGAAAAGCGGCAAAACGTTGACAATGATGCCCTTGGCCAAAAAGGGCGTATGCGTTTTTTCCTGAATACATTCAGGAAAAAACGCATACGCCCTTTTTGGCCAACCAAGCAACCTGGAAAGGCAAATCAGCGCTCCAAAGAAGTCTCGCTTCCCATCGGTCAAAAGGGCCATGCTGAAAAAAGTGTCAAAACCAGAAATGCAGGACAGGCCATGGAGAAATGGGAGCCTTGCTACACTGATGGGCGGGATGTAAATTGCCAACAGCCACTCTGGAGAAGTGTACGGTGTGTCCTGAAACATCTAAAAAACACAGCTTAGAGAGCATAGGGCACTTCCACGCATGGGGGGATAAAGTGGGAAAATTGAAAATCAGCAAGACACAAGCACCCCAAAGTTTAGGGCTGCTCTGTTGACAAGGACCTCCACTTCCTTCCACCTTAAATATCCCAGGAAAGCGAAAAATGGATAAAAAAGTTGTGGTCCTTATGTACAATGGAATATCACTCAGCCATGAAATCAATGTCATAAGGCTAGTAGCAGCATGATGAGTGGATTTAGGTAAGACGATTCTAAGTGAAATAAGTCACACAGAAAAGGACACTTCTCATAAGGTGTCACTTATAGAGGGAATGTAAAAACCGTTACACTTGAACTGAATTACAAAACAGAACAGAGTCACACATGCAGAAAACACACTATGGCTGCTTAACGGGAAAGGTGAGGTGGGGTGATACATAAAACAAGAGTTTCAAATTAGCTCAGATACCGTTCCATAAACCCAATATGTAACAGACAAGACCTACTCCTTGCTCAGAGAACTGGACTCAACACGCCCGATTCACCGCACAAGAATATATCTGACTAGTAATAATCTTAAAACCTATGTATTGATATCTCTCTGTTAGTGGGTCAAGTGGGTGTAAAGCGGCCTAAACACAGCCGTGAAAAGCAGCTACACCCCATTATAAAAATAAATTACTTTTAAAAACCCATGAAACAAAGACAGGGAAAGAGAGAGAAATTCTTACACAATTCGTTCAGGGGCTGTGATGCAACCTGGATTGACCATATCTAGACCCACAGCTGGATGAGACATAAGGGTGGACACTCTTGGGGCTGAGAGGTTTGGTGAGGTTGGGTGAGCAAACGCAGACCCTTTAAAGTAATACTGCGTGCGACCCATCGCATGGGTCCCAAATCTCCAGGTTCAAGGGCATCTTCCTACATCGAAAACATGCATGAGAAACCCAGAAGATGGTACACCGTGTGATGGGGAAAGGTTTCTAAAACGCACCTCATTTCTCATCTCCTTGTGCTCGGGTTCGCCATTCCAGCCACTTTACTAGCAATCTCCCTACTTGGAGCATCAGCACCTTTAACCTCCTGTTCCGTACAGGTTGCAATTTGTCCTGAGGATGAACGGGAAGACGGGGAACCAATGAGAGACTAGCTCTTGGTGTTGGGAGAGGCACAGGTCACTCTATTTTCCCATCAGGAAGAAGAATTAACCACAGGCTCAGCCTGCCCCCCTGAACCAGAACAGGGCCTGAAGCCATCCTGCGCTTTTGCGGCCGGCTCCCAAAAAAGCGACTTGTAAAATGGAGCTTCAGGGCACTGCAATTCACAAACCTGCAGAGTTATAAATGATAACTCTCGTCCACAAATATATTGAGGGAAGGCAAAGAAGAGGATTTGAAATCAAGGCAGAATTGCAGGAAACAGATTTCAGGAGGTAGATTCGAATCGCCTTTAAAGCACATGAAAAGCGGCAAAACGTTGACAATGATGCCCTTGGCCAAAAAGGGCGTATGCGTTTTTTCCTGAATATATTCAGGAAAAAACGCATACGCCCTTTTTGGCCAACCAAGCAACCTGGAAAGGCAAATCAGCGCTACAAAGAAGTCTCGCTTCCCATCGGTCAAAAGGGCCATGCTGAAAAAAGTGTCAAAACCAGAAATGCAGGACAGGCCATGGAGAAATGGGAGCCTTGCTACACTGATGGGCGGGATGTAAATTGCCAACAGCCACTCTGGAGAAGTGTACGGTGTGTCCTGAAACATCTAAAAAACACAGCTTAGAGAGCATAGGGCACTTCCACGCATGGGGGGATAAAGTGGGAAAATTAAAAATCAGCAAGACACAAGCACCCCAAAGTTTAGGGCTGCTCTGTTGACAAGGACCTCCACTTCCTTCCACCTTAAATATCCTAGGAAAGCGAAAAATGGATAAAAAAGTTGTGGTCCTTATGTACAATGGAATATCACTCAGCCATGAAATCAATGTCATAAGGCTAGTAGCAGCATGATGAGTGGATTTAGGTAAGACGATTCTAAGTGAAATAAGTCACACAGAAAAGGACACTTCTCATAAGGTGTCACTTATAGAGGGAATGTAAAAACCGTTACACTTGAACTGAATTACAAAACAGAACAGAGTCACACATGCAGAAAACACACTATGGCTGCTTAAAGGGAAAGGTGAGGTGGGGTGATACATAAAACAAGAGTTTCAAATTAGCTCAGATACCGTTCCATAAACCCAATATGGAATAGACAAGACCTACTCCTTGCTCAGAGAACTGGACTCAACACGCCCGATTCACCGCACAAGAATATATCTGACTAGTAATAATCTTAAAACCTATGTATTGATATCTCTCTGTTAGTGGGTCAAGTGGGTGTAAAGCGGCCTAAACACAGCCGTGAAAAGCAGCTAAACCCCATTATAAAAATAAATTACTTTTAAAAACCCATGAAACAAAGACAGGGAAAGAGAGAGAAATTCTTACACAATTCGTTCAGGGGCTGTGATGCAACCTGGATTGACCATATCTAGACCCACAGCTGGATGAGACATAAGGGTGGACACTCTTGGGGCTGAGAGGTTTGGTGAGGTTGGGTGAGCAAACGCAGACCCTTTAAAGTAATACTGCGTGCTACCCATCGCATGGGTCCCAAATCTCCAGGTTCAAGGGCATCTTCCTACATCGAAAACATGCATGAGAAACCCAGAAGATGGTACACCGTGTGATGGGGAAAGGTTTCTAAAACGCACCTCATTTCTCATCTCCTTGTGCTCGGGTTCGCCATTCCAGCCACTTTACTAGCAATCTCCCTACTTGGAGCATCAGCACCTTTAACCTCCTGTTCCGTACAGGTTGCAATTTGTCCTGAGGATGAACGGGAAGACGGGGAACCAATGAGAGACTAGCTCTTGGTGTTGGGAGAGGCACAGGTCACTCTATTTTCCCATCAGGAAGAAGAATTAACCACAGGCTCAGCCTGCCCCCCTGAACCAGAACAGGGCCTGAAGCCATCCTGCGCTTTTGCGGCCGGCTCCCAAAAAAGCGACTTGTAAAATGGAGCTTCAGGGCACTGCAATTCACAAACCTGCAGAGTTATAAATGATAACTCTCGTCCACAAATATATTGAGGGAAGGCAAAGAAGAGGATTTGAAATCAAGGCAGAATTGCAGGAAACAGATTTCAGGAGGTAGATTCGAATCGCCTTTAAAGCACATGAAAAGCGGCAAAACGTTGACAATGATGCCCTTGGCCAAAAAGGGCGTATGCGTTTTTTCCTGAATATATTCAGGAAAAAACGCATACGCCCTTTTTGGCCAACCAAGCAACCTGGAAAGGCAAATCAGCGCTACAAAGAAGTCTCGCTTCCCATCGGTCAAAAGGGCCATGCTGAAAAAAGTGTCAAAACCAGAAATGCAGGACAGGCCATGGAGAAATGGGAGCCTTGCTACACTGATGGGCGGGATGTAAATTGCCAACAGCCACTCTGGAGAAGTGTACGGTGTGTCCTGAAACATCTAAAAAACACAGCTTAGAGAGCATAGGGCACTTCCACGCCTGGGGGGATAAAGTGGGAAAATTGAAAATCAGCAAGACACAAGCACCCCAAAGTTTAGGGCTGCTCTGTTGACAAGGACCTCCACTTCCTTCCACCTTAAATATCCCAGGAAAGCGAAAAATGGATAAAAAAGTTGTGGTCCTTATGTACAATGGAATATCACTCAGCCATGAAATCAATGTCATAAGGCTAGTAGCAACATGATGAGTGGATTTAGGTAAGACGATTCTAAGTGAAATAAGTCACACAGAAAAGGACACTTCTCATAAGGTGTCACTTATAGAGGGAATGTAAAAACCGTTACACTTGAACTGAATTACAAAACAGAACAGAGTCACACATGCAGAAAACACACTATGGCTGCTTAAAGGGAAAGGTGAGGTGGGGTGATACATAAAACAAGAGTTTCAAATTAGCTCAGATACCGTTCCATAAACCCAATATGTAACAGACAAGACCTACTCCTTGCTCAGAGAACTGGACTCAACACGCCCGATTCACCGCACAAGAATATATCTGACTAGTAATAATCTTAAAACCTATGTATTGATATCTCTCTGTTAGTGGGTCAAGTGGGTGTAAAGCGGCCTAAACACAGCCGTGAAAAGCAGCTACACCCCATTATAAAAATAAATTACTTTTAAAAACCCATGAAACAAAGACAGGGAAAGAGAGAGAAATTCTTACACAATTCGTTCAGGGGCTGTGATGCAACCTGGATTGACCATATCTAGACCCATAGCTGGATGAGACATAAGGGTGGACACTCTTGGGGCTGAGAGGTTTGGTGAGGTTGGGTGAGCAAACGCAGACCCTTTAAAGTAATACTGCGTGCTACCCATCGCATGGGTCCCAAATCTCCAGGTTCAAGGGCATCTTCCTACATCGAAAACATGCATGAGAAACCCAGAAGATGGTACACCGTGTGATGGGGAAAGGTTTCTAAAACGCACCTCATTTCTCATCTCCTTGTGCTCGGGTTCGCCATTCCAGCCACTTTACTAGCAATCTCCCTACTTGGAGCATCAGCACCTTTAACCTCCTGTTCCGTACAGGTTGCAATTTGTCCTGAGGATGAACGGGAAGACGGGGAACCAATGAGAGACTAGCTCTTGGTGTTGGGACAGGCACAGGTCACTCTATTTTCCCATCAGGAAGAAGAATTAACCACAGGCTCAGCCTGCCCCCCTGAACCAGAACAGGGCCTGAAGCCATCCTGCGCTTTTGCGGCCGGCTCCCAAAAAACCGACTTGTAAAATGGAGCTTCAGGGCACTGCAATTCACAAACCTGCAGAGTTATAAATGATAACTCTCGTCCACAAATATATTGAGGGAAGGCAAAGAAGAGGATTTGAAATCAAGGCAGAATTGCAGGAAACAGATTTCAGGAGGTAGGTTCGAATCGCCTTTAAAGCACATGAAAAGCGGCAAAACGTTGACAATGATGCCCTTGGCCAAAAAGGGCATATGCGTTTTTTCCTGAATACATTCAGGAAAAAACGCATACGCCCTTTTTGGCCAACCAAGCAACCTGGAAAGGCAAATCAGCGCTCCAAAGAAGTCTCGCTTCCCATCGGTCAAAAGGGCCATGCTGAAAAAAGTGTCAAAACCAGAAATGCAGTACAGGCCATGGAGAAATGGGAGCCTTGCTACACTGATGGGCGGGATGTAAATTGCCAACAGCCACTCTGGAGAAGTGTACGGTGTGTCCTGAAACATCTAAAAAACACAGCTTAGAGAGCATAGGGCACTTCCACGCATGGGGGGATAAAGTGGGAAAATTGAAAATCAGCAAGACACAAGCACCCCAAAGTTTAGGGCTGCTCTGTTGACAAGGACCTAGACTTCCTTCCACCTTAAATATCCCAGGAAAGCGAAAAATGGATAAAAAAGTTGTGGTCCTTATGTACAATGGAATATCACTCAGCCATGAAATCAATGTCATAAGGCTAGTAGCAGCATGATGAGTGGATTTAGGTAAGACGATTCTAAGTGAAATAAGTCACACAGAAAAGGACACTTCTCATAAGGTGTCACTTATAGAGGGAATGTAAAAACCGTTACACTTGAACTGAATTACAAAACAGAACAGAGTCACACATGCAGAAAACACACTATGGCTGCTTAACGGGAAAGGTGAGGTGGGGTGATACATAAAACAAGAGTTTCAAATTAGCTCAGATACCGTTCCATAAACCCAATATGTAACAGACAAGACCTACTCCTTGCTCAGAGAACTGGACTCAACACGCCCGATTCACCGCACAAGAATATATCTGACTAGTAATAATCTTAAAACCTATGTATTGATATCTCTCTGTTAGTGGGTGAAGTGGGTGTAAAGCGGCCTAAACACAGCCGTGAAAAGCAGCTACACCCCATTATAAAAATAAATTACTTTTAAAAACCCATGAAACAAAGACAGGGAAAGAGAGAGAAATTCTTACACAATTCGTTCAGGGGCTGTGATGCAACCTGGATTGACCATATCTAGACCCACAGCTGGATGAGACATAAGGGTGGACACTCTTGGGGCTGAGAGGTTTGGTGAGGTTGGGTGAGCAAACGCAGACCCTTTAAAGTAATACTGCGTGCTACCCATCGCATGGGTCCCAAATCTCCAGGTTCAAGGGCATCTTCCTACATCGAAAACATGCATGAGAAACCCAGAAGATGGTACACCGTGTGATGGGGAAAGGTTTCTAAAACGCACCTCATTTCTCATCTCCTTGTGCTCGGGTTCGCCATTCCAGCCACTTTACTAGCAATCTCCCTACTTGGAGCATCAGCACCTTTAACCTCCTGTTCCGTACAGGTTGCAATTTGTCCTGAGGATGAACGGGAAGACGGGGAACCAATGAGAGACTAGCTCTTGGTGTTGGGACAGGCACAGGTCACTCTATTTTCCCATCAGGAAGAAGAATTAACCACAGGCTCAGCCTGCCCCCCTGAACCAGAACAGGGCCTGAAGCCATCCTGCGCTTTTGCGGCCGGCTCCCAAAAAAGCGACCTGTAAAATGGAGCTTCAGGGCACTGCAATTCACAAACCTGCAGAGTTATAAATGATAACTCTCGTCCACAAATATATTGAGGGAAGGCAAAGAAGAGGATTTGAAATCAAGGCAGAATTGCAGGAAACAGATTTCAGGAGGTAGATTCGAATCGCCTTTAAAGCACATGAAAAGCGGCAAAACGTTGACAATGATGCCCTTGGCCAAAAAGGGCGTATGCGTTTTTTCCTGAATATATTCAGGAAAAACCGCATACGCCCTTTTTGGCCAACCAAGCAACCTGGAAAGGCAAATCAGCGCTACAAAGAAGTCTCGCTTCCCATCGGTCAAAAGGGCCATGCTGAAAAAAGTGTCAAAACCAGAAATGCAGGACAGGCCATGGAGAAATGGGAGCCTTGCTACACTGATGGGCGGGATGTAAATTGCCAACAGCCACTCTGGAGAAGTGTACGGTGTGTCCTGAAACATCTAAAAAACACAGCTTAGAGAGCATAGGGCACTTCCACGCATGGGGGGATAAAGTGGGAAAATTGAAAATCAGCAAGACACAAGCACCCCAAAGTTTAGGGCTGCTCTGTTGACAAGGACCTCCACTTCCTTCCACCTTAAATATCCCAGGAAAGCGAAAAATGGATAAAAAAGTTGTGGTCCTTATGTACAATGGAATATCACTCAGCCATGAAATCAATGTCATAAGGCTAGTAGCAGCATGATGAGTGGATTTAGGTAAGACGATTCTAAGTGAAATAAGTCACACAGAAAAGGACACTTCTCATAAGGTGTCACTTATAGAGGGAATGTAAAAACCGTTACACTTGAACTGAATTACAAAACAGAACAGAGTCACACATGCAGAAAACACACTATGGCTGCTTAAAGGGAAAGGTGAGGTGGGGTGATACATAAAACAAGAGTTTCAAATTAGCTCAGATACCGTTCCATAAACCCAATATGTAACAGACAAGACCTTCTCCTTGCTCAGAGAACTGGACTCAACACGCCCGATTCACCGCACAAGAATATATCTGACTAGTAATAATCTTAAAACCTATGTATTGATATCTCTCTGTTAGTGGGTCAAGTGGGTGTAAAGCGGCCTAAACACAGCCGTGAAAAGCAGCTACACCCCATTATAAAAATAAATTACTTTTAAAAACCCATGAAACAAAGACAGGGAAAGAGAGAGAAATTCTTACACAATTCGTTCAGGGGCTGTGATGCAACCTGGATTGACCATATCTGGACCCATAGCTGGATGAGACATAAGGGTGGACACTCTTGGGGCTGAGAGGTTTGGTGAGGTTGGGTGAGCAAACGCAGACCCTTTAAAGTAATACTGCGTGCTACCCATCGCATGGGTCCCAAATCTCCAGGTTCAAGGGCATCTTCCTACATCGAAAACATGCATGAGAAACCCAGAAGATGGTACACCGTGTGATGGGGAAAGGTTTCTAAAACGCACCTCATTTCTCATCTCCTTGTGCTCGGGTTCGCCATTCCAGCCACTTTACTAGCAATCTCCCTACTTGGAGCATCAGCACCTTTAACCTCCTGTTCCGTACAGGTTGCAATTTGTCCTGAGGATGAACGGGAAGACGGGGAACCAATGAGAGACTAGCTCTTGGTGTTGGGACAGGCACAGGTCACTCTATTTTCCCATCAGGAAGAAGAATTAACCACAGGCTCAGCCTGCCCCCCTGAACCAGAACAGGGCCTGAAGCCATCCTGCGCTTTTGCGGCCGGCTCCCAAAAAAGCGACTTGTAAAATGGAGCTTCAGGGCACTGCAATTCACAAACCTGCAGAGTTATAAATGATAACTCTCGTCCACAAATATATTGAGGGAAGGCAAAGAAGAGGATTTGAAATCAAGGCAGAATTGCAGGAAACAGATTTCAGGAGGTAGATTCGAATCGCCTTTAAAGCACATGAAAAGCGGCAAAACGTTGACAATGATGCCCTTGGCCAAAAAGGGCGTATGCGTTTTTTCCTGAATATATTCAGGAAAAAACGCATACGCCCTTTTTGGCCAACCAAGCAACCTGGAAAGGCAAATCAGCGCTCCAAAGAAGTCTCGCTTCCCATCGGTGAAAAGGGCCATGCTGAAAAAAGTGTCAAAACCAGAAATGCAGGACAGGCCATGGAGAAATGGGAGCCTTGCTACACTGATGGGCGGGATGTAAATTGCCAACAGCCACTCTGGAGAAGTGTACGGTGTGTCCTGAAACATCTAAAAAACACAGCTTAGAGAGCATAGGGCACTTCCACGCATGGGGGGATAAAGTGGGAAAATTGAAAATCAGCAAGACACAAGCACCCCAAAGTTTAGGGCTGCTCTGTTGACAAGGACCTCCACTTCCTTCCACCTTAAATATCCTAGGAAAGCGAAAAATGGATAAAAAAGTTGTGGTCCTTATGTACAATGGAATATCACTCAGCCATGAAATCAATGTCATAAGGCTAGTAGCAGCATGATGAGTGGATTTAGGTAAGACGATTCTAAGTGAAATAAGTCACACAGAAAAGGACACTTCTCATAAGGTGTCACTTATAGAGGGAATGTAAAAACCGTTACACTTGAACTGAATTACAAAACAGAACAGAGTCACACATGCAGAAAACACACTATGGCTGCTTAAAGGGAAAGGTGAGGTGGGGTGATACATAAAACAAGAGTTTCAAATTAGCTCAGATACCGTTCCATAAACCCAATATGGAATAGACAAGACCTACTCCTTGCTCAGAGAACTGGACTCAACACGCCCGATTCACCGCACAAGAATATATCTGACTAGTAATAATCTTAAAACCTATGTATTGATATCTCTCTGTTAGTGGGTCAAGTGGGTGTAAAGCGGCCTAAACACAGCCGTGAAAAGCAGCTACACCCCATTATAAAAATAAATTACTTTTAAAAACCCATGAAACAAAGACAGGGAAAGAGAGAGAAATTCTTACACAATTCGTTCAGGGGCTGTGATGCAACCTGGATTGACCATATCTAGACCCACAGCTGGATGAGACATAAGGGTGGACACTCTTGGGGCTGAGAGGTTTGGTGAGGTTGGGTGAGCAAACGCAGACCCTTTAAAGTAATACTGCGTGCTACCCATCGCATGGGTCCCAAATCTCCAGGTTCAAGGGCATCTTCCTACATCGAAAACATGCATGAGAAACCCAGAAGATGGTACACCGTGTGATGGGGAAAGGTTTCTAAAACGCACCTCATTTCTCATCTCCTTGTGCTCGGGTTCGCCATTCCAGCCACTTTACTAGCAATCTCCCTACTTGGAGCATCAGCACCTTTAACCTCCTGTTCCGTACAGGTTGCAATTTGTCCTGAGGATGAACGGGAAGACGGGGAACCAATGAGAGACTAGCTCTTGGTGTTGGGAGAGGCACAGGTCACTCTATTTTCCCATCAGGAAGAAGAATTAACCACAGGCTCAGCCTGCCCCCCTGAACCAGAACAGGGCCTGAAGCCATCCTGCGCTTTTGCGGCCGGCTCCCAAAAAAGCGACTTGTAAAATGGAGCTTCAGGGCACTGCAATTCACAAACCTGCAGAGTTATAAATGATAACTCTCGTCCACAAATATATTGAGGGAAGGCAAAGAAGAGGATTTGAAATCAAGGCAGAATTGCAGGAAACAGATTTCAGGAGGTAGATTCGAATCGCCTTTAAAGCACATGAAAAGCGGCAAAACGTTGACAATGATGCCCTTGGCCAAAAAGGGCGTATGCGTTTTTTCCTGAATATATTCAGGAAAAAACGCATACGCCCTTTTTGGCCAACCAAGCAACCTGGAAAGGCAAATCAGCGCTACAAAGAAGTCTCGCTTCCCATCGGTCAAAAGGGCCATGCTGAAAAAAGTGTCAAAACCAGAAATGCAGGACAGGCCATGGAGAAATGGGAGCCTTGCTACACTGATGGGCGGGATGTAAATTGCCAACAGCCACTCTGGAGAAGTGTACGGTGTGTCCTGAAACATCTAAAAAACACAGCTTAGAGAGCATAGGGCACTTCCACGCCTGGGGGGATAAAGTGGGAAAATTGAAAATCAGCAAGACACAAGCACCCCAAAGTTTAGGGCTGCTCTGTTGACAAGGACCTCCACTTCCTTCCACCTTAAATATCCCAGGAAAGCGAAAAATGGATAAAAAAGTTGTGGTCCTTATGTACAATGGAATATCACTCAGCCATGAAATCAATGTCATAAGGCTAGTAGCAGCATGATGAGTGGATTTAGGTAAGACGATTCTAAGTGAAATAAGTCACACAGAAAAGGACACTTCTCATAAGGTGTCACTTATAGAGGGAATGTAAAAACCGTTACACTTGAACTGAATTACAAAACAGAACAGAGTCACACATGCAGAAAACACACTATGGCTGCTTAAAGGGAAAGGTGAGGTGGGGTGATACATAAAACAAGAGTTTCAAATTAGCTCAGATACCGTTCCATAAACCCAATATGGAATAGACAAGACCTACTCCTTGCTCAGAGAACTGGACTCAACACGCCCGATTCACCGCACAAGAATATATCTGACTAGTAATAATCTTAAAACCTATGTATTGATATCTCTCTGTTAGTGGGTCAAGTGGGTGTAAAGCGGCCTAAACACAGCCGTGAAAAGCAGCTACACCCCATTATAAAAATAAATTACTTTTAAAAACCCATGAAACAAAGACAGGGAAAGAGAGAGAAATTCTTACACAATTCGTTCAGGGGCTGTGATGCAACCTGGATTGACCATATCTAGACCCACAGCTGGATGAGACATAAGGGTGGACACTCTTGGGGCTGAGAGGTTTGGTGAGGTTGGGTGAGCAAACGCAGACCCTTTAAAGTAATACTGCGTGCTACCCATCGCATGGGTCCCAAATCTCCAGGTTCAAGGGCATCTTCCTACATCGAAAACATGCATGAGAAACCCAGAAGATGGTACACCGTGTGATGGGGAAAGGTTTCTAAAACGCACCTCATTTCTCATCTCCTTGTGCTCGGGTTCGCCATTCCAGCCACTTTACTAGCAATCTCCCTACTTGGAGCATCAGCACCTTTAACCTCCTGTTCCGTACAGGTTGCAATTTGTCCTGAGGATGAACGGGAAGACGGGGAACCAATGAGAGACTAGCTCTTGGTGTTGGGAGAGGCACAGGTCACTCTATTTTCCCATCAGGAAGAAGAATTAACCACAGGCTCAGCCTGCCCCCCTGAACCAGAACAGGGCCTGAAGCCATCCTGCGCTTTTGCGGCCGGCTCCCAAAAAAGCGACTTGTAAAATGGAGCTTCAGGGCACTGCAATTCACAAACCTGCAGAGTTATAAATGATAACTCTCGTCCACAAATATATTGAGGGAAGGCAAAGAAGAGGATTTGAAATCAAGGCAGAATTGCAGGAAACAGATTTCAGGAGGTAGATTCGAATCGCCTTTAAAGCACATGAAAAGCGGCAAAACGTTGACAATGATGCCCTTGGCCAAAAAGGGCGTATGCGTTTTTTCCTGAATATATTCAGGAAAAAACGCATACGCCCTTTTTGGCCAACCAAGCAACCTGGAAAGGCAAATCAGCGCTACAAAGAAGTCTCGCTTCCCATCGGTCAAAAGGGCCATGCTGAAAAAAGTGTCAAAACCAGAAATGCAGGACAGGCCATGGAGAAATGGGAGCCTTGCTACACTGATGGGCGGGATGTAAATTGCCAACAGCCACTCTGGAGAAGTGTACGGTGTGTCCTGAAACATCTAAAAAACACAGCTTAGAGAGCATAGGGCACTTCCACGCCTGGGGGGATAAAGTGGGAAAATTGAAAATCAGCAAGACACAAGCACCCCAAAGTTTAGGGCTGCTCTGTTGACAAGGACCTCCACTTCCTTCCACCTTAAATATCCCAGGAAAGCGAAAAATGGATAAAAAAGTTGTGGTCCTTATGTACAATGGAATATCACTCAGCCATGAAATCAATGTCATAAGGCTAGTAGCAGCATGATGAGTGGATTTAGGTAAGACGATTCTAAGTGAAATAAGTCACACAGAAAAGGACACTTCTCATAAGGTGTCACTTATAGAGGGAATGTAAAAACCGTTACACTTGAACTGAATTACAAAACAGAACAGAGTCACACATGCAGAAAACACACTATGGCTGCTTAAAGGGAAAGGTGAGGTGGGGTGATACATAAAACAAGAGTTTCAAATTAGCTCAGATACCGTTCCATAAACCCAATATGTAACAGACAAGACCTACTCCTTGCTCAGAGAACTGGACTCAACACGCCCGATTCACCGCACAAGAATATATCTGACTAGTAATAATCTTAAAACCTATGTATTGATATCTCTCTGTTAGTGGGTCAAGTGGGTGTAAAGCGGCCTAAACACAGCCGTGAAAAGCAGCTACACCCCATTATAAAAATAAATTACTTTTAAAAACCCATGAAACAAAGACAGGGAAAGAGAGAGAAATTCTTACACAATTCGTTCAGGGGCTGTGATGCAACCTGGATTGACCATATCTAGACCCACAGCTGGATGAGACATAAGGGTGGACACTCTTGGGGCTGAGAGGTTTGGTGAGGTTGGGTGAGCAAACGCAGACCCTTTAAAGTAATACTGCGTGCTACCCATCGCATGGGTCCCAAATCTCCAGGTTCAAGGGCATCTTCCTACATCGAAAACATGCATGAGAAACCCAGAAGATGGTACACCGTGTGATGGGGAAAGGTTTCTAAAACGCACCTCATTTCTCATCTCCTTGTGCTCGGGTTCGCCATTCCAGCCACTTTACTAGCAATCTCCCTTCTTGGAGCATCAGCACCTTTAACCTCCTGTTCCGTACAGGTTGCAATTTGTCCTGAGGATGAACGGGAAGACGGGGAACCAATGAGAGACTAGCTCTTGGTGTTGGGACAGGCACAGGTCACTCTCTTTTCCCATCAGGAAGAAGAATTAACCACAGGCTCAGCCTGCCCCCCTGAACCAGAACAGGGCCTGAAGCCATCCTGCGCTTTTGCGGCCGGCTCCCAAAAAAGCGACCTGTAAAATGGAGCTTCAGGGCACTGCAATTCACAAACCTGCAGAGTTATAAATGATAACTCTCGTCCACAAATATATTGAGGGAAGGCAAAGAAGAGGATTTGAAATCAAGGCAGAATTGCAGGAAACAGATTTCAGGAGGTAGATTCGAATCGCCTTTAAAGCACATGAAAAGCGGCAAAACGTTGACAATGATGCCCTTGGCCAAAAAGGGCGTATGCGTTTTTTCCTGAATATATTCAGGAAAAAACGCATACGCCCTTTTTGGCCAACCAAGCAACCTGGAAAGGCAAATCAGCGCTACAAAGAAGTCTCGCTTCCCATCGGTCAAAAGGGCCATGCTGAAAAAAGTGTCAAAACCAGAAATGCAGGACAGGCCATGGAGAAATGGGAGCCTTGCTACACTGATGGGCGGGATGTAAATTGCCAACAGCCACTCTGGAGAAGTGTACGGTGTGTCCTGAAACATCTAAAAAACACAGCTTAGAGAGCATAGGGCACTTCCACGCATGGGGGGATAAAGTGGGAAAATTGAAAATCAGCAAGACACAAGCACCCCAAAGTTTAGGGCTGCTCTGTTGACAAGGACCTCCACTTCCTTCCACCTTAAATATCCCAGGAAAGCGAAAAATGGATAAAAAAGTTGTGGTCCTTATGTACAATGGAATATCACTCAGCCATGAAATCAATGTCATAAGGCTAGTAGCAGCATGATGAGTGGATTTAGGTAAGACGATTCTAAGTGAAATAAGTCACACAGAAAAGGACACTTCTCATAAGGTGTCACTTATAGAGGGAATGTAAAAACCGTTACACTTGAACTGAATTACAAAACAGAACAGAGTCACACATGCAGAAAACACACTATGGCTGCTTAACGGGAAAGGTGAGGTGGGGTGATACATAAAACAAGAGTTTCAAATTAGCTCAGATACCGTTCCATAAACCCAATATGTAACAGACAAGACCTACTCCTTGCTCAGAGAACTGGACTCAACACGCCCGATTCACCGCACAAGAATATATCTGACTAGTAATAATCTTAAAACCTATGTATTGATATCTCTCTGTTAGTGGGTCAAGTGGGTGTAAAGCGGCCTAAACACAGCCGTGAAAAGCAGCTAAACCCCATTATAAAAATAAATTACTTTTAAAAACCCATGAAACAAAGACAGGGAAAGAGAGAAATTCTTACACAATTCGTTCAGGGGCTGTGATGCAACCTGGATTGACCATATCTAGACCCACAGCTGGATGAGACATAAGGGTGGACACTCTTGGGGCTGAGAGGTTTGGTGAGGTTGGGTGAGCAAACGCAGACCCTTTAAAGTAATACTGCGTGCTACCCATCGCATGGGTCCCAAATCTCCAGGTTCAAGGGCATCTTCCTACATCGAAAACATGCATGAGAAACCCAGAAGATGGTACACCGTGTGATGGGGAAAGGTTTCTAAAACGCACCTCATTTCTCATCTCCTTGTGCTCGGGTTCGCCATTCCAGCCACTTTACTAGCAATCTCCCTACTTGGAGCATCAGCACCTTTAACCTCCTGTTCCGTACAGGTTGCAATTTGTCCTGAGGATGAACGGGAAGACGGGGAACCAATGAGAGACTAGCTCTTGGTGTTGGGACAGGCACAGGTCACTCTATTTTCCCATCAGGAAGAAGAATTAACCACAGGCTCAGCCTGCCCCCCTGAACCAGAACAGGGCCTGAAGCCATCCTGCGCTTTTGCGGCCGGCTCCCAAAAAAGCGACCTGTAAAATGGAGCTTCAGGGCACTGCAATTCACAAACCTGCAGAGTTATAAATGATAACTCTCGTCCACAAATATATTGAGGGAAGGCAAAGAAGAGGATTTGAAATCAAGGCAGAATTGCAGGAAACAGATTTCAGGAGGTAGATTCGAATCGCCTTTAAAGCACATGAAAAGCGGCAAAACGTTGACAATGATGCCCTTGGCCAAAAAGGGCGTATGCGTTTTTTCCTGAATATATTCAGGAAAAAACGCATACGCCCTTTTTGGCCAACCAAGCAACCTGGAAAGGCAAATCAGCGCTACAAAGAAGTCTCGCTTCCCATCGGTCAAAAGGGCCATGCTGAAAAAAGTGTCAAAACCAGAAATGCAGGACAGGCCATGGAGAAATGGGAGCCTTGCTACACTGATGGGCGGGATGTAAATTGCCAACAGCCACTCTGGAGAAGTGTACGGTGTGTCCTGAAACATCTAAAAAACACAGCTTAGAGAGCATAGGGCACTTCCACGCATGGGGGGATAAAGTGGGAAAATTGAAAATCAGCAAGACACAAGCACCCCAAAGTTTAGGGCTGCTCTGTTGACAAGGACCTCCACTTCCTTCCACCTTAAATATCCCAGGAAAGCGAAAAATGGATAAAAAAGTTGTGGTCCTTATGTACAATGGAATATCACTCAGCCATGAAATCAATGTCATAAGGCTAGTAGCAGCATGATGAGTGGATTTAGGTAAGACGATTCTAAGTGAAATAAGTCACACAGAAAAGGACACTTCTCATAAGGTGTCACTTATAGAGGGAATGTAAAAACCGTTACACTTGAACTGAATTACAAAACAGAACAGAGTCACACATGCAGAAAACACACTATGGCTGCTTAAAGGGAAAGGTGAGGTCGGGTGATACATAAAACAAGAGTTTCAAATTAGCTCAGATACCGTTCCATAAACCCAATATGTAACAGACAAGACCTACTCCTTGCTCAGAGAACTGGACTCAACATGCCCGATTCACCGCACAAGAATATATCTGACTAGTAATAATCTTAAAACCTATGTATTGATATCTCTCTGTTAGTGGGTCAAGTGGGTGTAAAGCGGCCTAAACACAGCCGTGAAAAGCAGCTAAACCCCATTATAAAAATAAATTACTTTTAAAAACCCATGAAACAAAGACAGGGAAAGAGAGAGAAATTCTTACACAATTCGTTCAGGGGCTGTGATGCAACCTGGATTGACCATATCTGGACCCACAGCTGGATGAGACATAAGGGTGGACACTCTTGGGGCTGAGAGGTTTGGTGAGGTTGGGTGAGCAAACGCAGACCCTTTAAAGTAATACTGCGTGCTACCCATCGCATGGGTCCCAAATCTCCAGGTTCAAGGGCATCTTCCTACATCGAAAACATGCATGAGAAACCCAGAAGATGGTACACCGTGTGATGGGGAAAGGTTTCTAAAACGCACCTCATTTCTCATCTCCTTGTGCTCGGGTTCGCCATTCCAGCCACTTTACTAGCAATCTCCCTACTTGGAGCATCAGCACCTTTAACCTCCTGTTCCGTACAGGTTGCAATTTGTCCTGAGGATGAACGGGAAGATGGGGAACCAATGAGAGACTAGCTCTTGGTGTTGGGACAGGCACAGGTCACTCTATTTTCCCATCAGGAAGAAGAATTAACCACAGGCTCAGCCTGCCCCCCTGAACCAGAACAGGGCCTGAAGCCATCCTGCGCTTTTGCGGCCGGCTCCCAAAAAACCGACTTGTAAAATGGAGCTTCAGGGCACTGCAATTCACAAACCTGCAGAGTTATAAATGATAACTCTCGTCCACAAATATATTGAGGGAAGGCAAAGAAGAGGATTTGAAATCAAGGCAGAATTGCAGGAAACAGATTTCAGGAGGTAGATTCGAATCGCCTTTAAAGCACATGAAAAGCGGCAAAACGTTGACAATGATGCCCTTGGCCAAAAAGGGCGTATGCGTTTTTTCCTGAATATATTCAGGAAAAAACGCATACGCCCTTTTTGGCCAACCAAGCAACCTGGAAAGGCAAATCAGCGCTCCAAAGAAGTCTCGCTTCCCATCGGTCAAAAGGGCCATGCTGAAAAAAGTGTCAAAACCAGAAATGCAGGACAGGCCATGGAGAAATGGGAGCCTTGCTACACTGATGGGCGGGATGTAAATTGCCAACAGCCACTCTGGAGAAGTGTACGGTGTGTCCTGAAACATCTAAAAAACACAGCTTAGAGAGCATAGGGCACTTCCACGCATGGGGAGATAAAGTGGGAAAATTGAAAATCAGCAAGACACAAGCACCCCAAAGTTTAGGGCTGCTCTGTTGACAAGGACCTCCACTTCCTTCCACCTTAAATATCCCAGGAAAGCGAAAAATGGATAAAAAAGTTGTGGTCCTTATGTACAATGGAATATCACTCAGCCATGAAATCAATGTCATAAGGCTAGTAGCAGCATGATGAGTGGATTTAGGTAAGACGATTCTAAGTGAAATAAGTCACACAGAAAAGGACACTTCTCATAAGGTGTCACTTATAGAGGGAATGTAAAAACCGTTACACTTGAACTGAATTACAAAACAGAACAGAGTCACACATGCAGAAAACACACTATGGCTGCTTAACGGGAAAGGTGAGGTGGGGTGATACATAAAACAAGAGTTTCAAATTAGCTCAGATACCGTTCCATAAACCCAATATGGAATAGACAAGACCTACTCCTTGCTCAGAGAACTGGACTCAACACGCCCGATTCACCGCACAAGAATATATCTGACTAGTAATAATCTTAAAACCTATGTATTGATATCTCTCTGTTAGTGGGTCAAGTGGGTGTAAAGCGGCCTAAACACAGCCGTGAAAAGCAGCTACACCCCATTATAAAAATAAATTACTTTTAAAAACCCATGAAACAAAGACAGGGAAAGAGAGAGAAATTCTTACACAATTCGTTCAGGGGCTGTGATGCAACCTGGATTGACCATATCTAGACCCACAGATGGATGAGACATAAGGGTGGACACTCTTGGGGCTGAGAGGTTTGGTGAGGTTGGGTGAGCAAACGCAGACCCTTTAAAGTAATACTGCGTGCTACCCATCGCATGGGTCCCAAATCTCCAGGTTCAAGGGCATCTTCCTACATCGAAAACATGCATGAGAAACCCAGAAGATGGTACACCGTGTGATGGGGAAAGGTTTCTAAAACGCACCTCATTTCTCATCTCCTTGTGCTCGGGTTCGCCATTCCAGCCACTTTACTAGCAATCTCCCTACTTGGAGCATCAGCACCTTTAACCTCCTGTTCCGTACAGGTTGCAATTTGTCCTGAGGATGAACGGGAAGACGGGGAACCAATGAGAGACTAGCTCTTGGTGTTGGGACAGGCACAGGTCACTCTATTTTCCCATCAGGAAGAAGAATTAACCACAGGCTCAGCCTGCCCCCCTGAACCAGAACAGGGCCTGAAGCCATCCTGCGCTTTTGCGGCCTGCTCCCAAAAAAGCGACCTGTAAAATGGAGCTTCAGGGCACTGCAATTCACAAACCTGCAGAGTTATAAATGATAACTCTCGTCCACAAATATATTGAGGGAAGGCAAAGAAGAGGATTTGAAATCAAGGCAGAATTGCAGGAAACAGATTTCAGGAGGTAGATTCGAATCGCCTTTAAAGCACATGAAAAGCGGCAAAACGTTGACAATGATGCCCTTGGCCAAAAAGGGCGTATGCGTTTTTTCCTGAATATATTCAGGAAAAAACGCATACGCCCTTTTTGGCCAACCAAGCAACCTGGAAAGGCAAATCAGCGCTACAAAGAAGTCTCGCTTCCCATCGGTCAAAAGGGCCATGCTGAAAAAAGTGTCAAAACCAGAAATGCAGGACAGGCCATGGAGAAATGGGAGCCTTGCTACACTGATGGGCGGGATGTAAATTGCCAACAGCCACTCTGGAGAAGTGTACGGTGTGTCCTGAAACATCTAAAAAACACAGCTTAGAGAGCATAGGGCACTTCCACGCATGGGGGGATAAAGTGGGAAAATTGAAAATCAGCAAGACACAAGCACCCCAAAGTTTAGGGCTGCTCTGTTGACAAGGACCTCCACTTCCTTCCACCTTAAATATCCCAGGAAAGCGAAAAATGGATAAAAAAGTTGTGGTCCTTATGTACAATGGAATATCACTCAGCCATGAAATCAATGTCATAAGGCTAGTAGCAGCATGATGAGTGGATTTAGGTAAGACGATTCTAAGTGAAATAAGTCACACAGAAAAGGACACTTCTCATAAGGTGTCACTTATAGAGGGAATGTAAAAACCGTTACACTTGAACTGAATTACAAAACAGAACAGAGTCACACATGCAGAAAACACACTATGGCTGCTTAAAGGGAAAGGTGAGGTGGGGTGATACATAAAACAAGAGTTTCAAATTAGCTCAGATACCGTTCCATAAACCCAATATGTAACAGACAAGACCTACTCCTTGCTCAGAGAACTGGACTCAACACGCCCGATTCACCGCACAAGAATATATCTGACTAGTAATAATCTTAAAACCTATGTATTGATATCTCTCTGTTAGTGGGTCAAGTGGGTGTAAAGCGGCCTAAACACAGCCGTGAAAAGCAGCTACACCCCATTATAAAAATAAATTACTTTTAAAAACCCATGAAACAAAGACAGGGAAAGAGAGAGAAATTCTTACACAATTCGTTCAGGGGCTGTGATGCAACCTGGATTGACCATATCTAGACCCACAGCTGGATGAGACATAAGGGTGGACACTCTTGGGGCTGAGAGGTTTGGTGAGGTTGGGTGAGCAAACGCAGACCCTTTAAAGTAATACTGCGTGCTACCCATCGCATGGGTCCCAAATCTCCAGGTTCAAGGGCATCTTCCTACATCGAAAACATGCATGAGAAACCCAGAAGATGGTACACCGTGTGATGGGGAAAGGTTTCTAAAACGCACCTCATTTCTCATCTCCTTGTGCTCGGGTTCGCCATTCCAGCCACTTTACTAGCAATCTCCCTACTTGGAGCATCAGCACCTTTAACCTCCTGTTCCGTACAGGTTGCAATTTGTCCTGAGGATGAACGGGAAGACGGGGAACCAATGAGAGACTAGCTCTTGGTGTTGGGAGAGGCACAGGTCACTCTATTTTCCCATCAGGAAGAAGAATTAACCACAGGCTCAGCCTGCCCCCCTGAACCAGAACAGGGCCTGAAGCCATCCTGCGCTTTTGCGGCCGGCTCCCAAAAAAGCGACTTGTAAAATGGAGCTTCAGGGCACTGCAATTCACAAACCTGCAGAGTTATAAATGATAACTCTCGTCCACAAATATATTGAGGGAAGGCAAAGAAGAGGATTTGAAATCAAGGCAGAATTGCAGGAAACAGATTTCAGGAGGTAGATTCGAATCGCCTTTAAAGCACATGAAAAGCGGCAAAACGTTGACAATGATGCCCTTGGCCAAAAAGGGCGTATGCGTTTTTTCCTGAATATATTCAGGAAAAAACGCATACGCCCTTTTTGGCCAACCAAGCAACCTGGAAAGGCAAATCAGCGCTACAAAGAAGTCTCGCTTCCCATCGGTCAAAAGGGCCATGCTGAAAAAAGTGTCAAAACCAGAAATGCAGGACAGGCCATGGAGAAATGGGAGCCTTGCTACACTGATGGGCGGGATGTAAATTGCCAACAGCCACTCTGGAGAAGTGTACGGTGTGTCCTGAAACATCTAAAAAACACAGCTTAGAGAGCATAGGGCACTTCCACGCATGGGGGGATAAAGTGGGAAAATTGAAAATCAGCAAGACACAAGCACCCCAAAGTTTAGGGCTGCTCTGTTGACAAGGACCTCCACTTCCTTCCACCTTAAATATCCCAGGAAAGCGAAAAATGGATAAAAAAGTTGTGGTCCTTATGTACAATGGAATATCACTCAGCCATGAAATCAATGTCATAAGGCTAGGAGCAGCATGATGAGTGGATTTAGGTAAGACGATTCTAAGTGAAATAAGTCACACAGAAAAGGACACTTCTCATAAGGTGTCACTTATAGAGGGAATGTAAAAACCGTTACACTTGAACTGAATTACAAAACAGAACAGAGTCACACATGCAGAAAACACACTATGGCTGCTTAAAGGGAAAGGTGAGGTGGGGTGATACATAAAACAAGAGTTTCAAATTAGCTCAGATACCGTTCCATAAACCCAATATGTAACAGACAAGACCTACTCCTTGCTCAGAGAACTGGACTCAACACGCCCGATTCACCGCACAAGAATATATCTGACTAGTAATAATCTTAAAACCTATGTATTGATATCTCTCTGTTAGTGGGTCAAGTGGGTGTAAAGCGGCCTAAACACAGCCGTGAAAAGCAGCTACACCCCATTATAAAAATAAATTACTTTTAAAAACCCATGAAACAAAGACAGGGAAAGAGAGAGAAATTCTTACACAATTCGTTCAGGGGCTGTGATGCAACCTGGATTGACCATATCTAGACCCACAGCTGGATGAGACATAAGGGTGGACACTCTTGGGGCTGAGAGGTTTGGTGAGGTTGGGTGAGCAAACGCAGACCCTTTAAAGTAATACTGCGTGCTACCCATCGCATGGGTCCCAAATCTCCAGGTTCAAGGGCATCTTCCTACATCGAAAACATGCATGAGAAACCCAGAAGATGGTACACCGTGTGATGGGGAAAGGTTTCTAAAACGCACCTCATTTCTCATCTCCTTGTGCTCGGGTTCGCCATTCCAGCCACTTTACTAGCAATCTCCCTACTTGGAGCATCAGCACCTTTAACCTCCTGTTCCGTACAGGTTGCAATTTGTCCTGAGGATGAACGGGAAGACGGGGAACCAATGAGAGACTAGCTCTTGGTGTTGGGAGAGGCACAGGTCACTCTATTTTCCCATCAGGAAGAAGAATTAACCACAGGCTCAGCCTGCCCCCCTGAACCAGAACAGGGCCTGAAGCCATCCTGCGCTTTTGCGGCCGGCTCCCAAAAAAGCGACTTGTAAAATGGAGCTTCAGGGCACTGCAATTCACAAACCTGCAGAGTTATAAATGATAACTCTCGTCCACAAATATATTGAGGGAAGGCAAAGAAGAGGATTTGAAATCAAGGCAGAATTGCAGGAAACAGATTTCAAGAGGTAGATTCGAATCGCCTTTAAAGCACATGAAAAGCGGCAAAACGTTGACAATGATGCCCTTGGCCAAAAAGGGCGTATGCGTTTTTTCCTGAATATATTCAGGAAAAAACGCATACGCCCTTTTTGGCCAACCAAGCAACCTGGAAAGGCAAATCAGCGCTACAAAGAAGTCTCGCTTCCCATCGGTCAAAAGGGCCATGCTGAAAAAAGTGTCAAAACCAGAAATGCAGGACAGGCCATGGAGAAATGGGAGCCTTGCTACACTGATGGGCGGGATGTAAATTGCCAACAGCCACTCTGGAGAAGTGTACGGTGTGTCCTGAAACATCTAAAAAACACAGCTTAGAGAGCATAGGGCACTTCCACGCATGGGGGGATAAAGTGGGAAAATTGAAAATCAGCAAGACACAAGCACCCCAAAGTTTAGGGCTGCTCTGTTGACAAGGACCTCCACTTCCTTCCACCTTAAATATCCCAGGAAAGCGAAAAATGGATAAAAAAGTTGTGGTCCTTATGTACAATGGAATATCACTCAGCCATGAAATCAATGTCATAAGGCTAGTAGCAACATGATGAGTGGATTTAGGTAAGACGATTCTAAGTGAAATAAGTCACACAGAAAAGGACACTTCTCATAAGGTGTCACTTATAGAGGGAATGTAAAAACCGTTACACTTGAACTGAATTACAAAACAGAACAGAGTCACACATGCAGAAAACACACTATGGCTGCTTAAAGGGAAAGGTGAGGTGGGGTGATACATAAAACAAGAGTTTCAAATTAGCTCAGATACCATTCCATAAACCCAATATGTAACAGACAAGACCTTCTCCTTGCTCAGAGAACTGGACTCAACACGCCCGATTCACCGCACAAGAATATATCTGACTAGTAATAATCTTAAAACCTATGTATTGATATCTCTCTGTTAGTGGGTCAAGTGGGTGTAAAGCGGCCTAAACACAGCCGTGAAAAGCAGCTACACCCCATTATAAAAATAAATTACTTTAAAAAACCCATGAAACAAAGACAGGGAAAGAGAGAGAAATTCTTACACAATTCGTTCAGGGGCTGTGATGCAACCTGGATTGACCATATCTAGACCCATAGCTGGATGAGACATAAGGGTGGACACTCTTGGGGCTGAGAGGTTTGGTGAGGTTGGGTGAGCAAACGCAGACCCTTTAAAGTAATACTGCGTGCTACCCATCGCATGGGTCCCAAATCTCCAGGTTCAAGGGCATCTTCCTACATCGAAAACATGCATGAGAAACCCAGAAGATGGTACACCGTGTGATGGGGAAAGGTTTCTAAAACGCACCTCATTTCTCATCTCCTTGTGCTCGGGTTCGCCATTCCAGCCACTTTACTAGCAATCTCCCTACTTGGAGCATCAGCACCTTTAACCTCCTGTTCCGTACAGGTTGCAATTTGTCCTGAGGATGAACGGGAAGACGGGGAACCAATGAGAGACTAGCTCTTGGTGTTGGGACAGGCACAGGTCACTCTATTTTCCCATCAGGAAGAAGAATTAACCACAGGCTCAGCCTGCCCCCCTGAACCAGAACAGGGCCTGAAGCCATCCTGCGCTTTTGCGGCCGGCTCCCAAAAAACCGACTTGTAAAATGGAGCTTCAGGGCACTGCAATTCACAAACCTGCAGAGTTATAAATGATAACTCTCGTCCACAAATATATTGAGGGAAGGCAAAGAAGAGGATTTGAAATCAAGGCAGAATTGCAGGAAACAGATTTCAGGAGGTAGGTTCGAATCGCCTTTAAAGCACATGAAAAGCGGCAAAACGTTGACAATGATGCCCTTGGCCAAAAAGGGCGTATGCGTTTTTTCCTGAATACATTCAGGAAAAAACGCATACGCCCTTTTTGGCCAACCAAGCAACCTGGAAAGGCAAATCAGCGCTCCAAAGAAGTCTCGCTTCCCATCGGTCAAAAGGGCCATGCTGAAAAAAGTGTCAAAACCAGAAATGCAGGACAGGCCATGGAGAAATGGGAGCCTTGCTACACTGATGGGCGGGATGTAAATTGCCAACAGCCACTCTGGAGAAGTGTACGGTGTGTCCTGAAACATCTAAAAAACACAGCTTAGAGAGCATAGGGCACTTCCACGCATGGGGGGATAAAGTGGGAAAATTGAAAATCAGCAAGACACAAGCACCCCAAAGTTTAGGGCTGCTCTGTTGACAAGGACCTAGACTTCCTTCCACCTTAAATATCCCAGGAAAGCGAAAAATGGATAAAAAAGTTGTGGTCCTTATGTACAATGGAATATCACTCAGCCATGAAATCAATGTCATAAGGCTAGTAGCAGCATGATGAGTGGATTTAGGTAAGACGATTCTAAGTGAAATAAGTCACACAGAAAAGGACACTTCTCATAAGGTGTCACTTATACAGGGAATGTAAAAACCGTTACACTTGAACTGAATTACAAAACAGAACAGAGTCACACATGCAGAAAACACACTATGGCTGCTTAACGGGAAAGGTGAGGTGGGGTGATACATAAAACAAGAGTTTCAAATTAGCTCAGATACCGTTCCATAAACCCAATATGTAACAGACAAGACCTACTCCTTGCTCAGAGAACTGGACTCAACACGCCCGATTCACCGCACAAGAATATATCTGACTAGTAATAATCTTAAAACCTATGTATTGATATCTCTCTGTTAGTGGGTCAAGTGGGTGTAAAGCGGCCTAAACACAGCCGTGAAAAGCAGCTACACCCCATTATAAAAATAAATTACTTTTAAAAACCCATGAAACAAAGACAGGGAAAGAGAGAGAAATTCTTACACAATTCGTTCAGGGGCTGTGATGCAACCTGGATTGACCATATCTAGACCCACAGCTGGATGAGACATAAGGGTGGACACTCTTGGGGCTGAGAGGTTTGGTGAGGTTGGGTGAGCAAACGCAGACCCTTTAAAGTAATACTGCGTGCTACCCATCGCATGGGTCCCAAATCTCCAGGTTCAAGGGCATCTTCCTACATCGAAAACATGCATGAGAAACCCAGAAGATGGTACACCGTGTGATGGGGAAAGGTTTCTAAAACGCACCTCATTTCTCATCTCCTTGTGCTCGGGTTCGCCATTCCAGCCACTTTACTAGCAATCTCCCTACTTGGAGCATCAGCACCTTTAACCTCCTGTTCCGTACAGGTTGCAATTTGTCCTGAGGATGAACGGGAAGACGGGGAACCAATGAGAGACTAGCTCTTGGTGTTGGGAGAGGCACAGGTCACTCTATTTTCCCATCAGGAAGAAGAATTAACCACAGGCTCAGCCTGCCCCCCTGAACCAGAACAGGGCCTGAAGCCATCCTGCGCTTTTGCGGCCGGCTCCCAAAAAAGCGACTTGTAAAATGGAGCTTCAGGGCACTGCAATTCACAAACCTGCAGAGTTATAAATGATAACTCTCGTCCACAAATATATTGAGGGAAGGCAAAGAAGAGGATTTGAAATCAAGGCAGAATTGCAGGAAACAGATTTCAGGAGGTAGATTCGAATCGCCTTTAAAGCACATGAAAAGCGGCAAAACGTTGACAATGATGCCCTTGGCCAAAAAGGGCGTATGCGTTTTTTCCTGAATATATTCAGGAAAAAACGCATACGCCCTTTTTGGCCAACCAAGCAACCTGGAAAGGCAAATCAGCGCTACAAAGAAGTCTCGCTTCCCATCGGTCAAAAGGGCCATGCTGAAAAAAGTGTCAAAACCAGAAATGCAGGACAGGCCATGGAGAAATGGGAGCCTTGCTACACTGATGGGCGGGATGTAAATTGCCAACAGCCACTCTGGAGAAGTGTACGGTGTGTCCTGAAACATCTAAAAAACACAGCTTAGAGAGCATAGGGCACTTCCACGCATGGGGGGATAAAGTGGGAAAATTGAAAATCAGCAAGACACAAGCACCCCAAAGTTTAGGGCTGCTCTGTTGACAAGGACCTCCACTTCCTTCCACCTTAAATATCCCAGGAAAGCGAAAAATGGATAAAAAAGTTGTGGTCCTTATGTACAATGGAATATCACTCAGCCATGAAATCAATGTCATAAGGCTAGTAGCAACATGATGAGTGGATTTAGGTAAGACGATTCTAAGTGAAATAAGTCACACAGAAAAGGACACTTCTCATAAGGTGTCACTTATAGAGGGAATGTAAAAACCGTTACACTTGAACTGAATTACAAAACAGAACAGAGTCACACATGCAGAAAACACACTATGGCTGCTTAAAGGGAAAGGTGAGGTGGGGTGATACATAAAACAAGAGTTTCAAATTAGCTCAGATACCGTTCCATAAACCCAATATGTAACAGACAAGACCTACTCCTTGCTCAGAGAACTGGACTCAACACGCCCGATTCACCGCACAAGAATATATCTGACTAGTAATAATCTTAAAACCTATGTATTGATATCTCTCTGTTAGTGGGTCAAGTGGGTGTAAAGCGGCCTAAACACAGCCGTGAAAAGCAGCTACACCCCATTATAAAAATAAATTACTTTTAAAAACCCATGAAACAAAGACAGGGAAAGAGAGAGAAATTCTTACACAATTCGTTCAGGGGCTGTGATGCAACCTGGATTGACCATATCTAGACCCACAGCTGGATGAGACATAAGGGTGGACACTCTTGGGGCTGAGAGGTTTGGTGAGGTTGGGTGAGCAAACGCAGACCCTTTAAAGTAATACTGCGTGCTACCCATCGCATGGGTCCCAAATCTCCAGGTTCAAGGGCATCTTCCTACATCGAAAACATGCATGAGAAACCCAGAAGATGGTACACCGTGTGATGGGGAAAGGTTTCTAAAACGCACCTCATTTCTCATCTCCTTGTGCTCGGGTTCGCCATTCCAGCCACTTTACTAGCAATCTCCCTACTTGGAGCATCAGCACCTTTAACCTCCTGTTCCGTACAGGTTGCAATTTGTCCTGAGGATGAACGGGAAGACGGGGAACCAATGAGAGACTAGCTCTTGGTGTTGGGACAGGCACAGGTCACTCTATTTTCCCATCAGGAAGAAGAATTAACCACAGGCTCAGCCTGCCCCCCTGAACCAGAACAGGGCCTGAAGCCATCCTGCGCTTTTGCGGCCGGCTCCCAAAAAAGCGACCTGTAAAATGGAGCTTCAGGGCACTGCAATTCACAAACCTGCAGAGTTATAAATGATAACTCTCGTCCACAAATATATTGAGGGAAGGCAAAGAAGAGGATTTGAAATCAAGGCAGAATTGCAGGAAACAGATTTCAGGAGGTAGATTCGAATCGCCTTTAAAGCACATGAAAAGCGGCAAAACGTTGACAATGATGCCCTTGGCCAAAAAGGGCGTATGCGTTTTTTCCTGAATATATTCAGGAAAAAACGCATACGCCCTTTTTGGCCAACCAAGCAACCTGGAAAGGCAAATCAGCGCTACAAAGAAGTCTCGCTTCCCATCGGTCAAAAGGGCCATGCTGAAAAAAGTGTCAAAACCAGAAATGCAGGACAGGCCATGGAGAAATGGGAGCCTTGCTACACTGATGGGCGGGATGTAAATTGCCAACAGCCACTCTGGAGAAGTGTACGGTGTGTCCTGAAACATCTAAAAAACACAGCTTAGAGAGCATAGGGCACTTCCACGCATGGGGGGATAAAGTGGGAAAATTGAAAATCAGCAAGACACAAGCACCCCAAAGTTTAGGGCTGCTCTGTTGACAAGGACCTCCACTTCCTTCCACCTTAAATATCCCAGGAAAGCGAAAAATGGATAAAAAAGTTGTGGTCCTTATGTACAATGGAATATCACTCAGCCATGAAATCAATGTCATAAGGCTAGGAGCAGCATGATGAGTGGATTTAGGTAAGACGATTCTAAGTGAAATAAGTCACACAGAAAAGGACACTTCTCATAAGGTGTCACTTATAGAGGGAATGTAAAAACCGTTACACTTGAACTGAATTACAAAACAGAACAGAGTCACACATGCAGAAAACACACTATGGCTGCTTAAAGGGAAAGGTGAGGTGGGGTGATACATAAAACAAGAGTTTCAAATTAGCTCAGATACCGTTCCATAAACCCAATATGTAACAGACAAGACCTACTCCTTGCTCAGAGAACTGGACTCAACACGCCCGATTCACCGCACAAGAATATATCTGACTAGTAATAATCTTAAAACCTATGTATTGATATCTCTCTGTTAGTGGGTCAAGTGGGTGTAAAGCGGCCTAAACACAGCCGTGAAAAGCAGCTACACCCCATTATAAAAATAAATTACTTTTAAAAACCCATGAAACAAAGACAGGGAAAGAGAGAGAAATTCTTACACAATTCGTTCAGGGGCTGTGATGCAACCTGGATTGACCATATCTAGACCCACAGCTGGATGAGACATAAGGGTGGACACTCTTGGGGCTGAGAGGTTTGGTGAGGTTGGGTGAGCAAACGCAGACCCTTTAAAGTAATACTGCGTGCTACCCATCGCATGGGTCCCAAATCTCCAGGTTCAAGGGCATCTTCCTACATCGAAAACATGCATGAGAAACCCAGAAGATGGTACACCGTGTGATGGGGAAAGGTTTCTAAAACGCACCTCATTTCTCATCTCCTTGTGCTCGGGTTCGCCATTCCAGCCACTTTACTAGCAATCTCCCTACTTGGAGCATCAGCACCTTTAACCTCCTGTTCCGTACAGGTTGCAATTTGTCCTGAGGATGAACGGGAAGACGGGGAACCAATGAGAGACTAGCTCTTGGTGTTGGGAGAGGCACAGGTCACTCTATTTTCCCATCAGGAAGAAGAATTAACCACAGGCTCAGCCTGCCCCCCTGAACCAGAACAGGGCCTGAAGCCATCCTGCGCTTTTGCGGCCGGCTCCCAAAAAAGCGACTTGTAAAATGGAGCTTCAGGGCACTGCAATTCACAAACCTGCAGAGTTATAAATGATAACTCTCGTCCACAAATATATTGAGGGAAGGCAAAGAAGAGGATTTGAAATCAAGGCAGAATTGCAGGAAACAGATTTCAGGAGGTAGGTTCGAATCGCCTTTAAAGCACATGAAAAGCGGCAAAACGTTGACAATGATGCCCTTGGCCAAAAAGGGCGTATGCGTTTTTTCCTGAATACATTCAGGAAAAAACGCATACGCCCTTTTTGGCCAACCAAGCAACCTGGAAAGGCAAATCAGCGCTCCAAAGAAGTCTCGCTTCCCATCGGTCAAAAGGGCCATGCTGAAAAAAGTGTCAAAACCAGAAATGCAGGACAGGCCATGGAGAAATGGGAGCCTTGCTACACTGATGGGCGGGATGTAAATTGCCAACAGCCACTCTGGAGAAGTGTACGGTGTGTCCTGAAACATCTAAAAAACACAGCTTAGAGAGCATAGGGCACTTCCACGCATGGGGGGATAAAGTGGGAAAATTGAAAATCAGCAAGACACAAGCACCCCAAAGTTTAGGGCTGCTCTGTTGACAAGGACCTCCACTTCCTTCCACCTTAAATATCCCAGGAAAGCGAAAAATGGATAAAAAAGTTGTGGTCCTTATGTACAATGGAATATCACTCAGCCATGAAATCAATGTCATAAGGCTAGTAGCAGCATGATGAGTGGATTTAGGTAAGACGATTCTAAGTGAAATAAGTCACACAGAAAAGGACACTTCTCATAAGGTGTCACTTATAGAGGGAATGTAAAAACTGTTACACTTGAACTGAATTACAAAACAGAACAGAGTCACACATGCAGAAAACACACTATGGCTGCTTAACGGGAAAGGTGAGGTGGGGTGATACATAAAACAAGAGTTTCAAATTAGCTCAGATACCGTTCCATAAACCCAATATGGAATAGACAAGACCTACTCCTTGCTCAGAGAACTGGACTCAACACGCCCGATTCACCGCACAAGAATATATCTGACTAGTAATAATCTTAAAACCTATGTATTGATATCTCTCTGTTAGTGGGTCAAGTGGGTGTAAAGCGGCCTAAACACAGCCGTGAAAAGCAGCTAAACCCCATTATAAAAATAAATTACTTTTAAAAACCCATGAAACAAAGACAGGGAAAGAGAGAGAAATTCTTACACAATTCGTTCAGGGGCTGTGATGCAACCTGGATTGACCATATCTAGACCCACAGCTGGATGAGACATAAGGGTGGACACTCTTGGGGCTGAGAGGTTTGGTGAGGTTGGGTGAGCAAACGCAGACCCTTTAAAGTAATACTGCGTGCTACCCATCGCATGGGTCCCAAATCTCCAGGTTCAAGGGCATCTTCCTACATCGAAAACATGCATGAGAAACCCAGAAGATGGTACACCGTGTGATGGGGAAAGGTTTCTAAAACGCACCTCATTTCTCATCTCCTTGTGCTCGGGTTCGCCATTCCAGCCACTTTACTAGCAATCTCCCTACTTGGAGCATCAGCACCTTTAACCTCCTGTTCCGTACAGGTTGCAATTTGTCCTGAGGATGAACGGGAAGACGGGGAACCAATGAGAGACTAGCTCTTGGTGTTGGGACAGGCACAGGTCACTCTATTTTCCCATCAGGAAGAAGAATTAACCACAGGCTCAGCCTGCCCCCCTGAACCAGAACAGGGCCTGAAGCCATCCTGCGCTTTTGCGGCCGGCTCCCAAAAAAGCGACTTGTAAAATGGAGCTTCAGGGCACTGCAATTCACAAACCTGCAGAGTTATAAATGATAACTCTCGTCCACAAATATATTGAGGGAAGGCAAAGAAGAGGATTTGAAATCAAGGCAGAATTGCAGGAAACAGATTTCAGGAGGTAGATTCGAATCGCCTTTAAAGCACATGAAAAGCGGCAAAACGTTGACAATGATGCCCTTGGCCAAAAAGGGCGTATGCGTTTTTTGCTGAATATATTCAGGAAAAAACGCATACGCCCTTTTTGGCCAACCAAGCAACCTGGAAAGGCAAATCAGCGCTACAAAGAAGTCTCGCTTCCCATCGGTCAAAAGGGCCATGCTGAAAAAAGTGTCAAAACCAGAAATGCAGGACAGGCCATGGAGAAATGGGAGCCTTGCTACACTGATGGGCGGGATGTAAATTGCCAACAGCCACTCTGGAGAAGTGTACGGTGTGTCCTGAAACATCTAAAAAACACAGCTTAGAGAGCATAGGGCACTTCCACGCATGGGGGGATAAAGTGGGAAAATTGAAAATCAGCAAGACACAAGCACCCCAAAGTTTAGGGCTGCTCTGTTGACAAGGACCTCCACTTCCTTCCACCTTAAATATCCCAGGAAAGCGAAAAATGGATAAAAAAGTTGTGGTCCTTATGTACAATGGAATATCACTCAGCCATGAAATCAATGTCATAAGGCTAGTAGCAACATGATGAGTGGATTTAGGTAAGACGATTCTAAGTGAAATAAGTCACACAGAAAAGGACACTTCTCATAAGGTGTCACTTATAGAGGGAATGTAAAAACCGTTACACTTGAACTGAATTACAAAACAGAACAGAGTCACACATGCAGAAAACACACTATGGCTGCTTAAAGGGAAAGGTGAGGTGGGGTGATACATAAAACAAGAGTTTCAAATTAGCTCAGATACCGTTCCATAAACCCAATATGTAACAGACAAGACCTACTCCTTGCTCAGAGAACTGGACTCAACACGCCCGATTCACCGCACAAGAATATATCTGACTAGTAATAATCTTAAAACCTATGTATTGATATCTCTCTGTTAGTGGGTCAAGTGGGTGTAAAGCGGCCTAAACACAGCCGTGAAAAGCAGCTACACCCCATTATAAAAATAAATTACTTTTAAAAACCCATGAAACAAAGACAGGGAAAGAGAGAGAAATTCTTACACAATTCGTTCAGGGGCTGTGATGCAACCTGGATTGACCATATCTAGACCCATAGCTGGATGAGACATAAGGGTGGACACTCTTGGGGCTGAGAGGTTTGGTGAGGTTGGGTGAGCAAACGCAGACCCTTTAAAGTAATACTGCGTGCTACCCATCGCATGGGTCCCAAATCTCCAGGTTCAAGGGCATCTTCCTACATCGAAAACATGCATGAGAAACCCAGAAGATGGTACACCGTGTGATGGGGAAAGGTTTCTAAAACGCACCTCATTTCTCATCTCCTTGTGCTCGGGTTCGCCATTCCAGCCACTTTACTAGCAATCTCCCTACTTGGAGCATCAGCACCTTTAACCTCCTGTTCCGTACAGGTTGCAATTTGTCCTGAGGATGAACGGGAAGACGGGGAACCAATGAGAGACTAGCTCTTGGTGTTGGGACAGGCACAGGTCACTCTATTTTCCCATCAGGAAGAAGAATTAACCACAGGCTCAGCCTGCCCCCCGGAACCAGAACAGGGCCTGAAGCCATCCTGCGCTTTTGCGGCCGGCTCCCAAAAAACCGACTTGTAAAATGGAGCTTCAGGGCACTGCAATTCACAAACCTGCAGAGTTATAAATGATAACTCTCGTCCACAAATATATTGAGGGAAGGCAAAGAAGAGGATTTGAAATCAAGGCAGAATTGCAGGAAACAGATTTCAGGAGGTAGATTCGAATCGCCTTTAAAGCACATGAAAAGCGGCAAAACGTTGACAATGATGCCCTTGGCCAAAAAGGGCGTATGCGTTTTTTCCTGAATACATTCAGGAAAAAACGCATACGCCCTTTTTGGCCAACCAAGCAACCTGGAAAGGCAAATCAGCGCTCCAAAGAAGTCTCGCTTCCCATCGGTCAAAAGGGCCATGCTGAAAAAAGTGTCAAAACCAGAAATGCAGGACAGGCCATGGAGAAATGGGAGCCTTGCTACACTGATGGGCGGGATGTAAATTGCCAACAGCCACTCTGGAGAAGTGTACGGTGTGTCCTGAAACATCTAAAAAACACAGCTTAGAGAGCATAGGGCACTTCCACGCATGGGGGGATAAAGTGGGAAAATTGAAAATCAGCAAGACACAAGCACCCCAAAGTTTAGGGCTGCTCTGTTGACAAGGACCTCCACTTCCTTCCACCTTAAATATCCCAGGAAAGCGAAAAATGGATAAAAAAGTTGTGGTCCTTATGTACAATGGAATATCACTCAGCCATGAAATCAATGTCATAAGGCTAGTAGCAGCATGATGAGTGGATTTAGGTAAGACGATTCTAAGTGAAATAAGTCACACAGAAAAGGACACTTCTCATAAGGTGTCACTTATAGAGGGAATGTAAAAACCGTTACACTTGAACTGAATTACAAAACAGAACAGAGTCACACATGCAGAAAACACACTATGGCTGCTTAACGGGAAAGGTGAGGTGGGGTGATACATAAAACAAGAGTTTCAAATTAGCTCAGATACCGTTCCATAAACCCAATATGTAACAGACAAGACCTACTCCTTGCTCAGAGAACTGGACTCAACACGCCCGATTCACCGCACAAGAATATATCTGACTAGTAATAATCTTAAAACCTATGTATTGATATCTCTCTGTTAGTGGGTCAAGTGGGTGTAAAGCGGCCTAAACACAGCCGTGAAAAGCAGCTACACCCCATTATAAAAATAAATTACTTTTAAAAACCCATGAAACAAAGACAGGGAAAGAGAGAGAAATTCTTACACAATTCGTTCAGGGGCTGTGATGCAACCTGGATTGACCATATCTAGACCCACAGCTGGATGAGACATAAGGGTGGACACTCTTGGGGCTGAGAGGTTTGGTGAGGTTGGGTGAGCAAACGCAGACCCTTTAAAGTAATACTGCGTGCTACCCATCGCATGGGTCCCAAATCTCCAGGTTCAAGGGCATCTTCCTACATCGAAAACATGCATGAGAAACCCAGAAGATGGTACACCGTGTGATGGGGAAAGGTTTCTAAAACGCACCTCATTTCTCATCTCCTTGTGCTCGGGTTCGCCATTCCAGCCACTTTACTAGCAATCTCCCTACTTGGAGCATCAGCACCTTTAACCTCCTGTTCCGTACAGGTTGCAATTTGTCCTGAGGATGAACGGGAAGACGGGGAACCAATGAGAGACTAGCTCTTGGTGTTGGGAGAGGCACAGGTCACTCTATTTTCCCATCAGGAAGAAGAATTAACCACAGGCTCAGCCTGCCCCCCTGAACCAGAACAGGGCCTGAAGCCATCCTGCGCTTTTGCGGCCGGCTCCCAAAAAAGCGACTTGTAAAATGGAGCTTCAGGGCACTGCAATTCACAAACCTGCAGAGTTATAAATGATAACTCTCGTCCACAAATATATTGAGGGAAGGCAAAGAAGAGGATTTGAAATCAAGGCAGAATTGCAGGAAACAGATTTCAGGAGGTAGATTCGAATCGCCTTTAAAGCACATGAAAAGCGGCAAAACGTTGACAATGATGCCCTTGGCCAAAAAGGGCGTATGCGTTTTTTCCTGAATATATTCAGGAAAAAACGCATACGCCCTTTTTGGCCAACCAAGCAACCTGGAAAGGCAAATCAGCGCTACAAAGAAGTCTCGCTTCCCATCGGTCAAAAGGGCCATGCTGAAAAAAGTGTCAAAACCAGAAATGCAGGACAGGCCATGGAGAAATGGGAGCCTTGCTACACTGATGGGCGGGATGTAAATTGCCAACAGCCACTCTGGAGAAGTGTACGGTGTGTCCTGAAACATCTAAAAAACACAGCTTAGAGAGCATAGGGCACTTCCACGCATGGGGGGATAAAGTGGGAAAATTAAAAATCAGCAAGACACAAGCACCCCAAAGTTTAGGGCTGCTCTGTTGACAAGGACCTCCACTTCCTTCCACCTTAAATATCCTAGGAAAGCGAAAAATGGATAAAAAAGTTGTGGTCCTTATGTACAATGGAATATCACTCAGCCATGAAATCAATGTCATAAGGCTAGTAGCAGCATGATGAGTGGATTTAGGTAAGACGATTCTAAGTGAAATAAGTCACACAGAAAAGGACACTTCTCATAAGGTGTCACTTATAGAGGGAATGTAAAAACCGTTACACTTGAACTGAATTACAAAACAGAACAGAGTCACACATGCAGAAAACACACTATGGCTGCTTAAAGGGAAAGGTGAGGTGGGGTGATACATAAAACAAGAGTTTCAAATTAGCTCAGATACCGTTCCATAAACCCAATATGGAATAGACAAGACCTACTCCTTGCTCAGAGAACTGGACTCAACACGCCCGATTCACCGCACAAGAATATATCTGACTAGTAATAATCTTAAAACCTATGTATTGATATCTCTCTGTTAGTGGGTCAAGTGGGTGTAAAGCGGCCTAAACACAGCCGTGAAAAGCAGCTAAACCCCATTATAAAAATAAATTACTTTTAAAAACCCATGAAACAAAGACAGGGAAAGAGAGAGAAATTCTTACACAATTCGTTCAGGGGCTGTGATGCAACCTGGATTGACCATATCTAGACCCACAGCTGGATGAGACATAAGGGTGGACACTCTTGGGGCTGAGAGGTTTGGTGAGGTTGGGTGAGCAAACGCAGACCCTTTAAAGTAATACTGCGTGCTACCCATCGCATGGGTCCCAAATCTCCAGGTTCAAGGGCATCTTCCTACATCGAAAACATGCATGAGAAACCCAGAAGATGGTACACCGTGTGATGGGGAAAGGTTTCTAAAACGCACCTCATTTCTCATCTCCTTGTGCTCGGGTTCGCCATTCCAGCCACTTTACTAGCAATCTCCCTACTTGGAGCATCAGCACCTTTAACCTCCTGTTCCGTACAGGTTGCAATTTGTCCTGAGGATGAACGGGAAGACGGGGAACCAATGAGAGACTAGCTCTTGGTGTTGGGACAGGCACAGGTCACTCTATTTTCCCATCAGGAAGAAGAATTAACCACAGGCTCAGCCTGCCCCCCTGAACCAGAACAGGGCCTGAAGCCATCCTGCGCTTTTGCGGCCGGCTCCCAAAAAAGCGACTTGTAAAATGGAGCTTCAGGGCACTGCAATTCACAAACCTGCAGAGTTATAAATGATAACTCTCGTCCACAAATATATTGAGGGAAGGCAAAGAAGAGGATTTGAAATCAAGGCAGAATTGCAGGAAACAGATTTCAGGAGGTAGATTCGAATCGCCTTTAAAGCACATGAAAAGCGGCAAAACGTTGACAATGATGCCCTTGGCCAAAAAGGGCGTATGCGTTTTTTCCTGAATATATTCAGGAAAAAACGCATACGCACTTTTTGGCCAACCAAGCAACCTGGAAAGGCAAATCAGCGCTACAAAGAAGTCTCGCTTCCCATCGGTCAAAAGGGCCATGCTGAAAAAAGTGTCAAAACCAGAAATGCAGGACAGGCCATGGAGAAATGGGAGCCTTGCTACACTGATGGGCGGGATGTAAATTGCCAACAGCCACTCTGGAGAAGTGTACGGTGTGTCCTGAAACATCTAAAAAACACAGCTTAGAGAGCATAGGGCACTTCCACGCCTGGGGGGATAAAGTGGGAAAATTGAAAATCAGCAAGACACAAGCACCCCAAAGTTTAGGGCTGCTCTGTTGACAAGGACCTCCACTTCCTTCCACCTTAAATATCCCAGGAAAGCGAAAAATGGATAAAAAAGTTGTGGTCCTTATGTACAATGGAATATCACTCAGCCATGAAATCAATGTCATAAGGCTAGTAGCAACATGATGAGTGGATTTAGGTAAGACGATTCTAAGTGAAATAAGTCACACAGAAAAGGACACTTCTCATAAGGTGTCACTTATAGAGGGAATGTAAAAACCGTTACACTTGAACTGAATTACAAAACAGAACAGAGTCACACATGCAGAAAACACACTATGGCTGCTTAAAGGGAAAGGTGAGGTGGGGTGATACATAAAACAAGAGTTTCAAATTAGCTCAGATACCGTTCCATAAACCCAATATGTAACAGACAAGACCTACTCCTTGCTCAGAGAACTGGACTCAACACGCCCGATTCACCGCACAAGAATATATCTGACTAGTAATAATCTTAAAACCTATGTATTGATATCTCTCTGTTAGTGGGTCAAGTGGGTGTAAAGCGGCCTAAACACAGCCGTGAAAAGCAGCTACACCCCATTATAAAAATAAATTACTTTTAAAAACCCATGAAACAAAGACAGGGAAAGAGAGAGAAATTCTTACACAATTCGTTCAGGGGCTGTGATGCAACCTGGATTGACCATATCTAGACCCATAGCTGGATGAGACATAAGGGTGGACACTCTTGGGGCTGAGAGGTTTGGTGAGGTTGGGTGAGCAAACGCAGACCCTTTAAAGTAATACTGCGTGCTACCCATCGCATGGGTCCCAAATCTCCAGGTTCAAGGGCATCTTCCTACATCGAAAACATGCATGAGAAACCCAGAAGATGGTACACCGTGTGATGGGGAAAGGTTTCTAAAACGCACCTCATTTCTCATCTCCTTGTGCTCGGGTTCGCCATTCCAGCCACTTTACTAGCAATCTCCCTACTTGGAGCATCAGCACCTTTAACCTCCTGTTCCGTACAGGTTGCAATTTGTCCTGAGGATGAACGGGAAGACGGGGAACCAATGAGAGACTAGCTCTTGGTGTTGGGACAGGCACAGGTCACTCTATTTTCCCATCAGGAAGAAGAATTAACCACAGGCTCAGCCTGCCCCCCTGAACCAGAACAGGGCCTGAAGCCATCCTGCGCTTTTGCGGCCGGCTCCCAAAAAACCGACTTGTAAAATGGAGCTTCAGGGCACTGCAATTCACAAACCTGCAGAGTTATAAATGATAACTCTCGTCCACAAATATATTGAGGGAAGGCAAAGAAGAGGATTTGAAATCAAGGCAGAATTGCAGGAAACAGATTTCAGGAGGTAGGTTCGAATCGCCTTTAAAGCACATGAAAAGCGGCAAAACGTTGACAATGATGCCCTTGGCCAAAAAGGGCGTATGCGTTTTTTCCTGAATACATTCAGGAAAAAACGCATACGCCCTTTTTGGCCAACCAAGCAACCTGGAAAGGCAAATCAGCGCTCCAAAGAAGTCTCGCTTCCCATCGGTCAAAAGGGCCATGCTGAAAAAAGTGTCAAAACCAGAAATGCAGTACAGGCCATGGAGAAATGGGAGCCTTGCTACACTGATGGGCGGGATGTAAATTGCCAACAGCCACTCTGGAGAAGTGTACGGTGTGTCCTGAAACATCTAAAAAACACAGCTTAGAGAGCATAGGGCACTTCCACGCATGGGGGGATAAAGTGGGAAAATTGAAAATCAGCAAGACACAAGCACCCCAAAGTTTAGGGCTGCTCTGTTGACAAGGACCTCCACTTCTTTCCACCTTAAATATCCCAGGAAAGCGAAAAATGGATAAAAAAGTTGTGGTCCTTATGTACAATGGAATATCACTCAGCCATGAAATCAATGTCATAAGGCTAGTAGCAGCATGATGAGTGGATTTAGGTAAGACGATTCTAAGTGAAATAAGTCACACAGAAAAGGACACTTCTCATAAGGTGTCACTTATAGAGGGAATGTAAAAACCGTTACACTTGAACTGAATTACAAAACAGAACAGAGTCACACATGCAGAAAACACACTATGGCTGCTTAACGGGAAAGGTGAGGTGGGGTGATACATAAAACAAGAGTTTCAAATTAGCTCAGATACCGTTCCATAAACCCAATATGTAACAGACAAGACCTACTCCTTGCTCAGAGAACTGGACTCAACACGCCCGATTCACCGCACAAGAATATATCTGACTAGTAATAATCTTAAAACCTATGTATTGATATCTCTCTGTTAGTGGGTCAAGTGGGTGTAAAGCGGCCTAAACACAGCCGTGAAAAGCAGCTACACCCCATTATAAAAATAAATTACTTTTAAAAACCCATGAAACAAAGACAGGGAAAGAGAGAGAAATTCTTACACAATTCGTTCAGGGGCTGTGATGCAACCTGGATTGACCATATCTAGACCCACAGCTGGATGAGACATAAGGGTGGACACTCTTGGGGCTGAGAGGTTTGGTGAGGTTGGGTGAGCAAACGCAGACCCTTTAAAGTAATACTGCGTGCTACCCATCGCATGGGTCCCAAATCTCCAGGTTCAAGGGCATCTTCCTACATCGAAAACATGCATGAGAAACCCAGAAGATGGTACACCGTGTGATGGGGAAAGGTTTCTAAAACGCACCTCATTTCTCATCTCCTTGTGCTCGGGTTCGCCATTCCAGCCACTTTACTAGCAATCTCCCTACTTGGAGCATCAGCACCTTTAACCTCCTGTTCCGTACAGGTTGCAATTTGTCCTGAGGATGAACGGGAAGACGGGGAACCAATGAGAGACTAGCTCTTGGTGTTGGGACAGGCACAGGTCACTCTATTTTCCCATCAGGAAGAAGAATTAACCACAGGCTCAGCCTGCCCCCCTGAACCAGAACAGGGCCTGAAGCCATCCTGCGCTTTTGCGGCCGGCTCCCAAAAAAGCGACTTGTAAAATGGAGCTTCAGGGCACTGCAATTCACAAACCTGCAGAGTTATAAATGATAACTCTCGTCCACAAATATATTGAGGGAAGGCAAAGAAGAGGATTTGAAATCAAGGCAGAATTGCAGGAAACAGATTTCAGGAGGTAGATTCGAATCGCCTTTAAAGCACATGAAAAGCGGCAAAACGTTGACAATGATGCCCTTGGCCAAAAAGGGCATATGCGTTTTTTCCTGAATATATTCAGGAAAAAACGCATACGCCCTTTTTGGCCAACCAAGCAACCTGGAAAGGCAAATCAGCGCTACAAAGAAGTCTCGCTTCCCATCGGTCAAAAGGGCCATGCTGAAAAAAGTGTCAAAACCAGAAATGCAGGACAGGCCATGGAGAAATGGGAGCCTTGCTACACTGATGGGCGGGATGTAAATTGCCAACAGCCACTCTGGAGAAGTGTACGGTGTGTCCTGAAACATCTAAAAAACACAGCTTAGAGAGCATAGGGCACTTCCACGCATGGGGGGATAAAGTGGGAAAATTGAAAATCAGCAAGACACAAGCACCCCAAAGTTTAGGGCTGCTCTGTTGACAAGGACCTCCACTTCCTTCCACCTTAAATATCCCAGGAAAGCGAAAAATGGATAAAAAAGTTGTGGTCCTTATGTACAATGGAATATCACTCAGCCATGAAATCAATGTCATAAGGCTAGTAGCAGCATGATGAGTGGATTTAGGTAAGACGATTCTAAGTGAAATAAGTCACACAGAAAAGGACACTTCTCATAAGGTGTCACTTATAGAGGGAATGTAAAAACCGTTACACTTGAACTGAATTACAAAACAGAACAGAGTCACACATGCAGAAAACACACTATGGCTGCTTAAAGGGAAAGGTGAGGTGGGGTGATACATAAAACAAGAGTTTCAAATTAGCTCAGATACCATTCCATAAACCCAATATGTAACAGACAAGACCTTCTCCTTGCTCAGAGAACTGGACTCAACACGCCCGATTCACCGCACAAGAATATATCTGACTAGTAATAATCTTAAAACCTATGTATTGATATCTCTCTGTTAGTGGGTCAAGTGGGTGTAAAGCGGCCTAAACACAGCCGTGAAAAGCAGCTACACCCCATTATAAAAATAAATTACTTTTAAAAACCCATGAAACAAAGACAGGGAAAGAGAGAGAAATTCTTACACAATTCGTTCAGGGGCTGTGATGCAACCTGGATTGACCATATCTAGACCCATAGCTGGATGAGACATAAGGGTGGACACTCTTGGGGCTGAGAGGTTTGGTGAGGTTGGGTGAGCAAACGCAGACCCTTTAAAGTAATACTGCGTGCTACCCATCGCATGGGTCCCAAATCTCCAGGTTCAAGGGCATCTTCCTACATCGAAAACATGCATGAGAAACCCAGAAGATGGTACACCGTGTGATGGGGAAAGGTTTCTAAAACGCACCTCATTTCTCATCTCCTTGTGCTCGGGTTCGCCATTCCAGCCACTTTACTAGCAATCTCCCTACTTGGAGCATCAGCACCTTTAACCTCCTGTTCCGTACAGGTTGCAATTTGTCCTGAGGATGAACGGGAAGACGGGGAACCAATGAGAGACTAGCTCTTGGTGTTGGGACAGGCACAGGTCACTCTATTTTCCCATCAGGAAGAAGAATTAACCACAGGCTCAGCCTGCCCCCCTGAACCAGAACAGGGCCTGAAGCCATCCTGCGCTTTTGCGGCCGGCTCCCAAAAAACCGACTTGTAAAATGGAGCTTCAGGGCACTGCAATTCACAAACCTGCAGAGTTATAAATGATAACTCTCGTCCACAAATATATTGAGGGAAGGCAAAGAAGAGGATTTGAAATCAAGGCAGAATTGCAGGAAACAGATTTCAGGAGGTAGGTTCGAATCGCCTTTAAAGCACATGAAAAGCGGCAAAACGTTGACAATGATGCCCTTGGCCAAAAAGGGCGTATGCGTTTTTTCCTGAATACATTCAGGAAAAAACGCATACGCCCTTTTTGGCCAACCAAGCAACCTGGAAAGGCAAATCAGCGCTCCAAAGAAGTCTCGCTTCCCATCGGTCAAAAGGGCCATGCTGAAAAAAGTGTCAAAACCAGAAATGCAGTACAGGCCATGGAGAAATGGGAGCCTTGCTACACTGATGGGCGGGATGTAAATTGCCAACAGCCACTCTGGAGAAGTGTACGGTGTGTCCTGAAACATCTAAAAAACACAGCTTAGAGAGCATAGGGCACTTCCACGCATGGGGGGATAAAGTGGGAAAATTGAAAATCAGCAAGACACAAGCACCCCAAAGTTTAGGGCTGCTCTGTTGACAAGGACCTCCACTTCCTTCCACCTTAAATATCCCAGGAAAGCGAAAAATGGATAAAAAAGTTGTGGTCCTTATGTACAATGGAATATCACTCAGCCATGAAATCAATGTCATAAGGCTAGTAGCAGCATGATGAGTGGATTTAGGTAAGACGATTCTAAGTGAAATAAGTCACACAGAAAAGGACACTTCTCATAAGGTGTCACTTATAGAGGGAATGTAAAAACCGTTACACTTGAACTGAATTACAAAACAGAACAGAGTCACACATGCAGAAAACACACTATGGCTGCTTAACGGGAAAGGTGAGGTGGGGTGATACATAAAACAAGAGTTTCAAATTAGCTCAGATACCGTTCCATAAACCCAATATGTAACAGACAAGACCTACTCCTTGCTCAGAGAACTGGACTCAACACGCCCGATTCACCGCACAAGAATATATCTGACTAGTAATAATCTTAAAACCTATGTATTGATATCTCTCTGTTAGTGGGTCAAGTGGGTGTAAAGCGGCCTAAACACAGCCGTGAAAAGCAGCTACACCCCATTATAAAAATAAATTACTTTTAAAAACCCATGAAACAAAGACAGGGAAAGAGAGAGAAATTCTTACACAATTCGTTCAGGGGCTGTGATGCAACCTGGATTGACCATATCTAGACCCACAGCTGGATGAGACATAAGGGTGGACACTCTTGGGGCTGAGAGGTTTGGTGAGGTTGGGTGAGCAAACGCAGACCCTTTAAAGTAATACTGCGTGCTACCCATCGCATGGGTCCCAAATCTCCAGGTTCAAGGGCATCTTCCTACATCGAAAACATGCATGAGAAACCCAGAAGATGGTACACCGTGTGATGGGGAAAGGTTTCTAAAACGCACCTCATTTCTCATCTCCTTGTGCTCGGGTTCGCCATTCCAGCCACTTTACTAGCAATCTCCCTACTTGGAGCATCAGCACCTTTAACCTCCTGTTCCGTACAGGTTGCAATTTGTCCTGAGGATGAACGGGAAGACGGGGAACCAATGAGAGACTAGCTCTTGGTGTTGGGACAGGCACAGGTCACTCTATTTTCCCATCAGGAAGAAGAATTAACCACAGGCTCAGCCTGCCCCCCTGAACCAGAACAGGGCCTGAAGCCATCCTGCGCTTTTGCGGCCGGCTCCCAAAAAAGCGACTTGTAAAATGGAGCTTCAGGGCACTGCAATTCACAAACCTGCAGAGTTATAAATGATAACTCTCGTCCACAAATATATTGAGGGAAGGCAAAGAAGAGGATTTGAAATCAAGGCAGAATTGCAGGAAACAGATTTCAGGAGGTAGATTCGAATCGCCTTTAAAGCACATGAAAAGCGGCAAAACGTTGACAATGATGCCCTTGGCCAAAAAGGGCGTATGCGTTTTTTCCTGAATATATTCAGGAAAAAACGCATACGCCCTTTTTGGCCAACCAAGCAACCTGGAAAGGCAAATCAGCGCTACAAAGAAGTCTCGCTTCCCATCGGTCAAAAGGGCCATGCTGAAAAAAGTGTCAAAACCAGAAATGCAGGACAGGCCATGGAGAAATGGGAGCCTTGCTACACTGATGGGCGGGATGTAAATTGCCAACAGCCACTCTGGAGAAGTGTACGGTGTGTCCTGAAACATCTAAAAAACACAGCTTAGAGAGCATAGGGCACTTCCACGCATGGGGGGATAAAGTGGGAAAATTGAAAATCAGCAAGACACAAGCACCCCAAAGTTTAGGGCTGCTCTGTTGACAAGGACCTCCACTTCCTTCCACCTTAAATATCCCAGGAAAGCGAAAAATGGATAAAAAAGTTGTGGTCCTTATGTACAATGGAATATCACTCAGCCATGAAATCAATGTCATAAGGCTAGTAGCAGCATGATGAGTGGATTTAGGTAAGACGATTCTAAGTGAAATAAGTCACACAGAAAAGGACACTTCTCATAAGGTGTCACTTATAGAGGGAATGTAAAAACCGTTACACTTGAACTGAATTACAAAACAGAACAGAGTCACACATGCAGAAAACACACTATGGCTGCTTAAAGGGAAAGGTGAGGTGGGGTGATACATAAAACAAGAGTTTCAAATTAGCTCAGATACCGTTCCATAAACCCAATATGGAATAGACAAGACCTACTCCTTGCTCAGAGAACTGGACTCAACACGCCCGATTCACCGCACAAGAATATATCTGACTAGTAATAATCTTAAAACCTATGTATTGATATCTCTCTGTTAGTGGGTCAAGTGGGTGTAAAGCGGCCTAAACACAGCCGTGAAAAGCAGCTACACCCCATTATAAAAATAAATTACTTTTAAAAACCCATGAAACAAAGACAGGGAAAGAGAGAGAAATTCTTACACAATTCGTTCAGGGGCTGTGATGCAACCTGGATTGACCATATCTAGACCCACAGCTGGATGAGACATAAGGGTGGACACTCTTGGGGCTGAGAGGTTTGGTGAGGTTGGGTGAGCAAACGCAGACCCTTTAAAGTAATACTGCGTGCTACCCATCGCATGGGTCCCAAATCTCCAGGTTCAAGGGCATCTTCCTACATCGAAAACATGCATGAGAAACCCAGAAGATGGTACACCGTGTGATGGGGAAAGGTTTCTAAAACGCACCTCATTTCTCATCTCCTTGTGCTCGGGTTCGCCATTCCAGCCACTTTACTAGCAATCTCCCTACTTGGAGCATCAGCACCTTTAACCTCCTGTTCCGTACAGGTTGCAATTTGTCCTGAGGATGAACGGGAAGACGGGGAACCAATGAGAGACTAGCTCTTGGTGTTGGGAGAGGCACAGGTCACTCTATTTTCCCATCAGGAAGAAGAATTAACCACAGGCTCAGCCTGCCCCCCTGAACCAGAACAGGGCCTGAAGCCATCCTGCGCTTTTGCGGCCGGCTCCCAAAAAAGCGACTTGTAAAATGGAGCTTCAGGGCACTGCAATTCACAAACCTGCAGAGTTATAAATGATAACTCTCGTCCACAAATATATTGAGGGAAGGCAAAGAAGAGGATTTGAAATCAAGGCAGAATTGCAGGAAACAGATTTCAGGAGGTAGATTCGAATCGCCTTTAAAGCACATGAAAAGCGGCAAAACGTTGACAATGATGCCCTTGGCCAAAAAGGGCGTATGCGTTTTTTCCTGAATATATTCAGGAAAAAACGCATACGCCCTTTTTGGCCAACCAAGCAACCTGGAAAGGCAAATCAGCGCTACAAAGAAGTCTCGCTTCCCATCGGTCAAAAGGGCCATGCTGAAAAAAGTGTCAAAACCAGAAATGCAGGACAGGCCATGGAGAAATGGGAGCCTTGCTACACTGATGGGCGGGATGTAAATTGCCAACAGCCACTCTGGAGAAGTGTACGGTGTGTCCTGAAACATCTAAAAAACACAGCTTAGAGAGCATAGGGCACTTCCACGCATGGGGGGATAAAGTGGGAAAATTGAAAATCAGCAAGACACAAGCACCCCAAAGTTTAGGGCTGCTCTGTTGACAAGGACCTCCACTTCCTTCCACCTTAAATATCCCAGGAAAGCGAAAAATGGATAAAAAAGTTGTGGTCCTTATGTACAATGGAATATCACTCAGCCATGAAATCAATGTCATAAGGCTAGTAGCAACATGATGAGTGGATTTAGGTAAGACGATTCTAAGTGAAATAAGTCACACAGAAAAGGACACTTCTCATAAGGTGTCACTTATAGAGGGAATGTAAAAACCGTTACACTTGAACTGAATTACAAAACAGAACAGAGTCACACATGCAGAAAACACACTATGGCTGCTTAAAGGGAAAGGTGAGGTGGGGTGATACATAAAACAAGAGTTTCAAATTAGCTCAGATACCGTTCCATAAACCCAATATGTAACAGACAAGACCTACTCCTTGCTCAGAGAACTGGACTCAACACGCCCGATTCACCGCACAAGAATATATCTGACTAGTAATAATCTTAAAACCTATGTATTGATATCTCTCTGTTAGTGGGTCAAGTGGGTGTAAAGCGGCCTAAACACAGCCGTGAAAAGCAGCTACACCCCATTATAAAAATAAATTACTTTTAAAAACCCATGAAACAAAGACAGGGAAAGAGAGAGAAATTCTTACACAATTCGTTCAGGGGCTGTGATGCAACCTGGATTGACCATATCTAGACCCACAGCTGGATGAGACATAAGGGTGGACACTCTTGGGGCTGAGAGGTTTGGTGAGGTTGGGTGAGCAAACGCAGACCCTTTAAAGTAATACTGCGTGCTACCCATCGCATGGGTCCCAAATCTCCAGGTTCAAGGGCATCTTCCTACATCGAAAACATGCATGAGAAACCCAGAAGATGGTACACCGTGTGATGGGGAAAGGTTTCTAAAACGCACCTCATTTCTCATCTCCTTGTGCTCGGGTTCGCCATTCCAGCCACTTTACTAGCAATCTCCCTACTTGGAGCATCAGCACCTTTAACCTCCTGTTCCGTACAGGTTGCAATTTGTCCTGAGGATGAACGGGAAGACGGGGAACCAATGAGAGACTAGCTCTTGGTGTTGGGACAGGCACAGGTCACTCTATTTTCCCATCAGGAAGAAGAATTAACCACAGGCTCAGCCTGCCCCCCTGAACCAGAACAGGGCCTGAAGCCATCCTGCGCTTTTGCGGCCGGCTCCCAAAAAAGCGACTTGTAAAATGGAGCTTCAGGGCACTGCAATTCACAAACCTGCAGAGTTATAAATGATAACTCTCGTCCACAAATATATTGAGGGAAGGCAAAGAAGAGGATTTGAAATCAAGGCAGAATTGCAGGAAACAGATTTCAGGAGGTAGATTCGAATCGCCTTTAAAGCACATGAAAAGCGGCAAAACGTTGACAATGATGCCCTTGGCCAAAAAGGGCGTATGCGTTTTTTCCTGAATATATTCAGGAAAAAACGCATACGCCCTTTTTGGCCAACCAAGCAACCTGGAAAGGCAAATCAGCGCTACAAAGAAGTCTCGCTTCCCATCGGTCAAAAGGGCCATGCTGAAAAAAGTGTCAAAACCAGAAATGCAGGACAGGCCATGGAGAAATGGGAGCCTTGCTACACTGATGGGCGGGATGTAAATTGCCAACAGCCACTCTGGAGAAGTGTACGGTGTGTCCTGAAACATCTAAAAAACACAGCTTAGAGAGCATAGGGCACTTCCACGCATGGGGGGATAAAGTGGGAAAATTGAAAATCAGCAAGACACAAGCACCCCAAAGTTTAGGGCTGCTCTGTTGACAAGGACCTCCACTTCCTTCCACCTTAAATATCCCAGGAAAGCGAAAAATGGATAAAAAAGTTGTGGTCCTTATGTACAATGGAATATCACTCAGCCATGAAATCAATGTCATAAGGCTAGTAGCAGCATGATGAGTGGATTTAGGTAAGACGATTCTAAGTGAAATAAGTCACACAGAAAAGGACACTTCTCATAAGGTGTCACTTATAGAGGGAATGTAAAAACCGTTACACTTGAACTGAATTACAAAACAGAACAGAGTCACACATGCAGAAAACACACTATGGCTGCTTAAAGGGAAAGGTGAGGTGGGGTGATACATAAAACAAGAGTTTCAAATTAGCTCAGATACCGTTCCATAAACCCAATATGTAACAGACAAGACCTACTCCTTGCTCAGAGAACTGGACTCAACACGCCCGATTCACCGCACAAGAATATATCTGACTAGTAATAATCTTAAAACCTATGTATTGATATCTCTCTGTTAGTGGGTCAAGTGGGTGTAAAGCGGCCTAAACACAGCCGTGAAAAGCAGCTACACCCCATTATAAAAATAAATTACTTTTAAAAACCCATGAAACAAAGACAGGGAAAGAGAGAGAAATTCTTACACAATTCGTTCAGGGGCTGTGATGCAACCTGGATTGACCATATCTAGACCCACAGCTGGATGAGACATAAGGGTGGACACTCTTGGGGCTGAGAGGTTTGGTGAGGTTGGGTGAGCAAACGCAGACCCTTTAAAGTAATACTGCGTGCTACCCATCGCATGGGTCCCAAATCTCCAGGTTCAAGGGCATCTTCCTACATCGAAAACATGCATGAGAAACCCAGAAGATGGTACACCGTGTGATGGGGAAAGGTTTCTAAAACGCACCTCATTTCTCATCTCCTTGTGCTCGGGTTCGCCATTCCAGCCACTTTACTAGCAATCTCCCTACTTGGAGCATCAGCACCTTTAACCTCCTGTTCCGTACAGGTTGCAATTTGTCCTGAGGATGAACGGGAAGACGGGGAACCAATGAGAGACTAGCTCTTGGTGTTGGGACAGGCACAGGTCACTCTATTTTCCCATCAGGAAGAAGAATTAACCACAGGCTCAGCCTGCCCCCCTGAACCAGAACAGGGCCTGAAGCCATCCTGCGCTTTTGCGGCCGGCTCCCAAAAAAGCGACCTGTAAAATGGAGCTTCAGGGCACTGCAATTCACAAACCTGCAGAGTTATAAATGATAACTCTCGTCCACAAATATATTGAGGGAAGGCAAAGAAGAGGATTTGAAATCAAGGCAGAATTGCAGGAAACAGATTTCAGGAGGTAGATTCGAATCGCCTTTAAAGCACATGAAAAGCGGCAAAACGTTGACAATGATGCCCTTGGCCAAAAAGGGCGTATGCGTTTTTTCCTGAATATATTCAGGAAAAACCGCATACGCCCTTTTTGGCCAACCAAGCAACCTGGAAAGGCAAATCAGCGCTACAAAGAAGTCTCGCTTCCCATCGGTCAAAAGGGCCATGCTGAAAAAAGTGTCAAAACCAGAAATGCAGGACAGGCCATGGAGAAATGGGAGCCTTGCTACACTGATGGGCGGGATGTAAATTGCCAACAGCCACTCTGGAGAAGTGTACGGTGTGTCCTGAAACATCTAAAAAACACAGCTTAGAGAGCATAGGGCACTTCCACGCATGGGGGGATAAAGTGGGAAAATTGAAAATCAGCAAGACACAAGCACCCCAAAGTTTAGGGCTGCTCTGTTGACAAGGACCTCCACTTCCTTCCACCTTAAATATCCCAGGAAAGCGAAAAATGGATAAAAAAGTTGTGGTCCTTATGTACAATGGAATATCACTCAGCCATGAAATCAATGTCATAAGGCTAGTAGCAGCATGATGAGTGGATTTAGGTAAGACGATTCTAAGTGAAATAAGTCACACAGAAAAGGACACTTCTCATAAGGTGTCACTTATAGAGGGAATGTAAAAACCGTTACACTTGAACTGAATTACAAAACAGAACAGAGTCACACATGCAGAAAACACACTATGGCTGCTTAAAGGGAAAGGTGAGGTCGGGTGATACATAAAACAAGAGTTTCAAATTAGCTCAGATACCGTTCCATAAACCCAATATGTAACAGACAAGACCTACTCCTTGCTCAGAGAACTGGACTCAACACGCCCGATTCACCGCACAAGAATATATCTGACTAGTAATAATCTTAAAACCTATGTATTGATATCTCTCTGTTAGTGGGTCAAGTGGGTGTAAAGCGGCCTAAACACAGCCGTGAAAAGCAGCTAAACCCCATTATAAAAATAAATTACTTTTAAAAACGCATGAAACAAAGACAGGGAAAGAGAGAGAAATTCTTACACAATTCGTTCAGGGGCTGTGATGCAACCTGGATTGACCATATCTGGACCCACAGCTGGATGAGACATAAGGGTGGACACTCTTGGGGCTGAGAGGTTTGGTGAGGTTGGGTGAGCAAACGCAGACCCTTTAAAGTAATACTGCGTGCTACCCATCGCATGGGTCCCAAATCTCCAGGTTCAAGGGCATCTTCCTACATCGAAAACATGCATGAGAAACCCAGAAGATGGTACACCGTGTGATGGGGAAAGGTTTCTAAAACGCACCTCATTTCTCATCTCCTTGTGCTCAGGTTCGCCATTCCAGCCACTTTACTAGCAATCTCCCTACTTGGAGCATCAGCACCTTTAACCTCCTGTTCCGTACAGGTTGCAATTTGTCCTGAGGATGAACGGGAAGATGGGGAACCAATGAGAGACTAGATCTTGGTGTTGGGACAGGCACAGGTCACTCTATTTTCCCATCAGGAAGAAGAATTAACCACAGGCTCAGCCTGCCCCCCTGAACCAGAACAGGGCCTGAAGCCATCCTGCGCTTTTGCGGCCGGCTCCCAAAAAACCGACTTGTAAAATGGAGCTTCAGGGCACTGCAATTCACAAACCTGCAGAGTTATAAATGATAACTCTCGTCCACAAATATATTGAGGGAAGGCAAAGAAGAGGATTTGAAATCAAGGCAGAATTGCAGGAAACAGATTTCAGGAGGTAGATTCGAATCGCCTTTAAAGCACATGAAAAGCGGCAAAACGTTGACAATGATGCCCTTGGCCAAAAAGGGCGTATGCGTTTTTTCCTGAATATATTCAGGAAAAAACGCATACGCCCTTTTTGGCCAACCAAGCAACCTGGAAAGGCAAATCAGCGCTCCAAAGAAGTCTCGCTTCCCATCGGTGAAAAGGGCCATGCTGAAAAAAGTGTCAAAACCAGAAATGCAGGACAGGCCATGGAGAAATGGGAGCCTTGCTACACTGATGGGCGGGATGTAAATTGCCAACAGCCACTCTGGAGAAGTGTACGGTGTGTCCTGAAACATCTAAAAAACACAGCTTAGAGAGCATAGGGCACTTCCACGCATGGGGGGATAAAGTGGGAAAATTGAAAATCAGCAAGACACAAGCACCCCAAAGTTTAGGGCTGCTCTGTTGACAAGGACCTCCACTTCCTTCCACCTTAAATATCCCAGGAAAGCGAAAAATGGATAAAAAAGTTGTGGTCCTTATGTACAATGGAATATCACTCAGCCATGAAATCAATGTCATAAGGCTAGTAGCAGCATGATGAGTGGATTTAGGTAAGACGATTCTAAGTGAAATAAGTCACACAGAAAAGGACACTTCTCATAAGGTGTCACTTATAGAGGGAATGTAAAAACCGTTACACTTGAACTGAATTACAAAACAGAACAGAGTCACACATGCAGAAAACACACTATGGCTGCTTAAAGGGAAAGGTGAGGTGGGGTGATACATAAAACAAGAGTTTCAAATTAGCTCAGATACCGTTCCATAAACCCAATATGTAACAGACAAGACCTACTCCTTGCTCAGAGAACTGGACTCAACACGCCCGATTCACCGCACAAGAATATATCTGACTAGTAATAATCTTAAAACCTATGTATTGATATCTCTCTGTTAGTGGGTCAAGTGGGTGTAAAGCGGCCTAAACACAGCCGTGAAAAGCAGCTACACCCCATTATAAAAATAAATTACTTTTAAAAACCCATGAAACAAAGACAGGGAAAGAGAGAGAAATTCTTACACAATTCGTTCAGGGGCTGTGATGCAACCTGGATTGACCATATCTAGACCCACAGCTGGATGAGACATAAGGGTGGACACTCTTGGGGCTGAGAGGTTTGGTGAGGTTGGGTGAGCAAACGCAGACCCTTTAAAGTAATACTGCGTGCTACCCATCGCATGGGTCCCAAATCTCCAGGTTCAAGGGCATCTTCCTACATCGAAAACATGCATGAGAAACCCAGAAGATGGTACACCGTGTGATGGGGAAAGGTTTCTAAAACGCACCTCATTTCTCATCTCCTTGTGCTCGGGTTCGCCATTCCAGCCACTTTACTAGCAATCTCCCTACTTGGAGCATCAGCACCTTTAACCTCCTGTTCCGTACAGGTTGCAATTTGTCCTGAGGATGAACGGGAAGACGGGGAACCAATGAGAGACTAGCTCTTGGTGTTGGGACAGGCACAGGTCACTCTATTTTCCCATCAGGAAGAAGAATTAACCACAGGCTCAGCCTGCCCCCCTGAACCAGAACAGGGCCTGAAGCCATCCTGCGCTTTTGCGGCCGGCTCCCAAAAAAGCGACCTGTAAAATGGAGCTTCAGGGCACTGCAATTCACAAACCTGCAGAGTTATAAATGATAACTCTCGTCCACAAATATATTGAGGGAAGGCAAAGAAGAGGATTTGAAATCAAGGCAGAATTGCAGGAAACAGATTTCAGGAGGTAGATTCGAATCGCCTTTAAAGCACATGAAAAGCGGCAAAACGTTGACAATGATGCCCTTGGCCAAAAAGGGCGTATGCGTTTTTTCCTGAATATATTCAGGAAAAAACGCATACGCCCTTTTTGGCCAACCAAGCAACCTGGAAAGGCAAATCAGCGCTACAAAGAAGTCTCGCTTCCCATCGGTCAAAAGGGCCATGCTGAAAAAAGTGTCAAAACCAGAAATGCAGGACAGGCCATGGAGAAATGGGAGCCTTGCTACACTGATGGGCGGGATGTAAATTGCCAACAGCCACTCTGGAGAAGTGTACGGTGTGTCCTGAAACATCTAAAAAACACAGCTTAGAGAGCATAGGGCACTTCCACGCCTGGGGGGATAAAGTGGGAAAATTGAAAATCAGCAAGACACAAGCACCCCAAAGTTTAGGGCTGCTCTGTTGACAAGGACCTCCACTTCCTTCCACCTTAAATATCCCAGGAAAGCGAAAAATGGATAAAAAAGTTGTGGTCCTTATGTACAATGGAATATCACTCAGCCATGAAATCAATGTCATAAGGCTAGTAGCAGCATGATGAGTGGATTTAGGTAAGACGATTCTAAGTGAAATAAGTCACACAGAAAAGGACACTTCTCATAAGGTGTCACTTATAGAGGGAATGTAAAAACCGTTACACTTGAACTGAATTACAAAACAGAACAGAGTCACACATGCAGAAAACACACTATGGCTGCTTAAAGGGAAAGGTGAGGTGGGGTGATACATAAAACAAGAGTTTCAAATTAGCTCAGATACCGTTCCATAAACCCAATATGTAACAGACAAGACCTACTCCTTGCTCAGAGAACTGGACTCAACACGCCCGATTCACCGCACAAGAATATATCTGACTAGTAATAATCTTAAAACCTATGTATTGATATCTCTCTGTTAGTGGGTCAAGTGGGTGTAAAGCGGCCTAAACACAGCCGTGAAAAGCAGCTACACCCCATTATAAAAATAAATTACTTTTAAAAACCCATGAAACAAAGACAGGGAAAGAGAGAGAAATTCTTACACAATTCGTTCAGGGGCTGTGATGCAACCTGGATTGACCATATCTAGACCCACAGCTGGATGAGACATAAGGGTGGACACTCTTGGGGCTGAGAGGTTTGGTGAGGTTGGGTGATTAAACGCAGACCCTTTAAAGTAATACTGCGTGCTACCCATCGCATGGGTCCCAAATCTCCAGGTTCAAGGGCATCTTCCTACATCGAAAACATGCATGAGAAACCCAGAAGATGGTACACCGTGTGATGGGGAAAGGTTTCTAAAACGCACCTCATTTCTCATCTCCTTGTGCTCGGGTTCGCCATTCCAGCCACTTTACTAGCAATCTCCCTTCTTGGAGCATCAGCACCTTTAACCTCCTGTTCCGTACAGGTTGCAATTTGTCCTGAGGATGAACGGGAAGACGGGGAACCAATGAGAGACTAGCTCTTGGTGTTGGGACAGGCACAGGTCACTCTCTTTTCCCATCAGGAAGAAGAATTAACCACAGGCTCAGCCTGCCCCCCTGAACCAGAACAGGGCCTGAAGCCATCCTGCGCTTTTGCGGCCGGCTCCCAAAAAAGCGACTTGTAAAATGGAGCTTCAGGGCACTGCAATTCACAAACCTGCAGAGTTATAAATGATAACTCTCGTCCACAAATATATTGAGGGAAGGCAAAGAAGAGGATTTGAAATCAAGGCAGAATTGCAGGAAACAGATTTCAGGAGGTAGATTCGAATCGCCTTTAAAGCACATGAAAAGCGGCAAAACGTTGACAATGATGCCCTTGGCCAAAAAGGGCGTATGCGTTTTTTCCTGAATATATTCAGGAAAAAACGCATACGCCCTTTTTGGCCAACCAAGCAACCTGGAAAGGCAAATCAGCGCTACAAAGAAGTCTCGCTTCCCATCGGTCAAAAGGGCCATGCTGAAAAAAGTGTCAAAACCAGAAATGCAGGACAGGCCATGGAGAAATGGGAGCCTTGCTACACTGATGGGCGGGATGTAAATTGCCAACAGCCACTCTGGAGAAGTGTACGGTGTGTCCTGAAACATCTAAAAAACACAGCTTAGAGAGCATAGGGCACTTCCACGCATGGGGGGATAAAGTGGGAAAATTGAAAATCAGCAAGACACAAGCACCCCAAAGTTTAGGGCTGCTCTGTTGACAAGGACCTCCACTTCCTTCCACCTTAAATATCCCAGGAAAGCGAAAAATGGATAAAAAAGTTGTGGTCCTTATGTACAATGGAATATCACTCAGCCATGAAATCAATGTCATAAGGCTAGTAGCAGCATGATGAGTGGATTTAGGTAAGACGATTCTAAGTGAAATAAGTCACACAGAAAAGGACACTTCTCATAAGGTGTCACTTATAGAGGGAATGTAAAAACCGTTACACTTGAACTGAATTACAAAACAGAACAGAGTCACACATGCAGAAAACACACTATGGCTGCTTAACGGGAAAGGTGAGGTGGGGTGATACATAAAACAAGAGTTTCAAATTAGCTCAGATACCGTTCCATAAACCCAATATGTAATAGACAAGACCTACTCCTTGCTCAGAGAACTGGACTCAACACGCCCGATTCACCGCACAAGAATATATCTGACTAGTAATAATCTTAAAACCTATGTATTGATATCTCTCTGTTAGTGGGTCAAGTGGGTGTAAAGCGGCCTAAACACAGCCGTGAAAAGCAGCTAAACCCCATTATAAAAATAAATTACTTTTAAAAACCCATGAAACAAAGACAGGGAAAGAGAGAAATTCTTACACAATTCGTTCAGGGGCTGTGATGCAACCTGGATTGACCATATCTAGACCCACAGCTGGATGAGACATAAGGGTGGACACTCTTGGGGCTGAGAGGTTTGGTGAGGTTGGGTGAGCAAACGCAGACCCTTTAAAGTAATACTGCGTGCTACCCATCGCATGGGTCCCAAATCTCCAGGTTCAAGGGCATCTTCCTACATCGAAAACATGCATGAGAAACCCAGAAGATGGTACACCGTGTGATGGGGAAAGGTTTCTAAAACGCACCTCATTTCTCATCTCCTTGTGCTCGGGTTCGCCATTCCAGCCACTTTACTAGCAATCTCCCTACTTGGAGCATCAGCACCTTTAACCTCCTGTTCCGTACAGGTTGCAATTTGTCCTGAGGATGAACGGGAAGACGGGGAACCAATGAGAGACTAGCTCTTGGTGTTGGGACAGGCACAGGTCACTCTATTTTCCCATCAGGAAGAAGAATTAACCACAGGCTCAGCCTGCCCCCCTGAACCAGAACAGGGCCTGAAGCCATCCCGCGCTTTTGCGGCCGGCTCCCAAAAAATCGACTTGTAAAATGGAGCTTCAGGGCACTGCAATTCACAAACCTGCAGAGTTATAAATGATAACTCTCGTCCACAAATATATTGAGGGAAGGCAAAGAAGAGGATTTGAAATCAAGGCAGAATTGCAGGAAACAGATTTCAGGAGGTAGATTCGAATCGCCTTTAAAGCACATGAAAAGCGGCAAAACGTTGACAATGATGCCCTTGGCCAAAAAGGGCGTATGCGTTTTTTCCTGAATATATTCAGGAAAAAACGCATACGCCCTTTTTGGCCAACCAAGCAACCTGGAAAGGCAAATCAGCGCTACAAAGAAGTCTCGCTTCCCATCGGTCAAAAGGGCCATGCTGAAAAAAGTGTCAAAACCAGAAATGCAGGACAGGCCATGGAGAAATGGGAGCCTTGCTACACTGATGGGCGGGATGTAAATTGCCAACAGCCACTCTGGAGAAGTGTACGGTGTGTCCTGAAACATCTAAAAAACACAGCTTAGAGAGCATAGGGCACTTCCACGCATGGGGGGATAAAGTGGGAAAATTGAAAATCAGCAAGACACAAGCACCCCAAAGTTTAGGGCTGCTCTGTTGACAAGGACCTCCACTTCCTTCCACCTTAAACATCCCAGGAAAGCGAAAAATGGAAAAAAAAGTTGTGGTCCTTATGTACAATGGAATATCACTCAGCCATGAAATCAATGTCATAAGGCTAGTAGCAGCATGATGAGTGGATTTAGGTAAGACGATTCTAAGTGAAATAAGTCACACAGAAAAGGACACTTCTCATAAGGTGTCACTTATAGAGGGAATGTAAAAACCGTTACACTTGAACTGAATTACAAAACAGAACAGAGTCACACATGCAGAAAACACACTATGGCTGCTTAAAGGGAAAGGTGAGGTGGGGTGATACATAAAACAAGAGTTTCAAATTAGCTCAGATACCGTTCCATAAACCCAATATGTAACAGACAAGACCTACTCCTTGCTCAGAGAACTGGACTCAACACGCCCGATTCACCGCACAAGAATATATCTGACTAGTAATAATCTTAAAACCTATGTATTGATATCTCTCTGTTAGTGGGTCAAGTGGGTGTAAAGCGGCCTAAACACAGCCGTGAAAAGCAGCTACACCCCATTATAAAAATAAATTACTTTTAAAAACCCATGAAACAAAGACAGGGAAAGAGAGAGAAATTCTTACACAATTCGTTCAGGGGCTGTGATGCAACCTGGATTGACCATATCTAGACCCACAGCTGGATGAGACATAAGGGTGGACACTCTTGGGGCTGAGAGGTTTGGTGAGGTTGGGTGAGCAAACGCAGACCCTTTAAAGTAATACTGCGTGCTACCCATCGCATGGGTCCCAAATCTCCAGGTTCAAGGGCATCTTCCTACATCGAAAACATGCATGAGAAACCCAGAAGATGGTACACCGTGTGATGGGGAAAGGTTTCTAAAACGCACCTCATTTCTCATCTCCTTGTGCTCGGGTTCGCCATTCCAGCCACTTTACTAGCAATCTCCCTACTTGGAGCATCAGCACCTTTAACCTCCTGTTCCGTACAGGTTGCAATTTGTCCTGAGGATGAACGGGAAGACGGGGAACCAATGAGAGACTAGCTCTTGGTGTTGGGACAGGCACAGGTCACTCTATTTTCCCATCAGGAAGAAGAATTAACCACAGGCTCAGCCTGCCCCCCTGAACCAGAACAGGGCCTGAAGCCATCCTGCGCTTTTGCGGCCGGCTCCCAAAAAAGCGACCTGTAAAATGGAGCTTCAGGGCACTGCAATTCACAAACCTGCAGAGTTATAAATGATAACTCTCGTCCACAAATATATTGAGGGAAGGCAAAGAAGAGGATTTGAAATCAAGGCAGAATTGCAGGAAACAGATTTCAGGAGGTAGATTCGAATCGCCTTTAAAGCACATGAAAAGCGGCAAAACGTTGACAATGATGCCCTTGGCCAAAAAGGGCGTATGCGTTTTTTCCTGAATATATTCAGGAAAAAATGCATACGCCCTTTTTGGCCAACCAAGCAACCTGGAAAGGCAAATCAGCGCTACAAAGAAGTCTCGCTTCCCATCGGTCAAAAGGGCCATGCTGAAAAAAGTGTCAAAACCAGAAATGCAGGACAGGCCATGGAGAAATGGGAGCCTTGCTACACTGATGGGCGGGATGTAAATTGCCAACAGCCACTCTGGAGAAGTGTACGGTGTGTCCTGAAACATCTAAAAAACACAGCTTAGAGAGCATAGGGCACTTCCACGCATGGGGAGATAAAGTGGGAAAATTGAAAATCAGCAAGACACAAGCACCCCAAAGTTTAGGGCTGCTCTGTTGACAAGGACCTCCACTTCCTTCCACCTTAAATATCCCAGGAAAGCGAAAAATGGATAAAAAAGTTGTGGTCCTTATGTACAATGGAATATCACTCAGCCATGAAATCAATGTCATAAGGCTAGTAGCAGCATGATGAGTGGATTTAGGTAAGACGATTCTAAGTGAAATAAGTCACACAGAAAAGGACACTTCTCATAAGGTGTCACTTATAGAGGGAATGTAAAAACTGTTACACTTGAACTGAATTACAAAACAGAACAGAGTCACACATGCAGAAAACACACTATGGCTGCTTAACGGGAAAGGTGAGGTGGGGTGATACATAAAACAAGAGTTTCAAATTAGCTCAGATACCGTTCCATAAACCCAATATGGAATAGACAAGACCTACTCCTTGCTCAGAGAACTGGACTCAACACGCCCGATTCACCGCACAAGAATATATCTGACTAGTAATAATCTTAAAACCTATGTATTGATATCTCTCTGTTAGTGGGTCAAGTGGGTGTAAAGCGGCCTAAACACAGCCGTGAAAAGCAGCTAAACCCCATTATAAAAATAAATTACTTTTAAAAACCCATGAAACAAAGACAGGGAAAGAGAGAGAAATTCTTACACAATTCGTTCAGGGGCTGTGATGCAACATGGATTGACCATATCTAGACCCACAGATGGATGAGACATAAGGGTGGACACTCTTGGGGCTGAGAGGTTTGGTGAGGTTGGGTGAGCAAACGCAGACCCTTTAAAGTAATACTGCATGCTACCCATCGCATGGGTCCCAAATCTCCAGGTTCAAGGGCATCTTCCTACATCGAAAACATGCATGAGAAACCCAGAAGATGGTACACCGTGTGATGGGGAAAGGTTTCTAAAACGCACCTCATTTCTCATCTCCTTGTGCTCGGGTTCGCCATTCCAGCCACTTTACTAGCAATCTCCCTACTTGGAGCATCAGCACCTTTAACCTCCTGTTCCGTACAGGTTGCAATTTGTCCTGAGGATGAACGGGAAGACGGGGAACCAATGAGAGACTAGCTCTTGGTGTTGGGACAGGCACAGGTCACTCTATTTTCCCATCAGGAAGAAGAATTAACCACAGGCTCAGCCTGCCCCCCTGAACCAGAACAGGGCCTGAAGCCATCCTGCGCTTTTGCGGCCTGCTCCCAAAAAAGCGACCTGTAAAATGGAGCTTCAGGGCACTGCAATTCACAAACCTGCAGAGTTATAAATGATAACTCTCGTCCACAAATATATTGAGGGAAGGCAAAGAAGAGGATTTGAAATCAAGGCAGAATTGCAGGAAACAGATTTCAGGAGGTAGATTCGAATCGCCTTTAAAGCACATGAAAAGCGGCAAAACGTTGACAATGATGCCCTTGGCCAAAAAGGGCGTATGCGTTTTTTCCTGAATATATTCAGGAAAAAACGCATACGCCCTTTTTGGCCAACCAAGCAACCTGGAAAGGCAAATCAGCGCTACAAAGAAGTCTCGCTTCCCATCGGTCAAAAGGGCCATGCTGAAAAAAGTGTCAAAACCAGAAATGCAGGACAGGCCATGGAGAAATGGGAGCCTTGCTACACTGATGGGCGGGATGTAAATTGCCAACAGCCACTCTGGAGAAGTGTACGGTGTGTCCTGAAACATCTAAAAAACACAGCTTAGAGAGCATAGGGCACTTCCACGCATGGGGGGATAAAGTGGGAAAATTGAAAATCAGCAAGACACAAGCACCCCAAAGTTTAGGGCTGCTCTGTTGACAAGGACCTCCACTTCCTTCCAACTTAAATATCCCAGGAAAGCGAAAAATGGATAAAAAAGTTGTGGTCCTTATGTACAATGGAATATCACTCAGCCATGAAATCAATGTCATAAGGCTAGTAGCAGCATGATGAGTGGATTTAGGTAAGACGATTCTAAGTGAAATAAGTCACACAGAAAAGGACACTTCTCATAAGGTGTCACTTATAGAGGGAATGTAAAAACCGTTACACTTGAACTGAATTACAAAACAGAACAGAGTCACACATGCAGAAAACACACTATGGCTGCTTAAAGGGAAAGGTGAGGTGGGGTGATACATAAAACAAGAGTTTCAAATTAGCTCAGATACCGTTCCATAAACCCAATATGTAACAGACAAGACCTACTCCTTGCTCAGAGAACTGGACTCAACACGCCCGATTCACCGCACAAGAATATATCTGACTAGTAATAATCTTAAAACCTATGTATTGATATCTCTCTGTTAGTGGGTCAAGTGGGTGTAAAGCGGCCTAAACACAGCCGTGAAAAGCAGCTACACCCCATTATAAAAATAAATTACTTTTAAAAACCCATGAAACAAAGACAGGGAAAGAGAGAGAAATTCTTACACAATTCGTTCAGGGGCTGTGATGCAACCTGGATTGACCATATCTAGACCCACAGCTGGATGAGACATAAGGGTGGACACTCTTGGGGCTGAGAGGTTTGGTGAGGTTGGGTGAGCAAACGCAGACCCTTTAAAGTAATACTGCGTGCTACCCATCGCATGGGTCCCAAATCTCCAGGTTCAAGGGCATCTTCCTACATCGAAAACATGCATGAGAAACCCAGAAGATGGTACACCGTGTGATGGGGAAAGGTTTCTAAAACGCACCTCATTTCTCATCTCCTTGTGCTCGGGTTCGCCATTCCAGCCACTTTACTAGCAATCTCCCTACTTGGAGCATCAGCACCTTTAACCTCCTGTTCCGTACAGGTTGCAATTTGTCCTGAGGATGAACGGGAAGACGGGGAACCAATGAGAGACTAGCTCTTGGTGTTGGGACAGGCACAGGTCACTCTATTTTCCCATCAGGAAGAAGAATTAACCACAGGCTCAGCCTGCCCCCCTGAACCAGAACAGGGCCTGAAGCCATCCTGCGCTTTTGCGGCCTGCTCCCAAAAAAGCGACCTGTAAAATGGAGCTTCAGGGCACTGCAATTCACAAACCTGCAGAGTTATAAATGATAACTCTCGTCCACAAATATATTGAGGGAAGGCAAAGAAGAGGATTTGAAATCAAGGCAGAATTGCAGGAAACAGATTTCAGGAGGTAGATTCGAATCGCCTTTAAAGCACATGAAAAGCGGCAAAACGTTGACAATGATGCCCTTGGCCAAAAAGGGCGTATGCGTTTTTTCCTGAATATATTCAGGAAAAAACGCATACGCCCTTTTTGGCCAACCAAGCAACCTGGAAAGGCAAATCAGCGCTACAAAGAAGTCTCGCTTCCCATCGGTCAAAAGGGCCATGCTGAAAAAAGTGTCAAAACCAGAAATGCAGGACAGGCCATGGAGAAATGGGAGCCTTGCTACACTGATGGGCGGGATGTAAATTGCCAACAGCCACTCTGGAGAAGTGTACGGTGTGTCCTGAAACATCTAAAAAACACAGCTTAGAGAGCATAGGGCACTTCCACGCATGGGGGGATAAAGTGGGAAAATTGAAAATCAGCAAGACACAAGCACCCCAAAGTTTAGGGCTGCTCTGTTGACAAGGACCTCCACTTCCTTCCACCTTAAATATCCCAGGAAAGCGAAAAATGGATAAAAAAGTTGTGGTCCTTATGTACAATGGAATATCACTCAGCCATGAAATCAATGTCATAAGGCTAGGAGCAGCATGATGAGTGGATTTAGGTAAGACGATTCTAAGTGAAATAAGTCACACAGAAAAGGACACTTCTCATAAGGTGTCACTTATAGAGGGAATGTAAAAACCGTTACACTTGAACTGAATTACAAAACAGAACAGAGTCACACATGCAGAAAACACACTATGGCTGCTTAAAGGGAAAGGTGAGGTGGGGTGATACATAAAACAAGAGTTTCAAATTAGCTCAGATACCGTTCCATAAACCCAATATGTAACAGACAAGACCTACTCCTTGCTCAGAGAACTGGACTCAACACGCCCGATTCACCGCACAAGAATATATCTGACTAGTAATAATCTTAAAACCTATGTATTGATATCTCTCTGTTAGTGGGTCAAGTGGGTGTAAAGCGGCCTAAACACAGCCGTGAAAAGCAGCTACACCCCATTATAAAAATAAATTACTTTTAAAAACCCATGAAACAAAGACAGGGAAAGAGAGAGAAATTCTTACACAATTCGTTCAGGGGCTGTGATGCAACCTGGATTGACCATATCTAGACCCACAGCTGGATGAGACATAAGGGTGGACACTCTTGGGGCTGAGAGGTTTGGTGAGGTTGGGTGAGCAAACGCAGACCCTTTAAAGTAATACTGCGTGCTACCCATCGCATGGGTCCCAAATCTCCAGGTTCAAGGGCATCTTCCTACATCGAAAACATGCATGAGAAACCCAGAAGATGGTACACCGTGTGATGGGGAAAGGTTTCTAAAACGCACCTCATTTCTCATCTCCTTGTGCTCGGGTTCGCCATTCCAGCCACTTTACTAGCAATCTCCCTACTTGGAGCATCAGCACCTTTAACCTCCTGTTCCGTACAGGTTGCAATTTGTCCTGAGGATGAACGGGAAGACGGGGAACCAATGAGAGACTAGCTCTTGGTGTTGGGACAGGCACAGGTCACTCTATTTTCCCATCAGGAAGAAGAATTAACCACAGGCTCAGCCTGCCCCCCTGAACCAGAACAGGGCCTGAAGCCATCCTGCGCTTTTGCGGCCGGCTCCCAAAAAACCGACTTGGAAAATGGAGCTTCAGGGCACTGCAATTCACAAACCTGCAGAGTTATAAATGATAACTCTCGTCCACAAATATATTGAGGGAAGGCAAAGAAGAGGATTTGAAATCAAGGCAGAATTGCAGGAAACAGATTTCAGGAGGTAGATTCGAATCGCCTTTAAAGCACATGAAAAGCGGCAAAACGTTGACAATGATGCCCTTGGCCAAAAAGGGCGTATGCGTTTTTTCCTGAAAACATTCAGGAAAAAACGCATACGCCCTTTTTGGCCAACCAAGCAACCTGGAAAGGCAAATCAGCGCTCCAAAGAAGTCTCGCTTCCCATCGGTCAAAAGGGCCATGCTGAAAAAAGTGTCAAAACCAGAAATGCAGGACAGGCCATGGAGAAATGGGAGCCTTGCTACACTGATGGGCGGGATGTAAATTGCCAACAGCCACTCTGGAGAAGTGTACGGTGTGTCCTGAAACATCTAAAAAACACAGCTTAGAGAGCATAGGGCACTTCCACGCATGGGGGGATAAAGTGGGAAAATTGAAAATCAGCAAGACACAAGCACCCCAAAGTTTAGGGCTGCTCTGTTGACAAGGACCTCCACTTCCTTCCACCTTAAATATCCCAGGAAAGCGAAAAATGGATAAAAAAGTTGTGGTCCTTATGTACAATGGAATATCACTCAGCCATGAAATCAATGTCATAAGGCTAGTAGCAGCATGATGAGTGGATTTAGGTAAGACGATTCTAAGTGAAATAAGTCACACAGAAAAGGACACTTCTCATAAGGTGTCACTTATAGAGGGAATGTAAAAACCGTTACACTTGAACTGAATTACAAAACAGAACAGAGTCACACATGCAGAAAACACACTATGGCTGCTTAAAGGGAAAGGTGAGGTGGGGTGATACATAAAACAAGAGTTTCAAATTAGCTCAGATACCGTTCCATAAACCCAATATGGAATAGACAAGACCTACTCCTTGCTCAGAGAACTGGACTCAACACGCCCGATTCACCGCACAAGAATATATCTGACTAGTAATAATCTTAAAACCTATGTATTGATATCTCTCTGTTAGTGGGTCAAGTGGGTGTAAAGCGGCCTAAACACAGCCGTGAAAAGCAGCTAAACCCCATTATAAAAATAAATTACTTTTAAAAACCCATGAAACAAAGACAGGGAAAGAGAGAGAAATTCTTACACAATTCGTTCAGGGGCTGTGATGCAACCTGGATTGACCATATCTAGACCCACAGCTGGATGAGACATAAGGGTGGACACTCTTGGGGCTGAGAGGTTTGGTGAGGTTGGGTGAGCAAACGCAGACCCTTTAAAGTAATACTGCGTGCTACCCATCGCATGGGTCCCAAATCTCCAGGTTCAAGGGCATCTTCCTACATCGAAAACATGCATGAGAAACCCAGAAGATGGTACACCGTGTGATGGGGAAAGGTTTCTAAAACGCACCTCATTTCTCATCTCCTTGTGCTCGGGTTCGCCATTCCAGCCACTTTACTAGCAATCTCCCTACTTGGAGCATCAGCACCTTTAACCTCCTGTTCCGTACAGGTTGCAATTTGTCCTGAGGATGAACGGGAAGACGGGGAACCAATGAGAGACTAGCTCTTGGTGTTGGGAGAGGCACAGGTCACTCTATTTTCCCATCAGGAAGAAGAATTAACCACAGGCTCAGCCTGCCCCCCTGAACCAGAACAGGGCCTGAAGCCATCCTGCGCTTTTGCGGCCGGCTCCCAACAAAGCGACTTGTAAAATGGAGATTCAGGGCACTGCAATTCACAAACCTGCAGAGTTATAAATGATAACTCTCGTCCACAAATATATTGAGGGAAGGCAAAGAAGAGGATTTGAAATCAAGGCAGAATTGCAGGAAACAGATTTCAGGAGGTAGATTCGAATCGCCTTTAAAGCACATGAAAAGCGGCAAAACGTTGACAATGATGCCCTTGGCCAAAAAGGGCGTATGCGTTTTTTCCTGAATATATTCAGGAAAAAACGCATACGCCCTTTTTGGCCAACCAAGCAACCTGGAAAGGCAAATCAGCGCTCCAAAGAAGTCTCGCTTCCCATCGGTCAAAAGGGCCATGCTGAAAAAAGTGTCAAAACCAGAAATGCAGGACAGGCCATGGAGAAATGGGAGCCTTGCTACACTGATGGGCGGGATGTAAATTGCCAACAGCCACTCTGGAGAAGTGTACGGTGTGTCCTGAAACATCTAAAAAACACAGCTTAGAGAGCATAGGGCACTTCCACGCATGGGGGGATAAAGTGGGAAAATTGAAAATCAGCAAGACACAAGCACCCCAAAGTTTAGGGCTGCTCTGTTGACAAGGACCTCCACTTCCTTCCACCTTAAATATCCCAGGAAAGCGAAAAATGGATAAAAAAGTTGTGGTCCTTATGTACAATGGAATATCACTCAGCCATGAAATCAATGTCATAAGGCTAGTAGCAGCATGATGAGTGGATTTAGGTAAGACGATTCTAAGTGAAATAAGTCACACAGAAAAGGACACTTCTCATAAGGTGTCACTTATAGAGGGAATGTAAAAACCGTTACACTTGAACTGAATTACAAAACAGAACAGAGTCACACATGCAGAAAACACACTATGGCTGCTTAAAGGGAAAGGTGAGGTGGGGTGATACATAAAACAAGAGTTTCAAATTAGCTCAGATACCGTTCCATAAACCCAATATGTAACAGACAAGACCTACTCCTTGCTCAGAGAACTGGACTCAACACGCCCGATTCACCGCACAAGAATATATCTGACTAGTAATAATCTTAAAACCTATGTATTGATATCTCTCTGTTAGTGGGTCAAGTGGGTGTAAAGCGGCCTAAACACAGCCGTGAAAAGCAGCTACACCCCATTATAAAAATAAATTACTTTTAAAAACCCAGGAAACAAAGACAGGGAAAGAGAGAGAAATTCTTACACAATTCGTTCAGGGGCTGTGATGCAACCTGGATTGACCATATCTAGACCCACAGCTGGATGAGACATAAGGGTGGACACTCTTGGGGCTGAGAGGTTTGGTGAGGTTGGGTGAGCAAACGCAGACCCTTTAAAGTAATACTGCGTGCTACCCATCGCATGGGTCCCAAATCTCCAGGTTCAAGGGCATCTTCCTACATCGAAAACATGCATGAGAAACCCAGAAGATGGTACACCGTGTGATGGGGAAAGGTTTCTAAAACGCACCTCATTTCTCATCTCCTTGTGCTCGGGTTCGCCATTCCAGCCACTTTACTAGCAATCTCCCTACTTGGAGCATCAGCACCTTTAACCTCCTGTTCCGTACAGGTTGCAATTTGTCCTGAGGATGAACGGGAAGACGGGGAACCAATGAGAGACTAGCTCTTGGTGTTGGGAGAGGCACAGGTCACTCTATTTTCCCATCAGGAAGAAGAATTAACCACAGGCTCAGCCTGCCCCCCTGAACCAGAACAGGGCCTGAAGCCATCCTGCGCTTTTGCGGCCGGCTCCCAAAAAACCGACTTGTAAAATGGAGCTTCAGGGCACTGCAATTCACAAACCTGCAGAGTTATAAATGATAACTCTCGTCCACAAATATATTGAGGGAAGGCAAAGAAGAGGATTTGAAATCAAGGCAGAATTGCAGGAAACAGATTTCAGGAGGTAGATTCGAATCGCCTTTAAAGCACATGAAAAGCGGCAAAACGTTGACAATGATGCCCTTGGCCAAAAAGGGCGTATGCGTTTTTTCCTGAATATATTCAGGAAAAAACGCATACGCCCTTTTTGGCCAACCAAGCAACCTGGAAAGGCAAATCAGCGCTACAAAGAAGTCTCGCTTCCCATCGGTCAAAAGGGCCATGCTGAAAAAAGTGTCAAAACCAGAAATGCAGGACAGGCCATGGAGAAATGGGAGCCTTGCTACACTGATGGGCGGGATGTAAATTGCCAACAGCCACTCTGGAGAAGTGTACGGTGTGTCCTGAAACATCTAAAAAACACAGCTTAGAGAGCATAGGGCACTTCCACGCATGGGGGGATAAAGTGGGAAAATTGAAAATCAGCAAGACACAAGCACCCCAAAGTTTAGGGCTGCTCTGTTGACAAGGACCTCCACTTCCTTCCACCTTAAATATCCCAGGAAAGCGAAAAATGGATAAAAAAGTTGTGGTCCTTAAGTACAATGGAATATCACTCAGCCATGAAATCAATGTCATAAGGCTAGTAGCAACATGATGAGTGGATTTAGGTAAGACGATTCTAAGTGAAATAAGTCACACAGAAAAGGACACTTCTCATAAGGTGTCACTTATAGAGGGAATGTAAAAACCGTTACACTTGAACTGAATTACAAAACAGAACAGAGTCACACATGCAGAAAACACACTATGGCTGCTTAAAGGGAAAGGTGAGGTGGGGTGATACATAAAACAAGAGTTTCAAATTAGCTCAGATACCGTTCCATAAACCCAATATGTAACAGACAAGACCTACTCCTTGCTCAGAGAACTGGACTCAACACGCCCGATTCACCGCACAAGAATATATCTGACTAGTAATAATCTTAAAACCTATGTATTGATATCTCTCTGTTAGTGGGTCAAGTGGGTGTAAAGCGGCCTAAACACAGCCGTGAAAAGCAGCTACACCCCATTATAAAAATAAATTACTTTTAAAAACCCATGAAACAAAGACAGGGAAAGAGAGAGAAATTCTTACACAATTCGTTCAGGGGCTGTGATGCAACCTGGATTGACCATATCTAGACCCACAGCTGGATGAGACATAAGGGTGGACACTCTTGGGGCTGAGAGGTTTGGTGAGGTTGGGTGAGCAAACGCAGACCCTTTAAAGTAATACTGCGTGCTACCCATCGCATGGGTCCCAAATCTCCAGGTTCAAGGGCATCTTCCTACATCGAAAACATGCATGAGAAACCCAGAAGATGGTACACCGTGTGATGGGGAAAGGTTTCTAAAACGCACCTCATTTCTCATCTCCTTGTGCTCGGGTTCGCCATTCCAGCCACTTTACTAGCAATCTCCCTACTTGGAGCATCAGCACCTTTAACCTCCTGTTCCGTACAGGTTGCAATTTGTCCTGAGGATGAACGGGAAGACGGGGAACCAATGAGAGACTAGCTCTTGGTGTTGGGACAGGCACAGGTCACTCTATTTTCCCATCAGGAAGAAGAATTAACCACAGGCTCAGCCTGCCCCCCTGAACCAGAACAGGGCCTGAAGCCATCCTGCGCTTTTGCGGCCGGCTCCCAAAAAAGCGACCTGTAAAATGGAGCTTCAGGGCACTGCAGTTCACAAACCTGCAGAGTTATAAATGATAACTCTCGTCCACAAATATATTGAGGGAAGGCAAAGAAGAGGATTTGAAATCAAGGCAGAATTGCAGGAAACAGATTTCAGGAGGTAGATTCGAATCGCCTTTAAAGCACATGAAAAGCGGCAAAACGTTGACAATGATGCCCTTGGCCAAAAAGGGCGTATGCGTTTTTTCCTTAATATATTCAGGAAAAAACGCATACGCCCTTTTTGGCCAACCAAGCAACCTGGAAAGGCAAATCAGCGCTACAAAGAAGTCTCGCTTCCCTTCGGTCAAAAGGGCCATGCTGAAAAAAGTGTCAAAACCAGAAATGCAGGACAGGCCATGGAGAAATGGGAGCCTTGCTACACTGATGGGCGGGATGTAAATTGCCAACAGCCACTCTGGAGAAGTGTACGGTGTGTCCTGAAACATCTAAAAAACACAGCTTAGAGAGCATAGGGCACTTCCACGCATGGGGGGATAAAGTGGGAAAATTGAAAATCAGCAAGACACAAGCACCCCAAAGTTTAGGGCTGCTCTGTTGACAAGGACCTCCACTTCCTTCCACCTTAAATATCCCAGGAAAGCGAAAAATGGATAAAAAAGTTGTGGTCCTTATGTACAATGGAATATCACTCAGCCATGAAATCAATGTCATAAGGCTAGTAGCAGCATGATGAGTGGATTTAGGTAAGACGATTCTAAGTGAAATAAGTCACACAGAAAAGGACACTTCTCATAAGGTGTCACTTATAGAGGGAATGTAAAAACCGTTACACTTGAACTGAATTACAAAACAGAACAGAGTCACACATGCAGAAAACACACTATGGCTGCTTAAAGGGAAAGGTGAGGTGGGGTGATACATAAAACAAGAGTTTCAAATTAGCTCAGATACCGTTCCATAAACCCAATATGTAACAGACAAGACCTACTCCTTGCTCAGAGAACTGGACTCAACACGCCCGATTCACCGCACAAGAATATATCTGACTAGTAATAATCTTAAAACCTATGTATTGATATCTCTCTATTAGTGGGTCAAGTGGGTGTAAAGCGGCCTAAACACAGCCGTGAAAAGCAGCTACACCCCATTATAAAAATAAATTACTTTTAAAAACCCAGGAAACAAAGACAGGGAAAGAGAGAGAAATTCTTACACAATTCGTTCAGGGGCTGTGATGCAACCTGGATTGACCATATCTAGACCCACAGATGGATGAGACATAAGGGTGGACACTCTTGGGGCTGAGAGGTTTGGTGAGGTTGGGTGAGCAAACGCAGACCCTTTAAAGTAATACTGCGTGCTACCCATCGCATGGGTCCCAAATCTCCAGGTTCAAGTGCATCTTCCTACATCGAAAACATGCATGAGAAACCCAGAAGATGGTACACCGTGTGATGGGGAAAGGTTTCTAAAACGCACCTCATTTCTCATCTCCTTGTGCTCGGGTTCGCCATTCCAGCCACTTTACTAGCAATCTCCCTACTTGGAGCATCAGCACCTTTAACCTCCTGTTCCGTACAGGTTGCAATTTGTCCTGAGGATGAACGGGAAGACGGGGAACCAATGAGAGACTAGCTCTTGGTGTTGGGACAGGCACAGGTCACTCTATTTTCCCATCAGGAAGAAGAATTAACCACAGGCTCAGCCTGCCCCCCTGAACCAGAACAGGGCCTGAAGCCATCCTGCGCTTTTGCGGCCGGCTCCCAAAAAAGCGACCTGTAAAATGGAGCTTCAGGGCACTGCAATTCACAAACCTGCAGAGTTATAAATGATAACTCTCGTCCACAAATATATTGAGGGAAGGCAAAGAAGAGGATTTGAAATCAAGGCAGAATTGCAGGAAACAGATTTCAGGAGGTAGATTCGAATCGCCTTTAAAGCACATGAAAAGCGGCAAAACGTTGACAATGATGCCCTTGGCCAAAAAGGGCGTATGCGTTTTTTCCTGAATATATTCAGGAAAAAACGCATACGCCCTTTTTGGCCAACCAAGCAACCTGGAAAGGCAAATCAGCGCTACAAAGAAGTCTCGCTTCCCATCGGTCAAAAGGGCCATGCTGAAAAAAGTGTCAAAACCAGAAATGCAGGACAGGCCATGGAGAAATGGGAGCCTTGCTACACTGATGGGCGGGATGTAAATTGCCAACAGCCACTCTGGAGAAGTGTACGGTGTGTCCTGAAACATCTAAAAAACACAGCTTAGAGAGCATAGGGCACTTCCACGCATGGGGGGATAAAGTGGGAAAATTGAAAATCAGCAAGACACAAGCACCCCAAAGTTTAGGGCTGCTCTGTTGACAAGGACCTCCACTTCCTTCCACCTTAAATATCCCAGGAAAGCGAAAAATGGATAAAAAAGTTGTGGTCCTTATGTACAATGGAATATCACTCAGCCATGAAATCAATGTCATAAGGCTAGTAGCAGCATGATGAGTGGATTTAGGTAAGACGATTCTAAGTGAAATAAGTCACACAGAAAAGGACACTTCTCATAAGGTGTCACTTATAGAGGGAATGTAAAAACCGTTACACTTGAACTGAATTACAAAACAGAACAGAGTCACACATGCAGAAAACACACTATGGCTGCTTAAAGGGAAAGGTGAGGTGGGGTGATACATAAAACAAGAGTTTCAAATTAGCTCAGATACCGTTCCATAAACCCAATATGTAACAGACAAGACCTACTCCTTGCTCAGAGAACTGGACTCAACACGCCCGATTCACCGCACAAGAATATATCTGACTAGTAATAATCTTAAAACCTATGTATTGATATCTCTCTGTTAGTGGGTCAAGTGGGTGTAAAGCGGCCTAAACACAGCCGTGAAAAGCAGCTACACCCCATTATAAAAATAAATTACTTTTAAAAACCCAGGAAACAAAGACAGGGAAAGAGAGAGAAATTCTTACACAATTCGTTCAGGGGCTGTGATGCAACCTGGATTGACCATATCTAGACCCACAGCTGGATGAGACATAAGGGTGGACACTCTTGGGGCTGAGAGGTTTGGTGAGGTTGGGTGAGCAAACGCAGACCCTTTAAAGTAATACTGCGTGCTACCCATCGCATGGGTCCCAAATCTCCAGGTTCAAGGGCATCTTCCTACATCGAAAACATGCATGAGAAACCCAGAAGATGGTACACCGTGTGATGGGGAAAGGTTTCTAAAACGCACCTCATTTCTCATCTCCTTGTGCTCGGGTTCGCCATTCCAGCCACTTTACTAGCAATCTCCCTACTTGGAGCATCAGCACCTTTAACCTCCTGTTCCGTACAGGTTGCAATTTATCCTGAGGATGAACGGGAAGACGGGGAACCAATGAGAGACTAGCTCTTGGTGTTGGGAGAGGCACAGGTCACTCTATTTTCCCATCAGGAAGAAGAATTAACCACAGGCTCAGCCTGCCCCCCTGAACCAGAACAGGGCCTGAAGCCATCCTGCGCTTTTGCGGCCGGCTCCCAAAAAACCGACTTGTAAAATGGAGCTTCAGGGCACTGCAATTCACAAACCTGCAGAGTTATAAATGATAACTCTCGTCCACAAATATATTGAGGGAAGGCAAAGAAGAGGATTTGAAATCAAGGCAGAATTGCAGGAAACAGATTTCAGGAGGTAGATTCGAATCGCCTTTAAAGCACATGAAAAGCGGCAAAACGTTGACAATGATGCCCTTGGCCAAAAAGGGCGTATGCGTTTTTTCCTGAATATATTCAGGAAAAAACGCATACGCCCTTTTTGGCCAACCAAGCAACCTGGAAAGGCAAATCAGCGCTACAAAGAAGTCTCGCTTCCCATCGGTCAAAAGGGCCATGCTGAAAAAAGTGTCAAAACCAGAAATGCAGGACAGGCCATGGAGAAATGGGAGCCTTGCTACACTGATGGGCGGGATGTAAATTGCCAACAGCCACTCTGGAGAAGTGTACGGTGTGTCCTGAAACATCTAAAAAACACAGCTTAGAGAGCATAGGGCACTTCCACGCATGGGGGGATAAAGTGGGAAAATTGAAAATCAGCAAGACACAAGCACCCCAAAGTTTAGGGCTGCTCTGTTGACAAGGACCTCCACTTCCTTCCACCTTAAATATCCTAGGAAAGCGAAAAATGGATAAAAAGTTGTGGTCCTTATGTACAATGGAATATCACTCAGCCATGAAATCAATGTCATAAGGCTAGTAGCAGCATGATGAGTGGATTTAGGTAAGACGATTCTAAGTGAAATAAGTCACACAGAAAAGGACACTTCTCATAAGGTGTCACTTATAGAGGGAATGTAAAAACCGTTACACTTGAACTGAATTACAAAACAGAACAGAGTCACACATGCAGAAAACACACTATGGCTGCTTAAAGGGAAAGGTGAGGTGGGGTGATACATAAAACAAGAGTTTCAAATTAGCTCAGATACCGTTCCATAAACCCAATATGTAACAGACAAGACCTACTCCTTGCTCAGAGAACTGGACTCAACACGCCCGATTCACCGCACAAGAATATATCTGACTAGTAATAATCTTAAAACCTATGTATTGATATCTCTCTGTTAGTGGGTCAAGTGGGTGTAAAGCGGCCTAAACACAGCCGTGAAAAGCAGCTACACCCCATTATAAAAATAAATTACTTTTAAAAACCCATGAAACAAAGACAGGGAAAGAGAGAGAAATTCTTACACAATTCGTTCAGGGGCTGTGATGCAACCTGGATTGACCATATCTAGACCCACAGCTGGATGAGACATAAGGGTGGACACTCTTGGGGCTGAGAGGTTTGGTGAGGTTGGGTGAGCAAACGCAGACCCTTTAAAGTAATACTGCGTGCTACCCATCGCATGGGTCCCAAATCTCCAGGTTCAAGGGCATCTTCCTACATCGAAAACATGCATGAGAAACCCAGAAGATGGTACACCGTGTGATGGGGAAAGGTTTCTAAAACGCACCTCATTTCTCATCTCCTTGTGCTCGGGTTCGCCATTCCAGCCACTTTACTAGCAATCTCCCTACTTGGAGCATCAGCACCTTTAACCTCCTGTTCCGTACAGGTTGCAATTTGTCCTGAGGATGAACGGGAAGACGGGGAACCAATGAGAGACTAGCTCTTGGTGTTGGGACAGGCACAGGTCACTCTATTTTCCCATCAGGAAGAAGAATTAACCACAGGCTCAGCCTGCCCCCCTGAACCAGAACAGGGCCTGAAGCCATCCTGCGCTTTTGCGGCCGGCTCCCAAAAAAGCGACCTGTAAAATGGAGCTTCAGGGCACTGCAATTCACAAACCTGCAGAGTTATAAATGATAACTCTCGTCCACAAATATATTGAGGGAAGGCAAAGAAGAGGATTTGAAATCAAGGCAGAATTGCAGGAAACAGATTTCAGGAGGTAGATTCGAATCGCCTTTAAAGCACATGAAAAGCGGCAAAACGTTGACAATGATGCCCTTGGCCAAAAAGGGCGTATGCGTTTTTTCCTGAATATATTCAGGAAAAAACGCATACGCCCTTTTTGGCCAACCAAGCAACCTGGAAAGGCAAATCAGCGCTACAAAGAAGTCTCGCTTCCCATCGGTCAAAAGGGCCATGCTGAAAAAAGTGTCAAAACCAGAAATGCAGGACAGGCCATGGAGAAATGGGAGCCTTGCTACACTGATGGGCGGGATGTAAATTGCCAACAGCCACTCTGGAGAAGTGTACGGTGTGTCCTGAAACATCTAAAAAACACAGCTTAGAGAGCATAGGGCACTTCCACGCATGGGGGGATAAAGTGGGAAAATTGAAAATCAGCAAGACACAAGCACCCCAAAGTTTAGGGCTGCTCTGTTGACAAGGACCTCCACTTCCTTCCACCTTAAATATCCCAGGAAAGCGAAAAATGGATAAAAAAGTTGTGGTCCTTATGTACAATGGAATATCACTCAGCCATGAAATCAATGTCATAAGGCTAGTAGCAACATGATGAGTGGATTTAGGTAAGACGATTCTAAGTGAAATAAGTCACACAGAAAAGGACACTTCTCATAAGGTGTCACTTATAGAGGGAATGTAAAAACCGTTACACTTGAACTGAATTACAAAACAGAACAGAGTCACACATGCAGAAAACACACTATGGCTGCTTAAAGGGAAAGGTGAGGTGGGGTGATACATAAAACAAGAGTTTCAAATTAGCTCAGATACCGTTCCATAAACCCAATATGTAACAGACAAGACCTACTCCTTGCTCAGAGAACTGGACTCAACACGCCCGATTCACCGCACAAGAATATATCTGACTAGTAATAATCTTAAAACCTATGTATTGATATCTCTCTGTTAGTGGGTCAAGTGGGTGTAAAGCGGCCTAAACACAGCCGTGAAAAGCAGCTACACCCCATTATAAAAATAAATTACTTTTAAAAACCCATGAAACAAAGACAGGGAAAGAGAGAGAAATTCTTACACAATTCGTTCAGGGGCTGTGATGCAACCTGGATTGACCATATCTAGACCCACAGCTGGATGAGACATAAGGGTGGACACTCTTGGGGCTGAGAGGTTTGGTGAGGTTGGGTGAGCAAACGCAGACCCTTTAAAGTAATACTGCGTGCTACCCATCGCATGGGTCCCAAATCTCCAGGTTCAAGGGCATCTTCCTACATCGAAAACATGCATGAGAAACCCAGAAGATGGTACACCGTGTGATGGGGAAAGGTTTCTAAAACGCACCTCATTTCTCATCTCCTTGTGCTCGGGTTCGCCATTCCAGCCACTTTACTAGCAATCTCCCTACTTGGAGCATCAGCACCTTTAACCTCCTGTTCCGTACAGGTTGCAATTTGTCCTGAGGATGAACGGGAAGACGGGGAACCAATGAGAGACTAGCTCTTGGTGTTGGGAGAGGCACAGGTCACTCTATTTTCCCATCAGGAAGAAGAATTAACCACAGGCTCAGCCTGCCCCCCTGAACCAGAACAGGGCCTGAAGCCATCCTGCGCTTTTGCGGCCGGCTCCCAAAAAACCGACTTGTAAAATGGAGCTTCAGGGCACTGCAATTCACAAACCTGCAGAGTTATAAATGATAACTCTCGTCCACAAATATATTGAGGGAAGGCAAAGAAGAGGATTTGAAATCAAGGCAGAATTGCAGGAAACAGATTTCAGGAGGTAGATTCGAATCGCCTTTAAAGCACATGAAAAGCGGCAAAACGTTGACAATGATGCCCTTGGCCAAAAAGGGCGTATGCGTTTTTTCCTGAATATATTCAGGAAAAAACGCATACGCCCTTTTTGGCCAACCAAGCAACCTGGAAAGGCAAATCAGCGCTACAAAGAAGTCTCGCTTCCCATCGGTCAAAAGGGCCATGCTGAAAAAAGTGTCAAAACCAGAAATGCAGGACAGGCCATGGAGAAATGGGAGCCTTGCTACACTGATGGGCGGGATGTAAATTGCCAACAGCCACTCTGGAGAAGTGTACGGTGTGTCCTGAAACATCTAAAAAACACAGCTTAGAGAGCATAGGGCACTTCCACGCATGGGGGGATAAAGTGGGAAAATTGAAAATCAGCAAGACACAAGCACCCCAAAGTTTAGGGCTGCTCTGTTGACAAGGACCTCCACTTCCTTCCACCTTAAATATCCCAGGAAAGCGAAAAATGGATAAAAAAGTTGTGGTCCTTATGTACAATGGAATATCACTCAGCCATGAAATCAATGTCATAAGGCTAGTAGCAACATGATGAGTGGATTTAGGTAAGACGATTCTAAGTGAAATAAGTCACACAGAAAAGGACACTTCTCATAAGGTGTCACTTATAGAGGGAATGTAAAAACCGTTACACTTGAACTGAATTACAAAACAGAACAGAGTCACACATGCAGAAAACACACTATGGCTGCTTAAAGGGAAAGGTGAGGTGGGGTGATACATAAAACAAGAGTTTCAAATTAGCTCAGATACCGTTCCATAAACCCAATATGTAACAGACAAGACCTACTCCTTGCTCAGAGAACTGGACTCAACACGCCCGATTCACCGCACAAGAATATATCTGACTAGTAATAATCTTAAAACCTATGTATTGATATCTCTCTGTTAGTGGGTCAAGTGGGTGTAAAGCGGCCTAAACACAGCCGTGAAAAGCAGCTACACCCCATTATAAAAATAAATTACTTTTAAAAACCCATGAAACAAAGACAGGGAAAGAGAGAGAAATTCTTACACAATTCGTTCAGGGGCTGTGATGCAACCTGGATTGACCATATCTAGACCCACAGCTGGATGAGACATAAGGGTGGACACTCTTGGGGCTGAGAGGTTTGGTGAGGTTGGGTGAGCAAACGCAGACCCTTTAAAGTAATACTGCGTGCTACCCATCGCATGGGTCCCAAATCTCCAGGTTCAAGGGCATCTTCCTACATCGAAAACATGCATGAGAAACCCAGAAGATGGTACACCGTGTGATGGGGAAAGGTTTCTAAAACGCACCTCATTTCTCATCTCCTTGTGCTCGGGTTCGCCATTCCAGCCACTTTACTAGCAATCTCCCTACTTGGAGCATCAGCACCTTTAACCTCCTGTTCCGTACAGGTTGCAATTTGTCCTGAGGATGAACGGGAAGACGGGGAACCAATGAGAGACTAGCTCTTGGTGTTGGGACAGGCACAGGTCACTCTATTTTCCCATCAGGAAGAAGAATTAACCACAGGCTCAGCCTGCCCCCCTGAACCAGAACAGGGCCTGAAGCCATCCTGCGCTTTTGCGGCCTGCTCCCAAAAAACCGACCTGTAAAATGGAGCTTCAGGGCACTGCAATTCACAAACCTGCAGAGTTATAAATGATAACTCTCGTCCACAAATATATTGAGGGAAGGCAAAGAAGAGGATTTGAAATCAAGGCAGAATTGCAGGAAACAGATTTCAGGAGGTAGATTCGAATCGCCTTTAAAGCACATGAAAAGCGGCAAAACGTTGACAATGATGCCCTTGGCCAAAAAGGGCGTATGCGTTTTTTCCTTAATATATTCAGGAAAAAACGCATACGCCCTTTTTGGCCAACCAAGCAACCTGGAAAGGCAAATCAGCGCTACAAAGAAGTCTCGCTTCCCATCGGTCAAAAGGGCCATGCTGAAAAAAGTGTCAAAACCAGAAATGCAGGACAGGCCATGGAGAAATGGGAGCCTTGCTACACTGATGGGAGGGATGTAAATTGCCAACAGCCACTCTGGAGAAGTGTACGGTGTGTCCTGAAACATCTAAAAAACACAGCTTAGAGAGCATAGGGCACTTCCACGCATGGGGGGATAAAGTGGGAAAATTGAAAATCAGCAAGACACAAGCACCCCAAAGTTTAGGGCTGCTCTGTTGACAAGGACCTCCACTTCCTTCCACCTTAAATATCCCAGGAAAGCGAAAAATGGATAAAAAAGTTGTGGTCCTTATGTACAATGGAATATCACTCAGCCATGAAATCAATGTCATAAGGCTAGTAGCAGCATGATGAGTGGATTTAGGTAAGACGATTCTAAGTGAAATAAGTCACACAGAAAAGGACACTTCTCATAAGGTGTCACTTATAGAGGGAATGTAAAAACCGTTACACTTGAACTGAATTACAAAACAGAACAGAGTCACACATGCAGAAAACACACTATGGCTGCTTAAAGGGAAAGGTGAGGTGGGGTGATACATAAAACAAGAGTTTCAAATTAGCTCAGATACCGTTCCATAAACCCAATATGTAACAGACAAGACCTACTCCTTGCTCAGAGAACTGGACTCAACACGCCCGATTCACCGCACAAGAATATATCTGACTAGTAATAATCTTAAAACCTATGTATTGATATCTCTCTGTTAGTGGGTCAAGTGGGTGTAAAGCGGCCTAAACACAGCCGTGAAAAGCAGCTACACCCCATTATAAAAATAAATTACTTTTAAAAACCCATGAAACAAAGACAGGGAAAGAGAGAGAAATTCTTACACAATTCGTTCAGGGGCTGTGATGCAACCTGGATTGACCATATCTAGACCCACAGCTGGATGAGACATAAGGGTGGACACTCTTGGGGCTGAGAGGTTTGGTGAGGTTGGGTGAGCAAACGCAGACCCTTTAAAGTAATACTGCGTGCTACCCATCGCATGGGTCCCAAATCTCCAGGTTCAAGGGCATCTTCCTACATCGAAAACATGCATGAGAAACCCAGAAGATGGTACACCGTGTGATGGGGAAAGGTTTCTAAAACGCACCTCATTTCTCATCTCCTTGTGCTCGGGTTCGCCATTCCAGCCACTTTACTAGCAATCTCCCTACTTGGAGCATCAGCACCTTTAACCTCCTGTTCCGTACAGGTTGCAATTTGTCCTGAGGATGAACGGGAAGACGGGGAACCAATGAGAGACTAGCTCTTGGTGTTGGGAGAGGCACAGGTCACTCTATTTTCCCATCAGGAAGAAGAATTAACCACAGGCTCAGCCTGCCCCCCTGAACCAGAACAGGGCCTGAAGCCATCCTGCGCTTTTGCGGCCGGCTCCCAAAAAACCGACTTGTAAAATGGAGCTTCAGGGCACTGCAATTCACAAACCTGCAGAGTTATAAATGATAACTCTCGTCCACAAATATATTGAGGGAAGGCAAAGAAGAGGATTTGAAATCAAGGCAGAATTGCAGGAAACAGATTTCAGGAGGTAGATTCGAATCGCCTTTAAAGCACATGAAAAGCGGCAAAACGTTGACAATGATGCCCTTGGCCAAAAAGGGCGTATGCGTTTTTTCCTGAATATATTCAGGAAAAAACGCATACGCCCTTTTTGGCCAACCAAGCAACCTGGAAAGGCAAATCAGCGCTACAAAGAAGTCTCGCTTCCCATCGGTCAAAAGGGCCATGCTGAAAAAAGTGTCAAAACCAGAAATGCAGGACAGGCCATGGAGAAATGGGAGCCTTGCTACACTGATGGGCGGGATGTAAATTGCCAACAGCCACTCTGGAGAAGTGTACGGTGTATCCTGAAACATCTAAAAAACACAGCTTAGAGAGCATAGGGCACTTCCACGCATGGGGGGATAAAGTGGGAAAATTGAAAATCAGCAAGACACAAGCACCCCAAAGTTTAGGGCTGCTCTGTTGACAAGGACCTCCACTTCCTTCCACCTTAAATATCCCAGGAAAGCGAAAAATGGATAAAAAAGTTGTGGTCCTTATGTACAATGGAATATCACTCAGCCATGAAATCAATGTCATAAGGCTAGTAGCAGCATGATGAGTGGATTTAGGTAAGACGATTCTAAGTGAAATAAGTCACACAGAAAAGGACACTTCTCATAAGGTGTCACTTATAGAGGGAATGTAAAAACCGTTACACTTGAACTGAATTACAAAACAGAACAGAGTCACACATGCAGAAAACACACTATGGCTGCTTAACGGGAAAGGTGAGGTGGGGTGATACATAAAACAAGAGTTTCAAATTAGCTCAGATACCGTTCCATAAACCCAATATGTAACAGACAAGACCTACTCCTTGCTCAGAGAACTGGACTCAACACGCCCGATTCACCGCACAAGAATATATCTGACTAGTAATAATCTTAAAACCTATGTATTGATATCTCTCTGTTAGTGGGTCAAGTGGGTGTAAAGCGGCCTAAACACAGCCGTGAAAAGCAGCTACACCCCATTATAAAAATAAATTACTTTTAAAAACCCATGAAACAAAGACAGGGAAAGAGAGAGAAATTCTTACACAATTCGTTCAGGGGCTGTGATGCAACCTGGATTGACCATATCTAGACCCACAGCTGGATGAGACATAAGGGTGGACACTCTTGGGGCTGAGAGGTTTGGTGAGGTTGGGTGAGCAAACGCAGACCCTTTAAAGTAATACTGCGTGCTACCCATCGCATGGGTCCCAAATCTCCAGGTTCAAGGGCATCTTCCTACATCGAAAACATGCATGAGAAACCCAGAAGATGGTACACCGTGTGATGGGGAAAGGTTTCTAAAACGCACCTCATTTCTCATCTCCTTGTGCTCGGGTTCGCCATTCCAGCCACTTTACTAGCAATCTCCCTACTTGGAGCATCAGCACCTTTAACCTCCTGTTCCGTACAGGTTGCAATTTGTCCTGAGGATGAACGGGAAGACGGGGAACCAATGAGAGACTAGCTCTTGGTGTTGGGACAGGCACAGGTCACTCTATTTTCCCATCAGGAAGAAGAATTAACCACAGGCTCAGCCTGCCCCCCTGAACCAGAACAGGGCCTGAAGCCATCCTGCGCTTTTGCGGCCGGCTCCCAAAAAACCGACTTGTAAAATGGAGCTTCAGGGCACTGCAATTCACAAACCTGCAGAGTTATAAATGATAACTCTCGTCCACAAATATATTGAGGGAAGGCAAAGAAGAGGATTTGAAATCAAGGCAGAATTGCAGGAAACAGATTTCAGGAGGTAGATTCGAATCGCCTTTAAAGCACATGAAAAGCGGCAAAACGTTGACAATGATGCCCTTGGCCAAAAAGGGCGTATGCGTTTTTTCCTGAATATATTCAGGAAAAAACGCATACGCCCTTTTTGGCCAACCAAGCAACCTGGAAAGGCAAATCAGCGCTACAAAGAAGTCTCGCTTCCCATCGGTCAAAAGGGCCATGCTGAAAAAAGTGTCAAAACCAGAAATGCAGGACAGGCCATGGAGAAATGGGAGCCTTGCTACACTGATGGGCGGGATGTAAATTGCCAACAGCCACTCTGGAGAAGTGTACGGTGTGTCCTGAAACATCTAAAAAACACAGCTTAGAGAGCATAGGGCACTTCCACGCATGGGGGGATAAAGTGGGAAAATTGAAAATCAGCAAGACACAAGCACCCCAAAGTTTAGGGCTGCTCTGTTGACAAGGACCTCCACTTCCTTCCACCTTAAATATCCCAGGAAAGCGAAAAATGGATAAAAAAGTTGTGGTCCTTATGTACAATGGAATATCACTCAGCCATGAAATCAATGTCATAAGGCTAGTAGCAGCATGATGAGTGGATTTAGGTAAGACGATTCTAAGTGAAATAAGTCACACAGAAAAGGACACTTCTCATAAGGTGTCACTTATAGAGGGAATGTAAAAACCGTTACACTTGAACTGAATTACAAAACAGAACAGAGTCACACATGCAGAAAACACACTATGGCTGCTTAACGGGAAAGGTGAGGTGGGGTGATACATAAAACAAGAGTTTCAAATTAGCTCAGATACCGTTCCATAAACCCAATATGGAATAGACAAGACCTACTCCTTGCTCAGAGAACTGGACTCAACACGCCCGATTCACCGCACAAGAATATATCTGACTAGTAATAATCTTAAAACCTATGTATTGATATCTCTCTGTTATTGGGTCAAGTGGGTGTAAAGCGGCCTAAACACAGCCGTGAAAAGCAGCTACACCCCATTATAAAAATAAATTACTTTTAAAAACCCATGAAACAAAGACAGGGAAAGAGAGAGAAATTCTTACACAATTCGTTCAGGGGCTGTGATGCAACCTGGATTGACCATATCTAGACCCACAGCTGGATGAGACATAAGGGTGGACACTCTTGGGGCTGAGAGGTTTGGTGAGGTTGGGTGAGCAAACGCAGACCCTTTAAAGTAATACTGCGTGCTACCCATCGCATGGGTCCCAAATCTCCAGGTTCAAGGGCATCTTCCTACATCGAAAACATGCATGAGAAACCCAGAAGATGGTACACCGTGTGATGGGGAATGGTTTCTAAAACGCACCTCATTTCTCATCTCCTTGTGCTCGGGTTCGCCATTCCAGCCACTTTACTAGCAATCTCCCTACTTGGAGCATCAGCACCTTTAACCTCCTGTTCCGTACAGGTTGCAATTTGTCCTGAGGATGAACGGGAAGACGGGGAACCAATGAGAGACTAGCTCTTGGTGTTGGGACAGGCACAGGTCACTCTATTTTCCCATCAGGAAGAAGAATTAACCACAGGCTCAGCCTGCCCCCCTGAACCAGAACAGGGCCTGAAGCCATCCTGCGCTTTTGCGGCCGGCTCCCAAAAAAGCGACCTGTAAAATGGAGCTTCAGGGCACTGCAATTCACAAACCTGCAGAGTTATAAATGATAACTCTCGTCCACAAATATATTGAGGGAAGGCAAAGAAGAGGATTTGAAATCAAGGCAGAATTGCAGGAAACAGATTTCAGGAGGTAGATTCGAATCGCCTTTAAAGCACATGAAAAGCGGCAAAACGTTGACAATGATGCCCTTGGCCAAAAAGGGCGTATGCGTTTTTTCCTGAATATATTCAGGAAAAAACGCATACGCCCTTTTTGGCCAACCAAGCAACCTGGAAAGGCAAATCAGCGCTACAAAGAAGTCTCGCTTCCCATCGGTCAAAAGGGCCATGCTGAAAAAAGTGTCAAAACCAGAAATGCAGGACAGGCCATGGAGAAATGGGAGCCTTGCTACACTGATGGGCGGGATGTAAATTGCCAACAGCCACTCTGGAGAAGTGTACGGTGTGTCCTGAAACATCTAAAAAACACAGCTTAGAGAGCATAGGGCACTTCCACGCATGGGGGGATAAAGTGGGAAAATTGAAAATCAGCAAGACACAAGCACCCCAAAGTTTAGGGCTGCTCTGTTGACAAGGACCTCCACTTCCTTCCACCTTAAATATCCCAGGAAAGCGAAAAATGGATAAAAAAGTTGTGGTCCTTATGTACAATGGAATATCACTCAGCCATGAAATCAATGTCATAAGGCTAGTAGCAGCATGATGAGTGGATTTAGGTAAGACGATTCTAAGTGAAATAAGTCACACAGAAAAGGACACTTCTCATAAGGTGTCACTTATAGAGGGAATGTAAAAACCGTTACACTTGAACTGAATTACAAAACAGAACAGAGTCACACATGCAGAAAACACACTATGGCTGCTTAAAGGGAAAGGTGAGGTGGGGTGATACATAAAACAAGAGTTTCAAATTAGCTCAGATACCATTCCATAAACCCAATATGTAACAGACAAGACCTACTCCTTGCTCAGAGAACTGGACTCAACACGCCCGATTCACCGCACAAGAATATATCTGACTAGTAATAATCTTAAAACCTATGTATTGATATCTCTCTGTTAGTGGGTCAAGTGGGTGTAAAGCGGCCTAAACACAGCCGTGAAAAGCAGCTAAACCCCATTATAAAAATAAATTACTTTTAAAAACCCATGAAACAAAGACAGGGAAAGAGAGAGAAATTCTTACACAATTCGTTCAGGGGCTGTGATGCAACCTGGATTGACCATATCTAGACCCACAGCTGGATGAGACATAAGGGTGGACACTCTTGGGGCTGAGAGGTTTGGTGAGGTTGGGTGAGCAAACGCAGACCCTTTAAAGTAATACTGCGTGCTACCCATCGCATGGGTCCCAAATCTCCAGGTTCAAGGGCATCTTCCTACATCGAAAACATGCATGAGAAACCCAGAAGATGGTACACCGTGTGATGGGGAAAGGTTTCTAAAACGCACCTCATTTCTCATCTCCTTGTGCTCGGGTTCGCCTTTCCAGCCACTTTACTAGCAATCTCCCTACTTGGAGCATCAGCACCTTTAACCTCCTGTTCCGTACAGGTTGCAATTTGTCCTGAGGATGAACGGGAAGACGGGGAACCAATGAGAGACTAGCTCTTGGTGTTGGGACAGGCACAGGTCACTCTATTTTCCCATCAGGAAGAAGAATTAACCACAGGCTCAGCCTGCCCCCCGGAACCAGAACAGGGCCTGAAGCCATCCTGCGCTTTTGCGGCCGGCTCCCAAAAAACCGACTTGTAAAATGGAGCTTCAGGGCACTGCAATTCACAAACCTGCAGAGTTATAAATGATAACTCTCGTCCACAAATATATTGAGGGAAGGCAAAGAAGAGGATTTGAAATCAAGGCAGAATTGCAGGAAACAGATTTCAGGAGGTAGATTCGAATCGCCTTTAAAGCACATGAAAAGCGGCAAAACGTTGACAATGATGCCCTTGGCCAAAAAGGGCGTATGCGATTTTTCCTGAATATATTCAGGAAAAAACGCATACGCCCTTTTTGGCCAACCAAGCAACCTGGAAAGGCAAATCAGCGCTACAAAGAAGTCTCGCTTCCCATCGGTCAAAAGGGCCATGCTGAAAAAAGTGTCAAAACCAGAAATGCAGGACAGGCCATGGAGAAATGGGAGCCTTGCTACACTGATGGGCGGGATGTAAATTTCCAACAGCCACTCTGGAGAAGTGTACGGTGTGTCCTGAAACATCTAAAAAACACAGCTTAGAGAGCATAGGGCACTTCCACGCATGGGGGGATAAAGTGGGAAAATTGAAAATCAGCAAGACACAAGCACCCCAAAGTTTAGGGCTGCTCTGTTGACAAGGACCTCCACTTCCTTCCACCTTAAATATCCCAGGAAAGCGAAAAATGGATAAAAAAGTTGTGGTCCTTATGTACAATGGAATATCACTCAGCCATGAAATCAATGTCATAAGGCTAGTAGCAGCATGATGAGTGGATTTAGGTAAGACGATTCTAAGTGAAATAAGTCACACAGAAAAGGACACTTCTCATAAGGTGTCACTTATAGAGGGAATGTAAAAACCGTTACACTTGAACTGAATTACAAAACAGAACAGAGTCACACATGCAGAAAACACACTATGGCTGCTTAACGGGAAAGGTGAGGTGGGGTGATACATAAAACAAGAGTTTCAAATTAGCTCAGATACCGTTCCATAAACCCAATATGGAATAGACAAGACCTACTCCTTGCTCAGAGAACTGGACTCAACACGCCCGATTCACCGCACAAGAATATATCTGACTAGTAATAATCTTAAAACCTATGTATTGATATCTCTCTGTTAGTGGGTCAAGTGGGTGTAAAGCGGCCTAAACACAGCCGTGAAAAGCAGCTACACCCCATTATAAAAATAAATTACTTTTAAAAACCCATGAAACAAAGACAGGGAAAGAGAGAGAAATTCTTACACAATTCGTTCAGGGGCTGTGATGCAACCTGGATTGACCATATCTAGACCCACAGCTGGATGAGACATAAGGGTGGACACTCTTGGGGCTGAGAGGTTTGGTGAGGTTGGGTGAGCAAACGCAGACCCTTTAAAGTAATACTGCGTGCTACCCATCGCATGGGTCCCAAATCTCCAGGTTCAAGGGCATCTTCCTACATCGAAAACATGCATGAGAAACCCAGAAGATGGTACACCGTGTGATGGGGAAAGGTTTCTAAAACGCACCTCATTTCTCATCTCCTTGTGCTCGGGTTCGCCATTCCAGCCACTTTACTAGCAATCTCCCTACTTGGAGCATCAGCACCTTTAACCTCCTGTTCCGTACAGGTTGCAATTTGTCCTGAGGATGAACGGGAAGACGGGGAACCAATGAGAGACTAGCTCTTGGTGTTGGGACAGGCACAGGTCACTCTATTTTCCCATCAGGAAGAAGAATTAACCACAGGCTCAGCCTGCCCCCCTGAACCAGAACAGGGCCTGAAGCCATCCTGCGCTTTTGCGGCCGGCTCCCAAAAAAGCGACCTGTAAAATGGAGCTTCAGGGCACTGCAATTCACAAACCTGCAGAGTTATAAATGATAACTCTCGTCCACAAATATATTGAGGGAAGGCAAAGAAGAGGATTTGAAATCAAGGCAGAATTGCAGGAAACAGATTTCAGGAGGTAGATTCGAATCGCCTTTAAAGCACATGAAAAGCGGCAAAACGTTGACAATGATGCCCTTGGCCAAAAAGGGCGTATGCGTTTTTTCCTGAATATATTCAGGAAAAAACGCATACGCCCTTTTTGGCCAACCAAGCAACCTGGAAAGGCAAATCAGCGCTACAAAGAAGTCTCGCTTCCCATCGGTCAAAAGGGCCATGCTGAAAAAAGTGTCAAAACCAGAAATGCAGGACAGGCCATGGAGAAATGGGAGCCTTGCTACACTGATGGGCGGGATGTAAATTGCCAACAGCCACTCTGGAGAAGTGTACGGTGTGTCCTGAAACATCTAAAAAACACAGCTTAGAGAGCATAGGGCACTTCCACGCATGGGGGGATAAAGTGGGAAAATTGAAAATCAGCAAGACACAAGCACCCCAAAGTTTAGGGCTGCTCTGTTGACAAGGACCTCCACTTCCTTCCACCTTAAATATCCCAGGAAAGCGAAAAATGGATAAAAAAGTTGTGGTCCTTATGTACAATGGAATATCACTCAGCCATGAAATCAATGTCATAAGGCTAGTAGCAGCATGATGAGTGGATTTAGGTAAGACGATTCTAAGTGAAATAAGTCACACAGAAAAGGACACTTCTCATAAGGTGTCACTTATAGAGGGAATGTAAAAACCGTTACACTTGAACTGAATTACAAAACAGAACAGAGTCACACATGCAGAAAACACACTATGGCTGCTTAAAGGGAAAGGTGAGGTGGGGTGATACATAAAACAAGAGTTTCAAATTAGCTCAGATACCATTCCATAAACCCAATATGTAACAGACAAGACCTACTCCTTGCTCAGAGAACTGGACTCAACACGCCCGATTCACCGCACAAGAATATATCTGACTAGTAATAATCTTAAAACCTATGTATTGATATCTCTCTGTTAGTGGGTCAAGTGGGTGTAAAGCGGCCTAAACACAGCCGTGAAAAGCAGCTAAACCCCATTATAAAAATAAATTACTTTTAAAAACCCATGAAACAAAGACAGGGAAAGAGAGAGAAATTCTTACACAATTCGTTCAGGGGCTGTGATGCAACCTGGATTGACCATATCTAGACCCACAGCTGGATGAGACATAAGGGTGGACACTCTTGGGGCTGAGAGGTTTGGTGAGGTTGGGTGAGCAAACGCAGACCCTTTAAAGTAATACTGCGTGCTACCCATCGCATGGGTCCCAAATCTCCAGGTTCAAGGGCATCTTCCTACATCGAAAACATGCATGAGAAACCCAGAAGATGGTACACCGTGTGATGGGGAAAGGTTTCTAAAACGCACCTCATTTCTCATCTCCTTGTGCTCGGGTTCGCCATTCCAGCCACTTTACTAGCAATCTCCCTACTTGGAGCATCAGCACCTTTAACCTCCTGTTCCGTACAGGTTGCAATTTGTCCTGAGGATGAACGGGAAGACGGGGAACCAATGAGAGACTAGCTCTTGGTGTTGGGACAGGCACAGGTCACTCTATTTTCCCATCAGGAAGAAGAATTAACCACAGGCTCAGCCTGCCCCCCGGAACCAGAACAGGGCCTGAAGCCATCCTGCGCTTTTGCGGCCGGCTCCCAAAAAACCGACTTGTAAAATGGAGCTTCAGGGCACTGCAATTCACAAACCTGCAGAGTTATAAATGATAACTCTCGTCCACAAATATATTGAGGGAAGGCAAAGAAGAGGATTTGAAATCAAGGCAGAATTGCAGGAAACAGATTTCAGGAGGTAGATTCGAATCGCCTTTAAAGCACATGAAAAGCGGCAAAACGTTGACAATGATGCCCTTGGCCAAAAAGGGCGTATGCGATTTTTCCTGAATATATTCAGGAAAAAACGCATACGCCCTTTTTGGCCAACCAAGCAACCTGGAAAGGCAAATCAGCGCTACAAAGAAGTCTCGCTTCCCATCGGTCAAAAGGGCCATGCTGAAAAAAGTGTCAAAACCAGAAATGCAGGACAGGCCATGGAGAAATGGGAGCCTTGCTACACTGATGGGCGGGATGTAAATTTCCAACAGCCACTCTGGAGAAGTGTACGGTGTGTCCTGAAACATCTAAAAAACACAGCTTAGAGAGCATAGGGCACTTCCACGCATGGGGGGATAAAGTGGGAAAATTGAAAATCAGCAAGACACAAGCACCCCAAAGTTTAGGGCTGCTCTGTTGACAAGGACCTCCACTTCCTTCCACCTTAAATATCCCAGGAAAGCGAAAAATGGATAAAAAAGTTGTGGTCCTTATGTACAATGGAATATCACTCAGCCATGAAATCAATGTCATAAGGCTAGTAGCAGCATGATGAGTGGATTTAGGTAAGACGATTCTAAGTGAAATAAGTCACACAGAAAAGGACACTTCTCATAAGGTGTCACTTATAGAGGGAATGTAAAAACCGTTACACTTGAACTGAATTACAAAACAGAACAGAGTCACACATGCAGAAAACACACTATGGCTGCTTAACGGGAAAGGTGAGGTGGGGTGATACATAAAACAAGAGTTTCAAATTAGCTCAGATACCGTTCCATAAACCCAATATGGAATAGACAAGACCTACTCCTTGCTCAGAGAACTGGACTCAACACGCCCGATTCACCGCACAAGAATATATCTGACTAGTAATAATCTTAAAACCTATGTATTGATATCTCTCTGTTAGTGGGTCAAGTGGGTGTAAAGCGGCCTAAACACAGCCGTGAAAAGCAGCTACACCCCATTATAAAAATAAATTACTTTTAAAAACCCATGAAACAAAGACAGGGAAAGAGAGAGAAATTCTTACACAATTCGTTCAGGGGCTGTGATGCAACCTGGATTGACCATATCTAGACCCACAGCTGGATGAGACATAAGGGTGGACACTCTTGGGGCTGAGAGGTTTGGTGAGGTTGGGTGAGCAAACGCAGACCCTTTAAAGTAATACTGCGTGCTACCCATCGCATGGGTCCCAAATCTCCAGGTTCAAGGGCATCTTCCTACATCGAAAACATGCATGAGAAACCCAGAAGATGGTACACCGTGTGATGGGGAAAGGTTTCTAAAACGCACCTCATTTCTCATCTCCTTGTGCTCGGGTTCGCCATTCCAGCCACTTTACTAGCAATCTCCCTACTTGGAGCATCAGCACCTTTAACCTCCTGTTCCGTACAGGTTGCAATTTGTCCTGAGGATGAACGGGAAGACGGGGAACCAATGAGAGACTAGCTCTTGGTGTTGGGACAGGCACAGGTCACTCTATTTTCCCATCAGGAAGAAGAATTAACCACAGGCTCAGCCTGCCCCCCTGAACCAGAACAGGGCCTGAAGCCATCCTGCGCTTTTGCGGCCGGCTCCCAAAAAAGCGACCTGTAAAATGGAGCTTCAGGGCACTGCAATTCACAAACCTGCAGAGTTATAAATGATAACTCTCGTCCACAAATATATTGAGGGAAGGCAAAGAAGAGGATTTGAAATCAAGGCAGAATTGCAGGAAACAGATTTCAGGAGGTAGATTCGAATCGCCTTTAAAGCACATGAAAAGCGGCAAAACGTTGACAATGATGCCCTTGGCCAAAAAGGGCGTATGCGTTTTTTCCTGAATATATTCAGGAAAAAACGCATACGCCCTTTTTGGCCAACCAAGCAACCTGGAAAGGCAAATCAGCGCTACAAAGAAGTCTCGCTTCCCATCGGTCAAAAGGGCCATGCTGAAAAAAGTGTCAAAACCAGAAATGCAGGACAGGCCATGGAGAAATGGGAGCCTTGCTACACTGATGGGCGGGATGTAAATTGCCAACAGCCACTCTGGAGAAGTGTACGGTGTGTCCTGAAACATCTAAAAAACACAGCTTAGAGAGCATAGGGCACTTCCACGCATGGGGGGATAAAGTGGGAAAATTGAAAATCAGCAAGACACAAGCACCCCAAAGTTTAGGGCTGCTCTGTTGACAAGGACCTCCACTTCCTTCCACCTTAAATATCCCAGGAAAGCGAAAAATGGATAAAAAAGTTGTGGTCCTTATGTACAATGGAATATCACTCAGCCATGAAATCAATGTCATAAGGCTAGTAGCAGCATGATGAGTGGATTTAGGTAAGACGATTCTAAGTGAAATAAGTCACACAGAAAAGGACACTTCTCATAAGGTGTCACTTATAGAGGGAATGTAAAAACCGTTACACTTGAACTGAATTACAAAACAGAACAGAGTCACACATGCAGAAAACACACTATGGCTGCTTAAAGGGAAAGGTGAGGTGGGGTGATACATAAAACAAGAGTTTCAAATTAGCTCAGATACCATTCCATAAACCCAATATGTAACAGACAAGACCTACTCCTTGCTCAGAGAACTGGACTCAACACGCCCGATTCACCGCACAAGAATATATCTGACTAGTAATAATCTTAAAACCTATGTATTGATATCTCTCTGTTAGTGGGTCAAGTGGGTGTAAAGCGGCCTAAACACAGCCGTGAAAAGCAGCTAAACCCCATTATAAAAATAAATTACTTTTAAAAACCCATGAAACAAAGACAGGGAAAGAGAGAGAAATTCTTACACAATTCGTTCAGGGGCTGTGATGCAACCTGGATTGACCATATCTAGACCCACAGCTGGATGAGACATAAGGGTGGACACTCTTGGGGCTGAGAGGTTTGGTGAGGTTGGGTGAGCAAACGCAGACCCTTTAAAGTAATACTGCGTGCTACCCATCGCATGGGTCCCAAATCTCCAGGTTCAAGGGCATCTTCCTACATCGAAAACATGCATGAGAAACCCAGAAGATGGTACACCGTGTGATGGGGAAAGGTTTCTAAAACGCACCTCATTTCTCATCTCCTTGTGCTCGGGTTCGCCATTCCAGCCACTTTACTAGCAATCTCCCTACTTGGAGCATCAGCACCTTTAACCTCCTGTTCCGTACAGGTTGCAATTTGTCCTGAGGATGAACGGGAAGACGGGGAACCAATGAGAGACTAGCTCTTGGTGTTGGGAGAGGCACAGGTCACTCTATTTTCCCATCAGGAAGAAGAATTAACAACAGGCTCAGCCTGCCCCCCTGAACCAGAACAGGGCCTGAAGCCATCCTGCGCTTTTGCGGCCGGCTCCCAAAAAACCGACTTGTAAAATGGAGCTTCAGGGCACTGCAATTCACAAACCTGCAGAGTTATAAATGATAACTCTCGTCCACAAATATATTGAGGGAAGGCAAAGAAGAGGATTTGAAATCAAGGCAGAATTGCAGGAAACAGATTTCAGGAGGTAGATTCGAATCGCCTTTAAAGCACATGAAAAGCGGCAAAACGTTGACAATGATGCCCTTGGCCAAAAAGGGCGTATGCGTTTTTTCCTGAATATATTCAGGAAAAAACGCATACGCCCTTTTTGGCCAACCAAGCAACCTGGAAAGGCAAATCAGCGCTACAAAGAAGTCTCGCTTCCCATCGGTCAAAAGGGCCATGCTGAAAAAAGTGTCAAAACCAGAAATGCAGGACAGGCCATGGAGAAATGGGAGCCTTGCTACACTGATGGGCGGGATGTAAATTGCCAACAGCCACTCTGGAGAAGTGTACGGTGTATCCTGAAACATCTAAAAAACACAGCTTAGAGAGCATAGGGCACTTCCACGCATGGGGGGATAAAGTGGGAAAATTGAAAATCAGCAAGACACAAGCACCCCAAAGTTTAGGGCTGCTCTGTTGACAAGGACCTCCACTTCCTTCCACCTTAAATATCCCAGGAAAGCGAAAAATGGATAAAAAAGTTGTGGTCCTTATGTACAATGGAATATCACTCAGCCATGAAATCAATGTCATAAGGCTAGTAGCAGCATGATGAGTGGATTTAGGTAAGACGATTCTAAGTGAAATAAGTCACACAGAAAAGGACACTTCTCATAAGGTGTCACTTATAGAGGGAATGTAAAAACCGTTACACTTGAACTGAATTACAAAACAGAACAGAGTCACACATGCAGAAAACACACTATGGCTGCTTAAAGGGAAAGGTGAGGTGGGGTGATACATAAAACAAGAGTTTCAAATTAGCTCAGATACCGTTCCATAAACCCAATATGGAATAGACAAGACCTACTCCTTGCTCAGAGAACTGGACTCAACACGCCCGATTCACCGCACAAGAATATATCTGACTAGTAATAATCTTAAAACCTATGTATTGATATCTCTCTGTTAGTGGGTCAAGTGGGTGTAAAGCGGCCTAAACACAGCCGTGAAAAGCAGCTACACCCCATTATAAAAATAAATTACTTTTAAAAACCCATGAAACAAAGACAGGGAAAGAGAGAGAAATTCTTACACAATTCGTTCAGGGGCTGTGATGCAACCTGGATTGACCATATCTAGACCCACAGCTGGATGAGACATAAGGGTGGACACTCTTGGGGCTGAGAGGTTTGGTGAGGTTGGGTGAGCAAACGCAGACCCTTTAAAGTAATACTGCGTGCTACCCATCGCATGGGTCCCAAATCTCCAGGTTCAAGGGCATCTTCCTACATCGAAAACATGCATGAGAAACCCAGAAGATGGTACACCGTGTGATGGGGAAAGGTTTCTAAAACGCACCTCATTTCTCATCTCCTTGTGCTCGGGTTCGCCATTCCAGCCACTTTACTAGCAATCTCCCTACTTGGAGCATCAGCACCTTTAACCTCCTGTTCCGTACAGGTTGCAATTTGTCCTGAGGATGAACGGGAAGACGGGGAACCAATGAGAGACTAGCTCTTGGTGTTGGGAGAGGCACAGGTCACTCTATTTTCCCATCAGGAAGAAGAATTAACCACAGGCTCAGCCTGCCCCCCTGAACCAGAACAGGGCCTGAAGCCATCCTGCGCTTTTGCGGCCGGCTCCCAAAAAACCGACTTGTAAAATGGAGCTTCAGGGCACTGCAATTCACAAACCTGCAGAGTTATAAATCATAACTCTCGTCCACAAATATATTGAGGGAAGGCAAAGAAGAGGATTTGAAATCAAGGCAGAATTGCAGGAAACAGATTTCAGGAGGTAGATTCGAATCGCCTTTAAAGCACATGAAAAGCGGCAAAACGTTGACAATGATGCCCTTGGCCAAAAAGGGCGTATGCGTTTTTTCCTGAATATATTCAGGAAAAAACGCATACGCCCTTTTTGGCCAACCAAGCAACCTGGAAAGGCAAATCAGCGCTACAAAGAAGTCTCGCTTCCCATCGGTCAAAAGGGCCATGCTGAAAAAAGTGTCAAAACCAGAAATGCAGGACAGGCCATGGAGAAATGGGAGCCTTGCTACACTGATGGGCGGGATGTAAATTGCCAACAGCCACTCTGGAGAAGTGTACGGTGTATCCTGAAACATCTAAAAAACACAGCTTAGAGAGCATAGGGCACTTCCACGCATGGGGGGATAAAGTGGGAAAATTGAAAATCAGCAAGACACAAGCACCCCAAAGTTTAGGGCTGCTCTGTTGACAAGGACCTCCACTTCCTTCCACCTTAAATATCCCAGGAAAGCGAAAAATGGATAAAAAAGTTGTGGTCCTTATGTACAATGGAATATCACTCAGCCATGAAATCAATGTCATAAGGCTAGTAGCAGCATGATGAGTGGATTTAGGTAAGACGATTCTAAGTGAAATAAGTCACACAGAAAAGGACACTTCTCATAAGGTGTCACTTATAGAGGGAATGTAAAAACCGTTACACTTGAACTGAATTACAAAACAGAACAGAGTCACACATGCAGAAAACACACTATGGCTGCTTAAAGGGAAAGGTGAGGTGGGGTGATACATAAAACAAGAGTTTCAAATTAGCTCAGATACCGTTCCATAAACCCAATATGGAATAGACAAGACCTACTCCTTGCTCAGAGAACTGGACTCAACACGCCCGATTCACCGCACAAGAATATATCTGACTAGTAATAATCTTAAAACCTATGTATTGATATCTCTCTGTTAGTGGGTCAAGTGGGTGTAAAGCGGCCTAAACACAGCCGTGAAAAGCAGCTACACCCCATTATAAAAATAAATTACTTTTAAAAACCCATGAAACAAAGACAGGGAAAGAGAGAGAAATTCTTACACAATTCGTTCAGGGGCTGTGATGCAACCTGGATTGACCATATCTAGACCCACAGCTGGATGAGACATAAGGGTGGACACTCTTGGGGCTGAGAGGTTTGGTGAGGTTGGGTGAGCAAACGCAGACCCTTTAAAGTAATACTGCGTGCTACCCATCGCATGGGTCCCAAATCTCCAGGTTCAAGGGCATCTTCCTACATCGAAAACATGCATGAGAAACCCAGAAGATGGTACACCGTGTGATGGGGAAAGGTTTCTAAAACGCACCTCATTTCTCATCTCCTTGTGCTCGGGTTCGCCATTCCAGCCACTTTACTAGCAATCTCCCTACTTGGAGCATCAGCACCTTTAACCTCCTGTTCCGTACAGGTTGCAATTTGTCCTGAGGATGAACGGGAAGACGGGGAACCAATGAGAGACTAGCTCTTGGTGTTGGGAGAGGCACAGGTCACTCTATTTTCCCATCAGGAAGAAGAATTAACCACAGGCTCAGCCTGCCCCCCTGAACCAGAACAGGGCCTGAAGCCATCCTGCGCTTTTGCGGCCGGCTCCCAAAAAACCGACTTGTAAAATGGAGCTTCAGGGCACTGCAATTCACAAACCTGCAGAGTTATAAATCATAACTCTCGTCCACAAATATATTGAGGGAAGGCAAAGAAGAGGATTTGAAATCAAGGCAGAATTGCAGGAAACAGATTTCAGGAGGTAGATTCGAATCGCCTTTAAAGCACATGAAAAGCGGCAAAACGTTGACAATGATGCCCTTGGCCAAAAAGGGCGTATGCGTTTTTTCCTGAATATATTCAGGAAAAAACGCATACGCCCTTTTTGGCCAACCAAGCAACCTGGAAAGGCAAATCAGCGCTACAAAGAAGTCTCGCTTCCCATCGGTCAAAAGGGCCATGCTGAAAAAAGTGTCAAAACCAGAAATGCAGGACAGGCCATGGAGAAATGGGAGCCTTGCTACACTGATGGGCGGGATGTAAATTGCCAACAGCCACTCTGGAGAAATGTACGGTGTGTCCTGAAACATCTAAAAAACACAGCTTAGAGAGCATAGGGCACTTCCACGCATGGGGGGATAAAGTGGGAAAATTGAAAATCAGCAAGACACAAGCACCCCAAAGTTTAGGGCTGCTCTGTTGACAAGGACCTCCACTTCCTTCCACCTTAAATATCCCAGGAAAGCGAAAAATGGATAAAAAAGTTGTGGTCCTTATGTACAATGGAATATCACTCAGCCATGAAATCAATGTCATAAGGCTAGTAGCAGCATGATGAGTGGATTTAGGTAAGACGATTCTAAGTGAAATAAGTCACACAGAAAAGGACACTTCTCATAAGGTGTCACTTATAGAGGGAATGTAAAAACCGTTACACTTGAACTGAATTACAAAACAGAACAGAGTCACACATGCAGAAAACACACTATGGCTGCTTAACGGGAAAGGTGAGGTGGGGTGATACATAAAACAAGAGTTTCAAATTAGCTCAGATACCGTTCCATAAACCCAATATGGAATAGACAAGACCTACTCCTTGCTCAGAGAACTGGACTCAACACGCCCGATTCACCGCACAAGAATATATCTGACTAGTAATAATCTTAAAACCTATGTATTGATATCTCTCTGTTAGTGGGTCAAGTGGGTGTAAAGCGGCCTAAACACAGCCGTGAAAAGCAGCTACACCCCATTATAAAAATAAATTACTTTTAAAAACCCATGAAACAAAGACAGGGAAAGAGAGAGAAATTCTTACACAATTCGTTCAGGGGCTGTGATGCAACCTGGATTGACCATATCTAGACCCACAGCTGGATGAGACATAAGGGTGGACACTCTTGGGGCTGAGAGGTTTGGTGAGGTTGGGTGAGCAAACGCAGACCCTTTAAAGTAATACTGCGTGCTACCCATCGCATGGGTCCCAAATCTCCAGGTTCAAGGGCATCTTCCTACATCGAAAACATGCATGAGAAACCCAGAAGATGGTACACCGTGTGATGGGGAAAGGTTTCTAAAACGCACCTCATTTCTCATCTCCTTGTGCTCGGGTTCGCCATTCCAGCCACTTTACTAGCAATCTCCCTACTTGGAGCATCAGCACCTTTAACCTCCTGTTCCGTACAGGTTGCAATTTGTCCTGAGGATGAACGGGAAGACGGGGAACCAATGAGAGACTAGCTCTTGGTGTTGGGACAGGCACAGGTCACTCTATTTTCCCATCAGGAAGAAGAATTAACCACAGGCTCAGCCTGCCCCCCTGAACCAGAACAGGGCCTGAAGCCATCCTGCGCTTTTGCGGCCGGCTCCCAAAAAAGCGACCTGTAAAATGGAGCTTCAGGGCACTGCAATTCACAAACCTGCAGAGTTATAAATGATAACTCTCGTCCACAAATATATTGAGGGAAGGCAAAGAAGAGGATTTGAAATCAAGGCAGAATTGCAGGAAACAGATTTCAGGAGGTAGATTCGAATCGCCTTTAAAGCACATGAAAAGCGGCAAAACGTTGACAATGATGCCCTTGGCCAAAAAGGGCGTATGCGTTTTTTCCTGAATATATTCAGGAAAAAACGCATACGCCCTTTTTGGCCAACCAAGCAACCTGGAAAGGCAAATCAGCGCTACAAAGAAGTCTCGTTTCCCATCGGTCAAAAGGGCCATGCTGAAAAAAGTGTCAAAACCAGAAATGCAGGACAGGCCATGGAGAAATGGGAGCCTTGCTACACTGATGGGCGGGATGTAAATTGCCAACAGCCACTCTGGAGAAGTGTACGGTGTGTCCTGAAACATCTAAAAAACACAGCTTAGAGAGCATAGGGCACTTCCACGCATGGGGGGATAAAGTGGGAAAATTGAAAATCAGCAAGACACAAGCACCCCAAAGTTTAGGGCTGCTCTGTTGACAAGGACCTCCACTTCCTTCCACCTTAAATATCCCAGGAAAGCGAAAAATGGATAAAAAAGTTGTGGTCCTTATGTACAATGGAATATCACTCAGCCATGAAATCAATGTCATAAGGCTAGTAGCAGCATGATGAGTGGATTTAGGTAAGACGATTCTAAGTGAAATAAGTCACACAGAAAAGGACACTTCTCATAAGGTGTCACTTATAGAGGGAATGTAAAAACCGTTACACTTGAACTGAATTACAAAACAGAACAGAGTCACACATGCAGAAAACACACTATGGCTGCTTAAAGGGAAAGGTGAGGTGGGGTGATACATAAAACAAGAGTTTCAAATTAGCTCAGATACCATTCCATAAACCCAATATGTAACAGACAAGACCTACTCCTTGCTCAGAGAACTGGACTCAACACGCCCGATTCACCACACAAGAATATATCTGACTAGTAATAATCTTAAAACCTATGTATTGATATCTCTCTGTTAGTGGGTCAAGTGGGTGTAAAGCGGCCTAAACACAGCCGTGAAAAGCAGCTAAACCCCATTATAAAAATAAATTACTTTTAAAAACCCATGAAACAAAGACAGGGAAAGAGAGAGAAATTCTTACACAATTCGTTCAGGGGCTGTGATGCAACCTGGATTGACCATATCTAGACCCACAGCTGGATGAGACATAAGGGTGGACACTCTTGGGGCTGAGAGGTTTGGTGAGGTTGGGTGAGCAAACGCAGACCCTTTAAAGTAATACTGCGTGCTACCCATCGCATGGGTCCCAAATCTCCAGGTTCAAGGGCATCTTCCTACATCGAAAACATGCATGAGAAACCCAGAAGATGGTACACCGTGTGATGGGGAAAGGTTTCTAAAACGCACCTCATTTCTCATCTCCTTGTGCTCGGGTTCGCCTTTCCAGCCACTTTACTAGCAATCTCCCTACTTGGAGCATCAGCACCTTTAACCTCCTGTTCCGTACAGGTTGCAATTTGTCCTGAGGATGAACGGGAAGACGGGGAACCAATGAGAGACTAGCTCTTGGTGTTGGGACAGGCACAGGTCACTCTATTTTCCCATCAGGAAGAAGAATTAACCACAGGCTCAGCCTGCCCCCCTGAACCAGAACAGGGCCTGAAGCCATCCTGCGCTTTTGCGGCCGGCTCCCAAAAAACCGACTTGTAAAATGGAGCTTCAGGGCACTGCAATTCACAAACCTGCAGAGTTATAAATGATAACTCTCGTCCACAAATATATTGAGGGAAGGCAAAGAAGAGGATTTGAAATCAAGGCAGAATTGCAGGAAACAGATTTCAGGAGGTAGATTCGAATCGCCTTTAAAGCACATGAAAAGCGGCAAAACGTTGACAATGATGCCCTTGGCCAAAAAGGGCGTATGCGTTTTTTCCTGAATATATTCAGGAAAAAACGCATACGCCCTTTTTGGCCAACCAAGCAACCTGGAAAGGCAAATCAGCGCTACAAAGAAGTCTCGCTTCCCATCGGTCAAAAGGGCCATGCTGAAAAAAGTGTCAAAACCAGAAATGCAGGACAGGCCATGGAGAAATGGGAGCCTTGCTACACTGATGGGCGGGATGTAAATTGCCAACAGCCACTCTGGAGAAGTGTACGGTGTGTCCTGAAACATCTAAAAAACACAGCTTAGAGAGCATAGGGCACTTCCACGCATGGGGGGATAAAGTGGGAAAATTGAAAATCAGCAAGACACAAGCACCCCAAAGTTTAGGGCTGCTCTGTTGACAAGGACCTCCACTTCCTTCCACCTTAAATATCCCAGGAAAGCGAAAAATGGATAAAAAAGTTGTGGTCCTTATGTACAATGGAATATCACTCAGCCATGAAATCAATGTCATAAGGCTAGTAGCAGCATGATGAGTGGATTTAGGTAAGACGATTCTAAGTGAAATAAGTCACACAGAAAAGGACACTTCTCATAAGGTGTCACTTATAGAGGGAATGTAAAAACCGTTACACTTGAACTGAATTACAAAACAGAACAGAGTCACACATGCAGAAAACACACTATGGCTGCTTAACGGGAAAGGTGAGGTGGGGTGATACATAAAACAAGAGTTTCAAATTAGCTCAGATACCGTTCCATAAACCCAATATGGAATAGACAAGACCTACTCCTTGCTCAGAGAACTGGACTCAACACGCCCGATTCACCGCACAAGAATATATCTGACTAGTAATAATCTTAAAACCTATGTATTGATATCTCTCTGTTAGTGGGTCAAGTGGGTGTAAAGCGGCCTAAACACAGCCGTGAAAAGCAGCTACACCCCATTATAAAAATAAATTACTTTTAAAAACCCATGAAACAAAGACAGGGAAAGAGAGAGAAATTCTTACACAATTCGTTCAGGGGCTGTGATGCAACCTGGATTGACCATATCTAGACCCACAGCTGGATGAGACATAAGGGTGGACACTCTTGGGGCTGAGAGGTTTGGTGAGGTTGGGTGAGCAAACGCAGACCCTTTAAAGTAATACTGCGTGCTACCCATCGCATGGGTCCCAAATCTCCAGGTTCAAGGGCATCTTCCTACATCGAAAACATGCATGAGAAACCCAGAAGATGGTACACCGTGTGATGGGGAAAGGTTTCTAAAACGCACCTCATTTCTCATCTCCTTGTGCTCGGGTTCGCCATTCCAGCCACTTTACTAGCAATCTCCCTACTTGGAGCATCAGCACCTTTAACCTCCTGTTCCGTACAGGTTGCAATTTGTCCTGAGGATGAACGGGAAGACGGGGAACCAATGAGAGACTAGCTCTTGGTGTTGGGACAGGCACAGGTCACTCTATTTTCCCATCAGGAAGAAGAATTAACCACAGGCTCAGCCTGCCCCCCTGAACCAGAACAGGGCCTGAAGCCATCCTGCGCTTTTGCGGCCGGCTCCCAAAAAAGCGACCTGTAAAATGGAGCTTCAGGGCACTGCAATTCACAAACCTGCAGAGTTATAAATGATAACTCTCGTCCACAAATATATTGAGGGAAGGCAAAGAAGAGGATTTGAAATCAAGGCAGAATTGCAGGAAACAGATTTCAGGAGGTAGATTCGAATCGCCTTTAAAGCACATGAAAAGCGGCAAAACGTTGACAATGATGCCCTTGGCCAAAAAGGGCGTATGCGTTTTTTCCTGAATATATTCAGGAAAAAACGCATACGCCCTTTTTGGCCAACCAAGCAACCTGGAAAGGCAAATCAGCGCTACAAAGAAGTCTCGCTTCCCATCGGTCAAAAGGGCCATGCTGAAAAAAGTGTCAAAACCAGAAATGCAGGACAGGCCATGGAGAAATGGGAGCCTTGCTACACTGATGGGCGGGATGTAAATTGCCAACAGCCACTCTGGAGAAGTGTACGGTGTGTCCTGAAACATCTAAAAAACACAGCTTAGAGAGCATAGGGCACTTCCACGCATGGGGGGATAAAGTGGGAAAATTGAAAATCAGCAAGACACAAGCACCCCAAAGTTTAGGGCTGCTCTGTTGACAAGGACCTCCACTTCCTTCCACCTTAAATATCCCAGGAAAGCGAAAAATGGATAAAAAAGTTGTGGTCCTTATGTACAATGGAATATCACTCAGCCATGAAATCAATGTCATAAGGCTAGTAGCAGCATGATGTGTGGATTTAGGTAAGACGATTCTAAGTGAAATAAGTCACACAGAAAAGGACACTTCTCATAAGGTGTCACTTATAGAGGGAATGTAAAAACCGTTACACTTGAACTGAATTACAAAACAGAACAGAGTCACACATGCAGAAAACACACTATGGCTGCTTAAAGGGAAAGGTGAGGTGGGGTGATACATAAAACAAGAGTTTCAAATTAGCTCAGATACCGTTCCATAAACCCAATATGTAACAGACAAGACCTACTCCTTGCTCAGAGAACTGGACTCAACACGCCCGATTCACCGCACAAGAATATATCTGACTAGTAATAATCTTAAAACCTATGTATTGATACCTCTCTGTTAGTGGGTCAAGTGGGTGTAAAGCGGCCTAAACACAGCCGTGAAAAGCAGCTACACCCCATTATAAAAATAAATTACTTTTAAAAACCCATGAAACAAAGACAGGGAAAGAGAGAGAAATTCTTACACAATTCGTTCAGGGGCTGTGATGCAACCTGGATTGACCATATCTAGACCCACAGCTGGATGAGACATAAGGGTGGACACTCTTGGGGCTGAGAGGTTTGGTGAGGTTGGGTGAGCAAACGCAGACCCTTTAAAGTAATACTGCGTGCTACTCATCGCATGGGTCCCAAATCTCCAGGTTCAAGGGCATCTTCCTACATCGAAAACATGCATGAGAAACCCAGAAGATGGTACACCGTGTGATGGGGAAAGGTTTCTAAAACGCACCTCATTTCTCATCTCCTTGTGCTCGGGTTCGCCATTCCAGCCACTTTACTAGCAATCTCCCTACTTGGAGCATCAGCACCTTTAACCTCCTGTTCCGTACAGGTTGCAATTTGTCCTGAGGATGAACGGGAAGACGGGGAACCAATGAGAGACTAGCTCTTGGTGTTGGGAGAGGCACAGGTCACTCTATTTTCCCATCAGGAAGAAGAATTAACCACAGGCTCAGCCTGCCCCCCTGAACCAGAACAGGGCCTGAAGCCATCCTGCGCTTTTGCGGCCGGCTCCCAAAAAACCGACTTGTAAAATGGAGCTTCAGGGCACTGCAATTCACAAACCTGCAGAGTTATAAATGATAACTCTCGTCCACAAATATATTGAGGGAAGGCAAAGAAGAGGATTTGAAATCAAGGCAGAATTGCAGGAAACAGATTTCAGGAGGTAGATTCGAATCGCCTTTAAAGCACATGAAAAGCGGCAAAACGTTGACAATGATGCCCTTGGCCAAAAAGGGCGTATGCGTTTTTTCCTGAATATATTCAGGAAAAAACGCATACGCCCTTTTTGGCCAACCAAGCAACCTGGAAAGGCAAATCAGCGCTACAAAGAAGTCTCGCTTCCCATCGGTCAAAAGGGCCATGCTGAAAAAAGTGTCAAAACCAGAAATGCAGGACAGGCCATGGAGAAATGGGAGCCTTGCTACACTGATGGGCGGGATGTAAATTGCCAACAGCCACTCTGGAGAAATGTACGGTGTGTCCTGAAACATCTAAAAAACACAGCTTAGAGAGCATAGGGCACTTCCACGCATGGGGGGATAAAGTGGGAAAATTGAAAATCAGCAAGACACAAGCACCCCAAAGTTTAGGGCTGCTCTGTTGACAAGGACCTCCACTTCCTTCCACCTTAAATATCCCAGGAAAGCGAAAAATGGATAAAAAAGTTGTGGTCCTTATGTACAATGGAATATCACTCAGCCATGAAATCAATGTCATAAGGCTAGTAGCAGCATGATGAGTGGATTTAGGTAAGACGATTCTAAGTGAAATAAGTCACACAGAAAAGGACACTTCTCATAAGGTGTCACTTATAGAGGGAATGTAAAAACCGTTACACTTGAACTGAATTACAAAACAGAACAGAGTCACACATGCAGAAAACACACTATGGCTGCTTAAAGGGAAAGGTGAGGTGGGGTGATACATAAAACAAGAGTTTCAAATAAGCTCAGATACCGTTCCATAAACCCAATATGTAACAGACAAGACCTACTCCTTGCTCAGAGAACTGGACTCAACACGCCCGATTCACCGCACAAGAATATATCTGACTAGTAATAATCTTAAAACCTATGTATTGATATCTCTCTGTTAGTGGGTCAAGTGGGTGTAAAGCGGCCTAAACACAGCCGTGAAAAGCAGCTACACCCCATTATAAAAATAAATTACTTTTAAAAACCCATGAAACAAAGACAGGGAAAGAGAGAGAAATTCTTACACAATTCGTTCAGGGGCTGTGATGCAACCTGGATTGACCATATCTAGACCCACAGCTGGATGAGACATAAGGGTGGACACTCTTGGGGCTGAGAGGTTTGGTGAGGTTGGGTGAGCAAACGCAGACCCTTTAAAGTAATACTGCGTGCTACCCATCGCATGGGTCCCAAATCTCCAGGTTCAAGGGCATCTTCCTACATCGAAAACATGCATGAGAAACCCAGAAGATGGTACACCGTGTGATGGGGAAAGGTTTCTAAAACGCACCTCATTTCTCATCTCCTTGTGCTCGGGTTCGCCATTCCAGCCACTTTACTAGCAATCTCCCTACTTGGAGCATCAGCACCTTTAACCTCCTGTTCCGTACAGGTTGCAATTTGTCCTGAGGATGAACGGGAAGACGGGGTACCAATGAGAGACTAGCTGTTGGTGTTGGGACAGGCACAGGTCACTCTATTTTCCCATCAGGAAGAAGAATTAACCACAGGCTCAGCCTGCCCCCCTGAACCAGAACAGGGCCTGAAGCCATCCTGCGCTTTTGCGGCCGGCTCCCAAAAAAGCGACCTGTAAAATGGAGCTTCAGGGCACTGCAATTCACAAACCTGCAGAGTTATAAATGATAACTCTCGTCCACAAATATATTGAGGGAAGGCAAAGAAGAGGATTTGAAATCAAGGCAGAATTGCAGGAAACAGATTTCAGGAGGTAGATTCGAATCGCCTTTAAAGCACATGAAAAGCGGCAAAACGTTGACAATGATGCCCTTGGCCAAAAAGGGCGTATGCGTTTTTTCCTGAATATATTCAGGAAAAAACGCATACGCCCTTTTTGGCCAACCAAGCAACCTGGAAAGGCAAATCAGCGCTACAAAGAAGTCTCGCTTCCCATCGGTCAAAAGGGCCATGCTGAAAAAAGTGTCAAAACCAGAAATGCAGGACAGGCCATGGAGAAATGGGAGCCTTGCTACACTGATGGGCGGGATGTAAATTGCCAACAGCCACTCTGGAGAAGTGTACGGTGTGTCCTGAAACATCTAAAAAACACAGCTTAGAGAGCATAGGGCACTTCCACGCATGGGGGGATAAAGTGGGAAAATTGAAAATCAGCAAGACACAAGCACCCCAAAGTTTAGGGCTGCTCTGTTGACAAGGACCTCCACTTCCTTCCACCTTAAATATCCCAGGAAAGCGAAAAATGGATAAAAAAGTTGTGGTCCTTATGTACAATGGAATATCACTCAGCCATGAAATCAATGTCATAAGGCTAGTAGCAGCATGATGAGTGGATTTAGGTAAGACGATTCTAAGTGAAATAAGTCACACAGAAAAGGACACTTCTCATAAGGTGTCACTTATAGAGGGAATGTAAAAACCGTTACACTTGAACTGAATTACAAAACAGAACAGAGTCACACATGCAGAAAACACACTATGGCTGCTTAAAGGGAAAGGTGAGGTGGGGTGATACATAAAACAAGAGTTTCAAATAAGCTCAGATACCGTTCCATAAACCCAATATGTAACAGACAAGACCTACTCCTTGCTCAGAGAACTGGACTCAACACGCCCGATTCACCGCACAAGAATATATCTGACTAGTAATAATCTTAAAACCTATGTATTGATATCTCTCTGTTAGTGGGTCAAGTGGGTGTAAAGCGGCCTAAACACAGCCGTGAAAAGCAGCTACACCCCATTATAAAAATAAATTACTTTTAAAAACCCATGAAACAAAGACAGGGAAAGAGAGAGAAATTCTTACACAATTCGTTCAGGGGCTGTGATGCAACCTGGATTGACCATATCTAGACCCACAGCTGGATGAGACATAAGGGTGGACACTCTTGGGGCTGAGAGGTTTGGTGAGGTTGGGTGAGCAAACGCAGACCCTTTAAAGTAATACTGCGTGCTACCCATCGCATGGGTCCCAAATCTCCAGGTTCAAGGGCATCTTCCTACATCGAAAACATGCATGAGAAACCCAGAAGATGGTACACCGTGTGATGGGGAAAGGTTTCTAAAACGCACCTCATTTCTCATCTCCTTGTGCTCGGGTTCGCCATTCCAGCCACTTTACTAGCAATCTCCCTACTTGGAGCATCAGCACCTTTAACCTCCTGTTCCGTACAGGTTGCAATTTGTCCTGAGGATGAACGGGAAGACGGGGAACCAATGAGAGACTAGCTCTTGGTGTTGGGACAGGCACAGGTCACTCTATTTTCCCATCAGGAAGAAGAATTAACCACAGGCTCAGCCTGCCCCCCTGAACCAGAACAGGGCCTGAAGCCATCCTGCGCTTTTGCGGCTGGCTCCCAAAAAAGCGACCTGTAAAATGGAGCTTCAGGGCACTGCAATTCACAAACCTGCAGAGTTATAAATGATAACTCTCGTCCACAAATATATTGAGGGAAGGCAAAGAAGAGGATTTGAAATCAAGGCAGAATTGCAGGAAACAGATTTCAGGAGGTAGATTCGAATCGCCTTTAAAGCACATGAAAAGCGGCAAAACGTTGACAATGATGCCCTTGGCCAAAAAGGGCGTATGCGTTTTTTCCTGAATATATTCAGGAAAAAACGCATACGCCCTTTTTGGCCAACCAAGCAACCTGGAAAGGCAAATCAGCGCTACAAAGAAGTCTCGCTTCCCATCGGTCAAAAGGGCCATGCTGAAAAAAGTGTCAAAACCAGAAATGCAGGACAGGCCATGGAGAAATGGGAGCCTTGCTACACTGATGGGCGGGATGTAAATTGCCAACAGCCACTCTGGAGAAGTGTACGGTGTGTCCTGAAACATCTAAAAAACACAGCTTAGAGAGCATAGGGCACTTCCACGCATGGGGGGATAAAGTGGGAAAATTGAAAATCAGCAAGACACAAGCACCCCAAAGTTTAGGGCTGCTCTGTTGACAAGGACCTCCACTTCCTTCCACCTTAAATATCCCAGGAAAGCGAAAAATGGATAAAAAAGTTGTGGTCCTTATGTACAATGGAATATCACTCAGCCATGAAATCAATGTCATAAGGCTAGTAGCAGCATGATGAGTGGATTTAGGTAAGACGATTCTAAGTGAAATAAGTCACACAGAAAAGGACACTTCTCATAAGGTGTCACTTATAGAGGGAATGTAAAAACCGTTACACTTGAACTGAATTACAAAACAGAACAGAGTCACACATGCAGAAAACACACTATGGCTGCTTAAAGGGAAAGGTGAGGTGGGGTGATACATAAAACAAGAGTTTCAAATTAGCTCAGATACCGTTCCATAAACCCAATATGTAACAGACAAGACCTACTCCTTGCTCAGAGAACTGGACTCAACACGCCCGATTCACCGCACAAGAATATATCTGACTAGTAATAATCTTAAAACCTATGTATTGATATCTCTCTGTTAGTGGGTCAAGTGGGTGTAAAGCGGCCTAAACACAGCCGTGAAAAGCAGCTACACCCCATTATAAAAATAAATTACTTTTAAAAACCCATGAAACAAAGACAGGGAAAGAGAGAGAAATTCTTACACAATTCGTTCAGGGGCTGTGATGCAACCTGGATTGACCATATCTAGACCCACAGCTGGATGAGACATAAGGGTGGACACTCTTGGGGCTGAGAGGTTTGGTGAGGTTGGGTGAGCAAACGCAGACCCTTTAAAGTAATACTGCGTGCTACCCATCGCATGGGTCCCAAATCTCCAGGTTCAAGGGCATCTTCCTACATCGAAAACATGCATGAGAAACCCAGAAGATGGTACACCGTGTGATGGGGAAAGGTTTCTAAAACGCACCTCATTTCTCATCTCCTTGTGCTCGGGTTCGCCATTCCAGCCACTTTACTAGCAATCTCCCTACTTGGAGCATCAGCACCTTTAACCTCCTGTTCCGTACAGGTTGCAATTTGTCCTGAGGATGAACGGGAAGACGGGGAACCAATGAGAGACTAGCTCTTGGTGTTGGGACAGGCACAGGTCACTCTATTTTCCCATCAGGAAGAAGAATTAACCACAGGCTCAGCCTGCCCCCCTGAACCAGAACATGGCCTGAAGCCATCCTGCGCTTTTGCGGCCGGCTCCCAAAAAACCGACTTGTAAAATGGAGCTTCAGGGCACTGCAATTCACAAACCTGCAGAGTTATAAATGATAACTCTCGTCCACAAATATATTGAGGGAAGGCAAAGAAGAGGATTTGAAATCAAGGCAGAATTGCAGGAAACAGATTTCAGGAGGTAGATTCGAATCGCCTTTAAAGCACATGAAAAGCGGCAAAACGTTGACAATGATGCCCTTGGCCAAAAAGGGCGTATGCGTTTTTTCCTGAATACATTCAGGAAAAAACGCATACGCCCTTTTTGGCCAACCAAGCAACCTGGAAAGGCAAATCAGCGCTACAAAGAAGTCTCGCTTCCCATCGGTCAAAAGGGCCATGCTGAAAAAAGTGTCAAAACCAGAAATGCAGGACAGGCCATGGAGAAATGGGAGCCTTGCTACACTGATGGGCGGGATGTAAATTGCCAACAGCCACTCTGGAGAAGTGTACGGTGTGTCCTGAAACATCTAAAAAACACAGCTTAGAGAGCATAGGGCACTTCCACGCATGGGGGGATAAAGTGGGAAAATTGAAAATCAGCAAGACACAAGCACCCCAAAGTTTAGGGCTGCTCTGTTGACAAGGACCTCCACTTCCTTCCACCTTAAATATCCCAGGAAAGCGAAAAATGGATAAAAAAGTTGTGGTCCTTATGTACAATGGAATATCACTCAGCCATGAAATCAATGTCATAAGGCTAGTAGCAGCATGATGAGTGGATTTAGGTAAGACGATTCTAAGTGAAATAAGTCACACAGAAAAGGACACTTCTCATAAGGTGTCACTTATAGAGGGAATGTAAAAACCGTTACACTTGAACTGAATTACAAAACAGAACAGAGTCACACATGCAGAAAACACACTATGGCTGCTTAACGGGAAAGGTGAGGTGGGGTGATACATAAAACAAGAGTTTCAAATTAGCTCAGATACCGTTCCATAAACCCAATATGGAATAGACAAGACCTACTCCTTGCTCAGAGAACTGGACTCAACACGCCCGATTCACCGCACAAGAATATATCTGACTAGTAATAATCTTAAAACCTATGTATTGATATCTCTCTGTTAGTGGGTCAAGTGGGTGTAAAGCGGCCTAAACACAGCCGTGAAAAGCAGCTAAACCCCATTATAAAAATAAATTACTTTTAAAAACCCATGAAACAAAGACAGGGAAAGAGAGAGAAATTCTTACACAATTCGTTCAGGGGCTGTGATGCAACCTGGATTGACCATATCTAGACCCACAGCTGGATGAGACATAAGGGTGGACACTCTTGGGGATGAGAGGTTTGGTGAGGTTGGGTGAGCAAACGCAGACCCTTTAAAGTAATACTGCGTGCTACCCATCGCATGGGTCCCAAATCTCCAGGTTCAAGGGCATCTTCCTACATCGAAAACATGCATGAGAAACCCAGAAGATGGTACACCGTGTGATGGGGAAAGGTTTCTAAAACGCACCTCATTTCTCATCTCCTTGTGCTCGGGTTCGCCATTCCAGCCACTTTACTAGCAATCTCCCTACTTGGAGCATCAGCACCTTTAACCTCCTGTTCCGTACAGGTTGCAATTTGTCCTGAGGATGAACGGGAAGACGGGGAACCAATGAGAGACTAGCTCTTGGTGTTGGGACAGGCACAGGTCACTCTATTTTCCCATCAGGAAGAAGAATTAACCACAGGCTCAGCCTGCCCCCCTGAACCAGAACAGGGCCTGAAGCCATCCTGCGCTTTTGCGGCCGGCTCCCAAAAAACCGACTTGTAAAATGGAGCTTCAGGGCACTGCAATTCACAAACCTGCAGAGTTATAAATGATAACTCTCGTCCACAAATATATTGAGGGAAGGCAAAGAAGAGGATTTGAAATCAAGGCAGAATTGCAGGAAACAGATTTCAGGAGGTAGATTCGAATCGCCTTTAAAGCACATGAAAAGCGGCAAAACGTTGACAATGATGCCCTTGGCCAAAAAGGGCGTATGCGATTTTTCCTGAATATATTCAGGAAAAAACGCATACGCCCTTTTTGGCCAACCAAGCAACCTGGAAAGGCAAATCAGCGCTACAAAGAAGTCTCGCTTCCCATCGGTCAAAAGGGCCATGCTGAAAAAAGTGTCAAAACCAGAAATGCAGGACAGGCCATGGAGAAATGGGAGCCTTGCTACACTGATGGGCGGGATGTAAATTGCCAACAGCCACTCTGGAGAAGTGTACGGTGTGTCCTGAAACATCTAAAAAACACAGCTTAGAGAGCATAGGGCACTTCCACGCATGGGGGGATAAAGTGGGAAAATTGAAAATCAGCAAGACACAAGCACCCCAAAGTTTAGGGCTGCTCTGTTGACAAGGACCTCCACTTCCTTCCACCTTAAATATCCCAGGAAAGCGAAAAATGGATAAAAAAGTTGTGGTCCTTATGTACAATGGAATATCACTCAGCCATGAAATCAATGTCATAAGGCTAGTAGCAGCATGATGAGTGGATTTAGGTAAGACGATTCTAAGTGAAATAAGTCACACAGAAAAGGACACTTCTCATAAGGTGTCACTTATAGAGGGAATGTAAAAACCGTTACACTTGAACTGAATTACAAAACAGAACAGAGTCACACATGCAGAAAACACACTATGGCTGCTTAACGGGAAAGGTGAGGTGGGGTGATACATAAAACAAGAGTTTCAAATTAGCTCAGATACCGTTCCATAAACCCAATATGGAATAGACAAGACCTACTCCTTGCTCAGAGAACTGGACTCAACACGCCCGATTCACCGCACAAGAATATATCTGACTAGTAATAATCTTAAAACCTATGTATTGATATCTCTCTGTTAGTGGGTCAAGTGGGTGTAAAGCGGCCTAAACACAGCCGTGAAAAGCAGCTACACCCCATTATAAAAATAAATTACTTTTAAAAACCCATGAAACAAAGACAGGGAAAGAGAGAGAAATTCTTACACAATTCGTTCAGGGGCTGTGATGCAACCTGGATTGACCATATCTAGACCCACAGCTGGATGAGACATAAGGGTGGACACTCTTGGGGCTGAGAGGTTTGGTGAGGTTGGGTGAGCAAACGCAGACCCTTTAAAGTAATACTGCGTGCTACCCATCGCATGGGTCCCAAATCTCCAGGTTCAAGGGCATCTTCCTACATCGAAAACATGCATGAGAAACCCAGAAGATGGTACACCGTGTGATGGGGAAAGGTTTCTAAAACGCACCTCATTTCTCATCTCCTTGTGCTCGGGTTCGCCATTCCAGCCACTTTACTAGCAATCTCCCTACTTGGAGCATCAGCACCTTTAACCTCCTGTTCCGTACAGGTTGCAATTTGTCCTGAGGATGAACGGGAAGACGGGGAACCAATGAGAGACTAGCTCTTGGTGTTGGGACAGGCACAGGTCACTCTATTTTCCCATCAGGAAGAAGAATTAACCACAGGCTCAGCCTGCCCCCCTGAACCAGAACAGGGCCTGAAGCCATCCTGCGCTTTTGCGGCCGGCTCCCAAAAAAGCGACCTGTAAAATGGAGCTTCAGGGCACTGCAATTCACAAACCTGCAGAGTTATAAATGATAACTCTCGTCCACAAATATATTGAGGGAAGGCAAAGAAGAGGATTTGAAATCAAGGCAGAATTGCAGGAAACAGATTTCAGGAGGTAGATTCGAATCGCCTTTAAAGCACATGAAAAGCGGCAAAACGTTGACAATGATGCCCTTGGCCAAAAAGGGCGTATGCGTTTTTTCCTGAATATATTCAGGAAAAAACGCATACGCCCTTTTTGGCCAACCAAGCAACCTGGAAAGGCAAATCAGCGCTACAAAGAAGTCTCGCTTCCCATCGGTCAAAAGGGCCATGCTGAAAAAAGTGTCAAAACCAGAAATGCAGGACAGGCCATGGAGAAATGGGAGCCTTGCTACACTGATGGGCGGGATGTAAATTGCCAACAGCCACTCTGGAGAAGTGTACGGTGTGTCCTGAAACATCTAAAAAACACAGCTTAGAGAGCATAGGGCACTTCCACGCATGGGGGGATAAAGTGGGAAAATTGAAAATCAGCAAGACACAAGCACCCCAAAGTTTAGGGCTGCTCTGTTGACAAGGACCTCCACTTCCTTCCACCTTAAATATCCCAGGAAAGCGAAAAATGGATAAAAAAGTTGTGGTCCTTATGTACAATGGAATATCACTCAGCCATGAAATCAATGTCATAAGGCTAGTAGCAGCATGATGAGTGGATTTAGGTAAGACGATTCTAAGTGAAATAAGTCACACAGAAAAGGACACTTCTCATAAGGTGTCACTTATAGAGGGAATGTAAAAACCGTTACACTTGAACTGAATTACAAAACAGAACAGAGTCACACATGCAGAAAACACACTATGGCTGCTTAAAGGGAAAGGTGAGGTGGGGTGATACATAAAACAAGAGTTTCAAATTAGCTCAGATACCATTCCATAAACCCAATATGTAACAGACAAGACCTACTCCTTGCTCAGAGAACTGGACTCAACACGCCCGATTCACCGCACAAGAATATATCTGACTAGTAATAATCTTAAAACCTATGTATTGATATCTCTCTGTTAGTGGGTCAAGTGGGTGTAAAGCGGCCTAAACACAGCCGTGAAAAGCAGCTAAACCCCATTATAAAAATAAATTACTTTTAAAAACCCATGAAACAAAGACAGGGAAAGAGAGAGAAATTCTTACACAATTCGTTCAGGGGCTGTGATGCAACCTGGATTGACCATATCTAGACCCACAGCTGGATGAGACATAAGGGTGGACACTCTTGGGGCTGAGAGGTTTGGTGAGGTTGGGTGAGCAAACGCAGACCCTTTAAAGTAATACTGCGTGCTACCCATCGCATGGGTCCCAAATCTCCAGGTTCAAGGGCATCTTCCTACATCGAAAACATGCATGAGAAACCCAGAAGATGGTACACCGTGTGATGGGGAAAGGTTTCTAAAACGCACCTCATTTCTCATCTCCTTGTGCTCGGGTTCGCCATTCCAGCCACTTTACTAGCAATCTCCCTACTTGGAGCATCAGCACCTTTAACCTCCTGTTCCGTACAGGTTGCAATTTGTCCTGAGGATGAACGGGAAGACGGGGAACCAATGAGAGACTAGCTCTTGGTGTTGGGAGAGGCACAGGTCACTCTATTTTCCCATCAGGAAGAAGAATTAACAACAGGCTCAGCCTGCCCCCCTGAACCAGAACAGGGCCTGAAGCCATCCTGCGCTTTTGCGGCCGGCTCCCAAAAAACCGACTTGTAAAATGGAGCTTCAGGGCACTGCAATTCACAAACCTGCAGAGTTATAAATGATAACTCTCGTCCACAAATATATTGAGGGAAGGCAAAGAAGAGGATTTGAAATCAAGGCAGAATTGCAGGAAACAGATTTCAGGAGGTAGATTCGAATCGCCTTTAAAGCACATGAAAAGCGGCAAAACGTTGACAATGATGCCCTTGGCCAAAAAGGGCGTATGCGTTTTTTCCTGAATATATTCAGGAAAAAACGCATACGCCCTTTTTGGCCAACCAAGCAACCTGGAAAGGCAAATCAGCGCTACAAAGAAGTCTCGCTTCCCATCGGTCAAAAGGGCCATGCTGAAAAAAGTGTCAAAACCAGAAATGCAGGACAGGCCATGGAGAAATGGGAGCCTTGCTACACTGATGGGCGGGATGTAAATTGCCAACAGCCACTCTGGAGAAGTGTACGGTGTATCCTGAAACATCTAAAAAACACAGCTTAGAGAGCATAGGGCACTTCCACGCATGGGGGGATAAAGTGGGAAAATTGAAAATCAGCAAGACACAAGCACCCCAAAGTTTAGGGCTGCTCTGTTGACAAGGACCTCCACTTCCTTCCACCTTAAATATCCCAGGAAAGCGAAAAATGGATAAAAAAGTTGTGGTCCTTATGTACAATGGAATATCACTCAGCCATGAAATCAATGTCATAAGGCTAGTAGCAGCATGATGAGTGGATTTAGGTAAGACGATTCTAAGTGAAATAAGTCACACAGAAAAGGACACTTCTCATAAGGTGTCACTTATAGAGGGAATGTAAAAACCGTTACACTTGAACTGAATTACAAAACAGAACAGAGTCACACATGCAGAAAACACACTATGGCTGCTTAAAGGGAAAGGTGAGGTGGGGTGATACATAAAACAAGAGTTTCAAATTAGCTCAGATACCGTTCCATAAACCCAATATGGAATAGACAAGACCTACTCCTTGCTCAGAGAACTGGACTCAACACGCCCGATTCACCGCACAAGAATATATCTGACTAGTAATAATCTTAAAACCTATGTATTGATATCTCTCTGTTAGTGGGTCAAGTGGGTGTAAAGCGGCCTAAACACAGCCGTGAAAAGCAGCTACACCCCATTATAAAAATAAATTACTTTTAAAAACCCATGAAACAAAGACAGGGAAAGAGAGAGAAATTCTTACACAATTCGTTCAGGGGCTGTGATGCAACCTGGATTGACCATATCTAGACCCACAGCTGGATGAGACATAAGGGTGGACACTCTTGGGGCTGAGAGGTTTGGTGAGGTTGGGTGAGCAAACGCAGACCCTTTAAAGTAATACTGCGTGCTACCCATCGCATGGGTCCCAAATCTCCAGGTTCAAGGGCATCTTCCTACATCGAAAACATGCATGAGAAACCCAGAAGATGGTACACCGTGTGATGGGGAAAGGTTTCTAAAACGCACCTCATTTCTCATCTCCTTGTGCTCGGGTTCGCCATTCCAGCCACTTTACTAGCAATCTCCCTACTTGGAGCATCAGCACCTTTAACCTCCTGTTCCGTACAGGTTGCAATTTGTCCTGAGGATGAACGGGAAGACGGGGAACCAATGAGAGACTAGCTCTTGGTGTTGGGAGAGGCACAGGTCACTCTATTTTCCCATCAGGAAGAAGAATTAACCACAGGCTCAGCCTGCCCCCCTGAACCAGAACAGGGCCTGAAGCCATCCTGCGCTTTTGCGGCCGGCTCCCAAAAAACCGACTTGTAAAATGGAGCTTCAGGGCACTGCAATTCACAAACCTGCAGAGTTATAAATCATAACTCTCGTCCACAAATATATTGAGGGAAGGCAAAGAAGAGGATTTGAAATCAAGGCAGAATTGCAGGAAACAGATTTCAGGAGGTAGATTCGAATCGCCTTTAAAGCACATGAAAAGCGGCAAAACGTTGACAATGATGCCCTTGGCCAAAAAGGGCGTATGCGTTTTTTCCTGAATATATTCAGGAAAAAACGCATACGCCCTTTTTGGCCAACCAAGCAACCTGGAAAGGCAAATCAGCGCTACAAAGAAGTCTCGCTTCCCATCGGTCAAAAGGGCCATGCTGAAAAAAGTGTCAAAACCAGAAATGCAGGACAGGCCATGGAGAAATGGGAGCCTTGCTACACTGATGGGCGGGATGTAAATTGCCAACAGCCACTCTGGAGAAATGTACGGTGTGTCCTGAAACATCTAAAAAACACAGCTTAGAGAGCATAGGGCACTTCCACGCATGGGGGGATAAAGTGGGAAAATTGAAAATCAGCAAGACACAAGCACCCCAAAGTTTAGGGCTGCTCTGTTGACAAGGACCTCCACTTCCTTCCACCTTAAATATCCCAGGAAAGCGAAAAATGGATAAAAAAGTTGTGGTCCTTATGTACAATGGAATATCACTCAGCCATGAAATCAATGTCATAAGGCTAGTAGCAGCATGATGAGTGGATTTAGGTAAGACGATTCTAAGTGAAATAAGTCACACAGAAAAGGACACTTCTCATAAGGTGTCACTTATAGAGGGAATGTAAAAACCGTTACACTTGAACTGAATTACAAAACAGAACAGAGTCACACATGCAGAAAACACACTATGGCTGCTTAACGGGAAAGGTGAGGTGGGGTGATACATAAAACAAGAGTTTCAAATTAGCTCAGATACCGTTCCATAAACCCAATATGGAATAGACAAGACCTACTCCTTGCTCAGAGAACTGGACTCAACACGCCCGATTCACCGCACAAGAATATATCTGACTAGTAATAATCTTAAAACCTATGTATTGATATCTCTCTGTTAGTGGGTCAAGTGGGTGTAAAGCGGCCTAAACACAGCCGTGAAAAGCAGCTACACCCCATTATAAAAATAAATTACTTTTAAAAACCCATGAAACAAAGACAGGGAAAGAGAGAGAAATTCTTACACAATTCGTTCAGGGGCTGTGATGCAACCTGGATTGACCATATCTAGACCCACAGCTGGATGAGACATAAGGGTGGACACTCTTGGGGCTGAGAGGTTTGGTGAGGTTGGGTGAGCAAACGCAGACCCTTTAAAGTAATACTGCGTGCTACCCATCGCATGGGTCCCAAATCTCCAGGTTCAAGGGCATCTTCCTACATCGAAAACATGCATGAGAAACCCAGAAGATGGTACACCGTGTGATGGGGAAAGGTTTCTAAAACGCACCTCATTTCTCATCTCCTTGTGCTCGGGTTCGCCATTCCAGCCACTTTACTAGCAATCTCCCTACTTGGAGCATCAGCACCTTTAACCTCCTGTTCCGTACAGGTTGCAATTTGTCCTGAGGATGAACGGGAAGACGGGGAACCAATGAGAGACTAGCTCTTGGTGTTGGGACAGGCACAGGTCACTCTATTTTCCCATCAGGAAGAAGAATTAACCACAGGCTCAGCCTGCCCCCCTGAACCAGAACAGGGCCTGAAGCCATCCTGCGCTTTTGCGGCCGGCTCCCAAAAAAGCGACCTGTAAAATGGAGCTTCAGGGCACTGCAATTCACAAACCTGCAGAGTTATAAATGATAACTCTCGTCCACAAATATATTGAGGGAAGGCAAAGAAGAGGATTTGAAATCAAGGCAGAATTGCAGGAAACAGATTTCAGGAGGTAGATTCGAATCGCCTTTAAAGCACATGAAAAGCGGCAAAACGTTGACAATGATGCCCTTGGCCAAAAAGGGCGTATGCGTTTTTTCCTGAATATATTCAGGAAAAAACGCATACGCCCTTTTTGGCCAACCAAGCAACCTGGAAAGGCAAATCAGCGCTACAAAGAAGTCTCGTTTCCCATCGGTCAAAAGGGCCATGCTGAAAAAAGTGTCAAAACCAGAAATGCAGGACAGGCCATGGAGAAATGGGAGCCTTGCTACACTGATGGGCGGGATGTAAATTGCCAACAGCCACTCTGGAGAAGTGTACGGTGTGTCCTGAAACATCTAAAAAACACAGCTTAGAGAGCATAGGGCACTTCCACGCATGGGGGGATAAAGTGGGAAAATTGAAAATCAGCAAGACACAAGCACCCCAAAGTTTAGGGCTGCTCTGTTGACAAGGACCTCCACTTCCTTCCACCTTAAATATCCCAGGAAAGCGAAAAATGGATAAAAAAGTTGTGGTCCTTATGTACAATGGAATATCACTCAGCCATGAAATCAATGTCATAAGGCTAGTAGCAGCATGATGAGTGGATTTAGGTAAGACGATTCTAAGTGAAATAAGTCACACAGAAAAGGACACTTCTCATAAGGTGTCACTTATAGAGGGAATGTAAAAACCGTTACACTTGAACTGAATTACAAAACAGAACAGAGTCACACATGCAGAAAACACACTATGGCTGCTTAAAGGGAAAGGTGAGGTGGGGTGATACATAAAACAAGAGTTTCAAATTAGCTCAGATACCATTCCATAAACCCAATATGTAACAGACAAGACCTACTCCTTGCTCAGAGAACTGGACTCAACACGCCCGATTCACCACACAAGAATATATCTGACTAGTAATAATCTTAAAACCTATGTATTGATATCTCTCTGTTAGTGGGTCAAGTGGGTGTAAAGCGGCCTAAACACAGCCGTGAAAAGCAGCTAAACCCCATTATAAAAATAAATTACTTTTAAAAACCCATGAAACAAAGACAGGGAAAGAGAGAGAAATTCTTACACAATTCGTTCAGGGGCTGTGATGCAACCTGGATTGACCATATCTAGACCCACAGCTGGATGAGACATAAGGGTGGACACTCTTGGGGCTGAGAGGTTTGGTGAGGTTGGGTGAGCAAACGCAGACCCTTTAAAGTAATACTGCGTGCTACCCATCGCATGGGTCCCAAATCTCCAGGTTCAAGGGCATCTTCCTACATCGAAAACATGCATGAGAAACCCAGAAGATGGTACACCGTGTGATGGGGAAAGGTTTCTAAAACGCACCTCATTTCTCATCTCCTTGTGCTCGGGTTCGCCTTTCCAGCCACTTTACTAGCAATCTCCCTACTTGGAGCATCAGCACCTTTAACCTCCTGTTCCGTACAGGTTGCAATTTGTCCTGAGGATGAACGGGAAGACGGGGAACCAATGAGAGACTAGCTCTTGGTGTTGGGACAGGCACAGGTCACTCTATTTTCCCATCAGGAAGAAGAATTAACCACAGGCTCAGCCTGCCCCCCTGAACCAGAACAGGGCCTGAAGCCATCCTGCGCTTTTGCGGCCGGCTCCCAAAAAACCGACTTGTAAAATGGAGCTTCAGGGCACTGCAATTCACAAACCTGCAGAGTTATAAATGATAACTCTCGTCCACAAATATATTGAGGGAAGGCAAAGAAGAGGATTTGAAATCAAGGCAGAATTGCAGGAAACAGATTTCAGGAGGTAGATTCGAATCGCCTTTAAAGCACATGAAAAGCGGCAAAACGTTGACAATGATGCCCTTGGCCAAAAAGGGCGTATGCGTTTTTTCCTGAATATATTCAGGAAAAAACGCATACGCCCTTTTTGGCCAACCAAGCAACCTGGAAAGGCAAATCAGCGCTACAAAGAAGTCTCGCTTCCCATCGGTCAAAAGGGCCATGCTGAAAAAAGTGTCAAAACCAGAAATGCAGGACAGGCCATGGAGAAATGGGAGCCTTGCTACACTGATGGGCGGGATGTAAATTGCCAACAGCCACTCTGGAGAAGTGTACGGTGTGTCCTGAAACATCTAAAAAACACAGCTTAGAGAGCATAGGGCACTTCCACGCATGGGGGGATAAAGTGGGAAAATTGAAAATCAGCAAGACACAAGCACCCCAAAGTTTAGGGCTGCTCTGTTGACAAGGACCTCCACTTCCTTCCACCTTAAATATCCCAGGAAAGCGAAAAATGGATAAAAAAGTTGTGGTCCTTATGTACAATGGAATATCACTCAGCCATGAAATCAATGTCATAAGGCTAGTAGCAGCATGATGAGTGGATTTAGGTAAGACGATTCTAAGTGAAATAAGTCACACAGAAAAGGACACTTCTCATAAGGTGTCACTTATAGAGGGAATGTAAAAACCGTTACACTTGAACTGAATTACAAAACAGAACAGAGTCACACATGCAGAAAACACACTATGGCTGCTTAACGGGAAAGGTGAGGTGGGGTGATACATAAAACAAGAGTTTCAAATTAGCTCAGATACCGTTCCATAAACCCAATATGGAATAGACAAGACCTACTCCTTGCTCAGAGAACTGGACTCAACACGCCCGATTCACCGCACAAGAATATATCTGACTAGTAATAATCTTAAAACCTATGTATTGATATCTCTCTGTTAGTGGGTCAAGTGGGTGTAAAGCGGCCTAAACACAGCCGTGAAAAGCAGCTACACCCCATTATAAAAATAAATTACTTTTAAAAACCCATGAAACAAAGACAGGGAAAGAGAGAGAAATTCTTACACAATTCGTTCAGGGGCTGTGATGCAACCTGGATTGACCATATCTAGACCCACAGCTGGATGAGACATAAGGGTGGACACTCTTGGGGCTGAGAGGTTTGGTGAGGTTGGGTGAGCAAACGCAGACCCTTTAAAGTAATACTGCGTGCTACCCATCGCATGGGTCCCAAATCTCCAGGTTCAAGGGCATCTTCCTACATCGAAAACATGCATGAGAAACCCAGAAGATGGTACACCGTGTGATGGGGAAAGGTTTCTAAAACGCACCTCATTTCTCATCTCCTTGTGCTCGGGTTCGCCATTCCAGCCACTTTACTAGCAATCTCCCTACTTGGAGCATCAGCACCTTTAACCTCCTGTTCCGTACAGGTTGCAATTTGTCCTGAGGATGAACGGGAAGACGGGGAACCAATGAGAGACTAGCTCTTGGTGTTGGGACAGGCACAGGTCACTCTATTTTCCCATCAGGAAGAAGAATTAACCACAGGCTCAGCCTGCCCCCCTGAACCAGAACAGGGCCTGAAGCCATCCTGCGCTTTTGCGGCCGGCTCCCAAAAAAGCGACCTGTAAAATGGAGCTTCAGGGCACTGCAATTCACAAACCTGCAGAGTTATAAATGATAACTCTCGTCCACAAATATATTGAGGGAAGGCAAAGAAGAGGATTTGAAATCAAGGCAGAATTGCAGGAAACAGATTTCAGGAGGTAGATTCGAATCGCCTTTAAAGCACATGAAAAGCGGCAAAACGTTGACAATGATGCCCTTGGCCAAAAAGGGCGTATGCGTTTTTTCCTGAATATATTCAGGAAAAAACGCATACGCCCTTTTTGGCCAACCAAGCAACCTGGAAAGGCAAATCAGCGCTACAAAGAAGTCTCGCTTCCCATCGGTCAAAAGGGCCATGCTGAAAAAAGTGTCAAAACCAGAAATGCAGGACAGGCCATGGAGAAATGGGAGCCTTGCTACACTGATGGGCGGGATGTAAATTGCCAACAGCCACTCTGGAGAAGTGTACGGTGTGTCCTGAAACATCTAAAAAACACAGCTTAGAGAGCATAGGGCACTTCCACGCATGGGGGGATAAAGTGGGAAAATTGAAAATCAGCAAGACACAAGCACCCCAAAGTTTAGGGCTGCTCTGTTGACAAGGACCTCCACTTCCTTCCACCTTAAATATCCCAGGAAAGCGAAAAATGGATAAAAAAGTTGTGGTCCTTATGTACAATGGAATATCACTCAGCCATGAAATCAATGTCATAAGGCTAGTAGCAGCATGATGTGTGGATTTAGGTAAGACGATTCTAAGTGAAATAAGTCACACAGAAAAGGACACTTCTCATAAGGTGTCACTTATAGAGGGAATGTAAAAACCGTTACACTTGAACTGAATTACAAAACAGAACAGAGTCACACATGCAGAAAACACACTATGGCTGCTTAAAGGGAAAGGTGAGGTGGGGTGATACATAAAACAAGAGTTTCAAATTAGCTCAGATACCGTTCCATAAACCCAATATGTAACAGACAAGACCTACTCCTTGCTCAGAGAACTGGACTCAACACGCCCGATTCACCGCACAAGAATATATCTGACTAGTAATAATCTTAAAACCTATGTATTGATACCTCTCTGTTAGTGGGTCAAGTGGGTGTAAAGCGGCCTAAACACAGCCGTGAAAAGCAGCTACACCCCATTATAAAAATAAATTACTTTTAAAAACCCATGAAACAAAGACAGGGAAAGAGAGAGAAATTCTTACACAATTCGTTCAGGGGCTGTGATGCAACCTGGATTGACCATATCTAGACCCACAGCTGGATGAGACATAAGGGTGGACACTCTTGGGGCTGAGAGGTTTGGTGAGGTTGGGTGAGCAAACGCAGACCCTTTAAAGTAATACTGCGTGCTACTCATCGCATGGGTCCCAAATCTCCAGGTTCAAGGGCATCTTCCTACATCGAAAACATGCATGAGAAACCCAGAAGATGGTACACCGTGTGATGGGGAAAGGTTTCTAAAACGCACCTCATTTCTCATCTCCTTGTGCTCGGGTTCGCCATTCCAGCCACTTTACTAGCAATCTCCCTACTTGGAGCATCAGCACCTTTAACCTCCTGTTCCGTACAGGTTGCAATTTGTCCTGAGGATGAACGGGAAGACGGGGAACCAATGAGAGACTAGCTCTTGGTGTTGGGAGAGGCACAGGTCACTCTATTTTCCCATCAGGAAGAAGAATTAACCACAGGCTCAGCCTGCCCCCCTGAACCAGAACAGGGCCTGAAGCCATCCTGCGCTTTTGCGGCCGGCTCCCAAAAAACCGACTTGTAAAATGGAGCTTCAGGGCACTGCAATTCACAAACCTGCAGAGTTATAAATGATAACTCTCGTCCACAAATATATTGAGGGAAGGCAAAGAAGAGGATTTGAAATCAAGGCAGAATTGCAGGAAACAGATTTCAGGAGGTAGATTCGAATCGCCTTTAAAGCACATGAAAAGCGGCAAAACGTTGACAATGATGCCCTTGGCCAAAAAGGGCGTATGCGTTTTTTCCTGAATATATTCAGGAAAAAACGCATACGCCCTTTTTGGCCAACCAAGCAACCTGGAAAGGCAAATCAGCGCTACAAAGAAGTCTCGCTTCCCATCGGTCAAAAGGGCCATGCTGAAAAAAGTGTCAAAACCAGAAATGCAGGACAGGCCATGGAGAAATGGGAGCCTTGCTACACTGATGGGCGGGATGTAAATTGCCAACAGCCACTCTGGAGAAATGTACGGTGTGTCCTGAAACATCTAAAAAACACAGCTTAGAGAGCATAGGGCACTTCCACGCATGGGGGGATAAAGTGGGAAAATTGAAAATCAGCAAGACACAAGCACCCCAAAGTTTAGGGCTGCTCTGTTGACAAGGACCTCCACTTCCTTCCACCTTAAATATCCCAGGAAAGCGAAAAATGGATAAAAAAGTTGTGGTCCTTATGTACAATGGAATATCACTCAGCCATGAAATCAATGTCATAAGGCTAGTAGCAGCATGATGAGTGGATTTAGGTAAGACGATTCTAAGTGAAATAAGTCACACAGAAAAGGACACTTCTCATAAGGTGTCACTTATAGAGGGAATGTAAAAACCGTTACACTTGAACTGAATTACAAAACAGAACAGAGTCACACATGCAGAAAACACACTATGGCTGCTTAAAGGGAAAGGTGAGGTGGGGTGATACATAAAACAAGAGTTTCAAATAAGCTCAGATACCGTTCCATAAACCCAATATGTAACAGACAAGACCTACTCCTTGCTCAGAGAACTGGACTCAACACGCCCGATTCACCGCACAAGAATATATCTGACTAGTAATAATCTTAAAACCTATGTATTGATATCTCTCTGTTAGTGGGTCAAGTGGGTGTAAAGCGGCCTAAACACAGCCGTGAAAAGCAGCTACACCCCATTATAAAAATAAATTACTTTTAAAAACCCATGAAACAAAGACAGGGAAAGAGAGAGAAATTCTTACACAATTCGTTCAGGGGCTGTGATGCAACCTGGATTGACCATATCTAGACCCACAGCTGGATGAGACATAAGGGTGGACACTCTTGGGGCTGAGAGGTTTGGTGAGGTTGGGTGAGCAAACGCAGACCCTTTAAAGTAATACTGCGTGCTACCCATCGCATGGGTCCCAAATCTCCAGGTTCAAGGGCATCTTCCTACATCGAAAACATGCATGAGAAACCCAGAAGATGGTACACCGTGTGATGGGGAAAGGTTTCTAAAACGCACCTCATTTCTCATCTCCTTGTGCTCGGGTTCGCCATTCCAGCCACTTTACTAGCAATCTCCCTACTTGGAGCATCAGCACCTTTAACCTCCTGTTCCGTACAGGTTGCAATTTGTCCTGAGGATGAACGGGAAGACGGGGTACCAATGAGAGACTAGCTGTTGGTGTTGGGACAGGCACAGGTCACTCTATTTTCCCATCAGGAAGAAGAATTAACCACAGGCTCAGCCTGCCCCCCTGAACCAGAACAGGGCCTGAAGCCATCCTGCGCTTTTGCGGCCGGCTCCCAAAAAAGCGACCTGTAAAATGGAGCTTCAGGGCACTGCAATTCACAAACCTGCAGAGTTATAAATGATAACTCTCGTCCACAAATATATTGAGGGAAGGCAAAGAAGAGGATTTGAAATCAAGGCAGAATTGCAGGAAACAGATTTCAGGAGGTAGATTCGAATCGCCTTTAAAGCACATGAAAAGCGGCAAAACGTTGACAATGATGCCCTTGGCCAAAAAGGGCGTATGCGTTTTTTCCTGAATATATTCAGGAAAAAACGCATACGCCCTTTTTGGCCAACCAAGCAACCTGGAAAGGCAAATCAGCGCTACAAAGAAGTCTCGCTTCCCATCGGTCAAAAGGGCCATGCTGAAAAAAGTGTCAAAACCAGAAATGCAGGACAGGCCATGGAGAAATGGGAGCCTTGCTACACTGATGGGCGGGATGTAAATTGCCAACAGCCACTCTGGAGAAGTGTACGGTGTGTCCTGAAACATCTAAAAAACACAGCTTAGAGAGCATAGGGCACTTCCACGCATGGGGGGATAAAGTGGGAAAATTGAAAATCAGCAAGACACAAGCACCCCAAAGTTTAGGGCTGCTCTGTTGACAAGGACCTCCACTTCCTTCCACCTTAAATATCCCAGGAAAGCGAAAAATGGATAAAAAAGTTGTGGTCCTTATGTACAATGGAATATCACTCAGCCATGAAATCAATGTCATAAGGCTAGTAGCAGCATGATGAGTGGATTTAGGTAAGACGATTCTAAGTGAAATAAGTCACACAGAAAAGGACACTTCTCATAAGGTGTCACTTATAGAGGGAATGTAAAAACCGTTACACTTGAACTGAATTACAAAACAGAACAGAGTCACACATGCAGAAAACACACTATGGCTGCTTAAAGGGAAAGGTGAGGTGGGGTGATACATAAAACAAGAGTTTCAAATAAGCTCAGATACCGTTCCATAAACCCAATATGTAACAGACAAGACCTACTCCTTGCTCAGAGAACTGGACTCAACACGCCCGATTCACCGCACAAGAATATATCTGACTAGTAATAATCTTAAAACCTATGTATTGATATCTCTCTGTTAGTGGGTCAAGTGGGTGTAAAGCGGCCTAAACACAGCCGTGAAAAGCAGCTACACCCCATTATAAAAATAAATTACTTTTAAAAACCCATGAAACAAAGACAGGGAAAGAGAGAGAAATTCTTACACAATTCGTTCAGGGGCTGTGATGCAACCTGGATTGACCATATCTAGACCCACAGCTGGATGAGACATAAGGGTGGACACTCTTGGGGCTGAGAGGTTTGGTGAGGTTGGGTGAGCAAACGCAGACCCTTTAAAGTAATACTGCGTGCTACCCATCGCATGGGTCCCAAATCTCCAGGTTCAAGGGCATCTTCCTACATCGAAAACATGCATGAGAAACCCAGAAGATGGTACACCGTGTGATGGGGAAAGGTTTCTAAAACGCACCTCATTTCTCATCTCCTTGTGCTCGGGTTCGCCATTCCAGCCACTTTACTAGCAATCTCCCTACTTGGAGCATCAGCACCTTTAACCTCCTGTTCCGTACAGGTTGCAATTTGTCCTGAGGATGAACGGGAAGACGGGGAACCAATGAGAGACTAGCTCTTGGTGTTGGGACAGGCACAGGTCACTCTATTTTCCCATCAGGAAGAAGAATTAACCACAGGCTCAGCCTGCCCCCCTGAACCAGAACAGGGCCTGAAGCCATCCTGCGCTTTTGCGGCTGGCTCCCAAAAAAGCGACCTGTAAAATGGAGCTTCAGGGCACTGCAATTCACAAACCTGCAGAGTTATAAATGATAACTCTCGTCCACAAATATATTGAGGGAAGGCAAAGAAGAGGATTTGAAATCAAGGCAGAATTGCAGGAAACAGATTTCAGGAGGTAGATTCGAATCGCCTTTAAAGCACATGAAAAGCGGCAAAACGTTGACAATGATGCCCTTGGCCAAAAAGGGCGTATGCGTTTTTTCCTGAATATATTCAGGAAAAAACGCATACGCCCTTTTTGGCCAACCAAGCAACCTGGAAAGGCAAATCAGCGCTACAAAGAAGTCTCGCTTCCCATCGGTCAAAAGGGCCATGCTGAAAAAAGTGTCAAAACCAGAAATGCAGGACAGGCCATGGAGAAATGGGAGCCTTGCTACACTGATGGGCGGGATGTAAATTGCCAACAGCCACTCTGGAGAAGTGTACGGTGTGTCCTGAAACATCTAAAAAACACAGCTTAGAGAGCATAGGGCACTTCCACGCATGGGGGGATAAAGTGGGAAAATTGAAAATCAGCAAGACACAAGCACCCCAAAGTTTAGGGCTGCTCTGTTGACAAGGACCTCCACTTCCTTCCACCTTAAATATCCCAGGAAAGCGAAAAATGGATAAAAAAGTTGTGGTCCTTATGTACAATGGAATATCACTCAGCCATGAAATCAATGTCATAAGGCTAGTAGCAGCATGATGAGTGGATTTAGGTAAGACGATTCTAAGTGAAATAAGTCACACAGAAAAGGACACTTCTCATAAGGTGTCACTTATAGAGGGAATGTAAAAACCGTTACACTTGAACTGAATTACAAAACAGAACAGAGTCACACATGCAGAAAACACACTATGGCTGCTTAAAGGGAAAGGTGAGGTGGGGTGATACATAAAACAAGAGTTTCAAATTAGCTCAGATACCGTTCCATAAACCCAATATGTAACAGACAAGACCTACTCCTTGCTCAGAGAACTGGACTCAACACGCCCGATTCACCGCACAAGAATATATCTGACTAGTAATAATCTTAAAACCTATGTATTGATATCTCTCTGTTAGTGGGTCAAGTGGGTGTAAAGCGGCCTAAACACAGCCGTGAAAAGCAGCTACACCCCATTATAAAAATAAATTACTTTTAAAAACCCATGAAACAAAGACAGGGAAAGAGAGAGAAATTCTTACACAATTCGTTCAGGGGCTGTGATGCAACCTGGATTGACCATATCTAGACCCACAGCTGGATGAGACATAAGGGTGGACACTCTTGGGGCTGAGAGGTTTGGTGAGGTTGGGTGAGCAAACGCAGACCCTTTAAAGTAATACTGCGTGCTACCCATCGCATGGGTCCCAAATCTCCAGGTTCAAGGGCATCTTCCTACATCGAAAACATGCATGAGAAACCCAGAAGATGGTACACCGTGTGATGGGGAAAGGTTTCTAAAACGCACCTCATTTCTCATCTCCTTGTGCTCGGGTTCGCCATTCCAGCCACTTTACTAGCAATCTCCCTACTTGGAGCATCAGCACCTTTAACCTCCTGTTCCGTACAGGTTGCAATTTGTCCTGAGGATGAACGGGAAGACGGGGAACCAATGAGAGACTAGCTCTTGGTGTTGGGACAGGCACAGGTCACTCTATTTTCCCATCAGGAAGAAGAATTAACCACAGGCTCAGCCTGCCCCCCTGAACCAGAACATGGCCTGAAGCCATCCTGCGCTTTTGCGGCCGGCTCCCAAAAAACCGACTTGTAAAATGGAGCTTCAGGGCACTGCAATTCACAAACCTGCAGAGTTATAAATGATAACTCTCGTCCACAAATATATTGAGGGAAGGCAAAGAAGAGGATTTGAAATCAAGGCAGAATTGCAGGAAACAGATTTCAGGAGGTAGATTCGAATCGCCTTTAAAGCACATGAAAAGCGGCAAAACGTTGACAATGATGCCCTTGGCCAAAAAGGGCGTATGCGTTTTTTCCTGAATACATTCAGGAAAAAACGCATACGCCCTTTTTGGCCAACCAAGCAACCTGGAAAGGCAAATCAGCGCTACAAAGAAGTCTCGCTTCCCATCGGTCAAAAGGGCCATGCTGAAAAAAGTGTCAAAACCAGAAATGCAGGACAGGCCATGGAGAAATGGGAGCCTTGCTACACTGATGGGCGGGATGTAAATTGCCAACAGCCACTCTGGAGAAGTGTACGGTGTGTCCTGAAACATCTAAAAAACACAGCTTAGAGAGCATAGGGCACTTCCACGCATGGGGGGATAAAGTGGGAAAATTGAAAATCAGCAAGACACAAGCACCCCAAAGTTTAGGGCTGCTCTGTTGACAAGGACCTCCACTTCCTTCCACCTTAAATATCCCAGGAAAGCGAAAAATGGATAAAAAAGTTGTGGTCCTTATGTACAATGGAATATCACTCAGCCATGAAATCAATGTCATAAGGCTAGTAGCAGCATGATGAGTGGATTTAGGTAAGACGATTCTAAGTGAAATAAGTCACACAGAAAAGGACACTTCTCATAAGGTGTCACTTATAGAGGGAATGTAAAAACCGTTACACTTGAACTGAATTACAAAACAGAACAGAGTCACACATGCAGAAAACACACTATGGCTGCTTAACGGGAAAGGTGAGGTGGGGTGATACATAAAACAAGAGTTTCAAATTAGCTCAGATACCGTTCCATAAACCCAATATGGAATAGACAAGACCTACTCCTTGCTCAGAGAACTGGACTCAACACGCCCGATTCACCGCACAAGAATATATCTGACTAGTAATAATCTTAAAACCTATGTATTGATATCTCTCTGTTAGTGGGTCAAGTGGGTGTAAAGCGGCCTAAACACAGCCGTGAAAAGCAGCTAAACCCCATTATAAAAATAAATTACTTTTAAAAACCCATGAAACAAAGACAGGGAAAGAGAGAGAAATTCTTACACAATTCGTTCAGGGGCTGTGATGCAACCTGGATTGACCATATCTAGACCCACAGCTGGATGAGACATAAGGGTGGACACTCTTGGGGATGAGAGGTTTGGTGAGGTTGGGTGAGCAAACGCAGACCCTTTAAAGTAATACTGCGTGCTACCCATCGCATGGGTCCCAAATCTCCAGGTTCAAGGGCATCTTCCTACATCGAAAACATGCATGAGAAACCCAGAAGATGGTACACCGTGTGATGGGGAAAGGTTTCTAAAACGCACCTCATTTCTCATCTCCTTGTGCTCGGGTTCGCCATTCCAGCCACTTTACTAGCAATCTCCCTACTTGGAGCATCAGCACCTTTAACCTCCTGTTCCGTACAGGTTGCAATTTGTCCTGAGGATGAACGGGAAGACGGGGAACCAATGAGAGACTAGCTCTTGGTGTTGGGAGAGGCACAGGTCACTCTATTTTCCCATCAGGAAGAAGAATTAACCACAGGCTCAGCCTGCCCCCCTGAACCAGAACAGGGCCTGAAGCCATCCTGCGCTTTTGCGGCCGGCTCCCAAAAAACCGACTTGTAAAATGGAGCTTCAGGGCACTGCAATTCACAAACCTGCAGAGTTATAAATGATAACTCTCGTCCACAAATATATTGAGGGAAGGCAAAGAAGAGGATTTGAAATCAAGGCAGAATTGCAGGAAACAGATTTCAGGAGGTAGATTCGAATCGCCTTTAAAGCACATGAAAAGCGGCAAAACGTTGACAATGATGCCCTTGGCCAAAAAGGGCGTATGCGTTTTTTCCTGAATACATTCAGGAAAAAACGCATACGCCCTTTTTGGCCAACCAAGCAACCTGGAAAGGCAAATCAGCGCTACAAAGAAGTCTCGCTTCCCATCGGTCAAAAGGGCCATGCTGAAAAAAGTGTCAAAACCAGAAATGCAGGACAGGCCATGGAGAAATGGGAGCCTTGCTACACTGATGGGCGGGATGTAAATTGCCAACAGCCACTCTGGAGAAGTGTACGGTGTGTCCTGAAACATCTAAAAAACACAGCTTAGAGAGCATAGGGCACTTCCACGCATGGGGGGATAAAGTGGGAAAATTGAAAATCAGCAAGACACAAGCACCCCAAAGTTTAGGGCTGCTCTGTTGACAAGGACCTCCACTTCCTTCCACCTTAAATATCCCAGGAAAGCGAAAAATGGATAAAAAAGTTGTGGTCCTTATGTACAATGGAATATCACTCAGCCATGAAATCAATGTCATAAGGCTAGTAGCAGCATGATGAGTGGATTTAGGTAAGACGATTCTAAGTGAAATAAGTCACACAGAAAAGGACACTTCTCATAAGGTGTCACTTATAGAGGGAATGTAAAAACCGTTACACTTGAACTGAATTACAAAACAGAACAGAGTCACACATGCAGAAAACACACTATGGCTGCTTAACGGGAAAGGTGAGGTGGGGTGATACATAAAACAAGAGTTTCAAATTAGCTCAGATACCGTTCCATAAACCCAATATGGAATAGACAAGACCTACTCCTTGCTCAGAGAACTGGACTCAACACGCCCGATTCACCGCACAAGAATATATCTGACTAGTAATAATCTTAAAACCTATGTATTGATATCTCTCTGTTAGTGGGTCAAGTGGGTGTAAAGCGGCCTAAACACAGCCGTGAAAAGCAGCTAAACCCCATTATAAAAATAAATTACTTTTAAAAACCCATGAAACAAAGACAGGGAAAGAGAGAGAAATTCTTCCACAATTCGTTCAGGGGCTGTGATGCAACCTGGATTGACCATATCTAGACCCACAGCTGGATGAGACATAAGGGTGGACACTCTTGGGGATGAGAGGTTTGGTGAGGTTGGGTGAGCAAACGCAGACCCTTTAAAGTAATACTGCGTGCTACCCATCGCATGGGTCCCAAATCTCCAGGTTCAAGGGCATCTTCCTACATCGAAAACATGCATGAGAAACCCAGAAGATGGTACACCGTGTGATGGGGAAAGGTTTCTAAAACGCACCTCATTTCTCATCTCCTTGTGCTCGGGTTCGCCATTCCAGCCACTTTACTAGCAATCTCCCTACTTGGAGCATCAGCACCTTTAACCTCCTGTTCCGTACAGGTTGCAATTTGTCCTGAGGATGAACGGGAAGACGGGGAACCAATGAGAGACTAGCTCTTGGTGTTGGGAGAGGCACAGGTCACTCTATTTTCCCATCAGGAAGAAGAATTAACCACAGGCTCAGCCTGCCCCCCTGAACCAGAACAGGGCCTGAAGCCATCCTGCGCTTTTGCGGCCGGCTCCCAAAAAACCGACTTGTAAAATGGAGCTTCAGGGCACTGCAATTCACAAACCTGCAGAGTTATAAATGATAACTCTCGTCCACAAATATATTGAGGGAAGGCAAAGAAGAGGATTTGAAATCAAGGCAGAATTGCAGGAAACAGATTTCAGGAGGTAGATTCGAATCGCCTTTAAAGCACATGAAAAGCGGCAAAACGTTGACAATGATGCCCTTGGCCAAAAAGGGCGTATGCGTTTTTTCCTGAATACATTCAGGAAAAAACGCATACGCCCTTTTTGGCCAACCAAGCAACCTGGAAAGGCAAATCAGCGCTACAAAGAAGTCTCGCTTCCCATCGGTCAAAAGGGCCATGCTGAAAAAAGTGTCAAAACCAGAAATGCAGGACAGGCCATGGAGAAATGGGAGCCTTGCTACACTGATGGGCGGGATGTAAATTGCCAACAGCCACTCTGGAGAAGTGTACGGTGTGTCCTGAAACATCTAAAAAACACAGCTTAGAGAGCATAGGGCACTTCCACGCATGGGGGGATAAAGTGGGAAAATTGAAAATCAGCAAGACACAAGCACCCCAAAGTTTAGGGCTGCTCTGTTGACAAGGACCTCCACTTCCTTCCACCTTAAATATCCCAGGAAAGCGAAAAATGGATAAAAAAGTTGTGGTCCTTATGTACAATGGAATATCACTCAGCCATGAAATCAATGTCATAAGGCTAGTAGCAGCATGATGAGTGGATTTAGGTAAGACGATTCTAAGTGAAATAAGTCACACAGAAAAGGACACTTCTCATAAGGTGTCACTTATAGAGGGAATGTAAAAACCGTTACACTTGAACTGAATTACAAAACAGAACAGAGTCACACATGCAGAAAACACACTATGGCTGCTTAACGGGAAAGGTGAGGTGGGGTGATACATAAAACAAGAGTTTCAAATTAGCTCAGATACCGTTCCATAAACCCAATATGGAATAGACAAGACCTACTCCTTGCTCAGAGAACTGGACTCAACACGCCCGATTCACCGCACAAGAATATATCTGACTAGTAATAATCTTTAAACCTATGTATTGATATCTCTCTGTTAGTGGGTCAAGTGGGTGTAAAGCGGCCTAAACACAGCCGTGAAAAGCAGCTAAACCCCATTATAAAAATAAATTACTTTTAAAAACCCATGAAACAAAGACAGGGAAAGAGAGAGAAATTCTTACACAATTCGTTCAGGGGCTGTGATGCAACCTGGATTGACCATATCTAGACCCACAGCTGGATGAGACATAAGGGTGGACACTCTTGGGGCTGAGAGGTTTGGTGAGGTTGGGTGAGCAAACGCAGACCCTTTAAAGTAATACTGCGTGCTACCCATCGCATGGGTCCCAAATCTCCAGGTTCAAGGGCATCTTCCTACATCGAAAACATGCATGAGAAACCCAGAAGATGGTACACCGTGTGATGGGGAAAGGTTTCTAAAACGCACCTCATTTCTCATCTCCTTGTGCTCGGGTTCGCCATTCCAGCCACTTTACTAGCAATCTCCCTACTTGGAGCATCAGCACCTTTAACCTCCTGTTCCGTACAGGTTGCAATTTGTCCTGAGGATGAACGGGAAGACGGGGAACCAATGAGAGACTAGCTCTTGGTGTTGGGACAGGCACAGGTCACTCTATTTTCCCATCAGGAAGAAGAATTAACCACAGGCTCAGCCTGCCCCCCTGAACCAGAACAGGGCCTGAAGCCATCCTGCGCTTTTGCGGCCGGCTCCCAAAAAACCGACTTGTAAAATGGAGCTTCAGGGCACTGCAATTCACAAACCTGCAGAGTTATAAATGATAACTCTCGTCCACAAATATATTGAGGGAAGGCAAAGAAGAGGATTTGAAATCAAGGCAGAATTGCAGGAAACAGATTTCAGGAGGTAGATTCGAATCGCCTTTAAAGCACATGAAAAGCGGCAAAACGTTGACAATGATGCCCTTGGCCAAAAAGGGCGTATGCGTTTTTCCCTGAATATATTCAGGAAAAAACGCATACGCCCTTTTTGGCCAACCAAGCAACCTGGAAAGGCAAATCAGCGCTACAAAGAAGTCTCGCTTCCCATCGGTCAAAAGGGCCATGCTGAAAAAAGTGTCAAAACCAGAAATGCAGGACAGGCCATGGAGAAATGGGAGCCTTGCTACACTGATGGGCGGGATGTAAATTGCCAACAGCCACTCTGGAGAAGTGTACGGTGTGTCCTGAAACATCTAAAAAACACAGCTTAGAGAGCATAGGGCACTTCCACGCATGGGGGGATAAAGTGGGAAAATTGAAAATCAGCAAGACACAAGCACCCCAAAGTTTAGGGCTGCTCTGTTGACAAGGACCTCCACTTCCTTCCACCTTAAATATCCCAGGAAAGCGAAAAATGGATAAAAAAGTTGTGGTCCTTATGTACAATGGAATATCACTCAGCCATGAAATCAATGTCATAAGGCTAGTAGCAGCATGATGAGTGGATTTAGGTAAGACGATTCTAAGTGAAATAAGTCACACAGAAAAGGACACTTCTCATAAGGTGTCACTTATAGAGGGAATGTAAAAACCGTTACACTTGAACTGAATTACAAAACAGAACAGAGTCACACATGCAGAAAACACACTATGGCTGCTTAAAGGGAAAGGTGAGGTGGGGTGATACATAAAACAAGAGTTTCAAATTAGCTCAGATACCGTTCCATAAACCCAATATGTAACAGACAAGACCTACTCCTTGCTCAGAGAACTGGACTCAACACGCCCGATTCACCGCACAAGAATATATCTGACTAGTAATAATCTTAAAACCTATGTATTGATATCTCTCTGTTAGTGGGTCAAGTGGGTGTAAAGCGGCCTAAACACAGCCGTGAAAAGCAGCTACACCCCATTATAAAAATAAATTACTTTTAAAAACCCATGAAACAAAGACAGGGAAAGAGAGAGAAATTCTTACACAATTCGTTCAGGGGCTGTGATGCAACCTGGATTGACCATATCTAGACCCACAGCTGGATGAGACATAAGGGTGGACACTCTTGGGGCTGAGAGGTTTGGTGAGGTTGGGTGAGCAAACGCAGACCCTTTAAAGTAATACTGCGTGCTACCCATCGCATGGGTCCCAAATCTCCAGGTTCAAGGGCATCTTCCTACATCGAAAACATGCATGAGAAACCCAGAAGATGGTACACCGTGTGATGGGGAAAGGTTTCTAAAACGCACCTCATTTCTCATCTCCTTGTGCTCGGGTTCGCCATTCCAGCCACTTTACTAGCAATCTCCCTACTTGGAGCATCAGCACCTTTAACCTCCTGTTCCGTACAGGTTGCAATTTGTCCTGAGGATGAACGGGAAGACGGGGAACCAATGAGAGACTAGCTCTTGGTGTTGGGACAGGCACAGGTCACTCTATTTTCCCATCAGGAAGAAGAATTAACCACAGGCTCAGCCTGCCCCCCTGAACCAGAACATGGCCTGAAGCCATCCTGCGCTTTTGCGGCCGGCTCCCAAAAAACCGACTTGTAAAATGGAGCTTCAGGGCACTGCAATTCACAAACCTGCAGAGTTATAAATGATAACTCTCGTCCACAAATATATTGAGGGAAGGCAAAGAAGAGGATTTGAAATCAAGGCAGAATTGCAGGAAACAGATTTCAGGAGGTAGATTCGAATCGCCTTTAAAGCACATGAAAAGCGGCAAAACGTTGACAATGATGCCCTTGGCCAAAAAGGGCGTATGCGTTTTTTCCTGAATACATTCAGGAAAAAACGCATACGCCCTTTTTGGCCAACCAAGCAACCTGGAAAGGCAAATCAGCGCTACAAAGAAGTCTCGCTTCCCATCGGTCAAAAGGGCCATGCTGAAAAAAGTGTCAAAACCAGAAATGCAGGACAGGCCATGGAGAAATGGGAGCCTTGCTACACTGATGGGCGGGATGTAAATTGCCAACAGCCACTCTGGAGAAGTGTACGGTGTGTCCTGAAACATCTAAAAAACACAGCTTAGAGAGCATAGGGCACTTCCACGCATGGGGGGATAAAGTGGGAAAATTGAAAATCAGCAAGACACAAGCACCCCAAAGTTTAGGGCTGCTCTGTTGACAAGGACCTCCACTTCCTTCCACCTTAAATATCCCAGGAAAGCGAAAAATGGATAAAAAAGTTGTGGTCCTTATGTACAATGGAATATCACTCAGCCATGAAATCAATGTCATAAGGCTAGTAGCAGCATGATGAGTGGATTTAGGTAAGACGATTCTAAGTGAAATAAGTCACACAGAAAAGGACACTTCTCATAAGGTGTCACTTATAGAGGGAATGTAAAAACCGTTACACTTGAACTGAATTACAAAACAGAACAGAGTCACACATGCAGAAAACACACTATGGCTGCTTAACGGGAAAGGTGAGGTGGGGTGATACATAAAACAAGAGTTTCAAATTAGCTCAGATACCGTTCCATAAACCCAATATGGAATAGACAAGACCTACTCCTTGCTCAGAGAACTGGACTCAACACGCCCGATTCACCGCACAAGAATATATCTGACTAGTAATAATCTTAAAACCTATGTATTGATATCTCTCTGTTAGTGGGTCAAGTGGGTGTAAAGCGGCCTAAACACAGCCGTGAAAAGCAGCTAAACCCCATTATAAAAATAAATTACTTTTAAAAACCCATGAAACAAAGACAGGGAAAGAGAGAGAAATTCTTCCACAATTCGTTCAGGGGCTGTGATGCAACCTGGATTGACCATATCTAGACCCACAGCTGGATGAGACATAAGGGTGGACACTCTTGGGGATGACAGGTTTGGTGAGGTTGGGTGAGCAAACGCAGACCCTTTAAAGTAATACTGCGTGCTACCCATCGCATGGGTCCCAAATCTCCAGGTTCAAGGGCATCTTCCTACATCGAAAACATGCATGAGAAACCCAGAAGATGGTACACCGTGTGATGGGGAAAGGTTTCTAAAACGCACCTCATTTCTCATCTCCTTGTGCTCGGGTTCGCCATTCCAGCCACTTTACTAGCAATCTCCCTACTTGGAGCATCAGCACCTTTAACCTCCTGTTCCGTACAGGTTGCAATTTGTCCTGAGGATGAACGGGAAGACGGGGAACCAATGAGAGACTAGCTCTTGGTGTTGGGACAGGCACAGGTCACTCTATTTTCCCATCAGGAAGAAGAATTAACCACAGGCTCAGCCTGCCCCCCTGAACCAGAACAGGGCCTGAAGCCATCCTGCGCTTTTGCGGCCGGCTCCCAAAAAAGCGACCTGTAAAATGGAGCTTCAGGGCACTGCAATTCACAAACCTGCAGAGTTATAAATGATAACTCTCGTCCACAAATATATTGAGGGAAGGCAAAGAAGAGGATTTGAAATCAAGGCAGAATTGCAGGAAACAGATTTCAGGAGGTAGATTCGAATCGCCTTTAAAGCACATGAAAAGCGGCAAAACGTTGACAATGATGCCCTTGGCCAAAAAGGGCGTATGCGTTTTTTCCTGAATACATTCAGGAAAAAACGCATACGCCCTTTTTGGCCAACCAAGCAACCTGGAAAGGCAAATCAGCGCTACAAAGAAGTCTCGCTTCCCATCGGTCAAAAGGGCCATGCTGAAAAAAGTGTCAAAACCAGAAATGCAGGACAGGCCATGGAGAAATGGGAGCCTTGCTACACTGATGGGCGGGATGTAAATTGCCAACAGCCACTCTGGAGAAGTGTACGGTGTGTCCTGAAACATCTAAAAAACACAGCTTAGAGAGCATAGGGCACTTCCACGCATGGGGGGATAAAGTGGGAAAATTGAAAATCAGCAAGACACAAGCACCCCAAAGTTTAGGGCTGCTCTGTTGACAAGGACCTCCACTTCCTTCCACCTTAAATATCCCAGGAAAGCGAAAAATGGATAAAAAAGTTGTGGTCCTTATGTACAATGGAATATCACTCAGCCATGAAATCAATGTCATAAGGCTAGTAGCAGCATGATGAGTGGATTTAGGTAAGACGATTCTAAGTGAAATAAGTCACACAGAAAAGGACACTTCTCATAAGGTGTCACTTATAGAGGGAATGTAAAAACCGTTACACTTGAACTGAATTACAAAACAGAACAGAGTCACACATGCAGAAAACACACTATGGCTGCTTAACGGGAAAGGTGAGGTGGGGTGATACATAAAACAAGAGTTTCAAATTAGCTCAGATACCGTTCCATAAACCCAATATGGAATAGACAAGACCTACTCCTTGCTCAGAGAACTGGACTCAACACGCCCGATTCACCGCACAAGAATATATCTGACTAGTAATAATCTTAAAACCTATGTATTGATATCTCTCTGTTAGTGGGTCAAGTGGGTGTAAAGCGGCCTAAACACAGCCGTGAAAAGCAGCTAAACCCCATTATAAAAATAAATTACTTTTAAAAACCCATGAAACAAAGACAGGGAAAGAGAGAGAAATTCTTCCACAATTCGTTCAGGGGCTGTGATGCAACCTGGATTGACCATATCTAGACCCACAGCTGGATGAGACATAAGGGTGGACACTCTTGGGGATGAGAGGTTTGGTGAGGTTGGGTGAGCAAACGCAGACCCTTTAAAGTAATACTGCGTGCTACCCATCGCATGGGTCCCAAATCTCCAGGTTCAAGGGCATCTTCCTACATCGAAAACATGCATGAGAAACCCAGAAGATGGTACACCGTGTGATGGGGAAAGGTTTCTAAAACGCACCTCATTTCTCATCTCCTTGTGCTCGGGTTCGCCATTCCAGCCACTTTACTAGCAATCTCCCTACTTGGAGCATCAGCACCTTTAACCTCCTGTTCCGTACAGGTTGCAATTTGTCCTGAGGATGAACGGGAAGACGGGGAACCAATGAGAGACTAGCTCTTGGTGTTGGGAGAGGCACAGGTCACTCTATTTTCCCATCAGGAAGAAGAATTAACCACAGGCTCAGCCTGCCCCCCTGAACCAGAACAGGGCCTGAAGCCATCCTGCGCTTTTGCGGCCGGCTCCCAAAAAACCGACTTGTAAAATGGAGCTTCAGGGCACTGCAATTCACAAACCTGCAGAGTTATAAATGATAACTCTCGTCCACAAATATATTGAGGGAAGGCAAAGAAGAGGATTTGAAATCAAGGCAGAATTGCAGGAAACAGATTTCAGGAGGTAGATTCGAATCGCCTTTAAAGCACATGAAAAGCGGCAAAACGTTGACAATGATGCCCTTGGCCAAAAAGGGCGTATGCGTTTTTTCCTGAATACATTCAGGAAAAAACGCATACGCCCTTTTTGGCCAACCAAGCAACCTGGAAAGGCAAATCAGCGCTACAAAGAAGTCTCGCTTCCCATCGGTCAAAAGGGCCATGCTGAAAAAAGTGTCAAAACCAGAAATGCAGGACAGGCCATGGAGAAATGGGAGCCTTGCTACACTGATGGGCGGGATGTAAATTGCCAACAGCCACTCTGGAGAAGTGTACGGTGTGTCCTGAAACATCTAAAAAACACAGCTTAGAGAGCATAGGGCACTTCCACGCATGGGGGGATAAAGTGGGAAAATTGAAAATCAGCAAGACACAAGCACCCCAAAGTTTAGGGCTGCTCTGTTGACAAGGACCTCCACTTCCTTCCACCTTAAATATCCCAGGAAAGCGAAAAATGGATAAAAAAGTTGTGGTCCTTATGTACAATGGAATATCACTCAGCCATGAAATCAATGTCATAAGGCTAGTAGCAGCATGATGAGTGGATTTAGGTAAGACGATTCTAAGTGAAATAAGTCACACAGAAAAGGACACTTCTCATAAGGTGTCACTTATAGAGGGAATGTAAAAACCGTTACACTTGAACTGAATTACAAAACAGAACAGAGTCACACATGCAGAAAACACACTATGGCTGCTTAACGGGAAAGGTGAGGTGGGGTGATACATAAAACAAGAGTTTCAAATTAGCTCAGATACCGTTCCATAAACCCAATATGGAATAGACAAGACCTACTCCTTGCTCAGAGAACTGGACTCAACACGCCCGATTCACCGCACAAGAATATATCTGACTAGTAATAATCTTAAAACCTATGTATTGATATCTCTCTGTTAGTGGGTCAAGTGGGTGTAAAGCGGCCTAAACACAGCCGTGAAAAGCAGCTAAACCCCATTATAAAAATAAATTACTTTTAAAAACCCATGAAACAAAGACAGGGAAAGAGAGAGAAATTCTTCCACAATTCGTTCAGGGGCTGTGATGCAACCTGGATTGACCATATCTAGACCCACAGCTGGATGAGACATAAGGGTGGACACTCTTGGGGATGAGAGGTTTGGTGAGGTTGGGTGAGCAAACGCAGACCCTTTAAAGTAATACTGCGTGCTACCCATCGCATGGGTCCCAAATCTCCAGGTTCAAGGGCATCTTCCTACATCGAAAACATGCATGAGAAACCCAGAAGATGGTACACCGTGTGATGGGGAAAGGTTTCTAAAACGCACCTCATTTCTCATCTCCTTGTGCTCGGGTTCGCCATTCCAGCCACTTTACTAGCAATCTCCCTACTTGGAGCATCAGCACCTTTAACCTCCTGTTCCGTACAGGTTGCAATTTGTCCTGAGGATGAACGGGAAGACGGGGAACCAATGAGAGACTAGCTCTTGGTGTTGGGAGAGGCACAGGTCACTCTATTTTCCCATCAGGAAGAAGAATTAACCACAGGCTCAGCCTGCCCCCCTGAACCAGAACAGGGCCTGAAGCCATCCTGCGCTTTTGCGGCCGGCTCCCAAAAAACCGACTTGTAAAATGGAGCTTCAGGGCACTGCAATTCACAAACCTGCAGAGTTATAAATGATAACTCTCGTCCACAAATATATTGAGGGAAGGCAAAGAAGAGGATTTGAAATCAAGGCAGAATTGCAGGAAACAGATTTCAGGAGGTAGATTCGAATCGCCTTTAAAGCACATGAAAAGCGGCAAAACGTTGACAATGATGCCCTTGGCCAAAAAGGGCGTATGCGTTTTTTCCTGAATACATTCAGGAAAAAACGCATACGCCCTTTTTGGCCAACCAAGCAACCTGGAAAGGCAAATCAGCGCTACAAAGAAGTCTCGCTTCCCATCGGTCAAAAGGGCCATGCTGAAAAAAGTGTCAAAACCAGAAATGCAGGACAGGCCATGGAGAAATGGGAGCCTTGCTACACTGATGGGCGGGATGTAAATTGCCAACAGCCACTCTGGAGAAGTGTACGGTGTGTCCTGAAACATCTAAAAAACACAGCTTAGAGAGCATAGGGCACTTCCACGCATGGGGGGATAAAGTGGGAAAATTGAAAATCAGCAAGACACAAGCACCCCAAAGTTTAGGGCTGCTCTGTTGACAAGGACCTCCACTTCCTTCCACCTTAAATATCCCAGGAAAGCGAAAAATGGATAAAAAAGTTGTGGTCCTTATGTACAATGGAATATCACTCAGCCATGAAATCAATGTCATAAGGCTAGTAGCAGCATGATGAGTGGATTTAGGTAAGACGATTCTAAGTGAAATAAGTCACACAGAAAAGGACACTTCTCATAAGGTGTCACTTATAGAGGGAATGTAAAAACCGTTACACTTGAACTGAATTACAAAACAGAACAGAGTCACACATGCAGAAAACACACTATGGCTGCTTAACGGGAAAGGTGAGGTGGGGTGATACATAAAACAAGAGTTTCAAATTAGCTCAGATACCGTTCCATAAACCCAATATGGAATAGACAAGACCTACTCCTTGCTCAGAGAACTGGACTCAACACGCCCGATTCACCGCACAAGAATATATCTGACTAGTAATAATCTTTAAACCTATGTATTGATATCTCTCTGTTAGTGGGTCAAGTGGGTGTAAAGCGGCCTAAACACAGCCGTGAAAAGCAGCTAAACCCCATTATAAAAATAAATTACTTTTAAAAACCCATGAAACAAAGACAGGGAAAGAGAGAGAAATTCTTACACAATTCGTTCAGGGGCTGTGATGCAACCTGGATTGACCATATCTAGACCCACAGCTGGATGAGACATAAGGGTGGACACTCTTGGGGCTGAGAGGTTTGGTGAGGTTGGGTGAGCAAACGCAGACCCTTTAAAGTAATACAGCGTGCTACCCATCGCATGGGTCCCAAATCTCCAGGTTCAAGGGCATCTTCCTACATCGAAAACATGCATGAGAAACCCAGAAGATGGTACACCGTGTGATGGGGAAAGGTTTCTAAAACGCACCTCATTTCTCATCTCCTTGTGCTCGGGTTCGCCATTCCAGCCACTTTACTAGCAATCTCCCTACTTGGAGCATCAGCACCTTTAACCTCCTGTTCCGTACAGGTTGCAATTTGTCCTGAGGATGAACGGGAAGACGGGGAACCAATGAGAGACTAGCTCTTGGTGTTGGGACAGGCACAGGTCACTCTATTTTCCCATCAGGAAGAAGAATTAACCACAGGCTCAGCCTGCCCCCCTGAACCAGAACAGGGCCTGAAGCCATCCTGCGCTTTTGCGGCCGGCTCCCAAAAAACCGACTTGTAAAATGGAGCTTCAGGGCACTGCAATTCACAAACCTGCAGAGTTATAAATGATAACTCTCGTCCACAAATATATTGAGGGAAGGCAAAGAAGAGGATTTGAAATCAAGGCAGAATTGCAGGAAACAGATTTCAGGAGGTAGATTCGAATCGCCTTTAAAGCACATGAAAAGCGGCAAAACGTTGACAATGATGCCCTTGGCCAAAAAGGGCGTATGCGTTTTTCCCTGAATATATTCAGGAAAAAACGCATACGCCCTTTTTGGCCAACCAAGCAACCTGGAAAGGCAAATCAGCGCTACAAAGAAGTCTCGCTTCCCATCGGTCAAAAGGGCCATGCTGAAAAAAGTGTCAAAACCAGAAATGCAGGACAGGCCATGGAGAAATGGGAGCCTTGCTACACTGATGGGCGGGATGTAAATTGCCAACAGCCACTCTGGAGAAGTGTACGGTGTGTCCTGAAACATCTAAAAAACACAGCTTAGAGAGCATAGGGCACTTCCACGCATGGGGGGATAAAGTGGGAAAATTGAAAATCAGCAAGACACAAGCACCCCAAAGTTTAGGGCTGCTCTGTTGACAAGGACCTCCACTTCCTTCCACCTTAAATATCCCAGGAAAGCGAAAAATGGATAAAAAAGTTGTGGTCCTTATGTACAATGGAATATCACTCAGCCATGAAATCAATGTCATAAGGCTAGTAGCAGCATGATGAGTGGATTTAGGTAAGACGATTCTAAGTGAAATAAGTCACACAGAAAAGGACACTTCTCATAAGGTGTCACTTATAGAGGGAATGTAAAAACCGTTACACTTGAACTGAATTACAAAACAGAACAGAGTCACACATGCAGAAAACACACTATGGCTGCTTAAAGGGAAAGGTGAGGTGGGGTGATACATAAAACAAGAGTTTCAAATTAGCTCAGATACCGTTCCATAAACCCAATATGTAACAGACAAGACCTACTCCTTGCTCAGAGAACTGGACTCAACACGCCCGATTCACCGCACAAGAATATATCTGACTAGTAATAATCTTAAAACCTATGTATTGATATCTCTCTGTTAGTGGGTCAAGTGGGTGTAAAGCGGCCTAAACACAGCCGTGAAAAGCAGCTACACCCCATTATAAAAATAAATTACTTTTAAAAACCCATGAAACAAAGACAGGGAAAGAGAGAGAAATTCTTACACAATTCGTTCAGGGGCTGTGATGCAACCTGGATTGACCATATCTAGACCCACAGCTGGATGAGACATAAGGGTGGACACTCTTGGGGCTGAGAGGTTTGGTGAGGTTGGGTGAGCAAACGCAGACCCTTTAAAGTAATACTGCGTGCTACCCATCGCATGGGTCCCAAATCTCCAGGTTCAAGGGCATCTTCCTACATCGAAAACATGCATGAGAAACCCAGAAGATGGTACACCGTGTGATGGGGAAAGGTTTCTAAAACGCACCTCATTTCTCATCTCCTTGTGCTCGGGTTCGCCATTCCAGCCACTTTACTAGCAATCTCCCTACTTGGAGCATCAGCACCTTTAACCTCCTGTTCCGTACAGGTTGCAATTTGTCCTGAGGATGAACGGGAAGACGGGGAACCAATGAGAGACTAGCTCTTGGTGTTGGGACAGGCACAGGTCACTCTATTTTCCCATCAGGAAGAAGAATTAACCACAGGCTCAGCCTGCCCCCCTGAACCAGAACATGGCCTGAAGCCATCCTGCGCTTTTGCGGCCGGCTCCCAAAAAACCGACTTGTAAAATGGAGCTTCAGGGCACTGCAATTCACAAACCTGCAGAGTTATAAATGATAACTCTCGTCCACAAATATATTGAGGGAAGGCAAAGAAGAGGATTTGAAATCAAGGCAGAATTGCAGGAAACAGATTTCAGGAGGTAGATTCGAATCGCCTTTAAAGCACATGAAAAGCGGCAAAACGTTGACAATGATGCCCTTGGCCAAAAAGGGCGTATGCGTTTTTTCCTGAATACATTCAGGAAAAAACGCATACGCCCTTTTTGGCCAACCAAGCAACCTGGAAAGGCAAATCAGCGCTACAAAGAAGTCTCGCTTCCCATCGGTCAAAAGGGCCATGCTGAAAAAAGTGTCAAAACCAGAAATGCAGGACAGGCCATGGAGAAATGGGAGCCTTGCTACACTGATGGGCGGGATGTAAATTGCCAACAGCCACTCTGGAGAAGTGTACGGTGTGTCCTGAAACATCTAAAAAACTCAGCTTAGAGAGCATAGGGCACTTCCACGCATGGGGGGATAAAGTGGGAAAATTGAAAATCAGCAAGACACAAGCACCCCAAAGTTTAGGGCTGCTCTGTTGACAAGGACCTCCACTTCCTTCCACCTTAAATATCCCAGGAAAGCGAAAAATGGATAAAAAAGTTGTGGTCCTTATGTACAATGGAATATCACTCAGCCATGAAATCAATGTCATAAGGCTAGTAGCAGCATGATGAGTGGATTTAGGTAAGACGATTCTAAGTGAAATAAGTCACACAGAAAAGGACACTTCTCATAAGGTGTCACTTATAGAGGGAATGTAAAAACCGTTACACTTGAACTGAATTACAAAACAGAACAGAGTCACACATGCAGAAAACACACTATGGCTGCTTAACGGGAAAGGTGAGGTGGGGTGATACATAAAACAAGAGTTTCAAATTAGCTCAGATACCGTTCCATAAACCCAATATGGAATAGACAAGACCTACTCCTTGCTCAGAGAACTGGACTCAACACGCCCGATTCACCGCACAAGAATATATCTGACTAGTAATAATCTTAAAACCTATGTATTGATATCTCTCTGTTAGTGGGTCAAGTGGGTGTAAAGCGGCCTAAACACAGCCGTGAAAAGCAGCTAAACCCCATTATAAAAATAAATTACTTTTAAAAACCCATGAAACAAAGACAGGGAAAGAGAGAGAAATTCTTCCACAATTCGTTCAGGGGCTGTGATGCAACCTGGATTGACCATATCTAGACCCACAGCTGGATGAGACATAAGGGTGGACACTCTTGGGGATGAGAGGTTTGGTGAGGTTGGGTGAGCAAACGCAGACCCTTTAAAGTAATACTGCGTGCTACCCATCGCATGGGTCCCAAATCTCCAGGTTCAAGGGCATCTTCCTACATCGAAAACATGCATGAGAAACCCAGAAGATGGTACACCGTGTGATGGGGAAAGGTTTCTAAAACGCACCTCATTTCTCATCTCCTTGTGCTCGGGTTCGCCATTCCAGCCACTTTACTAGCAATCTCCCTACTTGGAGCATCAGCACCTTTAACCTCCTGTTCCGTACAGGTTGCAATTTGTCCTGAGGATGAACGGGAAGACGGGGAACCAATGAGAGACTAGCTCTTGGTGTTGGGAGAGGCACAGGTCACTCTATTTTCCCATCAGGAAGAAGAATTAACCACAGGCTCAGCCTGCCCCCCTGAACCAGAACAGGGCCTGAAGCCATCCTGCGCTTTTGCGGCCGGCTCCCAAAAAACCGACTTGTAAAATGGAGCTTCAGGGCACTGCAATTCACAAACCTGCAGAGTTATAAATGATAACTCTCGTCCACAAATATATTGAGGGAAGGCAAAGAAGAGGATTTGAAATCAAGGCAGAATTGCAGGAAACAGATTTCAGGAGGTAGATTCGAATCGCCTTTAAAGCACATGAAAAGCGGCAAAACGTTGACAATGATGCCCTTGGCCAAAAAGGGCGTATGCGTTTTTTCCTGAATACATTCAGGAAAAAACGCATACGCCCTTTTTGGCCAACCAAGCAACCTGGAAAGGCAAATCAGCGCTACAAAGAAGTCTCGCTTCCCATCGGTCAAAAGGGCCATGCTGAAAAAAGTGTCAAAACCAGAAATGCAGGACAGGCCATGGAGAAATGGGAGCCTTGCTACACTGATGGGCGGGATGTAAATTGCCAACAGCCACTCTGGAGAAGTGTACGGTGTGTCCTGAAACATCTAAAAAACACAGCTTAGAGAGCATAGGGCACTTCCACGCATGGGGGGATAAAGTGGGAAAATTGAAAATCAGCAAGACACAAGCACCCCAAAGTTTAGGGCTGCTCTGTTGACAAGGACCTCCACTTCCTTCCACCTTAAATATCCCAGGAAAGCGAAAAATGGATAAAAAAGTTGTGGTCCTTATGTACAATGGAATATCACTCAGCCATGAAATCAATGTCATAAGGCTAGTAGCAGCATGATGAGTGGATTTAGGTAAGACGATTCTAAGTGAAATAAGTCACACAGAAAAGGACACTTCTCATAAGGTGTCACTTATAGAGGGAATGTAAAAACCGTTACACTTGAACTGAATTACAAAACAGAACAGAGTCACACATGCAGAAAACACACTATGGCTGCTTAACGGGAAAGGTGAGGTGGGGTGATACATAAAACAAGAGTTTCAAATTAGCTCAGATACCGTTCCATAAACCCAATATGGAATAGACAAGACCTACTCCTTGCTCAGAGAACTGGACTCAACACGCCCGATTCACCGCACAAGAATATATCTGACTAGTAATAATCTTAAAACCTATGTATTGATATCTCTCTGTTAGTGGGTCAAGTGGGTGTAAAGCGGCCTAAACACAGCCGTGAAAAGCAGCTAAACCCCATTATAAAAATAAATTACTTTTAAAAACCCATGAAACAAAGACAGGGAAAGAGAGAGAAATTCTTCCACAATTCGTTCAGGGGCTGTGATGCAACCTGGATTGACCATATCTAGACCCACAGCTGGATGAGACATAAGGGTGGACACTCTTGGGGATGAGAGGTTTGGTGAGGTTGGGTGAGCAAACGCAGACCCTTTAAAGTAATACTGCGTGCTACCCATCGCATGGGTCCCAAATCTCCAGGTTCAAGGGCATCTTCCTACATCGAAAACATGCATGAGAAACCCAGAAGATGGTACACCGTGTGATGGGGAAAGGTTTCTAAAACGCACCTCATTTCTCATCTCCTTGTGCTCGGGTTCGCCATTCCAGCCACTTTACTAGCAATCTCCCTACTTGGAGCATCAGCACCTTTAACCTCCTGTTCCGTACAGGTTGCAATTTGTCCTGAGGATGAACGGGAAGACGGGGAACCAATGAGAGACTAGCTCTTGGTGTTGGGAGAGGCACAGGTCACTCTATTTTCCCATCAGGAAGAAGAATTAACCACAGGCTCAGCCTGCCCCCCTGAACCAGAACAGGGCCTGAAGCCATCCTGCGCTTTTGCGGCCGGCTCCCAAAAAACCGACTTGTAAAATGGAGCTTCAGGGCACTGCAATTCACAAACCTGCAGAGTTATAAATGATAACTCTCGTCCACAAATATATTGAGGGAAGGCAAAGAAGAGGATTTGAAATCAAGGCAGAATTGCAGGAAACAGATTTCAGGAGGTAGATTCGAATCGCCTTTAAAGCACATGAAAAGCGGCAAAACGTTGACAATGATGCCCTTGGCCAAAAAGGGCGTATGCGTTTTTTCCTGAATACATTCAGGAAAAAACGCATACGCCCTTTTTGGCCAACCAAGCAACCTGGAAAGGCAAATCAGCGCTACAAAGAAGTCTCGCTTCCCATCGGTCAAAAGGGCCATGCTGAAAAAAGTGTCAAAACCAGAAATGCAGGACAGGCCATGGAGAAATGGGAGCCTTGCTACACTGATGGGCGGGATGTAAATTGCCAACAGCCACTCTGGAGAAGTGTACGGTGTGTCCTGAAACATCTAAAAAACACAGCTTAGAGAGCATAGGGCACTTCCACGCATGGGGGGATAAAGTGGGAAAATTGAAAATCAGCAAGACACAAGCACCCCAAAGTTTAGGGCTGCTCTGTTGACAAGGACCTCCACTTCCTTCCACCTTAAATATCCCAGGAAAGCGAAAAATGGATAAAAAAGTTGTGGTCCTTATGTACAATGGAATATCACTCAGCCATGAAATCAATGTCATAAGGCTAGTAGCAGCATGATGAGTGGATTTAGGTAAGACGATTCTAAGTGAAATAAGTCACACAGAAAAGGACACTTCTCATAAGGTGTCACTTATAGAGGGAATGTAAAAACCGTTACACTTGAACTGAATTACAAAACAGAACAGAGTCACACATGCAGAAAACACACTATGGCTGCTTAACGGGAAAGGTGAGGTGGGGTGATACATAAAACAAGAGTTTCAAATTAGCTCAGATACCGTTCCATAAACCCAATATGGAATAGACAAGACCTACTCCTTGCTCAGAGAACTGGACTCAACACGCCCGATTCACCGCACAAGAATATATCTGACTAGTAATAATCTTTAAACCTATGTATTGATATCTCTCTGTTAGTGGGTCAAGTGGGTGTAAAGCGGCCTAAACACAGCCGTGAAAAGCAGCTAAACCCCATTATAAAAATAAATTACTTTTAAAAACCCATGAAACAAAGACAGGGAAAGAGAGAGAAATTCTTACACAATTCGTTCAGGGGCTGTGATGCAACCTGGATTGACCATATCTAGACCCACAGCTGGATGAGACATAAGGGTGGACACTCTTGGGGCTGAGAGGTTTGGTGAGGTTGGGTGAGCAAACGCAGACCCTTTAAAGTAATACTGCGTGCTACCCATCGCATGGGTCCCAAATCTCCAGGTTCAAGGGCATCTTCCTACATCGAAAACATGCATGAGAAACCCAGAAGATGGTACACCGTGTGATGGGGAAAGGTTTCTAAAACGCACCTCATTTCTCATCTCCTTGTGCTCGGGTTCGCCATTCCAGCCACTTTACTAGCAATCTCCCTACTTGGAGCATCAGCACCTTTAACCTCCTGTTCCGTACAGGTTGCAATTTGTCCTGAGGATGAACGGGAAGACGGGGAACCAATGAGAGACTAGCTCTTGGTGTTGGGACAGGCACAGGTCACTCTATTTTCCCATCAGGAAGAAGAATTAACCACAGGCTCAGCCTGCCCCCCTGAACCAGAACAGGGCCTGAAGCCATCCTGCGCTTTTGCGGCCGGCTCCCAAAAAACCGACTTGTAAAATGGAGCTTCAGGGCACTGCAATTCACAAACCTGCAGAGTTATAAATGATAACTCTCGTCCACAAATATATTGAGGGAAGGCAAAGAAGAGGATTTGAAATCAAGGCAGAATTGCAGGAAACAGATTTCAGGAGGTAGATTCGAATCGCCTTTAAAGCACATGAAAAGCGGCAAAACGTTGACAATGATGCCCTTGGCCAAAAAGGGCGTATGCGTTTTTCCCTGAATATATTCAGGAAAAAACGCATACGCCCTTTTTGGCCAACCAAGCAACCTGGAAAGGCAAATCAGCGCTACAAAGAAGTCTCGCTTCCCATCGGTCAAAAGGGCCATGCTGAAAAAAGTGTCAAAACCAGAAATGCAGGACAGGCCATGGAGAAATGGGAGCCTTGCTACACTGATGGGCGGGATGTAAATTGCCAACAGCCACTCTGGAGAAGTGTACGGTGTGTCCTGAAACATCTAAAAAACACAGCTTAGAGAGCATAGGGCACTTCCACGCATGGGGGGATAAAGTGGGAAAATTGAAAATCAGCAAGACACAAGCACCCCAAAGTTTAGGGCTGCTCTGTTGACAAGGACCTCCACTTCCTTCCACCTTAAATATCCCAGGAAAGCGAAAAATGGATAAAAAAGTTGTGGTCCTTATGTACAATGGAATATCACTCAGCCATGAAATCAATGTCATAAGGCTAGTAGCAGCATGATGAGTGGATTTAGGTAAGACGATTCTAAGTGAAATAAGTCACACAGAAAAGGACACTTCTCATAAGGTGTCACTTATAGAGGGAATGTAAAAACCGTTACACTTGAACTGAATTACAAAACAGAACAGAGTCACACATGCAGAAAACACACTATGGCTGCTTAACGGGAAAGGTGAGGTGGGGTGATACATAAAACAAGAGTTTCAAATTAGCTCAGATACCGTTCCATAAACCCAATATGTAACAGACAAGACCTACTCCTTGCTCAGAGAACTGGACTCAACACGCCCGATTCACCGCACAAGAATATATCTGACTAGTAATAATCTTAAAACCTATGTATTGATATCTCTCTGTTAGTGGGTCAAGTGGGTGTAAAGCGGCCTAAACACAGCCGTGAAAAGCAGCTAAACCCCATTATAAAAATAAATTACTTTTAAAAACCCATGAAACAAAGACAGGGAAAGAGAGAGAAATTCTTACACAATTCGTTCAGGGGCTGTGATGCAACCTGGATTGACCATATCTAGACCCACAGCTGGATGAGACATAAGGGTGGACACTCTTGGGGCTGAGAGGTTTGGTGAGGTTGGGTGAGCAAACGCAGACCCTTTAAAGTAATACTGCGTGCTACCCATCGCATGGGTCCCAAATCTCCAGGTTCAAGGGCATCTTCCTACATCGAAAACATGCATGAGAAACCCAGAAGATGGTACACCGTGTGATGGGGAAAGGTTTCTAAAACGCACCTGATTTCTCATCTCTTTGTGCTCGGGTTCGCCATTCCAGCCACTTTACTAGCAATCTCCCTACTTGGAGCATCAGCACCTTTAACCTCCTGTTCCGTACAGGTTGCAATTTGTCCTGAGGATGAACGGGAAGACGGGGAACCAATGAGAGACTAGCTCTTGGTGTTGGGACAGGCACAGGTCACTCTATTTTCCCATCAGGAAGAAGAATTAACCACAGGCTCAGCCTGCCCCCCTGAACCAGAACAGGGCCTGAAGCCATCCTGCGCTTTTGCGGCCGGCTCCCAAAAAACCGACTTGTAAAATGGAGCTTCAGGGCACTGCAATTCACAAACCTGCAGAGTTATAAATGATAACTCTCGTCCACAAATATATTGAGGGAAGGCAAAGAAGAGGATTTGAAATCAAGGCAGAATTGCAGGAAACAGATTTCAGGAGGTAGATTCGAATCGCCTTTAAAGCACATGAAAAGCGGCAAAACGTTGACAATGATGCCCTTGGCCAAAAAGGGCGTATGCGTTTTTTCCTGAATACATTCAGGAAAAAACGCATACGCCCTTTTTGGCCAACCAAGCAACCTGGAAAGGCAAATCAGCGCTACAAAGAAGTCTCGCTTCCCATCGGTCAAAAGGGCCATGCTGAAAAAAGTGTCAAAACCAGAAATGCAGGACAGGCCATGGAGAAATGGGAGCCTTGCTACACTGATGGGCGGGATGTAAATTGCCAACAGCCACTCTGGAGAAGTGTACGGTGTGTCCTGAAACATCTAAAAAACACAGCTTAGAGAGCATAGGGCACTTCCACGCATGGGGGGATAAAGTGGGAAAATTGAAAATCAGCAAGACACAAGCACCCCAAAGTTTAGGGCTGCTCTGTTGACAAGGACCTCCACTTCCTTCCACCTTAAATATCCCAGGAAAGCGAAAAATGGATAAAAAAGTTGTGGTCCTTATGTACAATGGAATATCACTCAGCCATGAAATCAATGTCATAAGGCTAGTAGCAGCATGATGAGTGGATTTAGGTAAGACGATTCTAAGTGAAATAAGTCACACAGAAAAGGACACTTCTCATAAGGTGTCACTTATAGAGGGAATGTAAAAACCGTTACACTTGAACTGAATTACAAAACAGAACAGAGTCACACATGCAGAAAACACACTATGGCTGCTTAACGGGAAAGGTGAGGTGGGGTGATACATAAAACAAGAGTTTCAAATTAGCTCAGATACCGTTCCATAAACCCAATATGTAACAGACAAGACCTACTCCTTGCTCAGAGAACTGGACTCAACACGCCCGATTCACCGCACAAGAATATATCTGACTAGTAATAATCTTAAAACCTATGTATTGATATCTCTCTGTTAGTGGGTCAAGTGGGTGTAAAGCGGCCTAAACACAGCCGTGAAAAGCAGCTAAACCCCATTATAAAAATAAATTACTTTTAAAAACCCATGAAACAAAGACAGGGAAAGAGAGAGAAATTCTTACACAATTCGTTCAGGGGCTGTGATGCAACCTGGATTGACCATATCTAGACCCACAGCTGGATGAGACATAAGGGTGGACACTCTTGGGGCTGAGAGGTTTGGTGAGGTTGGGTGAGCAAACGCAGACCCTTTAAAGTAATACTGCGTGCTACCCATCGCATGGGTCCCAAATCTCCAGGTTCAAGGGCATCTTCCTACATCGAAAACATGCATGAGAAACCCAGAAGATGGTACACCGTGTGATGGGGAAAGGTTTCTAAAACGCACCTGATTTCTCATCTCTTTGTGCTCGGGTTCGCCATTCCAGCCACTTTACTAGCAATCTCCCTACTTGGAGCATCAGCACCTTTAACCTCCTGTTCCGTACAGGTTGCAATTTGTCCTGAGGATGAACGGGAAGACGGGGAACCAATGAGAGACTAGCTCTTGGTGTTGGGACAGGCACAGGTCACTCTATTTTCCCATCAGGAAGAAGAATTAACCACAGGCTCAGCCTGCCCCCCTGAACCAGAACAGGGCCTGAAGCCATCCTGCGCTTTTGCAGCCGGCTCCCAAAAAACCGACTTGTAAAATGGAGCTTCAGGGCACTGCAATTCACAAACCTGCAGAGTTATAAATGATAACTCTCGTCCACAAATATATTGAGGGAAGGCAAAGAAGAGGATTTGAAATCAAGGCAGAATTGCAGGAAACAGATTTCAGGAGGTAGATTCGAATCGCCTTTAAAGCACATGAAAAGCGGCAAAACGTTGACAATGATGCCCTTGGCCAAAAAGGGCGTATGCGTTTTTTCCTGAATACATTCAGGAAAAAACGCATACGCCCTTTTTGGCCAACCAAGCAACCTGGAAAGGCAAATCAGCGCTACAAAGAAGTCTCGCTTCCCATCGGTCAAAAGGGCCATGCTGAAAAAAGTGTCAAAACCAGAAATGCAGGACAGGCCATGGAGAAATGGGAGCCTTGCTACACTGATGGGCGGGATGTAAATTGCCAACAGCCACTCTGGAGAAGTGTACGGTGTGTCCTGAAACATCTAAAAAACACAGCTTAGAGAGCATAGGGCACTTCCACGCATGGGGGGATAAAGTGGGAAAATTGAAAATCAGCAAGACACAAGCACCCCAAAGTTTAGGGCTGCTCTGTTGACAAGGACCTCCACTTCCTTCCACCTTAAATATCCCAGGAAAGCGAAAAATGGATAAAAAAGTTGTGGTCCTTATGTACAATGGAATATCACTCAGCCATGAAATCAATGTCATAAGGCTAGTAGCAGCATGATGAGTGGATTTAGGTAAGACGATTCTAAGTGAAATAAGTCACACAGAAAAGGACACTTCTCATAAGGTGTCACTTATAGAGGGAATGTAAAAACCGTTACACTTGAACTGAATTACAAAACAGAACAGAGTCACACATGCAGAAAACACACTATGGCTGCTTAACGGGAAAGGTGAGGTGGGGTGATACATAAAACAAGAGTTTCAAATTAGCTCAGATACCGTTCCATAAACCCAATATGTAACAGACAAGACCTACTCCTTGCTCAGAGAACTGGACTCAACACGCCCGATTCACCGCACAAGAATATATCTGACTAGTAATAATCTTAAAACCTATGTATTGATATCTCTCTGTTAGTGGGTCAAGTGGGTGTAAAGCGGCCTAAACACAGCCGTGAAAAGCAGCTAAACCCCATTATAAAAATAAATTACTTTAAAAAACCCATGAAACAAAGACAGGGAAAGAGAGAGAAATTCTTACACAATTCGTTCAGGGGCTGTGATGCAACCTGGATTGACCATATCTAGACCCACAGCTGGATGAGACATAAGGGTGGACACTCTTGGGGCTGAGAGGTTTGGTGAGGTTGGGTGAGCAAACGCAGACCCTTTAAAGTAATACTGCGTGCTACCCATCGCATGGGTCCCAAATCTCCAGGTTCAAGGGCATCTTCCTACATCGAAAACATGCATGAGAAACCCAGAAGATGGTACACCGTGTGATGGGGAAAGGTTTCTAAAACGCACCTGATTTCTCATCTCTTTGTGCTCGGGTTCGCCATTCCAGCCACTTTACTAGCAATCTCCCTACTTGGAGCATCAGCACCTTTAACCTCCTGTTCCGTACAGGTTGCAATTTGTCCTGAGGATGAACGGGAAGACGGGGAACCAATGAGAGACTAGCTCTTGGTGTTGGGACAGGCACAGGTCACTCTATTTTCCCATCAGGAAGAAGAATTAACCACAGGCTCAGCCTGCCCCCCTGAACCAGAACAGGGCCTGAAGCCATCCTGCGCTTTTGCGGCCGGCTCCCAAAAAACCGACTTGTAAAATGGAGCTTCAGGGCACTGCAATTCACAAACCTGCAGAGTTATAAATGATAACTCTCGTCCACAAATATATTGAGGGAAGGCAAAGAAGAGGATTTGAAATCAAGGCAGAATTGCAGGAAACAGATTTCAGGAGGTAGATTCGAATCGCCTTTAAAGCACATGAAAAGCGGCAAAACGTTGACAATGATGCCCTTGGCCAAAAAGGGCGTATGCGTTTTTTCCTGAATACATTCAGGAAAAAACGCATACGCCCTTTTTGGCCAACCAAGCAACCTGGAAAGGCAAATCAGCGCTACAAAGAAGTCTCGCTTCCCATCGGTCAAAAGGGCCATGCTGAAAAAAGTGTCAAAACCAGAAATGCAGGACAGGCCATGGAGAAATGGGAGCCTTGCTACACTGATGGGCGGGATGTAAATTGCCAACAGCCACTCTGGAGAAGTGTACGGTGTGTCCTGAAACATCTAAAAAACACAGCTTAGAGAGCATAGGGCACTTCCACGCATGGGGGGATAAAGTGGGAAAATTGAAAATCAGCAAGACACAAGCACCCCAAAGTTTAGGGCTGCTCTGTTGACAAGGACCTCCACTTCCTTCCACCTTAAATATCCCAGGAAAGCGAAAAATGGATAAAAAAGTTGTGGTCCTTATGTACAATGGAATATCACTCAGCCATGAAATCAATGTCATAAGGCTAGTAGCAGCATGATGAGTGGATTTAGGTAAGACGATTCTAAGTGAAATAAGTCACACAGAAAAGGACACTTCTCATAAGGTGTCACTTATAGAGGGAATGTAAAAACCGTTACACTTGAACTGAATTACAAAACAGAACAGAGTCACACATGCAGAAAACACACTATGGCTGCTTAACGGGAAAGGTGAGGTGGGGTGATACATAAAACAAGAGTTTCAAATTAGCTCAGATACCGTTCCATAAACCCAATATGTAACAGACAAGACCTACTCCTTGCTCAGAGAACTGGACTCAACACGCCCGATTCACCGCACAAGAATATATCTGACTAGTAATAATCTTAAAACCTATGTATTGATATCTCTCTGTTAGTGGGTCAAGTGGGTGTAAAGCGGCCTAAACACAGCCGTGAAAAGCAGCTAAACCCCATTATAAAAATAAATTACTTTTAAAAACCCATGAAACAAAGACAGGGAAAGAGAGAGAAATTCTTACACAATTCGTTCAGGGGCTGTGATGCAACCTGGATTGACCATATCTAGACCCACAGCTGGATGAGACATAAGGGTGGACACTCTTGGGGCTGAGAGGTTTGGTGAGGTTGGGTGAGCAAACGCAGACCCTTTAAAGTAATACTGCGTGCTACCCATCGCATGGGTCCCAAATCTCCAGGTTCAAGGGCATCTTCCTACATCGAAAACATGCATGAGAAACCCAGAAGATGGTACACCGTGTGATGGGGAAAGGTTTCTAAAACGCACCTGATTTCTCATCTCTTTGTGCTCGGGTTCGCCATTCCAGCCACTTTACTAGCAATCTCCCTACTTGGAGCATCAGCACCTTTAACCTCCTGTTCCGTACAGGTTGCAATTTGTCCTGAGGATGAACGGGAAGACGGGGAACCAATGAGAGACTAGCTCTTGGTGTTGGGACAGGCACAGGTCACTCTATTTTCCCATCAGGAAGAAGAATTAACCACAGGCTCAGCCTGCCCCCCTGAACCAGAACAGGGCCTGAAGCCATCCTGCGCTTTTGCGGCCGGCTCCCAAAAAACCGACTTGTAAAATGGAGCTTCAGGGCACTGCAATTCACAAACCTGCAGAGTTATAAATGATAACTCTCGTCCACAAATATATTGAGGGAAGGCAAAGAAGAGGATTTGAAATCAAGGCAGAATTGCAGGAAACAGATTTCAGGAGGTAGATTCGAATCGCCTTTAAAGCACATGAAAAGCGGCAAAACGTTGACAATGATGCCCTTGGCCAAAAAGGGCGTATGCGTTTTTTCCTGAATACATTCAGGAAAAAACGCATACGCCCTTTTTGGCCAACCAAGCAACCTGGAAAGGCAAATCAGCGCTACAAAGAAGTCTCGCTTCCCATCGGTCAAAAGGGCCATGCTGAAAAAAGTGTCAAAACCAGAAATGCAGGACAGGCCATGGAGAAATGGGAGCCTTGCTACACTGATGGGCGGGATGTAAATTGCCAACAGCCACTCTGGAGAAGTGTACGGTGTGTCCTGAAACATCTAAAAAACACAGCTTAGAGAGCATAGGGCACTTCCACGCATGGGGGGATAAAGTGGGAAAATTGAAAATCAGCAAGACACAAGCACCCCAAAGTTTAGGGCTGCTCTGTTGACAAGGACCTCCACTTCCTTCCACCTTAAATATCCCAGGAAAGCGAAAAATGGATAAAAAAGTTGTGGTCCTTATGTACAATGGAATATCACTCAGCCATGAAATCAATGTCATAAGGCTAGTAGCAGCATGATGAGTGGATTTAGGTAAGACGATTCTAAGTGAAATAAGTCACACAGAAAAGGACACTTCTCATAAGGTGTCACTTATAGAGGGAATGTAAAAACCGTTACACTTGAACTGAATTACAAAACAGAACAGAGTCACACATGCAGAAAACACACTATGGCTGCTTAACGGGAAAGGTGAGGTGGGGTGATACATAAAACAAGAGTTTCAAATTAGCTCAGATACCGTTCCATAAACCCAATATGTAACAGACAAGACCTACTCCTTGCTCAGAGAACTGGACTCAACACGCCCGATTCACCGCACAAGAATATATCTGACTAGTAATAATCTTAAAACCTATGTATTGATATCTCTCTGTTAGTGGGTCAAGTGGGTGTAAAGCGGCCTAAACACAGCCGTGAAAAGCAGCTAAACCCCATTATAAAAATAAATTACTTTTAAAAACCCATGAAACAAAGACAGGGAAAGAGAGAGAAATTCTTACACAATTCGTTCAGGGGCTGTGATGCAACCTGGATTGACCATATCTAGACCCACAGCTGGATGAGACATAAGGGTGGACACTCTTGGGGCTGAGAGGTTTGGTGAGGTTGGGTGAGCAAACGCAGACCCTTTAAAGTAATACTGCGTGCTACCCATCGCATGGGTCCCAAATCTCCAGGTTCAAGGGCATCTTCCTACATCGAAAACATGCATGAGAAACCCAGAAGATGGTACACCGTGTGATGGGGAAAGGTTTCTAAAACGCACCTGATTTCTCATCTCTTTGTGCTCGGGTTCGCCATTCCAGCCACTTTACTAGCAATCTCCCTACTTGGAGCATCAGCACCTTTAACCTCCTGTTCCGTACAGGTTGCAATTTGTCCTGAGGATGAACGGGAAGACGGGGAACCAATGAGAGACTAGCTCTTGGTGTTGGGACAGGCACAGGTCACTCTATTTTCCCATCAGGAAGAAGAATTAACCACAGGCTCAGCCTGCCCCCCTGAACCAGAACAGGGCCTGAAGCCATCCTGCGCTTTTGCGGCCGGCTCCCAAAAAACCGACTTGTAAAATGGAGCTTCAGGGCACTGCAATTCACAAACCTGCAGAGTTATAAATGATAACTCTCGTCCACAAATATATTGAGGGAAGGCAAAGAAGAGGATTTGAAATCAAGGCAGAATTGCAGGAAACAGATTTCAGGAGGTAGATTCGAATCGCCTTTAAAGCACATGAAAAGCGGCAAAACGTTGACAATGATGCCCTTGGCCAAAAAGGGCGTATGCGTTTTTTCCTGAATACATTCAGGAAAAAACGCATACGCCCTTTTTGGCCAACCAAGCAACCTGGAAAGGCAAATCAGCGCTACAAAGAAGTCTCGCTTCCCATCGGTCAAAAGGGCCATGCTGAAAAAAGTGTCAAAACCAGAAATGCAGGACAGGCCATGGAGAAATGGGAGCCTTGCTACACTGATGGGCGGGATGTAAATTGCCAACAGCCACTCTGGAGAAGTGTACGGTGTGTCCTGAAACATCTAAAAAACACAGCTTAGAGAGCATAGGGCACTTCCACGCATGGGGGGATAAAGTGGGAAAATTGAAAATCAGCAAGACACAAGCACCCCAAAGTTTAGGGCTGCTCTGTTGACAAGGACCTCCACTTCCTTCCACCTTAAATATCCCAGGAAAGCGAAAAATGGATAAAAAAGTTGTGGTCCTTATGTACAATGGAATATCACTCAGCCATGAAATCAATGTCATAAGGCTAGTAGCAGCATGATGAGTGGATTTAGGTAAGACGATTCTAAGTGAAATAAGTCACACAGAAAAGGACACTTCTCATAAGGTGTCACTTATAGAGGGAATGTAAAAACCGTTACACTTGAACTGAATTACAAAACAGAACAGAGTCACACATGCAGAAAACACACTATGGCTGCTTAACGGGAAAGGTGAGGTGGGGTGATACATAAAACAAGAGTTTCAAATTAGCTCAGATACCGTTCCATAACCCCAATATGTAATAGACAAGACCTACTCCTTGCTCAGAGAACTGGACTCAACACGCCCGATTCACCGCACAAGAATATATCTGACTAGTAATAATCTTAAAACCTATGTATTGATATCTCTCTGTTAGTGGGTCAAGTGGGTGTAAAGCGGCCTAAACACAGCCGTGAAAAGCAGCTAAACCCCATTATAAAAATAAATTACTTTTAAAAACCCATGAAACAAAGACAGGGAAAGAGAGAGAAATTCTTACACAATTCGTTCAGGGGCTGTGATGCAACCTGGATTGACCATATCTAGACCCACAGCTGGATGAGACATAAGGGTGGACACTCTTGGGGCTGAGAGGTTTGGTGAGGTTGGGTGAGCAAACGCAGACCCTTTAAAATAATACTGCGTGCTACCCATCGCATGGGTCCCAAATCTCCAGGTTCAAGGGCATCTTCCTACATCGAAAACATGCATGAGAAACCAAGAAGATGGTACACCGTGTGATGGGGAAAGGTTTCTAAAACGCACCTCATTTCTCATCTCCTTGTGCTCGGGTTCGCCATTCCAGCCACTTTACTAGCAATCTCCCTACTTGGAGCATCAGCACCTTTAACCTCCTGTTCCGTACAGGTTGCAATTTGTCCTGAGGATGAACGGGAAGACGGGGAACCAATGAGAGACTAGCTCTTGGTGTTGGGAGAGGCACAGGTCACTCTATTTTCCCATCAGGAAGAAGAATTAACCACAGGCTCAGCCTGCCCCCCTGAACCAGAACAGGGCCTGAAGCCATGCTGCGCTTTTGCGGCCGGCTCCCAAAAAACCGACTTGTAAAATGGAGCTTCAGGGCACTGCAATTCACAAACCTGCAGAGTTATAAATGATAACTCTCGTCCACAAATATATTGAGGGAAGGCAAAGAAGAGGATTTGAAATCAAGGCAGAATTGCAGGAAACAGATTTCAGGAGGTAGATTCGAATCGCCTTTAAAGCACATGAAAAGCGGCAAAACGTTGACAATGATGCCCTTGGCCAAAAAGGGCGTATGCGTTTTTTCCTGAATATATTCAGGAAAAAACGCATACGCCCTTTTTGGCCAACCAAGCAACCTGGAAAGGCAAATCAGCGCTACAAAGAAGTCTCGCTTCCCATCGGTCAAAAGGGCCATGCTGAAAAAAGTGTCAAAACCAGAAATGCAGGACAGGCCATGGAGAAATGGGAGCCTTGCTACACTGATGGGCGGGATGTAAATTGCCAACAGCCACTCTGGAGAAGTGTACGGTGTGTCCTGAAACATCTAAAAAACACAGCTTAGAGAGCATAGGGCACTTCCACGCATGGGGGGATAAAGTGGGAAAATTGAAAATCAGCAAGACACAAGCACCCCAAAGTTTAGGGCTGCTCTGTTGACAAGGACCTCCACTTCCTTCCACCTTAAATATCCCAGGAAAGCGAAAAATGGATAAAAAAGTTGTGGTCCTTATGTACAATGGAATATCACTCAGCCATGAAATCAATGTCATAAGGCTAGTAGCAGCATGATGAGTGGATTTAGGTAAGACGATTCTAAGTGAAATAAGTCACACAGAAAAGGACACTTCTCATAAGGTGTCACTTATAGAGGGAATGTAAAAACCGTTACACTTGAACTGAATTACAAAACAGAACAGAGTCACACATGCAGAAAACACACTATGGCTGCTTAACGGGAAAGGTGAGGTGGGGTGATACATAAAACAAGAGTTTCAAATTAGCTCAGATACCGTTCCATAAACCCAATATGTAACAGACAAGACCTACTCCTTGCTCAGAGAACTGGACTCAACACGCCCGATTCACCGCACAAGAATATATCTGACTAGTAATAATCTTAAAACCTATGTATTGATATCTCTCTGTTAGTGGGTCAAGTGGGTGTAAAGCGGCCTAAACACAGCCGTGAAAAGCAGCTAAACCCCATTATAAAAATAAATTACTTTTAAAAACCCATGAAACAAAGACAGGGAAAGAGAGAGAAATTCTTACACAATTCGTTCAGGGGCTGTGATGCAACCTGGATTGACCATATCTAGACCCACAGCTGGATGAGACATAAGGGTGGACACTCTTGGGGCTGAGAGGTTTGGTGAGGTTGGGTGAGCAAACGCAGACCCTTTAAAGTAATACTGCGTGCTACCCATCGCATGGGTCCCAAATCTCCAGGTTCAAGGGCATCTTCCTACATCGAAAACATGCATGAGAAACCCAGAAGATGGTACACCGTGTGATGGGGAAAGGTTTCTAAAACGCACCTGATTTCTCATCTCTTTGTGCTCGGGTTCGCCATTCCAGCCACTTTACTAGCAATCTCCCTACTTGGAGCATCAGCACCTTTAACCTCCTGTTCCGTACAGGTTGCAATTTGTCCTGAGGATGAACGGGAAGACGGGGAACCAATGAGAGACTAGCTCTTGGTGTTGGGACAGGCACAGGTCACTCTATTTTCCCATCAGGAAGAAGAATTAACCACAGGCTCAGCCTGCCCCCCTGAACCAGAACAGGGCCTGAAGCCATCCTGCGCTTTTGCGGCCGGCTCCCAAAAAACCGACTTGTAAAATGGAGCTTCAGGGCACTGCAATTCACAAACCTGCAGAGTTATAAATGATAACTCTCGTCCACAAATATATTGAGGGAAGGCAAAGAAGAGGATTTGAAATCAAGGCAGAATTGCAGGAAACAGATTTCAGGAGGTAGATTCGAATCGCCTTTAAAGCACATGAAAAGCGGCAAAACGTTGACAATGATGCCCTTGGCCAAAAAGGGCGTATGCGTTTTTTCCTGAATACATTCAGGAAAAAACGCATACGCCCTTTTTGGCCAACCAAGCAACCTGGAAAGGCAAATCAGCGCTACAAAGAAGTCTCGCTTCCCATCGGTCAAAAGGGCCATGCTGAAAAAAGTGTCAAAACCAGAAATGCAGGACAGGCCATGGAGAAATGGGAGCCTTGCTACACTGATGGGCGGGATGTAAATTGCCAACAGCCACTCTGGAGAAGTGTACGGTGTGTCCTGAAACATCTAAAAAACACAGCTTAGAGAGCATAGGGCACTTCCACGCATGGGGGGATAAAGTGGGAAAATTGAAAATCAGCAAGACACAAGCACCCCAAAGTTTAGGGCTGCTCTGTTGACAAGGACCTCCACTTCCTTCCACCTTAAATATCCCAGGAAAGCGAAAAATGGATAAAAAAGTTGTGGTCCTTATGTACAATGGAATATCACTCAGCCATGAAATCAATGTCATAAGGCTAGTAGCAGCATGATGAGTGGATTTAGGTAAGACGATTCTAAGTGAAATAAGTCACACAGAAAAGGACACTTCTCATAAGGTGTCACTTATAGAGGGAATGTAAAAACCGTTACACTTGAACTGAATTACAAAACAGAACAGAGTCACACATGCAGAAAACACACTATGGCTGCTTAACGGGAAAGGTGAGGTGGGGTGATACATAAAACAAGAGTTTCAAATTAGCTCAGATACCGTTCCATAACCCCAATATGTAATAGACAAGACCTACTCCTTGCTCAGAGAACTGGACTCAACACGCCCGATTCACCGCACAAGAATATATCTGACTAGTAATAATCTTAAAACCTATGTATTGATATCTCTCTGTTAGTGGGTCAAGTGGGTGTAAAGCGGCCTAAACACAGCCGTGAAAAGCAGCTAAACCCCATTATAAAAATAAATTACTTTTAAAAACCCATGAAACAAAGACAGGGAAAGAGAGAGAAATTCTTACACAATTCGTTCAGGGGCTGTGATGCAACCTGGATTGACCATATCTAGACCCACAGCTGGATGAGACATAAGGGTGGACACTCTTGGGGCTGAGAGGTTTGGTGAGGTTGGGTGAGCAAACGCAGACCCTTTAAAATAATACTGCGTGCTACCCATCGCATGGGTCCCAAATCTCCAGGTTCAAGGGCATCTTCCTACATCGAAAACATGCATGAGAAACCAAGAAGATGGTACACCGTGTGATGGGGAAAGGTTTCTAAAACGCACCTCATTTCTCATCTCCTTGTGCTCGGGTTCGCCATTCCAGCCACTTTACTAGCAATCTCCCTACTTGGAGCATCAGCACCTTTAACCTCCTGTTCCGTACAGGTTGCAATTTGTCCTGAGGATGAACGGGAAGACGGGGAACCAATGAGAGACTAGCTCTTGGTGTTGGGAGAGGCACAGGTCACTCTATTTTCCCATCAGGAAGAAGAATTAACCACAGGCTCAGCCTGCCCCCCTGAACCAGAACAGGGCCTGAAGCCATGCTGCGCTTTTGCGGCCGGCTCCCAAAAAACCGACTTGTAAAATGGAGCTTCAGGGCACTGCAATTCACAAACCTGCAGAGTTATAAATGATAACTCTCGTCCACAAATATATTGAGGGAAGGCAAAGAAGAGGATTTGAAATCAAGGCAGAATTGCAGGAAACAGATTTCAGGAGGTAGATTCGAATCGCCTTTAAAGCACATGAAAAGCGGCAAAACGTTGACAATGATGCCCTTGGCCAAAAAGGGCGTATGCGTTTTTTCCTGAATATATTCAGGAAAAAACGCATACGCCCTTTTTGGCCAACCAAGCAACCTGGAAAGGCAAATCAGCGCTACAAAGAAGTCTCGCTTCCCATCGGTCAAAAGGGCCATGCTGAAAAAAGTGTCAAAACCAGAAATGCAGGACAGGCCATGGAGAAATGGGAGCCTTGCTACACTGATGGGCGGGATGTAAATTGCCAACAGCCACTCTGGAGAAGTGTACGGTGTGTCCTGAAACATCTAAAAAACACAGCTTAGAGAGCATAGGGCACTTCCACGCATGGGGGGATAAAGTGGGAAAATTGAAAATCAGCAAGACACAAGCACCCCAAAGTTTAGGGCTGCTCTGTTGACAAGGACCTCCACTTCCTTCCACCTTAAATATCCCAGGAAAGCGAAAAATGGATAAAAAAGTTGTGGTCCTTATGTACAATGGAATATCACTCAGCCATGAAATCAATGTCATAAGGCTAGTAGCAGCATGATGAGTGGATTTAGGTAAGACGATTCTAAGTGAAATAAGTCACACAGAAAAGGACACTTCTCATAAGGTGTCACTTATAGAGGGAATGTAAAAACCGTTACACTTGAACTGAATTACAAAACAGAACAGAGTCACACATGCAGAAAACACACTATGGCTGCTTAACGGGAAAGGTGAGGTGGGGTGATACATAAAACAAGAGTTTCAAATTAGCTCAGATACCGTTCCATAAACCCAATATGTAATAGACAAGACCTACTCCTTGCTCAGAGAACTGGACTCAACACGCCCGATTCACCGCACAAGAATATATCTGACTAGTAATAATCTTAAAACCTATGTATTGATATCTCTCTGTTAGTGGGTCAAGTGGGTGTAAAGCGGCCTAAACACAGCCGTGAAAAGCAGCTAAACCCCATTATAAAAATAAATTACTTTTAAAAACCCATGAAACAAAGACAGGGAAAGAGAGAGAAATTCTTACACAATTCGTTCAGGGGCTGTGATGCAACCTGGATTGACCATATCTAGACCCACAGCTGGATGAGACATAAGGGTGGACACTCTTGGGGCTGAGAGGTTTGGTGAGGTTGGGTGAGCAAACGCAGACCCTTTAAAGTAATACTGCGTGCTACCCATCGCATGGGTCCCAAATCTCCAGGTTCAAGGGCATCTTCCTACATCGAAAACATGCATGAGAAACCCAGAAGATGGTACACCGTGTGATGGGGAAAGGTTTCTAAAACGCACCTCATTTCTCATCTCCTTGTGCTCGGGTTCGCCATTCCAGCCACTTTACTAGCAATCTCCCTACTTGGAGCATCAGCACCTTTAACCTCCTGTTCCGTACAGGTTGCAATTTGTCCTGAGGATGAACGGGAAGACGGGGAACCAATGAGAGACTAGCTCTTGGTGTTGGGAGAGGCACAGGTCACTCTATTTTCCCATCAGGAAGAAGAATTAACCACAGGCTCAGCCTGCCCCCCTGAACCAGAACAGGGCCTGAAGCCATCCTGCGCTTTTGCGGCCGGCTCCCAAAAAACCGACTTGTAAAATGGAGCTTCAGGGCACTGCAATTCACAAACCTGCAGAGTTATAAATGATAACTCTCGTCCACAAATATATTGAGGGAAGGCAAAGAAGAGGATTTGAAATCAAGGCAGAATTGCAGGAAACAGATTTCAGGAGGTAGATTCGAATCGCCTTTAAAGCACATGAAAAGCGGCAAAACGTTGACAATGATGCCCTTGGCCAAAAAGGGCGTATGCGTTTTTTCCTGAATACATTCAGGAAAAAACGCATACGCCCTTTTTGGCCAACCAAGCAACCTGGAAAGGCAAATCAGCGCTACAAAGAAGTCTCGCTTCCCATCGGTCAAAAGGGCCATGCTGAAAAAAGTGTCAAAACCAGAAATGCAGGACAGGCCATGGAGAAATGGGAGCCTTGCTACACTGATGGGCGGGATGTAAATTGCCAACAGCCACTCTGGAGAAGTGTACGGTGTGTCCTGAAACATCTAAAAAACACAGCTTAGAGAGCATAGGGCACTTCCACGCATGGGGGGATAAAGTGGGAAAATTGAAAATCAGCAAGACACAAGCACCCCAAAGTTTAGGGCTGCTCTGTTGACAAGGACCTCCACTTCCTTCCACCTTAAATATCCCAGGAAAGCGAAAAATGGATAAAAAAGTTGTGGTCCTTATGTACAATGGAATATCACTCAGCCATGAAATCAATGTCATAAGGCTAGTAGCAGCATGATGAGTGGATTTAGGTAAGACGATTCTAAGTGAAATAAGTCACACAGAAAAGGACACTTCTCATAAGGTGTCACTTATAGAGGGAATGTAAAAACCGTTACACTTGAACTGAATTACAAAACAGAACAGAGTCACACATGCAGAAAACACACTATGGCTGCTTAACGGGAAAGGTGAGGTGGGGTGATACATAAAACAAGAGTTTCAAATTAGCTCAGATACCGTTCCATAACCCCAATATGTAATAGACAAGACCTACTCCTTGCTCAGAGAACTGGACTCAACACGCCCGATTCACCGCACAAGAATATATCTGACTAGTAATAATCTTAAAACCTATGTATTGATATCTCTCTGTTAGTGGGTCAAGTGGGTGTAAAGCGGCCTAAACACAGCCGTGAAAAGCAGCTAAACCCCATTATAAAAATAAATTACTTTTAAAAACCCATGAAACAAAGACAGGGAAAGAGAGAGAAATTCTTACACAATTCGTTCAGGGGCTGTGATGCAACCTGGATTGACCATATCTAGACCCACAGCTGGATGAGACATAAGGGTGGACACTCTTGGGGCTGAGAGGTTTGGTGAGGTTGGGTGAGCAAACGCAGACCCTTTAAAATAATACTGCGTGCTACCCATCGCATGGGTCCCAAATCTCCAGGTTCAAGGGCATCTTCCTACATCGAAAACATGCATGAGAAACCAAGAAGATGGTACACCGTGTGATGGGGAAAGGTTTCTAAAACGCACCTCATTTCTCATCTCCTTGTGCTCGGGTTCGCCATTCCAGCCACTTTACTAGCAATCTCCCTACTTGGAGCATCAGCACCTTTAACCTCCTGTTCCGTACAGGTTGCAATTTGTCCTGAGGATGAACGGGAAGACGGGGAACCAATGAGAGACTAGCTCTTGGTGTTGGGAGAGGCACAGGTCACTCTATTTTCCCATCAGGAAGAAGAATTAACCACAGGCTCAGCCTGCCCCCCTGAACCAGAACAGGGCCTGAAGCCATGCTGCGCTTTTGCGGCCGGCTCCCAAAAAACCGACTTGTAAAATGGAGCTTCAGGGCACTGCAATTCACAAACCTGCAGAGTTATAAATGATAACTCTCGTCCACAAATATATTGAGGGAAGGCAAAGAAGAGGATTTGAAATCAAGGCAGAATTGCAGGAAACAGATTTCAGGAGGTAGATTCGAATCGCCTTTAAAGCACATGAAAAGCGGCAAAACGTTGACAATGATGCCCTTGGCCAAAAAGGGCGTATGCGTTTTTTCCTGAATATATTCAGGAAAAAACGCATACGCCCTTTTTGGCCAACCAAGCAACCTGGAAAGGCAAATCAGCGCTACAAAGAAGTCTCGCTTCCCATCGGTCAAAAGGGCCATGCTGAAAAAAGTGTCAAAACCAGAAATGCAGGACAGGCCATGGAGAAATGGGAGCCTTGCTACACTGATGGGCGGGATGTAAATTGCCAACAGCCACTCTGGAGAAGTGTACGGTGTGTCCTGAAACATCTAAAAAACACAGCTTAGAGAGCATAGGGCACTTCCACGCATGGGGGGATAAAGTGGGAAAATTGAAAATCAGCAAGACACAAGCACCCCAAAGTTTAGGGCTGCTCTGTTGACAAGGACCTCCACTTCCTTCCACCTTAAATATCCCAGGAAAGCGAAAAATGGATAAAAAAGTTGTGGTCCTTATGTACAATGGAATATCACTCAGCCATGAAATCAATGTCATAAGGCTAGTAGCAGCATGATGAGTGGATTTAGGTAAGACGATTCTAAGTGAAATAAGTCACACAGAAAAGGACACTTCTCATAAGGTGTCACTTATAGAGGGAATGTAAAAACCGTTACACTTGAACTGAATTACAAAACAGAACAGAGTCACACATGCAGAAAACACACTATGGCTGCTTAACGGGAAAGGTGAGGTGGGGTGATACATAAAACAAGAGTTTCAAATTAGCTCAGATACCGTTCCATAAACCCAATATGTAACAGACAAGACCTACTCCTTGCTCAGAGAACTGGACTCAACACGCCCGATTCACCGCACAAGAATATATCTGACTAGTAATAATCTTAAAACCTATGTATTGATATCTCTCTGTTAGTGGGTCAAGTGGGTGTAAAGCGGCCTAAACACAGCCGTGAAAAGCAGCTAAACCCCATTATAAAAATAAATTACTTTTAAAAACCCATGAAACAAAGACAGGGAAAGAGAGAGAAATTCTTACACAATTCGTTCAGGGGCTGTGATGCAACCTGGATTGACCATATCTAGACCCACAGCTGGATGAGACATAAGGGTGGACACTCTTGGGGCTGAGAGGTTTGGTGAGGTTGGGTGAGCAAACGCAGACCCTTTAAAGTAATACTGCGTGCTACCCATCGCATGGGTCCCAAATCTCCAGGTTCAAGGGCATCTTCCTACATCGAAAACATGCATGAGAAACCCAGAAGATGGTACACCGTGTGATGGGGAAAGGTTTCTAAAACGCACCTGATTTCTCATCTCTTTGTGCTCGGGTTCGCCATTCCAGCCACTTTACTAGCAATCTCCCTACTTGGAGCATCAGCACCTTTAACCTCCTGTTCCGTACAGGTTGCAATTTGTCCTGAGGATGAACGGGAAGACGGGGAACCAATGAGAGACTAGCTCTTGGTGTTGGGACAGGCACAGGTCACTCTATTTTCCCATCAGGAAGAAGAATTAACCACAGGCTCAGCCTGCCCCCCTGAACCAGAACAGGGCCTGAAGCCATCCTGCGCTTTTGCGGCCGGCTCCCAAAAAACCGACTTGTAAAATGGAGCTTCAGGGCACTGCAATTCACAAACCTGCAGAGTTATAAATGATAACTCTCGTCCACAAATATATTGAGGGAAGGCAAAGAAGAGGATTTGAAATCAAGGCAGAATTGCAGGAAACAGATTTCAGGAGGTAGATTCGAATCGCCTTTAAAGCACATGAAAAGCGGCAAAACGTTGACAATGATGCCCTTGGCCAAAAAGGGCGTATGCGTTTTTTCCTGAATACATTCAGGAAAAAACGCATACGCCCTTTTTGGCCAACCAAGCAACCTGGAAAGGCAAATCAGCGCTACAAAGAAGTCTCGCTTCCCATCGGTCAAAAGGGCCATGCTGAAAAAAGTGTCAAAACCAGAAATGCAGGACAGGCCATGGAGAAATGGGAGCCTTGCTACACTGATGGGCGGGATGTAAATTGCCAACAGCCACTCTGGAGAAGTGTACGGTGTGTCCTGAAACATCTAAAAAACACAGCTTAGAGAGCATAGGGCACTTCCACGCATGGGGGGATAAAGTGGGAAAATTGAAAATCAGCAAGACACAAGCACCCCAAAGTTTAGGGCTGCTCTGTTGACAAGGACCTCCACTTCCTTCCACCTTAAATATCCCAGGAAAGCGAAAAATGGATAAAAAAGTTGTGGTCCTTATGTACAATGGAATATCACTCAGCCATGAAATCAATGTCATAAGGCTAGTAGCAGCATGATGAGTGGATTTAGGTAAGACGATTCTAAGTGAAATAAGTCACACAGAAAAGGACACTTCTCATAAGGTGTCACTTATAGAGGGAATGTAAAAACCGTTACACTTGAACTGAATTACAAAACAGAACAGAGTCACACATGCAGAAAACACACTATGGCTGCTTAACGGGAAAGGTGAGGTGGGGTGATACATAAAACAAGAGTTTCAAATTAGCTCAGATACCGTTCCATAACCCCAATATGTAATAGACAAGACCTACTCCTTGCTCAGAGAACTGGACTCAACACGCCCGATTCACCGCACAAGAATATATCTGACTAGTAATAATCTTAAAACCTATGTATTGATATCTCTCTGTTAGTGGGTCAAGTGGGTGTAAAGCGGCCTAAACACAGCCGTGAAAAGCAGCTAAACCCCATTATAAAAATAAATTACTTTTAAAAACCCATGAAACAAAGACAGGGAAAGAGAGAGAAATTCTTACACAATTCGTTCAGGGGCTGTGATGCAACCTGGATTGACCATATCTAGACCCACAGCTGGATGAGACATAAGGGTGGACACTCTTGGGGCTGAGAGGTTTGGTGAGGTTGGGTGAGCAAACGCAGACCCTTTAAAATAATACTGCGTGCTACCCATCGCATGGGTCCCAAATCTCCAGGTTCAAGGGCATCTTCCTACATCGAAAACATGCATGAGAAACCCAGAAGATGGTACACCGTGTGATGGGGAAAGGTTTCTAAAACGCACCTCATTTCTCATCTCCTTGTGCTCGGGTTCGCCATTCCAGCCACTTTACTAGCAATCTCCCTACTTGGAGCATCAGCACCTTTAACCTCCTGTTCCGTACAGGTTGCAATTTGTCCTGAGGATGAACGGGAAGACGGGGAACCAATGAGAGACTAGCTCTTGGTGTTGGGAGAGGCACAGGTCACTCTATTTTCCCATCAGGAAGAAGAATTAACCACAGGCTCAGCCTGCCCCCCTGAACCAGAACAGGGCCTGAAGCCATGCTGCGCTTTTGCGGCCGGCTCCCAAAAAACCGACTTGTAAAATGGAGCTTCAGGGCACTGCAATTCACAAACCTGCAGAGTTATAAATGATAACTCTCGTCCACAAATATATTGAGGGAAGGCAAAGAAGAGGATTTGAAATCAAGGCAGAATTGCAGGAAACAGATTTCAGGAGGTAGATTCGAATCGCCTTTAAAGCACATGAAAAGCGGCAAAACGTTGACAATGATGCCCTTGGCCAAAAAGGGCGTATGCGTTTTTTCCTGAATATATTCAGGAAAAAACGCATACGCCCTTTTTGGCCAACCAAGCAACCTGGAAAGGCAAATCAGCGCTACAAAGAAGTCTCGCTTCCCATCGGTCAAAAGGGCCATGCTGAAAAAAGTGTCAAAACCAGAAATGCAGGACAGGCCATGGAGAAATGGGAGCCTTGCTACACTGATGGGCGGGATGTAAATTGCCAACAGCCACTCTGGAGAAGTGTACGGTGTGTCCTGAAACATCTAAAAAACACAGCTTAGAGAGCATAGGGCACTTCCACGCATGGGGGGATAAAGTGGGAAAATTGAAAATCAGCAAGACACAAGCACCCCAAAGTTTAGGGCTGCTCTGTTGACAAGGACCTCCACTTCCTTCCACCTTAAATATCCCAGGAAAGCGAAAAATGGATAAAAAAGTTGTGGTCCTTATGTACAATGGAATATCACTCAGCCATGAAATCAATGTCATAAGGCTAGTAGCAGCATGATGAGTGGATTTAGGTAAGACGATTCTAAGTGAAATAAGTCACACAGAAAAGGACACTTCTCATAAGGTGTCACTTATAGAGGGAATGTAAAAACCGTTACACTTGAACTGAATTACAAAACAGAACAGAGTCACACATGCAGAAAACACACTATGGCTGCTTAACGGGAAAGGTGAGGTGGGGTGATACATAAAACAAGAGTTTCAAATTAGCTCAGATACCGTTCCATAAACCCAATATGTAATAGACAAGACCTACTCCTTGCTCAGAGAACTGGACTCAACACGCCCGATTCACCGCACAAGAATATATCTGACTAGTAATAATCTTAAAACCTATGTATTGATATCTCTCTGTTAGTGGGTCAAGTGGGTGTAAAGCGGCCTAAACACAGCCGTGAAAAGCAGCTAAACCCCATTATAAAAATAAATTACTTTTAAAAACCCATGAAACAAAGACAGGGAAAGAGAGAGAAATTCTTACACAATTCGTTCAGGGGCTGTGATGCAACCTGGATTGACCATATCTAGACCCACAGCTGGATGAGACATAAGGGTGGACACTCTTGGGGCTGAGAGGTTTGGTGAGGTTGGGTGAGCAAACGCAGACCCTTTAAAGTAATACTGCGTGCTACCCATCGCATGGGTCCCAAATCTCCAGGTTCAAGGGCATCTTCCTACATCGAAAACATGCATGAGAAACCCAGAAGATGGTACACCGTGTGATGGGGAAAGGTTTCTAAAACGCACCTCATTTCTCATCTCCTTGTGCTCGGGTTCGCCATTCCAGCCACTTTACTAGCAATCTCCCTACTTGGAGCATCAGCACCTTTAACCTCCTGTTCCGTACAGGTTGCAATTTGTCCTGAGGATGAACGGGAAGACGGGGAACCAATGAGAGACTAGCTCTTGGTGTTGGGAGAGGCACAGGTCACTCTATTTTCCCATCAGGAAGAAGAATTAACCACAGGCTCAGCCTGCCCCCCTGAACCAGAACAGGGCCTGAAGCCATCCTGCGCTTTTGCGGCCGGCTCCCAAAAAACCGACTTGTAAAATGGAGCTTCAGGGCACTGCAATTCACAAACCTGCAGAGTTATAAATGATAACTCTCGTCCACAAATATATTGAGGGAAGGCAAAGAAGAGGATTTGAAATCAAGGCAGAATTGCAGGAAACAGATTTCAGGAGGTAGATTCGAATCGCCTTTAAAGCACATGAAAAGCGGCAAAACGTTGACAATGATGCCCTTGGCCAAAAAGGGCGTATGCGTTTTTTCCTGAATATATTCAGGAAAAAACGCATACGCCCTTTTTGGCCAACCAAGCAACCTGGAAAGGCAAATCAGCGCTACAAAGAAGTCTCGCTTCCCATCGGTCCAAAGGGCCATGCTGAAAAAAGTGTCAAAACCAGAAATGCAGGACAGGCCATGGAGAAATGGGAGCCTTGCTACACTGATGGGCGGGATGTAAATTGCCAACAGCCACTCTGGAGAAGTGTACGGTGTGTCCTGAAACATCTAAAAAACACAGCTTAGAGAGCATAGGGCACTTCCACGCATGGGGGGATAAAGTGGGAAAATTGAAAATCAGCAAGACACAAGCACCCCAAAGTTTAGGGCTGCTCTGTTGACAAGGACCTCCACTTCCTTCCACCTTAAATATCCCAGGAAAGCGAAAAATGGATAAAAATGTTGTGGTCCTTATGTACAATGGAATATCACTCAGCCATGAAATCAATGTCATAAGGCTAGTAGCAGCATGATGAGTGGATTTAGGTAAGACGATTCTAAGTGAAATAAGTCACACAGAAAAGGACACTTCTCATAAGGTGTCACTTATAGAGGGAATGTAAAAACCGTTACACTTGAACTGAATTACAAAACAGAACAGAGTCACACATGCAGAAAACACACTATGGCTGCTTAACGGGAAAGGTGAGGTGGGGTGATACATAAAACAAGAGTTTCAAATTAGCTCAGATACCGTTCCATAAACCCAATATGTAACAGACAAGACCTACTCCTTGCTCAGAGAACTGGACTCAACACGCCCGATTCACCGCACAAGAATATATCTGACTAGTAATAATCTTAAAACCTATGTATTGATATCTCTCTGTTAGTGTGTCAAGTGGGTGTAAAGCGGCATAAACACAGCTGTGAAAAGCAGCTACACCCCATTATAAAAATAAATTACTTTTAAAAACCCATGAAACAAAGACAGGGAAAGAGAGAGAAATTCTTACACAATTCGTTCAGGAGCTGTGATGCAACCTGGATTGACCATATCTAGACCCACAGCTGGATGACTCATAAGGGTGGACACTCTTGGGGCTGAGAGGTTTGGTGAGGTTGGGTGAGCAAACGCAGACCATTTAAAGTAATACTGCGTGCTACCCATCGCATGGGTCCCAAATCTCCAGGTTCAAGGGCATCTTCCTACATCGAAAACATGCATGAGAAACCCAGAAGATGGTACACCGTGTGATGGGGAAAGGTTTCTAAAACGCACCTCATTTCTCATCTCCTTGTGCTCGGGTTCGCCATTCCAGCCACTTTACTAGCAATCTCCCTACTTGGAGCATCAGCACCTTTAACCTCCTGTTCCGTACAGGTTGCAATTTGTCCTGAGGATGAACGGGAAGACGGGGAACCAATGAGAGACTAGCTCTTGGTGTTGGGACAGGCACAGGTCACTCTATTTTCCCATCAGGAAGAAGAATTAACCACAGGCTCAGCCTGCCCCCCTGAACCAGAACAGGGCCTGAAGCCATCCTGCGCTTTTGCGGCCAGCTCCCAAAAAACCGACTTGTAAAATGGAGCTTCAGGGCACTGCAATTCACAAACCTGCAGAGTTATAAATGATAACTCTCGTCCACAAATATATTGAGGGAAGGCAAAGAAGAGGATTTGAAATCAAGGCAGAATTGCAGGAAACAGATTTCAGGAGGTAGATTCGAATCGCCTTTAAAGCACATGAAAAGCGGCAAAACGTTGACAATGATGCCCTTGGCCAAAAAGGGCGTATGCGTTTTTTCCTGAATACATTCAGGAAAAAACGCATACGCCCTTTTTGGCCAACCAAGCAACCTGGAAAGGCAAATCAGCGCTACAAAGAAGTCTCGCTTCCCATCGGTCAAAAGGGCCATGCTGAAAAAAGTGTCAAAACCAGAAATGCAGGACAGGCCATGGAGAAATGGGAGCCTTGCTACACTGATGGGCGGGATGTAAATTGCCAACAGCCACTCTGGAGAAGTGTACGGTGTGTCCTGAAACATCTAAAAAACACAGCTTAGAGAGCATAGGGCACTTCCACGCATGGGGGGATAAAGTGGGAAAATTGAAAATCAGCAAGACACAAGCACCCCAAAGTTTAGGGCTGCTCTGTTGACAAGGACCTCCACTTCCTTCCACCTTAAATATCCCAGGAAAGCGAAAAATGGATAAAAAAGTTGTGGTCCTTATGTACAATGGAATATCACTCAGCCATGAAATCAATGTCATAAGGCTAGTAGCAACATGATGAGTGGATTTAGGTAAGACGATTCTAAGTGAAATAAGTCACACAGAAAAGGACACTTCTCATAAGGTGTCACTTATAGAGGGAATGTAAAAACCGTTACACTTGAACTGAATTACAAAACAGAACAGAGTCACACATGCAGAAAACACACTATGGCTGCTTAACGGGAAAGGTGAGGTGGGGTGATACATAAAACAAGAGTTTCAAATTAGCTCAGATACCGTTCCATAAACCCAATATGGAATAGACAAGACCTACTCCTTGCTCAGAGAACTGGACTCAACACGCCCGATTCACCGCACAAGAATATATCTGACTAGTAATAATCTTAAAACCTATGTATTGATATCTCTCTGTTAGTGTGTCAAGTGGGTGTAAAGCGGCCTAAACACAGCCGTGAAAAGCAGCTAAACCCCATTATAAAAATAAATTACTTTTAAAAACCCATGAAACAAAGACAGGGAAAGAGAGAGAAATTCTTACACAATTCGTTCAGGGGCTGTGATGCAACCTGGATTGACCATATCTAGACCCACAGCTGGATGAGACATAAGGGTGGACACTCTTGGGGCTGAGAGGTTCGGTGAGGTTGGGTGAGCAAACGCAGACCCTTTAAAGTAATACTGCGTGCTACCCATCGCATGGGTCCCAAATCTCCAGGTTCAAGGGCATCTTCCTACATCGAAAACATGCATGAGAAACCCAGAAGATGGTACACCGTGTGATGGGGAAAGGTTTCTAAAACGCACCTCATTTCTCATCTCCTTGTGCTCGGGTTCGCCATTCCAGCCACTTTACTAGCAATCTCCCTACTTGGAGCATCAGCACCTTTAACCTCCTGTTCCGTACAGGTTGCAATTTGTCCTGAGGATGAACGGGAAGACGGGGAACCAATGAGAGACTAGCTCTTGGTGTTGGGAGAGGCACAGGTCACTCTATTTTCCCATCAGGAAGAAGAATTAACCACAGGCTCAGCCTGCCCCCCTGAACCAGAACAGGGCCTGAAGCCATCCTGCGCTTTTGCGGCCGGCTCCCAAAAAACCGACTTGTAAAATGGAGCTTCAGGGCACTGCAATTCACAAACCTGCAGAGTTATAAATGATAACTCTCGTCCACAAATATATTGAGGGAAGGCAAAGAAGAGGATTTGAAATCAAGGCAGAACTGCAGGAAACAGATTTCAGGAGGTAGATTCGAATCGCCTTTAAAGCACATGAAAAGCGGCAAAACGTTGACAATGATGCCCTTGGCCAAAAAGGGCGTATGCGTTTTTTCCTGAATATATTCAGGAAAAAACGCATACGCCCTTTTTGGCCAACCAAGCAACCTGGAAAGGCAAATCAGCGCTACAAAGAAGTCTCGCTTCCCATCGGTCAAAAGGGCCATGCTGAAAAAAGTGTCAAAACCAGAAATGCAGGACAGGCCATGGAGAAATGGGAGCCTTGCTACACTGATGGGCGGGATGTAAATTGCCAACAGCCACTCTGGAGAAGTGTACGGTGTGTCCTGAAACATCTAAAAAACACAGCTTAGAGAGCATAGGGCACTTCCACGCATGGGGGGATAAAGTGGGAAAATTGAAAATCAGCAAGACACAAGCACCCCAAAGTTTAGGGCTGCTCTGTTGACAAGGACCTCCACTTCCTTCCACCTTAAATATCCCAGGAAAGCAAAAAATGGATAAAAAAGTTGTGGTCCTTATGTACAATGGAATATCACTCAGCCATGAAATCAATGTCATAAGGCTAGTAGCAGCATGAGGAGTGGATTTAGGTAAGACGATTCTAAGTGAAATAAGTCACACAGAAAAGGACACTTCTCATAAGGTGTCACTTATAGAGGGAATGTAAAAACCGTTACACTTGAACTGAATTACAAAACAGAACAGAGTCACACATGCAGAAAACACACTATGGCTGCTTAACGGGAAAGGTGAGGTGGGGTGATACATAAAACAAGAGTTTCAAATTAGCTCAGATACCGTTCCATAAACCCAATATGTAATAGACAAGACCTACTCCTTGCTCAGAGAACTGGACTCAACACGCCCGATTCACCGCACAAGAATATATCTGACTAGTAATAATCTTAAAACCTATGTATTGATATCTCTCTGTTAGTGGGTCAAGTGGGTGTAAAGCGGCCTAAACACAGCCGTGAAAAGCAGCTAAACCCCATTATAAAAATAAATTACTTTTAAAAACCCATGAAACAAAGACAGGGAAAGAGAGAGAAATTCTTACACAATTCGTTCAGGGGCTGTGATGCAACCTGGATTTACCATATCTAGACCCACAGCTGGATGAGACATAAGGGTGGACACTCTTGGGGCTGAGAGGTTTGGTGAGGTTGGGTGAGCAAACGCAGACCCTTTAAATAATACTGCGTGCTACCCATCGCATGGGTCCCAAATCTCCAGGTTCAAGGGCATCTTCCTACATCGAAAACATGCATGAGAAACCCAGAAGATGGTACACCGTGTGATGGGGAAAGGTTTCTAAAACGCACCTCATTTCTCATCTCCTTGTGCTCGGGTTCGCCATTCCAGCCACTTTACTAGCAATCTCCCTACTTGGAGCATCAGCACCTTTAACCTCCTGTTCCGTACAGGTTGCAATTTGTCCTGAGGATGAACGGGAAGACAGGGAACCAATGAGAGACTAGCTCTTGGTGTTGGGAGAGGCACAGGTCACTCTATTTTCCCATCAGGAAGAAGAATTAACCACAGGCTCAGCCTGCCCCCCGGAACCAGAACAGGGCCTGAAGCCATCCTGCGCTTTTGCGGCCGGCTCCCAAAAAACCGACTTGTAAAATGGAGCTTCAGGGCACTGCAATTCACAAACCTGCAGAGTTATAAATGATAACTCTCGTCCACAAATATATTGAGGGAAGGCAAAGAAGAGGATTTGAAATCAAGGCAGAATTGCAGGAAACAGATTTCAGGAGGTAGATTCGAATCGCCTTTAAAGCACATGAAAAGCGGCAAAACGTTGACAATGATGCCCTTGGCCAAAAAGGGCGTATGCGTTTTTTCCTGAATATATTCAGGAAAAAACGCATACGCCCTTTTTGGCCAACCAAGCAACCTGGAAAGGCAAATCAGCGCTACAAAGAAGTCTCGCTTCCCATCGGTCAAAAGGGCCATGCTGAAAAAAGTGTCAAAACCAGAAATGCAGGACAGGCCATGGAGAAATGGGAGCCTTGCTACACTGATGGGCGGGATGTAAATTGCCAACAGCCACTCTGGAGAAGTGTACGGTGTGTCCTGAAACATCTAAAAAACACAGCTTAGAGAGCATAGGGCACTTCCACGCATGGGGGGATAAAGTGGGAAAATTGAAAATCAGCAAGACACAAGCACCCCAAAGTTTAGGGCTGCTCTGTTGACAAGGACCTCCACTTCCTTCCACCTTAAATATCCCAGGAAAGCGAAAAATGGATAAAAAAGTTGTGGTCCTTATGTACAATGGAATATCACTCAGCCATGAAATCAATGTCATAAGGCTAGTAGCAGCATGATGAGTGGATTTAGGTAAGACGATTCTAAGTGAAATAAGTCACACAGAAAAGGACACTTCTCATAAGGTGTCACTTATAGAGGGAATGTAAAAACCGTTACACTTGAACTGAATTACAAAACAGAACAGAGTCACACATGCAGAAAACACACTATGGCTGCTTAACGGGAAAGGTGAGGTGGGGTGATACATAAAACAAGAGTTTCAAATTAGCTCAGATACCGTTCCATAAACCCAATATGTAATAGACAAGACCTACTCCTTGCTCAGAGAACTGGACTCAACACGCCCGATTCACCGCACAAGAATATATCTGACTAGTAATAATCTTAAAACCTATGTATTGATATCTCTCTGTTAGTGGGTCAAGTGGGTGTAAAGCGGCCTAAACACAGCCGTGAAAAGCAGCTAAACCCCATTATAAAAATAAATTACTTTTAAAAACCCATGAAACAAAGACAGGGAAAGAGAGAGAAATTCTTACACAATTCGTTCAGGGGCTGTGATGCAACCTGGATTGACCATATCTAGACCCACAGCTGGATGAGACATAAGGGTGGACACTCTTGGGGCTGAGAGGTTTGGTGAGGTTGGGTGAGCAAACGCAGACCCTTTAAAGTAATACTGCGTGCTACCCATCGCATGGGTCCCAAATCTCCAGGTTCAAGGGCATCTTCCTACATCGAAAACATGCATGAGAAACCCAGAAGATGGTACACCGTGTGATGGGGAAAGGTTTCTAAAACGCACCTCATTTCTCATCTCCTTGTGCTCGGGTTCGCCATTCCAGCCACTTTACTAGCAATCTCCCTACTTGGAGCATCAGCACCTTTAACCTCCTGTTCCGTACAGGTTGCAATTTGTCCTGAGGATGAACGGAAAGACGGGGAACCAATGAGAGACTAGCTCTTGGTGTTGGGACAGGCACAGGTCACTCTATTTTCCCATCAGGAAGAAGAATTAACCACAGGCTCAGCCTGCCCCCCTGAACCAGAACAGGGCCTGAAGCCATCCTGCGCTTTTGCGGCCGGCTCCCAAAAAAGCGACTTGTAAAATGGAGCTTCAGGGCACTGCAATTCACAAACCTGCAGAGTTATAAATGATAACTCTCGTCCACAAATATATTGAGGGAAGGCAAAGAAGAGGATTTGAAATCAAGGCAGAATTGCAGGAAACAGATTTCAGGAGGTAGATTCGAATCGCCTTTAAAGCACATGAAAAGCGGCAAAACGTTGACAATGATGCCCTTGGCCAAAAAGGGCGTATGCGTTTTTTCCTGAATATATTCAGGAAAAAACGCATACGCCCTTTTTGGCCAACCAAGCAACCTGGAAAGGCAAATCAGCGCTACAAAGAAGTCTCGCTTCCCATCGGTCAAAAGGGCCATGCTGAAAAAAGTGTCAAAACCAGAAATGCAGGACAGGCCATGGAGAAATGGGAGCCTTGCTACACTGATGGGCGGGATGTAAATTGCCAACAGCCACTCTGGAGAAGTGTACGGTGTGTCCTGAAACATCTAAAAAACACAGCTTAGAGAGCATAGGGCACTTCCACGCTTGGGGGGATAAAGTGGGAAAATTGAAAATCAGCAAGACACAAGCACCCCAAAGTTTAGGGCTGCTCTGTTGACAAGGACCTCCACTTCCTTCCACCTTAAATATCCCAGGAAAGCGAAAAATGGATAAAAAAGTTGTGGTCCTTATGTACAATGGAATATCACTCAGCCATGAAATCAATGTCATAAGGCTAGTAGCAGCATGATGAGTGGATTTAGGTAAGACGATTCTAAGTGAAATAAGTCACACAGAAAAGGACACTTCTCATAAGGTGTCACTTATAGAGGGAATGTAAAAACCGTTACACTTGAACTGAATTACAAAACAGAACAGAGTCACACATGCAGAAAACACACTATGGCTGCTTAACGGGAAAGGTGAGGTGGGGTGATACATAAAACAAGAGTTTCAAATTAGCTCAGATACCGTTCCATAAACCCAATATGTAACAGACAAGACCTACTCCTTGCTCAGAGAACTGGACTCAACACGCCCGATTCACCGCACAAGAATATATCTGACTAGTAATAATCTTAAAACCTATGTATTGATATCTCTCTGTTAGTGTGTCAAGTGGGTGTAAAGCGGCATAAACACAGCCGTGAAAAGCAGCTACACCCCATTATAAAAATAAATTACTTTTAAAAACCCATGAAACAAAGACAGGGAAAGAGAGAGAAATTCTTACACAATTCGTTCAGGAGCTGTGATGCAACCTGGATTGACCATATCTAGACCCACAGCTGGATGACTCATAAGGGTGGACACTCTTGGGGCTGAGAGGTTTGGTGAGGTTGGGTGAGCAAACGCAGACCATTTAAAGTAATACTGCGTGCTACCCATCGCATGGGTCCCAAATCTCCAGGTTCAAGGGCATCTTCCTACATCGAAAACATGCATGAGAAACCCAGAAGATGGTACACCGTGTGATGGGGAAAGGTTTCTAAAACGCACCTCATTTCTCATCTCCTTGTGCTCGGGTTCGCCATTCCAGCCACTTTACTAGCAATCTCCCTACTTGGAGCATCAGCACCTTTAACCTCCTGTTCCGTACAGGTTGCAATTTGTCCTGAGGATGAACGGGAAGACGGGGAACCAATGAGAGACTAGCTCTTGGTGTTGGGACAGGCACAGGTCACTCTATTTTCCCATCAGGAAGAAGAATTAACCACAGGCTCAGCCTGCCCCCCTGAACCAGAACAGGGCCTGAAGCCATCCTGCGCTTTTGCGGCCAGCTCCCAAAAAACCGACTTGTAAAATGGAGCTTCAGGGCACTGCAATTCACAAACCTGCAGAGTTATAAATGATAACTCTCGTCCACAAATATATTGAGGGAAGGCAAAGAAGAGGATTTGAAATCAAGGCAGAATTGCAGGAAACAGATTTCAGGAGGTAGATTCGAATCGCCTTTAAAGCACATGAAAAGCGGCAAAACGTTGACAATGATGCCCTTGGCCAAAAAGGGCGTATGCATTTTTTCCTGAATACATTCAGGAAAAAACGCATACGCCCTTTTTGGCCAACCAAGCAACCTGGAAAGGCAAATCAGCGCTACAAAGAAGTCTCGCTTCCCATCGGTCAAAAGGGCCATGCTGAAAAAAGTGTCAAAACCAGAAATGCAGGACAGGCCATGGAGAAATGGGAGCCTTGCTACACTGATGGGCGGGATGTAAATTGCCAACAGCCACTCTGGAGAAGTGTACGGTGTGTCCTGAAACATCTAAAAAACACAGCTTAGAGAGCATAGGGCACTTCCACGCATGGGGGGATAAAGTGGGAAAATTGAAAATCAGCAAGACACAAGCACCCCAAAGTTTAGGGCTGCTCTGTTGACAAGGACCTCCACTTCCTTCCACCTTAAATATCCCAGGAAAGCGAAAAATGGATAAAAAAGTTGTGGTCCTTATGTACAATGGAATATCACTCAGCCATGAAATCAATGTCATAAGGCTAGTAGCAGCATGATGAGTGGATTTAGGTAAGACGATTCTAAGTGAAATAAGTCACACAGAAAAGGACACTTCTCATAAGGTGTCACTTATAGAGGGAATGTAAAAACCGTTACACTTGAACTGAATTACAAAACAGAACAGAGTCACACATGCAGAAAACACACTATGGCTGCTTAACGGGAAAGGTGAGGTGGGGTGATACATAAAACAAGAGTTTCAAATTAGCTCAGATACCGTTCCATAAACCCAATATGGAATAGACAAGACCTACTCCTTGCTCAGAGAACTGGACTCAACACGCCCGATTCACCGCACAAGAATATATCTGACTAGTAATAATCTTAAAACCTATGTATTGATATCTCTCTGTTAGTGGGTCAAGTGGGTGTAAAGCGGCCTAAACACAGCCGTGAAAAGCAGCTAAACCCCATTATAAAAAGAAATTACTTTTAAAAACCCATGAAACAAAGACAGGGAAAGAGAGAGAAATTCTTACACAATTCGTTCAGGGGCTGTGATGCAACCTGGATTGACCATATCTAGACCCACAGCTGGATGAGACATAAGGGTGGACACTCTTGGGGCTGAGAGGTTCGGTGAGGTTGGGTGAGCAAACGCAGACCCTTTAAAGTAATACTGCGTGCTACCCATCGCATGGGTCCCAAATCTCCAGGTTCAAGGGCATCTTCCTACATCGAAAACATGCATGAGAAACCCAGAAGATGGTACACCGTGTGATGGGGAAAGGTTTCTAAAACGCACCTCATTTCTCATCTCCTTGTGCTCGGGTTCGCCATTCCAGCCACTTTACTAGCAATCTCCCTACTTGGAGCATCAGCACCTTTAACCTCCTGTTCCGTACAGGTTGCAATTTGTCCTGAGGATGAACGGGAAGACGGGGAACCAATGAGAGACTAGCTCTTGGTGTTGGGACAGGCACAGGTCACTCTATTTTCCCATCAGGAAGAAGAATTAACCACAGGCTCAGCCTGCCCCCCGGAACCAGAACAGGGCCTGAAGCCATCCTGCGCTTTTGCGGCCGGCTCCCAAAAAACCGACTTGTAAAATGGAGCTTCAGGGCACTGCAATTCACAAACCTGCAGAGTTATAAATGATAACTCTCGTCCACAAATATATTGAGGGAAGGCAAAGAAGAGGATTTGAAATCAAGGCAGAATTGCAGGAAACAGATTTCAGGAGGTAGATTCGAATCGCCTTTAAAGCACATGAAAAGCGGCAAAACGTTGACAATGATGCCCTTGGCCAAAAAGGGCGTATGCGTTTTTTCCTGAATATATTCAGGAAAAAACGCATACGCCCTTTTTGGCCAACCAAGCAACCTGGAAAGGCAAATCAGCGCTACAAAGAAGTCTCGCTTCCCATCGGTCAAAAGGGCCATGCTGAAAAAAGTGTCAAAACCAGAAATGCAGGACAGGCCATGGAGAAATGGGAGCCTTGCTACACTGATGGGCGGGATGTAAATTGCCAACAGCCACTCTGGAGAAGTGTACGGTGTGTCCTGAAACATCTAAAAAACACAGCTTAGAGAGCATAGGGCACTTCCACGCATGGGGGGATAAAGTGGGAAAATTGAAAATCAGCAAGACACAAGCACCCCAAAGTTTAGGGCTGCTCTGTTGACAAGGACCTCCACTTCCTTCCACCTTAAATATCCCAGGAAAGCAAAAAATGGATAAAAAAGTTGTGGTCCTTATGTACAATGGAATATCACTCAGCCATGAAATCAATGTCATAAGGCTAGTAGCAGCATGAGGAGTGGATTTAGGTAAGACGATTCTAAGTGAAATAAGTCACACAGAAAAGGACACTTCTCATAAGGTGTCACTTATAGAGGGAATGTAAAAACCGTTACACTTGAACTGAATTACAAAACAGAACAGAGTCACACATGCAGAAAACACACTATGGCTGCTTAACGGGAAAGGTGAGGTGGGGTGATACATAAAACAAGAGTTTCAAATTAGCTCAGATACCGTTCCATAAACCCAATATGTAATAGACAAGACCTACTCCTTGCTCAGAGAACTGGACTCAACACGCCCGATTCACCGCACAAGAATATATCTGACTAGTAATAATCTTAAAACCTATGTATTGATATCTCTCTGTTAGTGGGTCAAGTGGGTGTAAAGCGGCCTAAACACAGCCGTGAAAAGCAGCTAAACCCCATTATAAAAATAAATTACTTTTAAAAACCCATGAAACAAAGACAGGGAAAGAGAGAGAAATTCTTACACAATTCGTTCAGGGGCTGTGATGCAACCTGGATTGACCATATCTAGACCCACAGCTGGATGAGACATAAGGGTGGACACTCTTGGGGCTGAGAGGTTCGGTGAGGTTGGGTGAGCAAACGCAGACCCTTTAAATAATACTGCGTGCTACCCATCGCATGGGTCCCAAATCTCCAGGTTCAAGGGCATCTTCCTACATCGAAAACATGCATGAGAAACCCAGAAGATGGTACACCGTGTGATGGGGAAAGGTTTCTAAAACGCACCTCATTTCTCATCTCCTTGTGCTCGGGTTCGCCATTCCAGCCACTTTACTAGCAATCTCCCTACTTGGAGCATCAGCACCTTTAACCTCCTGTTCCGTACAGGTTGCAATTTGTCCTGAGGATGAACGGGAAGACGGGGAACCAATGAGAGACTAGCTCTTGGTGTTGGGAGAGGCACAGGTCACTCTATTTTCCCATCAGGAAGAAGAATTAACCACAGGCTCAGCCTGCCCCCCTGAACCAGAACAGGGCCTGAAGCCATCCTGCGCTTTTGCGGCCGGCTCCCAAAAAACCGACTTGTAAAATGGAGCTTCAGGGCACTGCAATTCACAAACCTGCAGAGTTATAAATGATAACTCTCGTCCACAAATATATTGAGGGAAGGCAAAGAAGAGGATTTGAAATCAAGGCAGAATTGCAGGAAACAGATTTCAGGAGGTAGATTCGAATCGCCTTTAAAGCACATGAAAAGCGGCAAAACGTTGACAATGATGCCCTTGGCCAAAAAGGGCGTATGCGTTTTTTCCTGAATATATTCAGGAAAAAACGCATACGCCCTTTTTGGCCAACCAAGCAACCTGGAAAGGCAAATCAGCGCTACAAAGAAGTCTCGCTTCCCATCGGTCAAAAGGGCCATGCTGAAAAAAGTGTCAAAACCAGAAATGCAGGACAGGCCATGGAGAAATGGGAGCCTTGCTACACTGATGGGCGGGATGTAAATTGCCAACAGCCACTCTGGAGAAGTGTACGGTGTGTCCTGAAACATCTAAAAAACACAGCTTAGAGAGCATAGGGCACTTCCACGCATGGGGGGATAAAGTGGGAAAATTGAAAATCAGCAAGACACAAGCACCCCAAAGTTTAGGGCTGCTCTGTTGACAAGGACCTCCACTTCCTTCCACCTTAAATATCCCAGGAAAGCGAAAAATGGATAAAAAAGTTGTGGTCCTTATGTACAATGGAATATCACTCAGCCATGAAATCAATGTCATAAGGCTAGTAGCAGCATGATGAGTGGATTTAGGTAAGACGATTCTAAGTGAAATAAGTCACACAGAAAAGGACACTTCTCATAAGGTGTCACTTATAGAGGGAATGTAAAAACCGTTACACTTGAACTGAATTACAAAACAGAACAGAGTCACACATGCAGAAAACACACTATGGCTGCTTAACGGGAAAGGTGAGGTGGGGTGATACATAAAACAAGAGTTTCAAATTAGCTCAGATACCGTTCCATAAACCCAATATGTAACAGACAAGACCTACTCCTTGCTCAGAGAACTGGACTCAACACGCCCGATTCACCGCACAAGAATATATCTGACTAGTAATAATCTTAAAACCTATGTATTGATATCTCTCTGTTAGTGTGTCAAGTGGGTGTAAAGCGGCATAAACACAGCCGTGAAAAGCAGCTACACCCCATTATAAAAATAAATTACTTTTAAAAACCCATGAAACAAAGACAGGGAAAGAGAGAGAAATTCTTACACAATTCATTCAGGAGCTGTGATGCAACCTGGATTGACCATATCTAGACCCACAGCTGGATGACTCATAAGGGTGGACACTCTTGGGGCTGAGAGGTTTGGTGAGGTTGGGTGAGCAAACGCAGACCATTTAAAGTAATACTGCGTGCTACCCATCGCATGGGTCCCAAATCTCCAGGTTCAAGGGCATCTTCCTACATCGAAAACATGCATGAGAAACCCAGAAGATGGTACACCGTGTGATGGGGAAAGGTTTCTAAAACGCACCTCATTTCTCATCTCCTTGTGCTCGGGTTCGCCATTCCAGCCACTTTACTAGCAATCTCCCTACTTGGAGCATCAGCACCTTTAACCTCCTGTTCCGTACAGGTTGCAATTTGTCCTGAGGATGAACGGGAAGACGGGGAACCAATGAGAGACTAGCTCTTGGTGTTGGGAGAGGCACAGGTCACTCTATTTTCCCATCAGGAAGAAGAATTAACCACAGGCTCAGCCTGCCCCCCTGAACCAGAACAGGGCCTGAAGCCATCCTGCGCTTTTGCGGCCGGCTCCCAAAAAACCGACTTGTAAAATGGAGCTTCAGGGCACTGCAATTCACAAACCTGCAGAGTTATAAATGATAACTCTCGTCCACAAATATATTGAGGGAAGGCAAAGAAGAGGATTTGAAATCAAGGCAGAATTGCAGGAAACAGATTTCAGGAGGTAGATTCGAATCGCCTTTAAAGCACATGAAAAGCGGCAAAACGTTGACAATGATGCCCTTGGCCAAAAAGGGCGTATGCGTTTTTTCGTGAATACATTCAGGAAAAAACGCATACGCCCTTTTTGGCCAACCAAGCAACCTGGAAAGGCAAATCAGCGCTACAAAGAAGTCTCGCTTCCCATCGGTCAAAAGGGCCATGCTGAAAAAAGTGTCAAAACCAGAAATGCAGGACAGGCCATGGAGAAATGGGAGCCTTGCTACACTGATGGGCGGGATGTAAATTGCCAACAGCCACTCTGGAGAAGTGTACGGTGTGTCCTGAAACATCTAAAAAACACAGCTTAGAGAGCATAGGGCACTTCCACGCATGGGGGGATAAAGTGGGAAAATTGAAAATCAGCAAGACACAAGCACCCCAAAGTTTAGGGCTGCTCTGTTGACAAGGACCTCCACTTCATTCCACCTTAAATATCCCAGGAAAGCGAAAAATGGATAAAAAAGTTGTGGTCCTTATGTACAATGGAATATCACTCAGCCATGAAATCAATGTCATAAGGCTAGTAGCAGCATGATGAGTGGATTTAGGTAAGACGATTCTAAGTGAAATAAGTCACACAGAAAAGGACACTTCTCATAAGGTGTCACTTATAGAGGGAATGTAAAAACCGTTACACTTGAACTGAATTACAAAACAGAACAGAGTCACACATGCAGAAAACACACTATGGCTGCTTAACGGGAAAGGTGAGGTGGGGTGATACATAAAACAAGAGTTTCAAATTAGCTCAGATACCGTTCCATAAACCCAATATGTAACAGACAAGACCTACTCCTGGCTCAGAGAACTGGACTCAACACGCCCGATTCACCGCACAAGAATATATCTGACTAGTAATAAACTTAAAACCTATGTATTGATATCTCTCTTTTAGTGGGTCAAGTGGGTGTAAAGCGGCCTAAACACAGCCGTGAAAAGCAGCTAAACCCCATTATAAAAATAAATTACTTTTAAAAACCCATGAAACAAAGACAGGGAAAGAGAGAGAAATTCTTACACAATTCGTTCAGGGGCTGTGATGCAACCTGGATTGACCATATCTAGACCCACAGCTGGATGAGACATAAGGGTGGACACTCTTGGGGCTGAGAGGTTCGGTGAGGTTGGGTGAGCAAACGCAGACCCTTTAAAGTAATACTGCGTACTACCCATCGCATGGGTCCCAAATCTCCAGGTTCAAGGGCATCTTCCTACATCGAAAACATGCATGAGAAACCCAGAAGATGGTACACCGTGTGATGGGGAAAGGTTTCTAAAACGCACCTCATTTCTCATCTCCTTGTGCTCGGGTTCGCCATTCCAGCCACTTTACTAGCAATCTCCCTACTTGGAGCATCAGCACCTTTAACCTCCTGTTCCGTACAGGTTGCAATTTGTCCTGAGGATGAACGGGAAGACGGGGAACCAATGAGAGACTAGCTCTTGGTGTTGGGACAGGCACAGGTCACTCTATTTTCCCATCAGGAAGAAGAATTAACCACAGGCTCAGCCTGCCCCCCGGAACCAGAACAGGGCCTGAAGCCATCCTGCGCTTTTGCGGCCGGCTCCCAAAAAACCGACTTGTAAAATGGAGCTTCAGGGCACTGCAATTCACAAACCTGCAGAGTTATAAATGATAACTCTCGTCCACAAATATATTGAGGGAAGGCAAAGAAGAGGATTTGAAATCAAGGCAGAATTGCAGGAAACAGATTTCAGGAGGTAGATTCGAATCGCCTTTAAAGCACATGAAAAGCGGCAAAACGTTGACAATGATGCCCTTGGCCAAAAAGGGCGTATGCGTTTTTTCCTGAATACATTCAGGAAAAAACGCATACGCCCTTTTTGGCCAACCAAGCAACCTGGAAAGGCAAATCAGCGCTACAAAGAAGTCTCGCTTCCCATCGGTCAAAAGGGCCATGCTGAAAAAAGTGTCAAAACCAGAAATGCAGGACAGGCCATGGAGAAATGGGAGCCTTGCTACACTGATGGGCGGGATGTAAATTGCCAACAGCCACTCTGGAGAAGTGTACGGTGTGTCCTGAAACATCTAAAAAACACAGCTTAGAGAGCATAGGGCACTTCCACGCATGGGGGGATAAAGTGGGAAAATTGAAAATCAGCAAGACACAAGCACCCCAAAGTTTAGGGCTGCTCTGTTGACAAGGACCTCCACTTCATTCCACCTTAAATATCCCAGGAAAGCGAAAAATGGATAAAAAAGTTGTGGTCCTTATGTACAATGGAATATCACTCAGCCATGAAATCAATGTCATAAGGCTAGTAGCAGCATGATGAGTGGATTTAGGTAAGACGATTCTAAGTGAAATAAGTCACACAGAAAAGGACACTTCTCATAAGGTGTCACTTATAGAGGGAATGTAAAAACCGTTACACTTGAACTGAATTACAAAACAGAACAGAGTCACACATGCAGAAAACACACTATGGCTGCTTAACGGGAAAGGTGAGGTGGGGTGATACATAAAACAAGAGTTTCAAATTAGCTCAGATACCGTTCCATAAACCCAATATGTAACAGACAAGACCTACTCCTTGCTCAGAGAACTGGACTCAACACGCCCGATTCACCGCACAAGAATATATCTGACTAGTAATAAACTTAAAACCTATGTATTGATATCTCTCTGTTAGTGGGTCAAGTGGGTGTAAAGCGGCCTAAACACAGCCGTGAAAAGCAGCTAAACCCCATTATAAAAATAAATTACTTTTAAAAACCCATGAAACAAAGACAGGGAAAGAGAGAGAAATTCTTACACAATTCGTTCAGGGGCTGTGATGCAACCTGGATTGAGCATATCTAGACCCACAGCTGGATGAGACATAAGGGTGGACACTGTTGGGGCTGAGAGGTTTGGTGAGGTTGGGTGAGCAAACGCAGACCCTTTAAAATAATACTGCGTGCTACCCATCGCATGGGTCCCAAATCTCCAGGTTCAAGGGCATCTTCCTACATCGAAAACATGCATGAGAAACCCAGAAGATGGTACACCGTGTGATGGGGAAAGGTTTCTAAAACGCACCTCATTTCTCATCTCCTTGTGCTCGGGTTCGCCATTCCAGCCACTTTACTAGCAATCTCCCTACTTGGAGCATCAGCACCTTTAACCTCCTGTTCCGTACAGGTTGCAATTTGTCCTGAGGATGAACGGGAAGACGGGGAACCAATGAGAGACTAGCTCTTGGTGTTGGGACAGGCACAGGTCACTCTATTTTCCCATCAGGAAGAAGAATTAACCACAGGCTCAGCCTGCCCCCCTGAACCAGAACAGGGCCTGAAGCCATCCTGCGCTTTTGCGGCTGGCTCCCAAAAAACCGACTTGTAAAATGGAGCTTCAGGGCACTGCAATTCACAAACCTGCAGAGTTATAAATGATAACTCTCGTCCACAAATATATTGAGGGAAGGCAAAGAAGAGGATTTGAAATCAAGGCAGAATTGCAGGAAACAGATTTCAGGAGGTAGATTCGAATCGCCTTTAAAGCACATGAAAAGCGGAAAAACGTTGACAATGATGCCCTTGGCCAAAAAGGGCGTATGCGTTTTTTCCTGAATACATTCAGGAAAAAACGCATACGCCCTTTTTGGCCAACCAAGCAACCTGGAAAGGCAAATCAGCGCTACAAAGAAGTCTCGCTTCCCATCGGTCAAAAGGGCCATGCTGAAAAAAGTGTCAAAACCAGAAATGCAGGACAGGCCATGGAGAAATGGGAGCCTTGCTACACTGATGGGCGGGATGTAAATTGCCAACAGCCACTCTGGAGAAGTGTACGGTGTGTCCTGAAACATCTAAAAAACACAGCTTAGAGAGCATAGGGCACTTCCACGCATGGGGGGATAAAGTGGGAAAATTGAAAATCAGCAAGACACAAGCACCCCAAAGTTTAGGGCTGCTCTGTTGACAAGGACCTCCACTTCCTTCCACCTTAAATATCCCAGGAAAGCGAAAAATGGATAAAAAAGTTGTGGTCCTTATGTACAATGGAATATCACTCAGCCATGAAATCAATGTCATAAGGCTAGTAGCAGCATGATGAGTGGATTTAGGTAAGACGATTCTAAGTGAAATAAGTCACACAGAAAAGGACACTTCTCATAAGGTGTCACTTATAGAGGGAATGTAAAAACCGTTACACTTGAACTGAATTACAAAACAGAACAGAGTCACACATGCAGAAAACACACTATGGCTGCTTAACGGGAAAGGTGAGGTGGGGTGATACATAAAACAAGAGTTTCAAATTAGCTCAGATACCGTTCCATAAACCCAATATGTAACAGACAAGACCTACTCCTTGCTCAGAGAACTGGACTCAACACGCCCGATTCACCGCACAAGAATATATCTGACTAGTAATAATCTTAAAACCTATGTATTGATATCTCTCTGTTAGTGGGTCAAGTGGGTGTAAAGCGGCCTAAACACAGCCGTGAAAAGCAGCTAAACCCCATTATAAAAATAAATTACTTTTAAAATCCCATGAAACAAAGACAGGGAAAGAGAGAGAAATTCTTACACAATTCGTTCAGGGGCTGTGATGCAACCTGGATTGACCATATCTAGACCCACAGCTGGATGAGACATAAGGGTGGACACTCTTGGGGCTGAGAGGTTTGGTGAGGTTGGGTGAGCAAACGCAGACCCTTTAAAGTAATACTGCGTGCTACCCATCGCATGGGTCCCAAATCTCCAGGTTCAAGGGCATCTTCCTACATCGAAAACATGCATGAGAAACCCAGAAGATGGTACACCGTGTGATGGGGAAAGGTTTCTAAAACGCACCTCATTTCTCATCTCCTTGTGCTCGGGTTCGCCATTCCAGCCACTTTACTAGCAATCTCCCTACTTGGAGCATCAGCACCTTTAACCTCCTGTTCCGTACAGGTTGCAATTTGTCCTGAGGATGAACGGGAAGACGGGGAACCAATGAGAGACTAGCTCTTGGTGTTGGGAGAGGCACAGGTCACTCTATTTTCCCATCAGGAAGAAGAATTAACCACAGGCTCAGCCTGCCCCCCTGAACCAGAACAGGGCCTGAAGCCATCCTGCGCTTTTGCGGCCAGCTCCCAAAAAACCGACTTGTAAAATGGAGCTTCAGGGCACTGCAATTCACAAACCTGCAGAGTTATAAATGATAACTCTCGTCCACAAATATATTGAGGGAAGGCAAAGAAGAGGATTTGAAATCAAGGCAGAATTGCAGGAAACAGATTTCAGGAGGTAGATTCGAATCGCCTTTAAAGCACATGAAAAGCGGCAAAACGTTGACAATGATGCCCTTGGCCAAAAAGGGCGTATGCGTTTTTTCCTGAATACATTCAGGAAAAAACGCATACGCCCTTTTTGGCCAACCAAGCAACCTGGAAAGGCAAATCAGCGCTACAAAGAAGTCTCGCTTCCCATCGGTCAAAAGGGCCATGCTGAAAAAAGTGTCAAAACCAGAAATGCAGGACAGGCCATGGAGAAATGGGAGCCTTGCTACACTGATGGGCGGGATGTAAATTGCCAACAGCCACTCTGGAGAAGTGTACGGTGTGTCCTGAAACATCTAAAAAACACAGCTTAGAGAGCATAGGGCACTTCCACGCATGGGGGGATAAAGTGGGAAAATTGAAAATCAGCAAGACACAAGCACCCCAAAGTTTAGGGCTGCTCTGTTGACAAGGACCTCCACTTCCTTCCACCTTAAATATCCCAGGAAAGCGAAAAATGGATAAAAAAGTTGTGGTCCTTATGTACAATGGAATATCACTCAGCCATGAAATCAATGTCATAAGGCTAGTAGCAGCATGTTGAGTGGATTTAGGTAAGACGATTCTAAGTGAAATAAGTCACACAGAAAAGGACACTTCTCATAAGGTGTCACTTATAGAGGGAATGTAAAAACCGTTACACTTGAACTGAATTACAAAACAGAACAGAGTCACACATGCAGAAAACACATTATGGCTGCTTAACGGGAAAGGTGAGGTGGGGTGATACATAAAACAAGAGTTTCAAATTAGCTCAGATACCGTTCCATAAACCCAATATGTAACAGACAAGACCTACTCCTTGCTCAGAGAACTGGACTCAACACGCCCGATTCACCGCACAAGAATATATCTGACTAGAAATAATCTTAAAACCTATGTATTGATATCTCTCTGTTAGTGGGTCAAGTGGGTGTAAAGCGGCCTAAACACAGCCGTGAAAAGCAGCTAAACCCCATTATAAAAATAAATTACTTTTAAAAACCCATGAAACAAAGACAGGGAAAGAGAGAGAAATTCTTACACAATTCGTTCAGGGGCTGTGATGCAACCTGTATTGACCATATCTAGACCCACAGCTGGATGAGACATAAGGGTGGACACTCTTGGGGCTGAGAGGTTTGGTGAGGTTGGGTGAGCAAACGCAAACCCTTTAAAGTAATACTGCGTGCTACCCATCGCATGGGTCCCAAATCTCCAGGTTCAAGGGCATCTTCCTACATCGAAAACATGCATGAGAAACCCAGAAGATGGTACACCGTATGATGGGGAAAGGTTTCTAAAACGCACCTCATTTCTCATCTCCTTGTGCTCGGGTTCGCCATTCCAGCCACTTTACTAGCAATCTCCCTACTTGGAGCATCAGCACCTTTAACCTCCTGTTCCGTACAGGTTGCAATTTGTCCTGAGGATGAACGGGAAGACGGGGAACCAATGAGAGACTAGCTCTTGGTGTTGGGACAGGCACAGGTCACTCTATTTTCCCATCAGGAAGAAGAATTAACCACAGGCTCAGCCTGCCCCCCGGAACCAGAACAGGGCCTGAAGCCATCCTGCGCTTTTGCGGCCGGCTCCCAAAAAAGCGACTTGTAAAATGGAGCTTCAGGGCACTGCAATTCACAAACCTGCAGAGTTATAAATGATAACTCTCGTCCACAAATATACTGAGGGAAGGCAAAGAAGAGGATTTGAAATCAAGGCAGAATTGCAGGAAACAGATTTCAGGAGGTAGATTCGAATCGCCTTTAAAGCACATGAAAAGCGGCAAAACGTTGACAATGATGCCCTTGGCCAAAAAGGGCGTATGCGTTTTTTCCTGAATACATTCAGGAAAAAACGCATACGCCCTTTTTGGCCAACCAAGCAACCTGGAAAGGCAAATCAGCGCTACAAAGAAGTCTCGCTTCCCATCGGTCAAAAGGGCCATGCTGAAAAAAGTGTCAAAACCAGAAATGCAGGACAGGCCATGGAGAAATGGGAGCCTTGCTACACTGATGGGCGGGATGTAAATTGCCAACAGCCACTCTGGAGAAGTGTACGGTGTGTCCTGAAACATCTAAAAAACACAGCTTAGAGAGCATAGGGCACTTCCACGCATGGGGGGATAAAGTGGGAAAATTGAAAATCAGCAAGACACAAGCACCCCAAAGTTTAGGGCTGCTCTGTTGACAAGGACCTCCACTTCCTTCCACCTTAAATATCCCAGGAAAGCGAAAAATGGATAAAAAAGTTGTGGTCCTTATGTACAATGGAATATCACTCAGCCATGAAATCAATGTCATAAGGCTAGTAGCAGCATGATGAGTGGATTTAGGTAAGACGATTCTAAGTGAAATAAGTCACACAGAAAAGGACACTTCTCATAAGGTGTCACTTATAGAGGGAATGTAAAAACCGTTACACTTGAACTGAATTACAAAACAGAACAGAGTCACACATGCAGAAAACACACTATGGCTGCTTAACGGGAAAGGTGAGGTGGGGTGATACATAAAACAAGAGTTTCAAATTAGCTCAGATACCGTTCCATAAACCCAATATGTAACAGACAAGACCTACTCCTTGCTCAGAGAACTGGACTCAACACGCCCGATTCACCGCACAAGAATATATCTGACTAGTAATAATCTTAAAACCTATGTATTGATATCTCTCTGTTAGTGGGTCAAGTGGGTGTAAAGCGGCCTAAACACAGCCGTGAAAAGCAGCTAAACCCCATTATAAAAATAAATTACTTTTAAAATCCCATGAAACAAAGACAGGGAAAGAGAGAGAAATTCTTACACAATTCGTTCAGGGGCTGTGATGCAACCTGGATTGACCATATCTAGACCCACAGCTGGATGAGACATAAGGGTGGACACTCTTGGGGCTGAGAGGTTTGGTGAGGTTGGGTGAGCAAACGCAGACCCTTTAAAGTAATACTGCGTGCTACCCATCGCATGGGTCCCAAATCTCCAGGTTCAAGGGCATCTTCCTACATCGAAAACATGCATGAGAAACCCAGAAGATGGTACACCGTGTGATGGGGAAAGGTTTCTAAAACGCACCTCATTTCTCATCTCCTTGTGCTCGGGTTCGCCATTCCAGCCACTTTACTAGCAATCTCCCTACTTGGAGCATCAGCACCTTTAACCTCCTGTTCCGTACAGGTTGCAATTTGTCCTGAGGATGAACGGGAAGACGGGGAACCAATGAGAGACTAGCTCTTGGTGTTGGGAGAGGCACAGGTCACTCTATTTTCCCATCAGGAAGAAGAATTAACCACAGGCTCAGCCTGCCCCCCTGAACCAGAACAGGGCCTGAAGCCATCCTGCGCTTTTGCGGCCAGCTCCCAAAAAACCGACTTGTAAAATGGAGCTTCAGGGCACTGCAATTCACAAACCTGCAGAGTTATAAATGATAACTCTCGTCCACAAATATATTGAGGGAAGGCAAAGAAGAGGATTTGAAATCAAGGCAGAATTGCAGGAAACAGATTTCAGGAGGTAGATTCGAATCGCCTTTAAAGCACATGAAAAGCGGCAAAACGTTGACAATGATGCCCTTGGCCAAAAAGGGCGTATGCGTTTTTTCCTGAATACATTCAGGAAAAAACGCATACGCCCTTTTTGGCCAACCAAGCAACCTGGAAAGGCAAATCAGCGCTACAAAGAAGTCTCGCTTCCCATCGGTCAAAAGGGCCATGCTGAAAAAAGTGTCAAAACCAGAAATGCAGGACAGGCCATGGAGAAATGGGAGCCTTGCTACACTGATGGGCGGGATGTAAATTGCCAACAGCCACTCTGGAGAAGTGTACGGTGTGTCCTGAAACATCTAAAAAACACAGCTTAGAGAGCATAGGGCACTTCCACGCATGGGGGGATAAAGTGGGAAAATTGAAAATCAGCAAGACACAAGCACCCCAAAGTTTAGGGCTGCTCTGTTGACAAGGACCTCCACTTCCTTCCACCTTAAATATCCCAGGAAAGCGAAAAATGGATAAAAAAGTTGTGGTCCTTATGTACAATGGAATATCACTCAGCCATGAAATCAATGTCATAAGGCTAGTAGCAGCATGTTGAGTGGATTTAGGTAAGACGATTCTAAGTGAAATAAGTCACACAGAAAAGGACACTTCTCATAAGGTGTCACTTATAGAGGGAATGTAAAAACCGTTACACTTGAACTGAATTACAAAACAGAACAGAGTCACACATGCAGAAAACACATTATGGCTGCTTAACGGGAAAGGTGAGGTGGGGTGATACATAAAACAAGAGTTTCAAATTAGCTCAGATACCGTTCCATAAACCCAATATGTAACAGACAAGACCTACTCCTTGCTCAGAGAACTGGACTCAACACGCCCGATTCACCGCACAAGAATATATCTGACTAGAAATAATCTTAAAACCTATGTATTGATATCTCTCTGTTAGTGGGTCAAGTGGGTGTAAAGCGGCCTAAACACAGCCGTGAAAAGCAGCTAAACCCCATTATAAAAATAAATTACTTTTAAAAACCCATGAAACAAAGACAGGGAAAGAGAGAGAAATTCTTACACAATTCGTTCAGGGGCTGTGATGCAACCTGTATTGACCATATCTAGACCCACAGCTGGATGAGACATAAGGGTGGACACTCTTGGGGCTGAGAGGTTTGGTGAGGTTGGGTGAGCAAACGCAAACCCTTTAAAGTAATACTGCGTGCTACCCATCGCATGGGTCCCAAATCTCCAGGTTCAAGGGCATCTTCCTACATCGAAAACATGCATGAGAAACCCAGAAGATGGTACACCGTATGATGGGGAAAGGTTTCTAAAACGCACCTCATTTCTCATCTCCTTGTGCTCGGGTTCGCCATTCCAGCCACTTTACTAGCAATCTCCCTACTTGGAGCATCAGCACCTTTAACCTCCTGTTCCGTACAGGTTGCAATTTGTCCTGAGGATGAACGGGAAGACGGGGAACCAATGAGAGACTAGCTCTTGGTGTTGGGACAGGCACAGGTCACTCTATTTTCCCATCAGGAAGAAGAATTAACCACAGGCTCAGCCTGCCCCCCGGAACCAGAACAGGGCCTGAAGCCATCCTGCGCTTTTGCGGCCGGCTCCCAAAAAAGCGACTTGTAAAATGGAGCTTCAGGGCACTGCAATTCACAAACCTGCAGAGTTATAAATGATAACTCTCGTCCACAAATATACTGAGGGAAGGCAAAGAAGAGGATTTGAAATCAAGGCAGAATTGCAGGAAACAGATTTCAGGAGGTAGATTCGAATCGCCTTTAAAGCACATGAAAAGCGGCAAAACGTTGACAATGATGCCCTTGGCCAAAAAGGGCGTATGCGTTTTTTCCTGAATACATTCAGGAAAAAACGCATACGCCCTTTTTGGCCAACCAAGCAACCTGGAAAGGCAAATCAGCGCTACAAAGAAGTCTCGCTTCCCATCGGTCAAAAGGGCCATGCTGAAAAAAGTGTCAAAACCAGAAATGCAGGACAGGCCATGGAGAAATGGGAGCCTTGCTACACTGATGGGCGGGATGTAAATTGCCAACAGCCACTCTGGAGAAGTGTACGGTGTGTCCTGAAACATCTAAAAAACACAGCTTAGAGAGCATAGGGCACTTCCACGCATGGGGGGATAAAGTGGGAAAATTGAAAATCAGCAAGACACAAGCACCCCAAAGTTTAGGGCTGCTCTGTTGACAAGGACCTCCACTTCCTTCCACCTTAAATATCCCAGGAAAGCGAAAAATGGATAAAAAAGTTGTGGTCCTTATGTACAATGGAATATCACTCAGCCATGAAATCAATGTCATAAGGCTAGTAGCAGCATGATGAGTGGATTTAGGTAAGACGATTCTAAGTGAAATAAGTCACACAGAAAAGGACACTTCTCATAAGGTGTCACTTATAGAGGGAATGTAAAAACCGTTACACTTGAACTGAATTACAAAACAGAACAGAGTCACACATGCAGAAAACACACTATGGCTGCTTAACGGGAAAGGTGAGGTGGGGTGATACATAAAACAAGAGTTTCAAATTAGCTCAGATACCGTTCCATAAACCCAATATGTAATAGACAAGACCTACTCCTTGCTCAGAGAACTGGACTCAACACGCCCGATTCACCGCACAAGAATATATCTGACTAGTAATAATCTTAAAACCTATGTATTGATATCTCTCGGTTAGTGTGTCAAGTGGGTGTAAAGCGGCCTAAACACAGCCGTGAAAAGCAGCTAAACCCCATTATAAAAATAAATTACTTTTAAAAACCCATGAAACAAAGACAGGGAAAGAGAGAGAAATTCTTACACAATTCGTTCAGGGGCTGTGATGCAACCTGGATTGACCATATCTAGACCCACAGCTGGATGAGACATAAGGGTGGACACTCTTGGGGCTGAGAGGTTTGGTGAGGTTGGGTGAGCAAACACAGACCCTTTAAAGTAATACTGCGTGCTACCCATCGCATGGGTCCCAAATCTCCAGGTTCAAGGGCATCTTCCTACATCGAAAACATGCATGAGAAACCCAGAAGATGGTACACCGTGTGATGGGGAAAGGTTTCTAAAACGTACCTCATTTCTCATCTCCTTGTGCTCGGGTTCGCCATTCCAGCCACTTTACTAGCAATCTCCCTACTTGGAGCATCAGCACCTTTAACCTCCTGTTCCGTACAGGTTGCAATTTGTCCTGAGGATGAACGGGAAGACGGGGAACCAATGAGAGACTAGCTCTTGGTGTTGGGACAGGCACAGGTCACTCTATTTTCCCATCAGGAAGAAGAATTAACCACAGGCTCAGCCTGCCCCCCGGAACCAGAACAGGGCCTGAAGCCATCCTGCGCTTTTGCGGCCGGCTCCCAAAAAAGCGACTTGTAAAATGGAGCTTCAGGGCACTGCAATTCACAAACCTGCAGAGTTATAAATGATAACTCTCGTCCACAAATATACTGAGGGAAGGCAAAGAAGAGGATTTAAAATCAAGGCAGAATTGCAGGAAACAGATTTCAGGAGGTAGATTCGAATCGCCTTTAAAGCACATGAAAAGCGGCAAAACGTTGACAATGATGCCCTTGGCCAAAAAGGGCGTATGCGTTTTTTCCTGAATACATTCAGGAAAAAACGCATACGCCCTTTTTGGCCAACCAAGCAACCTGGAAAGGCAAATCAGCGCTACAAAGAAGTCTCGCTTCCCATCGGTCAAAAGGGCCATGCTGAAAAAAGTGTCAAAACCAGAAATGCAGGACAGGCCATGGAGAAATGGGAGCCTTGCTACACTGATGGGCGGGATGTAAATTGCCAACAGCCACTCTGGAGAAGTGTACGGTGTGTCCTGAAACATCTAAAAAACACAGCTTAGAGAGCATAGGGCACTTCCACGCATGGGGGGATAAAGTGGGAAAATTGAAAATCAGCAAGACACAAGCACCCCAAAGTTTAGGGCTGCTCTGTTGACAAGGACCTCCACTTCATTCCACCTTAAATATCCCAGGAAAGCGAAAAATGGATAAAAAAGTTGTGGTCCTTATGTACAATGGAATATCACTCAGCCATGAAATCAATGTCATAAGGCTAGTAGCAGCATGATGAGTGGATTTAGGTAAGACGATTCTAAGTGAAATAAGTCACACAGAAAAGGACACTTCTCATAAGGTGTCACTTATAGAGGGAATGTAAAAACCGTTACACTTGAACTGAATTACAAAACAGAACAGAGTCACACATGCAGAAAACACACTATGGCTGCTTAACGGGAAAGGTGAGGTGGGGTGATACATAAAACAAGAGTTTCAAATTAGCTCAGATACCGTTCCATAAACCCAATATGTAACAGACAAGACCTACTCCTTGCTCAGAGAACTGGACTCAACACGCCCGATTCACCGCACAAGAATATATCTGACTAGTAATAATCTTAAAACCTATGTATTGATATCTCTCTGTTAGTGTGTCAAGTGGGTGTAAAGCGGCATAAACACAGCCGTGAAAAGCAGCTACACCCCATTATAAAAATAAATTACTTTTAAAAACCCATGAAACAAAGACAGGGAAAGAGAGAGAAATTCTTACACAATTCGTTCAGGAGCTGTGATGCAACCTGGATTGACCATATCTAGACCCACAGCTGGATGACTCATAAGGGTGGACACTCTTGGGGCTGAGAGGTTTGGTGAGGTTGGGTGAGCAAACGCAGACCATTTAAAGTAATACTGCGTGCTACCCATCGCATGGGTCCCAAATCTCCAGGTTCAAGGGCATCTTCCTACATCGAAAACATGCATGAGAAACCCAGAAGATGGTACACCGTGTGATGGGGAAAGGTTTCTAAAACGCACCTCATTTCTCATCTCCTTGTGCTCGGGTTCGCCATTCCAGCCACTTTACTAGCAATCTCCCTACTTGGAGCATCAGCACCTTTAACCTCCTGTTCCGTACAGGTTGCAATTTGTCCTGAGGATGAACGGGAAGACGGGGAACCAATGAGAGACTAGCTCTTGGTGTTGGGAGAGGCACAGGTCACTCTATTTTCCCATCAGGAAGAAGAATTAACCACAGGCTCAGCCTGCCCCCCTGAACCAGAACAGGGCCTGAAGCCATCCTGCGCTTTTGCGGCCAGCTCCCAAAAAACCGACTTGTAAAATGGAGCTTCAGGGCACTGCAATTCACAAACCTGCAGAGTTATAAATGATAACTCTCGTCCACAAATATATTGAGGGAAGGCAAAGAAGAGGATTTGAAATCAAGGCAGAATTGCAGGAAACAGATTTCAGGAGGTAGATTCGAATCGCCTTTAAAGCACATGAAAAGCGGCAAAACGTTGACAATGATGCCCTTGGCCAAAAAGGGCGTATGCGTTTTTTCCTGAATACATTCAGGAAAAAACGCATACGCCCTTTTTGGCCAACCAAGCAACCTGGAAAGGCAAATCAGCGCTACAAAGAAGTCTCGCTTCCCATCGGTCAAAAGGGCCATGCTGAAAAAAGTGTCAAAACCAGAAATGCAGGACAGGCCATGGAGAAATGGGAGCCTTGCTACACTGATGGGCGGGATGTAAATTGCCAACAGCCACTCTGGAGAAGTGTACGGTGTGTCCTGAAACATCTAAAAAACACAGCTTAGAGAGCATAGGGCACTTCCACGCATGGGGGGATAAAGTGGGAAAATTGAAAATCAGCAAGACACAAGCACCCCAAAGTTTAGGGCTGCTCTGTTGACAAGGACCTCCACTTCCTTCCACCTTAAATATCCCAGGAAAGCGAAAAATGGATAAAAAAGTTGTGGTCCTTATGTACAATGGAATATCACTCAGCCATGAAATCAATGTCATAAGGCTAGTAGCAGCATGATGAGTGGATTTAGGTAAGACGATTCTAAGTGAAATAAGTCACACAGAAAAGGACACTTCTCATAAGGTGTCACTTATAGAGGGAATGTAAAAACCGTTACACTTGAACTGAATTACAAAACAGAACAGAGTCACACATGCAGAAAACACATTATGGCTGCTTAACGGGAAAGGTGAGGTGGGGTGATACATAAAACAAGAGTTTCAAATTAGCTCAGATACCGTTCCATAAACCCAATATGTAACAGACAAGACCTACTCCTTGCTCAGAGAACTGGACTCAACACGCCCGATTCACCGCACAAGAAT